>NC_041728.1:14072201-14706902 GCF_004115215.2 Ornithorhynchus anatinus | reverse complement strand
TCACACAGCTGACAAGTGGTGGAGTGGGGATTAGAACCCATGACCTCTGACTCCGAAGCAAGGGCTCTTTCCACCTAGCCACACTGCTTCTCATCTCACCCGAGATGGAAAATATTATTCATAATAATAAATGGTGCTACATATGTGCCAACCACATGGATAGATGCAGGACAATGAAGTCGGACACAATCCCTACCCCATATGGGGCTCACAGATGAGGAAACCGAGGCCCAGAGAAGTGAAGTGACTTCGCTGAGATCAGCAGGCACGTAGCAGAGATGGGATTAAGACCAGATTCATCACTTTGCTGGGCAGGACATGTGAGAAGAATGAATAACAGCAAAGGTTACAGTGAAGTGCAACTTCAGATGTTGAGGCAAGGTTATGGAATTCTGGGAGAAAGCAACAAAAGACCGTCTAGTGGGGGGTGCAGCAATTCAAAACAGGGTGCCCCTCTGAGGGTAGAGGCTTTGAGAAGAGCAGGACCCAAAAAAGCAGATTATTCCAATAGGACCAGGACCTGGGGTAACAAATGCAATCACAACCCAAAGCATCCTTTGGTCTGCACCCAATGGGAAGAGATGTGGGTTATGTGGGTTTAAACATCGATTTCATTCATCACTTTCTGACTGAATCTCACTGTTGTCTGTGTCACCTTCAAGTTTGTCAGGGCAACTATATTGTTTTTTCCTATCTTCTTTTTCATTGTCTGCCTCCCGACTAGACTGTAGGTTCCTTGAGGATGGGAATGATGTCTACCAATTCTATGGTACTGAACTCTCCCAAGGGTTTAGTACAGGAGTCTGTACACAGGAAGTGCTCAGTTAATACCATTGATTGATAGATTGATTTTTCTCCCAGGCACATAAGCTTGTTGTGGACAGGGAACATGTCGACCAACTCTGTTATATTGTACTCTCCCAAGCGCTTAGCACAGTGCTCTGCCCATAGTAAGTGCTAAATAAATACCATTGCTGATGATGATAGTATTTATTGAACACTTACCATGTGCAAAGCACTCTACAAAGCACTTGGGAGAGTACAATATAACAATAAACAGACACATTTCCTGCCCACAACGAGTTTACAGTCTAGAGGGGGAGACAGACATTAATAGAAATAAATAAATGACAGATATGTACACAAGTGCCGTGGGGCTGGGACTGGGGATGAATAAAGTGAGTAAGTCAGGGCAATTTGAGAAGAGGAAAGGAGGGCTTAGACAGGGAAGGTCTCTTGGGGGACACGTGCCTTCACTAATGCTTTGAAGGGGGGGAGTGTCATTGTCTCATGATGATGAAAACACATTACCAGTGTGGGCCTCATCAAGATAACTTCCAGGATTGCAATGCTTCCTGAACCAGCCAGGCGAAGCTGGGACACTTAGGGATAAAACTGGAATTTTCCCCTGGTTTCTCTAGTCACGGAGGCAGAGGTGTGATTGAGACACACACTAATTTAGGGAGGGAGACTGGGGTTCTGAGAAAGTGATCATCCCTGAGAACTGTCTGGGGAAACGGGGAGCAGAAAAGAGAGTTTGCAAAGCAAACTGTGAGACAAGTCTTCACTCTCCTCTAGAGTTCTGGCCTTCCTCCTCCTCACCAACACCACCAGCCAAGTGCCAAAAATGACTTTACTCCCTGAGGGGCTGGGGAAAGGCCAAGTGCTATGGAACACCACTGGCTTACACCCTGAGAAATGTCTTGCAAATTGGAAAATGCATGTCGAAATAACGTTTCTAAAAGGCATGTCTATATTTACCAATGTGTTCCACGGGATTCAACTGTGAAATGTGTCACCGCTTGGCAATACCTCAGGGAGATGCGGCAAAGGTTAGTAAAATAATGTCTGGAAAACGCTTGGAGTTCTGTGTAAGCTAGACACGGAAAGTCCTAGGTGCTGTTATGTTCACACGTGTTCTATTGGTGCAACATCGAGATAAAATATCGTAGGTGATGATGTCACCATGTTGTCATGCCACATCATCCCTGGTGAGAGCAATTGGAATGTGTTTTGAGCATTTTTTTTTTCCTTTCAGCCTGTTAAAGCAGATGGTCTCCCAAACTAGTTCACACTAAAACTTCAGTTCTGCCGCTGCCTTAAGTGAAGATGCCTTGAAGGCAGATGTCAGCTAAAAGTTTTGTGCTCATAAATATCAAATTTACATAAAGCCTATAGAGCATTTTCAAACACATTTCATAGTTTATGCACAGTGGCCGGATGAAATATATTGTTCACTTAAGGATCCTTGAAATCCACCATGACATTCCTCAAAGATGTTATGATTTGGGATTGTCCCTCGGCTATTTTTACTAAACAGTACATCCTCCTACAACACAATTATGATTTTGACTGGCTGCCTAATTACATTCATTCCACAAAGTCTCTATCTCTAGCAATTTGGGGAGGGTGGCTGCTAGCTAGAGAATTGGAATGCGGGTGTTTCGTGGGGCTTTGGCTGAAGAGTTTTTACTAATTAAAGAAGGAGGCCAAAGTTTTTTCTCCCAAAGAAAAATATAGGGTTGGGCTAATCAATGATGAGGAAGACGTGTTTTGCGAAGGCTTCTTTCTCAAATGCCAGGTCTTCCAAATTCACCTCAATCAATCAGTGGTACTTACTGAGCACTTACTGGATGCAGAACACTGTAGTATATCCCTCAGTATAGGGTCAGAGGCTGGATGCCTATGGCCTTCAATGGGAATTGCTAAAAAAACTGCTTGGAGCCAGGGCTGCCCCTCCACTGGGAGGTTAATGGAATCTGGCCTGTGCAGACGAAGGATTTCAGAGCAATGCAGATAACTGCAGACAACCTGCCCTATCCCATGCCCTGGAGCTGGAGCTGGAAGGGGAATAGTATTGTGAGAAGCAGTATGGCCTAGTGGAGAGCACCCCAACTTGGGAGTCAGAAGATCTAGGTTCTGATCCCGGCTCCTTCACTTTCTGTTGGGTGTCCTTTGGCAGGTCACTTAACTTCTCTTTACCTCGCTTTCTAAATCTGTAAAAGCAGTGTGGCCGAGTGGATAGAACGGGGCCCTGGGAGTTAGGAGGACCTGGGTTCTAATCCCAACTCCGTCACTTGTCTGCTGTGACCCTGGGCAAGTCACTTCACTTCTCTGAGCCTCACTTCCCTCATCTGTAAAATGAGCATTAAGACTGAGCACTGTGTGGGATAGGGACTGTGACCAACCAGATTACCTTGTACCCAAGCGCTTAGCACAGTGCCTGGCATAGAGTAAACACTTATCAAATACCATTTATCATTATTATTAATAAAATGGGGATAATCTTGTATCAGCCCAATTATCTTGTATCTACCCCAGTGCTAACGCAGTACTTGGCACACAGTGGGTACTTAGCAATCAATGGCTTTTGTTTAACCTGTGCAGAACAGTGGGGGAAGAGAGAGAGTACATGGTGACCTCAGCTATATCTGGGAAGCAGCATAGCCTAGTGGAAAGATCGTGGACCTGGAAGTCAGAGGACCTGGGTTGGAATGCCAGCCATCACACCCTCTCCATGTGACCTTAGGCAAATAAATTCACTTCTCTGTGCCTCAGTTCCCTCATCTGCAAAATGGGGATTTGATACCTGTTCTCCTTCATACTTAGATTCTGAACCCCATGTGGGACCTTATTACCTTGTATCTCCTCCAGCACTTAGTTGAGTGCTTAGCACAGAGTAAACACTTTACAAATACCACAATTATGATATCAGACTGGTAGCATCACACTGAATCAGAAGCAGCATGGCCTAGTGAATATAGCGCAGGCTTAGGAGTCAAAAGGACCTGGGCTCTAATCCCAGCTCTGTGTGACCTTGGGTAAGTCATTTCACTTCTCTGTGCTTCCGTTCCCTCATCGGCAAAATGGGGATTAAAAAAAATGTTGGTATTTGTTAAGCGCTTACTATGTGCAGAGCACTGTGCTAAGCGCTGGGGTAGATACAGGTTAATCAGATTGTCCCACATGAGGCTCACAGTCTTCATCCCCATTTTACAGATGAGGTAACTGAGGCACAGAGCAGTGACTTGCCCACAGTCACACAGCTGACAAAGTGGCAGAGCCGTGTGAGCCCCACGTGGGACAACCTGATTACCTTGCATCTACCCCAGCACTTAGAACAGTTCTTGGTGCATAGCAAGCACTTAGCAAAGAGCATAATTATTGTTATATACCCCAGTTCTTAGAACAGTGCTCACACATAGTGTTTACAAATACCATAATTATTATATACCTCAGTGCTTACAACAGTGCTCACTGCATAGTAAGAACTTAACAAATGCAATGATTATTATATATCTCAGTGCTTAGAAAAGTGCCCAACACATAATAAGTGCTTAATAAATACCATTATTATTGTTGTTATCACCTTAGGCATGAACCAGCTGCAATCACCACCCTGGAAAGGTACTGGGAAGAGTAGCGAGTAAGTTGCTCTGCCCCTGCCTGATATAAGGCAGACAACACGCACCAGGTGCCTTGATGTAATGAATATCATGAGACACAGCAGTAGAAGTATTTTCAGTTAATTAGTTTGGAGCAAATGAATCCTTCACTGATTACTAAGGTTAATTTGCAGATTCAGTCATTCAGTCAAGCAAGGGTCAGAATTTGAAGACCCACCAGGTGCTGAGGGGGAGTTGTTTAATACCCTATTTGAACTTTGGTTTAGCAGAGTTGTTTTGCACACAGTGTGAATTGTGGTATAGTGGAGTTCTATACATACTGTCATTTGTAGTTAGCACACAGTACTTTCTTCCAAGCTCTCATTAGCCATGGTCTAACTGATTTAACTGCAGTAAGAACAGAGTGGAAGGTTTGGCCATCTATTTAAATTGATCTTTGCCTCAAAAGAGTGGCCCTATTCTATTCTTCCTCCAGTCTACTCCTACATTTGCTAAAGGTACTGTCAGAGCTCTATCTTACCTTCTAAAGTTGAAGCAGCATGGTGAAGTGGATGGCACACGGCTCTGGGAGTCAGAAGGGCATGGGTTCTAATCCCAACTCTGCCACGCTGTGTGGTCTTGGGCCTTCCCTTCTCTGTATCTCAGTTACTGCATCTGTAAAATGGGGTTTGAGACTGTGAACCCCATATGGGACAGGGACTGTGTCCAACCTGATTACCTTGTATCTACTCCAATGCTTAGAACAGTGCTTGGTACATTGTAAGCACTTAACAAATAACATTATTATTATTATTCTCTGGGCTTAAATTATCTCATCTGTAAAATGGGAATTAATTCTGGTATTTGTTAAGCGCTTACTGTGTGCCAGGCACTGTACTAAGCTCTGGGTAGATCCAAGCAAATCAGATTGGACACAGTCCTTGACCCAAATGGGCTCACAGTCTCAATCCCCATTTTACAGATGAGCTAATTGAGGCACAGAGAAGTGAAGTGACTTGCCCAAGGTCATACAGCAGACAAGTGGCAGAGTTGAGATTAGACCACATGACCTCCTGACTCCCAGGCCCATGCTCTATCTACTACACCATGCTGCTTCTCCTAGAGCAGTTCTGTGCAGATATTTTTACTCAAACTCCCCTTTTCTGTAAAGTATTCTGGTTTCTGTCTCCTAATAATAATGGTATTTGTGCCAGTTTTAAGTGAGTGCTGGGATAGAATCAAGAAAATCAGGTTGGACAAAGTCCCTGCCCCTCCTACTCAGACTGTGAGCCCCATGCGGGACAGGGACTGTGTCTGACCTCATTCATTGTTGAACCCCAGAACTTAAAACAGTGTTTGACACATAGTAAGGGCTTAATAAATACTGCTGATAAACAACAGCAGGCACTGAATCCCCATTTTACAGATCGGAAAACTGAGGGTCAGGGAAGGGAAGTGACTTAACCAAGGGGCTACAAAAGGCAAGTGGCAGAGCCTGCCTTCGAACCCAAATCCTCTGACTCCCAGCCCCTTTCTACTAGGCCATGCTGCTTCCCAATCTCCTCCCTTAGATTGTAAACTTTGTGTTTACTAATTCTATTGTACTCTCCTACACTCTTAGTACAGTGCTGTGCACACAGTAGTCACTCTCAAAAACTGTTAATTGATCAATTGATTCGATCAGTATGAAACCCTAAAACATTGGAGGCTTGATTAAAGAAAACATTTTCAACTCTCCCTCAGTAGACAGAGAGGCTTCTGGTTTAAGGTGGAAGAGAGTATTACCTGGAAAAGAGATGGAATAAATATTTGGAGGGAGGGAAAGTGGGGAAAAAAATGGATTCTTCAAATTAATCATTCAACCTTCAAATCATTCTCCGTACTCAATCAGCCAGTGATATTTACTGAAGGTTAAAAGTGGGCAGAGCATCAGCTCTGACAGTGAAGGACAGCTGTATATGTATGAATGAGTGTATATGTGTGTATGAGTGTACCAATGTGTATGAGTGTATCGGTGGTATTTATTGAGTGGTCACTATGTGCAGAGCACTGTAATGAGTGCTGCAGAGAGTACGATACAACAGAATTAACAGACAAGTTCCCTGCCCATAATGAGTTTAGAGTCTAGGAAAACTTTAAGAGCAGTGCCTCGTGTACTTTTTCCTTCAAAATGTTCCCCTGCATAATTCAGGAAGATAAGTGGTCTTTGGTATGTTAGAAGTATTTATTAGGTTTATCCCTAAAAAAAAAAAACCACTTGAGAATATTTGAGAATCTCATTCCTAATTACACTGTCCAGGATTTTCCTACTTAAATGGATCACAAGCTTCACTTATTCAAATCTGCACTTCCAAAGTGAAAGAGATTTTCTTTTGTTATTAATTATGAACTTCAAACTTCAGTGCATGAAATGCATATTTTTCATTCCAGGCTTAATTTAATAAATGAAATTTGACATGCGATAAAGATTTCACAGGCTAAATATGAAATTTAAATATTGTCAAGCACCTCTCTGAGGATCTAAACACCAGATCCCTCCATGTTTATTATTCTAACGTGGAGATGCGGCTTTCTATTATTGTCAATTTTATGGTTGGCAAATGAAAAGTATTTTAATTGAACTTTCCAAATGGGGCTTGAAATGAACATGATATTTTGGCTGGTCTTTCTACTTTAACACCAGCATAACTAATTGCAGTACAGGCCTATAAAAAAAGGGGAATAGATTTTGGGGTCATCAGTTACTTATAAATATGAATACTAATCAATAAGTATTAGACAATTGCAATTATTCTCCCCGGAATCAAGGGGAAATGGTCAACGTTAAACCACAGAGGGCTTGAGCCCCAACCACATAACTGAAATAGAGTGTTAACATGCTGTCTTTATTCAAGTCATGGCTCCTTCAGCACATGACACATTTAAGGGTAAGTTACAGATTGATTTTTAAAACTTTGGATTCAAAGTTGATGCCACTCGAAGTGGGGTTTTATCAGGGTATGGAGCCAAAGCTGTAGAGCCCAGAGGTGACTGACAGCCCCTTCTGCTTGGGAAATCTGGACTGCTTCATTTGTTACCCTGTTTTTGTGAATAACTGCAACAGTGGAAGAGATGAGAAGGAGGCACAGTGAGTCGATTGGCTTGAGAGGAAAGAAGAGTGCACGCTGAGGTGTAGTGTGAGAAGAAAGTGGGTATCTAAGGGAGGGAGAGCTGACTCGGAGTGCCTTGAAGTCAACGGTCAGGAGTTTCTGCTTAATGTGGAGAGGAATTTACAACTCTTGGAACTTTTTTAGAAATGGGTGACATGTGCATAATGCTATTTTAGGTAAATGATACGGGCAACAAAGCGAGGGGTGCACTGGAGAGGGAGAGACTGGAGGCAGGGAGGTCTGTGAAAAGGTTAATGCAGTAACTAAGCATGGATATGGCAAGTGCTGGGACCAGTGTGGTGGTGTTTGGAAGAAGAGAAACATGTGGATCCTGGAAATGTTGCAGAGAAAGGGAGGGCAGGATTTACTGACAGACTGAATATCTGGGTTGAAAGGGAGGGAGAAGTCAAGGATAACACCAATGTCTTGGGGTGGACAAGAGGGATAGATGGCATTATTGTCAACAGTGAAAGAAAAGTCAGGGCAAAAGAGTGGATTTGGAAAAGAAGATGAGAAGTTCGAGACCTCTGTATTCTCCCAAGAAAATTTTAAATTAAAAGATTTTAATCATTTTAGTTCTAAGAACGTAAGCTCATTGAGGGCAGGGAATGTGTCTACCAACTCTGTTATACAGTACTCTCCCAATTGCTTAGTATAATGTGCTGCACACAATAAGTTGGTTGATTGATTCTAACCTCTCAGGGAGGAATAATAAAAGGATAAACTAAGAAAGCTCTACCTAAGATCATTACAGGATAGAACATCTTACTGTTTGATTGGGCTATAGTATTCACTTTTCACTTGTGGGTCCTGCTAACTTGAAAACTTCATCAAAAGCATTACTATCAGTATTTATTGAATGTCTACCATGTGCAGAGCACTATGCTAGTACCCTCCATGACCTTCCAGTGAAGCGAAGAAGTTATTCAGGCACAGGGAGTCTATGTGCAATGGGAATGAAAGGAAAAGGGTAGGTACAATTTGATGTTTAACCCTTAAAGGATAACAACAGGTTCAAGACAAACCAAACCCTTTCAGATTGACTCCTAATCTGTTCCTCTAGACTCTGAGTTCCTTGTGGGCAGGGAATATGTCTACCAAATCTATTATACTGTACTCTTCCAAGTGCTTAGGACAGTGCTCTGCACATCATAAGTACTCAACAGATACAATCGATTGATTGACTGATTGGTCAGTAGCACAGCTTTGGCACCCCTTATTCCTGCCCAGAACTGATCTCCAGCTCAACTCAGACTTTAAAAAAAACAAAGAGTTGGTTTACTTGGTTATATTTTCCTCATAATACAAACCTAGAGGAAGGATAGATTCAGAAGTGTGAGTCAAAACTCCTATATCTAAGTTCCCAAATTAAGGCCTTTCACAAAGCATTTAATAATACAGTTCCACGCTCATGGAATTATAGGCAAAGTTTAAAGTCATTCCTCGTTTTCTTCTCAACAAATTTCAGTTCTCCTCTCTGACTGTGTGCATGTAAATTCTATTAATACTAATGGAAGCAAAGCACATGCATACAGTGCAGACTATATCTCTAAAGCCACCCTTTAATCTTTAGCTCCATAATTTTGGTGCCTGTTTCCAAATGTCTCAAACGCACATTACATACCTGGTGTTTCAGACCCTGATATTAAAATTCATTCATGAATTTCGAGTTGCCCTTACATTGTTTCAGCCAACAAATTTTTTGTTATTTTCGTTCTAAGCATGTTGCTTTCTTAACTGTGGGCAAGAAGCAATTGTAAACATTCCTGATTGATTATAATGCAATTAGAATGTAAATTCCCTTCCTGACCAAGTTATGTTTGTTTAAAATTTGAGAGTGTACTCCTGTTTTTCACTTGGCTAACCACATGCAGAAAAATACAAACATATACCAACGGAACATAAATAATCTGGAAATTTAGTATAGTGCCTAGCAAATAGAGCTTAACAAATACCATAAAAAACCTGCTACTTTTTAAAATGTTAGATGTCATTAACTATTATTTTTGTGTAAAACTATCTTGGTGAATGGAATTCATGACTCATTCTCACCTTCTTTCTGAAAGTATTTTACTAATTGGAAGAAGTTAATTGGAACACACTTAAAATGTTTTAATAGAACCCCAATCAGTCTAAATTAGCAATTACCAAGGAAGATCCCATTTGAATCTGGTTTCTGTGTCTTCCCAACTAGACTATAAACTCAGTGTGGGCAGGGAATGTGTCTACAAATTCTGTTGAATTAAACTCTCCCAAGTGCTTAGTTCGGGGCTCTGCATATGGTAAGCCCTCAATAAATACCAATGATTGATATGGTTATTCCATATTCCCCCAGTGCTGCTCTGCAGAGGAAAGGGACTTCTGATAGAAGTCACATAGGATGTTCTTGTCTTGTCTTATGCTGTCGCGCCATGTCCGACCCATAGAGACACCATGGCCACATATCTTCCAGAAGTCCCCACTTCCATCTGCAGTCGTTGTCATGGAGAATTCCTTGTGATTTATACTTTTGTTAAAAGAAGGGTTTAAAGCTTTGCAGGACTCGGGACCTTGGATTTCAGAGACAACTTAGACCCAAAGTGTGCCCTGCACTTGATCCTCACCTTCACTGAATAATAATAATAAAAATAATAATGGTACTTGTTAAGCACTTACTATGTACCAAGAACTGTTCTAAGTGCTGGGGTAGATATCACATGGAGCTCACACCTTTAATCCCCATTTTACAGATGAGATAGCTGAGGCCCAGAGAAGTGAAGTGCCTTGCCTGGGGTCACACAGCAAACATGTGGCAGAGTCAGAATTAGAACCCAGGTCCTTCTGACTCCAAGGTCCATGCTCTATCCAATAAGCCATGCTACTTAGTGATTAGTGTTTAAGGACACTTGTTTTTTTCCAAGAGCTTGGTCCAAGAGCACCACACAGAGTAAGCGTTCAATAAATATGATTGATTGATTGATTGATTCTTGCATAGCATGTGTTTCCACTATGTGTTTTGGATACAACAAGTATTGTCAGAAGAGCTTTTCCTATTGCCCTAACAACATTCTAGCCAAAACACAGGAAACACAAACAGTAGGACAGCAGTGTGATAGATGAACATAAATTCATTCGAGGATTTATGACCAGACAATCAAAGGAAGGATAGGTAGCAACTAGAATTTTTCACAGGAAATTGTAGTAGGCCTCTGCCCTATTAGCCTTAAGTAGATGAGTCTGAATAGAGAATGCAGCTGTAGTTGGGAAGGACCTCAATTCTGAGGTGAGGAAAGAAATAGGCCAAAAGGCCCCAAGAAAGTTTCTAGAGTTACTAGTTTGCAAGACTTCAGAGGTTTTAGAATGAGACTAGGAGAGTCAGAATGGGAATCAAAAGAGGCTGGGAAATCCAAGGAGGATCCAAGGACTAAAGATGAAAGTGATCCATAGCGATCAAAGAATCAAATAATCGAAAAGCGAAGCCCAAAGAATGAAATCTGGAGGATGAGTCTGTAGTACAGCACAAGTAGGTTGGGAATGTACATTTTGCTACAGTGCAAGTTTTTACTTTGGAATAATCTCTGTATTTCAAACTTGAATCTCTGCGTCCTGGGAGGGTGAGAGCTGAGAGAGAAACTAGGTAACAGGAGATGACAGAGAAGAGTAAAACGCTGAATAAGCCCAGGCTTACGATCTCTTAAAGAATGAAACCATATTGTTAAAAATAAGCCATTCACCAAAAAAAGTGCATTTCTCATCTCTTTATATCTCTGTTCCACAATCCTCCTACTAAGAAGCGCTTCAAAGCTTTCACATAGAGAGTAGACGCAAGGCTCTCTTGTTACTGCATTAAAAATATTTAGTTTCTATTTATGATATACAAAAGTCAAATTATAGCTTGGGAATTACTATTATGGGGGAGAAAGAAGCCGAAGTTTTAAAAAGATGTGCACACTGTTTAACGATGCCATCGTTAAACTTCACTACCCTAGTAGTCGGAAAATGTCTCGGTTTGGGCCCTCAATACAGATTTTAAGTCACGGCAATAGTTCCCCCTGGTGGATAGCTGTTAGATATTTAATTTTATTTTTTTTCTGCATCCTCCTTTTAGCCCGTTACACTAATTTGGACTGTCAGATGAAACACATGCTCCACATTCAGAGGAATAGAGCTGGGTATTTAAAGGGTGAAGGGGTTCACTGAACAGTGTGACTATGGCACTTGACTTCCCCTAAGTGAATTCATATATAATAAAGATAAGACTATGGGAATCAAAAAGAGCCCTCCCCAATTTTTTTTTTTTTAAAAAAGGTTACTTAGCATAAGAGGCTGGTGAATTGATACTTTTCAGTTCTCATAATGGAGTTTACTTTTGCGGTCAGAAATCAGAACTGGAGAAGAGAATGTGGTTTCCTAAAAAAGACATTTAATCTTGAAAAAAATGTAAGCACTGGGTGGGTATAAGGTATGAGATAACTTGCATCTTTAATGAACAAAGACTTGTCCTCAAAGATCTGCCCTCGTAACAATACAATAGAATTGCTAATCTCAACAAGTACAGTAACAAAGGCATTGGCATTATGATTGTAAAAATATGAAAAGAATAGTAGTCTCTCAGCGTGTGTGGATTTAGGGTGGTTGCGGGAGACACATTTACAAAGCAAAACCTAGGACAGATCCAAACTGGGTTTTTGCATCTTATCCTGGTTGGGTTGACTGTCTCTATGGTACGCCAGGGATTTTATTCCTGTGAGTGGTGGCGTTCATCTCCATAATAATATCCTTTGTTCAATCACGTTGGCCTCCTGAGGAGCTTAAAAATCTCTACAGGCTGAGGCAGCAACAGACTCAAGCCTTCCCTGTTGCGTGACACTGAGTCCCTCTGAGAAAGGAATGCAATGGAATAGCCAAGCTGGAAATGCTGCTCTACCTTCAAACAAAACAAGGATCGGGAGCTTTCTGGAACATAAGAATAATAATAATATTTGTGATAATAATTATGGCATTTATTAAGCGCTGACTCTGTGCCAGGCACTGTACTATCACCGTGCTGTGATATTTGTTAAGGACTTACAAGGTGCCAAACATTGTTCTAAGCACTGGGGAAGATACAAGACAATCAGGTCAGAACAGTCCCCATCCCACCCAGGGAACACAATCTAAGTAGGAGAGGGAACTGGGGTACAAGAGGGGAAAAAGCAGTCAGTCATCTCGCCCTCTCCTACCTCACCTCACTACTCTCCTACTACAACCCTGCCCGCACACTTCACATCTCTAATATTAACTTTCTCACTGTACCTCCATCTCATCTATCTTGCTGCCTACCTCTCATCAACGTCCTGTCTCTGGCCTGAATGCCCTCTCTCTTCATATCCAACAGACAATTGCTCTCCCCCACTTTAAAGCCTTATTAAAGGCACATCTCCTCCAAGAGGCCTTCTCTAACTAAACGCTCCTTTCCTCTTCTCCCACTCCCTTCAATGTCACCCTGACTGCTCCCTTTGTTCATCCTCACTCCCAGCCCTAAAGCACTTATGTACAGATCTGTAATTTATTTATTTCTTTTAATGTCTGCCTCCCCCTCTAGACTTTAAGCTTGTGGAGTCAGGTGTCTGTTTATTGTAATATTGTACTCCCCAAGCTCTTAGTACAGTTCTCTGCACACAGTAAGTGCTCAATAAATAGGACTAAGAGGTATCAAATCCCCATTTTGCAGATGAGGTACCTGAGGCGCAGAGAAGTTAAGGACTTGCCCAAGGTCATACAGCAGGCATATGGCAGAGCAGAGATTAGAACGCACATCCTCGGACTCCCACACCCATGCTCTTTCTACTAGGCCATGCTGCTCCTTTCTTGCTGTGCAACTTTGGGCAATTACTTAACATCTCGAAGCCTCAGTGTCCTCATCTGTCAAATGGGGATTCAATACCAGTTCTCCCTCTTAGACTGTTAGCCCCTTATGGGATCGGAACTCTATCTGACCAGATAATCCTGTATCTAACCCAGGCTTAGTATAGTGCCTGGCACATAGGAAGCACTTAAAAAACACCGTAATTATTATATAGTAGTGTGAGCAGGTCCTGTCCTCTCTTGCTACAAAAGGTAACCCCAAAATGGGTACCACTATTTTCTATTTAAAACAGCGTCATAAAATATGCTATACCATTCAATGGGCAAAGAGCAATGGATTTCTGCTTTTTGATTTATAATCAAGGTTCTGTCTTTATAGAGTGGAACATGTAATAAATACTTATTGCTTAAATAACTGTAAGATATTATAAGATCAAGTAGATTTTTTATTGTAATAAATCTGGTCCAGTGATCATTATTTTCTTTTGAAAATGATTTTTCTTTAAATAAGTTTATTGAAAAAAGTTAACCATTTAGTTATATGAGTTTAGAAAGTTAATTACTGATATTTTGTCAATAATAATAATAATGGTATTTGTTAAGTGCTTACTATGTGCCAAGTACTGTACTAAGTGCTGGGGTAGATATAAGATAATCAGGTCCCACATGAGGGTCACTGCGAGTCCCAACTGGGACAGAAACTGTGTCCAACCTGGTTAACTTGTACTTTGCCGATCACATAGAGCAGTGCTCAAACATGTGGTAAATTCTTAACAAATGCCCTAATAATAATAATAATGATAATGGATGGATGGACAGTTGGGTGGATGGATAATAGTAACAATAATAAAGACAATTCTGGCATTTGTTAAGCGCTTACTATGTGCCAGGTATTGTACCAAGTGATGGGGTGGATATAAGCAGATCGTGTTGGACACAGTCCCTCTCCCACATGGGGCTCACAGTTTCAATCATCCTATCCCAACTGTATTACTGCATCAACCTCCCAACCTCCTGTCTCTCCCAACTTCAGTCCATACTTCACTCTGCTGCCCAGATTATCTTTCTGCAGAAATGTTCTGGGCATATACTGCCCGTCCTCAAAAATCTCCAGTGGTTGCCTATCAACCTCCAAAGCAAACTCCTCACTTTTGGCTTCAAAGGTCTCCATCACCTTGCCCCTTCTTACCTCACCTCCCTTCCCTCCTTCTACATCCCAGCCCTCACACTCCGCTCCCCTGGTGCTAACCTTCTCACTGTGCCTCATTCTCGCCTGTCCACCGTCGATCTCTGGCCCACATCCTACCTCTGGCCTGGAACGCCCTCCTTCCTCAAATCTACCAAACAATCACTCTTGATCCCTTCAAAGCCCTACTGAAGGCTCACCTCCTCCAAGAGGCCTTCCCAAAATAAGCCCCCCTTTTCCTCAGCTCGCCCTCCCCTCCTCGTCACCTCGACTCATTCTCTTTGCTCTGCCTTCCTCTCCCCACCCCACAGCATTTACGTATATACCTATAATTCTATTTATTTAAAATTGATGCCCCCTGTTTACTTGTTTTGATGTGTATATATCTATAATTCTATTTATTTATATTGATGCCTGTTTACTTGTTTTGATGTCTGTCTCCCCTCTTCTAGACTGCAAGTCTGGTGTGGGCAGGGATAGTCTCTATCTGTTGCCGAATTTTACTTTTTAAGCTCTTAATACAGTGCTCTGCACACAGTAAGTGCTCAATAAATATGATTGAATGAATTAATGAATACCTATTTTACAGATGAGGAAACTGATGCCCAGAGAAATAAAGTTACTTGCCCAAGGTCACACAGCAAAGTGGCAGAGGCAAAATTAGAACTCATGACCTTCTGACTCCGAGGCCCGTGTTCTATCCACTAGGCAACGATGCTTGCTTCCCACAATCTTTTTGGTTTTGAATAGTAGCAATTACCTGCTGAAACAGAAAAGAGTCTCTGGAAATTTTGGCTCGAGAAAGTCAAAATCACAGCTGACTGAACTTTAAAGCTAATAAGAAAATACAAAATGAAAATGCCTATTTTTTTAAGCTACGGTTAGGTCTGTCTCGGGATGAAGATATCACGTATGTGAGCATTGAGTCACATCATATGCATTTTTCTAATGAAAGGCTCATACCTTAATGCCCCAAACCTTTCACCTGCAACCGAATTTAAGTAGACCCCAAAATGTAGGCCAGTGATTTGTATTAGACCATATTTATAACCCAAGTGTCATCTGCCACATGCTGAATGAGTCTAGCTCTAAAGAGACATTTGTCTGTACCAGGCTTTTATCAGCTAGTCACCTGGATATGAATATATATGCCAGAAATACCTTCTACTCATTTCATTGCTGTCAATTTTACATGGACCTTTCTGAAGAGCCTGGGGACACAGTGAAAATGATGGCCCAGTTCAGAGAGTACAAAGATGATGTAGTGTGAGGGGCATATGTTAGCAGGAAAGCATATTAAAATGAGAAAACTTGAACTCCAGGGAACCTTGTAAATCTCCCTAACTGCCTTCATGTACTAGGGAACAAAGAAACACTTTGTTAAATGCAGTACTGCAAAAAATCTGAGTCAATTGAACTCTAGAATGGAAGTCATCCTAATAATCTTGGATTCTATAATATACCTGCCAGGAAAGGAGGTAGGGTCTGGAGTAGAGAATGTAGGATTGGAGGTCTGAATTCAGAAGGGAGCTGAATTCTTGCCCTAAATCTCCTCTGGGACTTGGCACAAGTCTAATCATCTTACCATGGTCATTTTTCCATCTGTAAAATGGGGCACAAAATCCTTGCCTCACCCTCCCCTTCAGGGGCTTTTGAGGATAAGAAGAGACAGTTGATGAGAAAGTGCTTTGGAAAATAAAAAAGTGCTTTGCAAATCCTAGGTCTTATTATTACTCTATAATATAGAAATTCACATTCAGAACAGCTGAAGATTTATAGGCTTTTAAAGCCCCACTAAAAAATCCCTTGACATTTTGTAGACAAATGATTGGATAACGTCGATCACAATTATACTTAATATTTATGGTACTGCCATAGGTAAAATTTGAAAAAAAGATGAGGGGATTATGCATTAATAACATAGATTATTAATATTAACATTCTCTCAGAGGCTTCAGAGACCTCTCACTTGCTTCTCTATCTGGATCAAGGAAACCCAGAGAGGAGAACACAGAATGGATATCTATAATTTCTACTGGAAATTCCACAGATGGTGAGTTGTTTGAGGACAGGGATAGTATCTGTGAACTCAACTGTACTCTCCTAATTGCTTAGTACAGTGCTCTGCACATAGTAAATGCTCAATACTGATTGATTGACTGATTTTACAGGGCATGAGAACGAGGTGTTTCATGAATGTCTTCTCTTCTCCATTACAGATAAGATTGATTTGGTCTGATTTTATTCTAGCAAACTTTAGGCACATACTCTAAGTGGGCTTGAGGTGCTCACTGAAGTATTTTGCTGTTTCTAAGCCCCCTTGCTCTTTCATATTTTCTCTCTCCTGTTATGACATTTTTAAAGATGAGTTCCTTGTTCCTCTCCCCTTACTTGAGAGGGACTGGGTCAATGGGTTGGTACTGAGCTTGTAATTCTTCCTGTTGACCTTGAGATCAATCAAAATAGCAATAGAATTTATTGAGTACAAAGGCAGCAGTGTATTGTGAGTGTTGTGTTTGAACAAATGTTGTACGTTTCCTTAGATTTTTTTTTCCTAATGGCATTTGTTAAGCGCTTACTTTGAGCCAGGCAAGTTAATCAGGTCAGAACAGTCCATGTCCCACCATGAGAAACAGTGTGGCCTAGTGGAAAGAGCATGGGCCTGGGAAGCAGAAGGACCTGGGTTCTAATCCCAGCTCCGGCACTTGATTGCTCTGTGACACTGAGCAGGTCATTTAACTTCTCTGTGCTTCAGTTACCTCATCTGTAAAATCGGGATGAAGACTTTGAGTCCCCTGTGAGACAGGAACTGTACCTGACACAATTATCTTGAAGCAGCGTGGCTCAGTGGAAAGAGCCCGGGCTTTGGAGTGGGAGGTCATGGGTTCGAATCCCGGCTCAGTCACTTGTCAGCTGTGTGACTTTGGGCAAGTCACTTAACTTCTTGGTGCCTCAGCTACCTCATCTGTAAAATGGGGGTGCAGACTGTGAGCCCCACGTGGGACACCCTGATTCCCCTGTGTCTACCCCAGCGCTTAGAACAGTGCTCGGCACATAGTAAGCGCTTAACAAATACCAACATTAAAATACCTGGCACATAGTAAGTGCTTAACGACTACCACATATCACCATGGGGCTCACAGTCTTAATCCCCATTTAACAGATAAAGTAACTGAGGCCCAGAGAAGTTAAGTGTCTTGACCAAGGTCACACAGCAGACAAATGACAGATAAATGATTAGAACTCAGGTCCTGCTTCTGAGAGAGTGTAAGCCCACTGGAGGTCAGAGACAATGTCTAATTCTCACTCATGTATACTTTCCCAATGCCTAGTTCAGTGCTCTGCTCAGTGGGTGCTTAATACATATTATTGTTACTAGTACAAATTATCTTATATTGTCCTGCCAAGGCCTAGTACCCCTCAGGTCAGGCTGCCAGGATAGCCACAAATTCCTCTCCAAGTCCACTTTGGGGCTGAGGAGAGATTCAGCACTGGGCCAGCCCAGTAGCTAAAATCTCTACCACACAGTGTCAGAAAGTCCACAGATACTAAACAAATAGCTCACCGGAATAATCGTGCACGGTGGATGGATGTAATTATTATTTTATTATTATTATTGTATTTGTTAAGTGCTTCCTAAGGGTCAAATGTTATCTTAGGTGCTGAGATAGATATAGTTAATCAAGTCAGACATAGTCCTTGTACCACATGGGACTCATAGTATGAGGGAGGAGAGGCACTGAATCCCCATTTTAGAGATGAGGAATCTGAGAACCAGAAAAGTTAAATGACTTGCCCAACGTCACACAGCCGGCACCTGGAAGAGCTGGGATTAGAACCCGTGTCCTCTGACTTGCCAGCCTGTACTCTTTCCACTAGGCCTTGCTGCTCCACCACCCTGGGCTTAGTTTAGGTCCCAGATTTTTAGCTGGCAGAATCACTTCCAGGATTTACAAGTTCCATCTTAAACAGAGAAACAGAGATTTGTAGCAATTCCATTTGTTTAACTGTCTTAATGAAGACAGGAGTCTGTGTGCAGAGCCCTGACCTAAAGGAGCCTCTAGTTGCCACTGCTGAGGGTTCATCTGGGCAGTAAACTGGCCTGGCCTGGCCTGCCCTGCCGGTAGAGGAAATATAAATCTGAAACAAACATTTCATTTTGGAAATTCACTTCGGGTTCGAAGAAGAGCCCACTGATGGTAAGAGTAACCATGAGTACATGAATGATCGCAAAGATAGATAGATTAGGGAAGTTTCTGACAGGGAGAATTTTAAGCACATTTTGCTCAAACAGCTCATATTAGGCCATTTTATAGTAACACTAAAGTTCCTCTTTAAACACCTTGATCATGAAGAACAGAATTGTGAAAGCAAAACTAAGATGTTTTTCTGGGGAAAATTAACTACATATCCATTATAATTAACATAAGAGCAAACACATTAGAAATGAAGCTGGCTTAAAAGTGAAATTGCTAACCAAGAGAAGATCTTCTGGAAAATCCTTTGAGCATTTACTTCTTCAAAAGGCTATATAACTTTATCATGTTTCCACCATACCAAATGGAAGGAAAACAAAAAGTGCTTAACTGTAAAGGTAATTCTATAAGCCCGTCTGTTTTTTTCCTGAGAAGGCAAATGCTTAAACAAACAGCAGGAAAATGAAGAAGAAGAATTAAAGGTTATCTGTAGATATTAATTATTTCTCATTTACATAATTAACATAACTAAATCTCTAAAATGCAAACATGAAAGTTAATTATGCAAAGCAATCTTTTTGGTAAATAATGGATAGAAGAGTTTAGTTTTGTGACAGGCTATCAAAAGTTTGTCATTTAAATCTGCACTATTATCTCTTACGAGAGGGAAGAGAAGTGGAGGGGCGGATCATTAATTCTTGGCCTTAAGAAAACTTTTTTCAAAAGGTCTCAGAATACTGCAAGACAGACATTTGAGCTGAGAGACTCAGACAGGATCACTAACTAGCTGAGTTAGAAACAGTTTTGAGAGCTCATAGTTAAACAAACAGCTCTCAACCCCATCTAAATCCACTAGCATTCAGTGGGATTCGGCCCACAAGGTAAAATGGGGAAGCAGTCTTTCCTGTGTATAATTGCTTTAAATAGCTCATCAGAGGCAAGATATGATGGCAGTTCCTACTCACTTCCTCAAGGCCACAGTATTCCACCCCTCAATAGCCAGGAATACCTGAGGGCTTTTCAACTTCCATGGAAACCGCCACTCTCTGCAATATGGCCATTCTGTTAAGAAAAAAAGGGAGTTCCTGGCAAATCAGAAGCCCCACCTTGGATAGGCATGGCTTTTAATGGAAAGAGTCCAAATCCACGAGGCAAGAGACACAGATTCTAATCCCAGTTCTGCCATTTGCCTATCTCCCCTTGGCGAGTCACCTAATTTATTTGCGACTCAGATTCCTCATCTGTAAAATGGGAACCACATTCCTGCTCTATCTTAGGCACTAAGCTCCTTCTGGAACAGGCACTTCACAAATATCACAATTATTACAAGGCAGGTAGTGATAAAACTGCTCAAAAAAGTATCAAGAGCATCTTCAATAAACTGCTTTAATAAATTAACCACTCAATAAATGTGATTGATTGAATGAACGAATCAATCTTTGTATGCAATTCTAGGATGGGTAACAAGCTATGGTATTACCTGCTACAGACACTCATTTATTGAGCCCTTGGGTGCAGAACATTATACTAAGCATTTAGCAGCACAATAACAGAGTTGGTGGACACATTACCTGCCCTCTAGAAGTTCACAGTTGTGGATTTTGCCCAGCAATTTCTAAACCCACTATATGGTAAACAGTGTGGTCTAGTGAGAGAGCATGGAACTGGGAATCATAGAGCCTGGATTCTAATCCTCATTCCACCACTTGCCTGCTGTGTGACCTTGGGCAAGTCACAACTTCTCTGAGTGTCAGTTTCTTCATCTGTAAAATGGGAATGATTACCTGTTCTCCCTCCCCCTAAAACTAATAATAATAATGTTGGTATTTGTTAAGCGCTTACTATGTGCCAAGCACTGTTCTAAGCGCTGGGGTAGACATAGGGGAATCAGGTTGTCCCACGTGGGGCTTACAGTCTTAATCCCCATTTTACAGATGAGGGAACTGAGGCACAGAGAAGTGAAGTGACTTGCCCACAGTCACACAGCCGACAAGTGGCAGAGCTGGGATTCGAACTCCTGAACCCTGACTCCAAAGCCCGTGCTCTTTCCACTGAGCCACGCTGCTTAGTGTCCCATTTGGGACAGGGACTATGTCCTAGCTGATTATTTTATATCCATCTCTGGACTTAGAATAGTGCTTGGCACAGAGCACTTAAATACAATCACAATCACACATACACACACATAGATGACAGTTTTGTCCTTGAAAACCCCCCACATTAACAAAAAATAGTGACCAATCATTAAGTCTGGTCGGGGAAGGACAGTCCCTTGAGGGTCAGGAAATGTGTCTAATTCTCAGTATATTCTTTCCCAGCAGATAGTTCAGTGCTTTGCACAAAAACACAAGCAGTGGACCTTTTCAGTGCGGGTAAGAAAAGAATAGGTGACATCCACAACCAACCCAGGATAATATAGTCATTCCTGTTACAGAAAGCAGCATGGCCTAATGGAGTCGGCTTGGGTTCTACTTCCAGGTCCACCACTTGCCTACTGTGTGAACTGGGCAGGTTTACTTAATTTATCCTGTGCCTTAATTTATCCTGTAAAATGGAGATTCAGTACTTGTTCTCCCTCCTATTTAGCCTGTGAGCCCCAGATGGGACAGGGACTGTGTCCACCCTAATTATCTTGTATCTACCCCATCACTTAGATAGTGCTTGAAACACAGTAAGCACTTAATACCACAGTTATTATTATTATTAGATAAGGCCACACTTAAGCTTAGATAATAGGAATTTACTAAGGGTAGCTATCATACTTAGCATTTTAAAAGTATTCTCTTAACATACAAATATTAGTTGTTAAACAGAAGGAAAGCTAGCCCTGTGGTTGAACTCATGAGATCACTTGAAAGTGGTCATCTGAAGTACTCAATCATATTTGAACACATACTGTGTGCAGAACAGTGTGCTAAGTAAGCTCTTGGGAGAATACAAGAAAACAGAGCTGGTGGATACGTTCCCCTTTCAGCCACTGTAAAATCCTTGAGAGAGGGGATCAGGTCTATTAACTTTCTTGTCGTCTCCCAAGCACTAAGTACTTCTACATAAAGTAAGCACGCAAATACTATTGACTGACTTATAAATACGGATGACTGCTGGGAACAATGAATCTTTGTGATATATAGACATAAGGAAGTTGTAATTAGTCTTTAAAAACACACAAACACAAAAGAAGCTTTTCAAATGCTAATAAAATAATCTTTTTATTAAAACAAAGTCTGAAAAACCTCTGTATATCAAAACTAAGGCCACAACTAATGCTAAAATAAACTTCGAAGAATTTATATAACATGATTTATTTTAAAACTGTATACAAAGAGATATTACAAATGACCTAGTACTCAAAACAGTTCAAGAACTTAACATTGTCTAAGAAACTTAATGATACAAAATACTGAAATACCAGTACATAAAATCTATTTATTTTGGTCCTTGGGGGAAAGAACAAAATTTTTCCTCCCACCCAATCCCCATGGCTCCAGATATGAAACAGAATGCAAGGTGGCAACTGCAGTGTTTACAATTCAATCCTTTCTTCTGTTCTTTTTTTTCCTTCTCAATCCTTTAAATGTCTCCAGTCATAATAGCAATGAACTCCTCCTGATTTACTATAGTGAGAAAAACAAGTCAACAGTTAGACAAATAGCCCAGAATGCTATTTTCTGTCTGCAGTAATTGTGCCTTGAAAGACAGAATTTACACATTTCCTGCCATTAGTAATATGGCTTCCTTACACTTCCTTCCTAGAGAGTCAAATGGGCATTAAAAAAAGTAAATTTATGTAGACAAACATTTTATGTTTAAACATAAACAGGTAGAAAAATCTTGGGATGAACATTAAAATTGCATAAATTGGTAAAAAAAATCTTAAATTAGACCCTGAAGCACAGAACTGAATGCACAGAAAATATTATCACTCTAATACCCTGAACAGTATTACACACAATTAGAAAGGCAATATGGAAAATATAAAGATACACAAAATATGGACCTATTTAAACCACTGAATGATGCTGACTACAAATAACCCTATTTATAAATGAAAATTAGCTCATGAACGAGAGCTCAAAAAATGGATGGAATGATCTACAAAATATCAATAAACATGGTTATTCAAACTTATAAAATATAATTAAAATATTGGTTGTTATATTATTTCCAAACAATACATTTAATTTCTATAAAAGATGAGCCTGAGTTCACTTTAAACAGAAAAATCAGTAAGGCTATGAGGATTAAGCTAAACGGGGATTTTCCAGCACTATATTTTCTGTTCAGTTAAAAAAAAAAAAAGATACAGCTCTGTATGAATGCTGTACAACACCTTTTATTCCCCTCCACCCCACCCCCCAAAAAAATAAACATGCATTGCATCATCTTCCAAGTTAGGGAGATACCTATGCAAAATATCCCAAATGAGGCTTACCAATAACTAGGAACTGAAAATTGTGTCACCCCCCCCATATCTTAAATATATGCCAGTATTTGAAATGAAAAAAAATCAAGTGTTCTTGGAGAAGCATTAAAACTACAAAAATATATTTTACAAGGCATTTTTTCAATTGGCTTCATCTCCTTCTTGACTATGAATATAACAAAAATGTAATACCTAATGCAATGACTTTATCACTTTCATGCCTGAGCTAGCCAGTGGACAAAAACCACTAATGCTGTCATTCAACAGAAGAATGGAGGTTTTTTGTGGGCCGGGTTAGTCAGCCTGGCTAAATGCGGTGTGATGCGGTGTGATGCGGTGTGATTTTTAAAGGCTCCATCAGGGGTCTGGTCGCAAACTGGCACAAAAATTGCTGGAAGGAAAGCAAAAACCTTGTGCCGGGAAGCAAAGGGGACGAAGCAAAGGGGATGACTGCCTACAATCCCCAGCAGCCAATGGAGTCTATGGGAGGAGTGTGCCTTCAATGTTAGGGAAAACCACCGCTGGGGTGGAAATCAATCTTTAAGAGGAACAGTTTAAACTCCAAACTCCTTTCCATTCTTGCGGCCCTCTGATTCTGCCACTCTTTTGCCCCAGTCTGACCTAAGGGCATGTGGTAATAATAATTATCAATCACCTTTACTGAGGGCGTACTGTGTGCAGAGTATTAAGTATTACTGTGTGCAGAGTATTAAGCGCTTGGAAAGTACGATAAAACAGAGTTGGTAAACAGATTCTCGCTCACAGAGAACTCATAGTCTAGAGGTAATAGGAGGCAATAATAACAGTGGTTTCTGTTATACGCTATGTGCCAAGTACTGCACTTAGCCTGGGATAGATATAAGATAATCGGGTCCGACACAGCCCCTCTCCCACAAGAGGGGCTCCCTCTAAGGGAGAGTGGGAATTAAGCTCCCATTTTACAGTTGAGGAAACTGAGGCCCAGGAAAAGTAAATGATTTGCCTGAAGTCACAAGGCTGGCAAGTGGTAGAGCTGAGACTAGAATCCAGGTCCTTGGACTCCCAGGCCCGTGCTCTTTCCACTACGCCAGGCTGCTTCTTTTGGAGAACTTTCTCTCTTTTGAATCAGCCCTCGAGGGAAAACAGGCTAGGGCAATCTAAATTGGGGTTACTTCCATTTTAAGCTTTTTCCAATCCCCTTTCCAAGTACAAGCCTCAAAGAAAAATATGTCCGTTTGCTCTGGGGGCCAGGGTTGGAGCCCTAATACGTGTAAGGTGCCTCTGTAACCCCAAATCAATCTTCATTGCGAGCGACCTTAGTATTTATAGACTGCTGTAAACTCACTGTGCTCAAGGAATGGGTCTACCAATTCTGTTGTACTCTCCCAAGCCCTTAGTACAGTGCTCTGCACACAGTAAGTGCTCAATAAATATCACTGGATTGACTGATTATAGTTTTAAATTTCATTTGGTGAATCTCCATTTATATCTCTTGAATTATTTTCAGTTGTCTCCGATTAAAATATTATTTGCTGGTAATTATGGAGTGTGGGTGTACTTTTTTTAGACATAGTAGAGAGTAACTCAGTACTTTCCAAAGGACTTGGGAGTTTCCATTCAGATTCCGGCTAGGTTTCAGATTTCCTTTATCCTTCTGAGTGCCTGGACTGGTGTAAGGCTCCTTTTGCTTCTCATTCTAAATAATTTAGAAGCCAATCTCATAAGTCAAGTGAGTTTAATAGGAGGATTGAAGGTGGCCTTGTCTTTTAGAAAAACACTGCCCTTTCCATCCTGTTTCCTCCCCTTTCCTCCTACTTGCAATTAGTTACATTTTACAATGTTGATGGAGTCTATTACTATCGTTTGAGGAGGGTTATCCTTTTCTTAGTATCTACAGTACACAACAAACAGAACTATACCTTTAGACAGTAGATGAAAGAGAGCAACAGACTGCCCCCAGTTTTCAGTCACGAATGCCTTAAGAACTGCTTTTCGGGGGGGAGGTGACAGAGAATGGCCATTCCAACACGGACAGTTTACCAGAAAATTTAGAGGTTCAAATGAAGAATACAGTATGCCAACTGTTAACGATGATACTTCAAAATAATGTTGGTATTTGTTAAGCGCTTACTATGTGCCGAGCACTGTTCTAAGCGCTGGGGTAGACATAGGGGAATCAGGTTGTCCCACGGGGGGCTCACAATCTTAATCCCCATTTTACAGATGAGGGAACTGAGGCACAGAGAAGTTAAGTGACTTGCCCACAGTCACACAGCCGACAAGTGGCAGAGCTGGGATTCGAACTCATGAGCCCTGACTCCAAAGCCCGTGCTCTTTCCACTGAGCCACGCAAAAGAAAGTACATCATCATCATTACCATCTACAACATATATATCAAGCCCATACTGCTTATCTTACTGTATACTAGGTGCTTGGAGAAACATACAAAGAAATGGAAGACACAGTCCCTACTTTCAAAGGACATAGAGTGAAAAACAAAAATACCTTGTTAAAGTGACTTTATTAATACGGCTGCTTAACTCCATTCTTCATTTTTTTTTTAATGTACAAATTTCTCTCTTTGAAGTTATATGAAAGATTGTATGATAATTGGCGACTTGTCTGAAGGGAATAACAACAGTAGGAAAATGGATAGAACGGTAATTTTATTCATTCTGCCAATAAACCTCCATGGTAGAAGGGAGAAGAGGACAAGCCGGGTGTGTGCCTTTGTGTGTTTGTTTTTTGGGTTTTTACTTACAAGACTTGTTAAAGTGGATGCAAATACTGGCTCTGCCTGAGCATTAACTTCTATAATTCACTGCATTTAGAACATTATTATAATAATTAGTGATCTTGATTATTACTCTTTATTTTGCTTGTTGTGGGCAGGGAATGTGTCTGTTATATTGTACTCTGCCTTGCATACAGTAAAGCACTCAATAAATACAACTGAATGAATAAATATGAGATAGATGCCCACTTATGTGTATACATACAACTATTTTAAATATTTAGTTAGAAAATATTAGGCCACCTTTAGGCAAATGATATAATCTTCAGTATTTTTTCCATTGAAAGTTAGTCAAAATTTAAAGGAATTGAGTACCTATTTAGTTCAGTAGTGTTTATAAAACATTCTATTTCTTCTGACATCAGACACTTCCAAAAAGCAAGTACCACCAATTTTTATCGTGGATACAATTCTAAATTAAAAGGAACTTTAGAACTGTACTGGGTTAATGTAAAACAATCTTCTCCTGTTCACGCATTTCTCTTTATGCTATATTAGCCTTCTCCATCCTCCTGAGAGATACTCTTTTATTCCGATAAAGGATGCTTCTTTTAACACTTTCTACTAGGGAGGGAGGAGTGAGCTAGGTCCTAAAGGAAAAGTGGGTACCTGGCCACTTGCATTCCTTGTTAGAATTCTGTTTCCACTCAAAAATATCTTGGGTTTTCAAATTCTACCTAGACAGCCCATCTTCCTCTCCCTCTAAAATCCCTATCTTTCATCCAATTTTCTTACAGAACACTCTAAAGCCAAGCTTTTTGTTTTGAAACTCTTTTTCTATTTATAACAAAAGCGGGGATGGACACATTTTAATTGTTTATTAAACAAGCATAAAACAGTAGCTTAAATGCAGTAAGTGTTTCTCATTTTACACTTCGAGGCAACCAATTAATTCCAGATTTCTACTCTTCCTTTTTTTCCCTATCTTGCTCTACTTTCTAACAAGATTTACCACCTTCTATTTTACATAATGTTCTTTTTTTGGACTCTTTCTACATCATTATCGTATCTTCATTATTCTATCTTGTTGCTAAGCTGATGTGAAGAGTGTTCACTTTACTTCAGTTTTTTTTTAACTCCTCATTCACCAAATGAGTCATTTCGCTATTTTGAAATTCCTTGGCCATTCGCTGTATGTACATTTGGCAAACTTTTTGGAGGAAATGAGGAAAACTTGAGAAAAGGCCCCCACAGGGCATCCGAAATGACGGCAAAAAGAATGCCTTGGGAGGACTTTGCAAACTTCACCATACAAAATTAGAAAGAGTGATCTAATGTGTTCCAATTTACAGAGTAAATGTAGCGATGTTGCAGCTGAAGGGATTTCGTTAGGAATGACAGAAGGCAAGCTGGTTCCTGAAGAAATCACCAAATATCCTTCCACTGGTATCTTTAAGAATAGGACCAATGTCTCTACAGTTGGATTGTTCATGTAGTTCTAAGTCCAGTCTAGTACTAATCCACTACAACCTATGACTTCATCGAAGCTTTCATTCTAGGTGTTAAATTACAACTTAAAAAATAGCCCTTTTAATTGTTTTCTCATAGGTAATAAGTAAAAGAGAAAGTAGAACTAGCTCTTTACATTTAAGAGAAAGTTTAGAGGATTTTAAGTGAAAACCAGGCCTGTGAGTGATAAACCAATTTCTACTGCTGTTTCCAAAAGTGTGCTGCAATCAATAACAATTACTGGAATATTTGCTCAGTGCTTCTAATGTGCCAAGCACTGTATTAAGTACGGCACAGACACAAGACTACCAGGTTGGACTCAGCTCCTGTCCCACATGGGGGCCCCCAATCTTAGGGAAAGGGAGAAGAGGCATTGAGTCCCCATTTTCAGAAGAGGAACCTGAGGCAGAGAAGTTAAATGACTTGCCCAAGATCAAAGAGCAAGCAAGAGATGAGATTAGAACCCAGATCTCCTGACTCTCACATCTGTGCTTTCCCCTAGGCCATAGTAGTGTAATGTAAAAGGCAGGAAAGTCAAGTCTACAGCTAAAGAACGGTTTGAATGATTTAGGGATGGAGGATAGATGGTAAAGGGAGGAGAAAGTTGGGTTCATTAAATAATAATTAATATTTAGATCTGATATGCTTTAGAAATTGATAATATACCCTTCAACAGATAACATTCCCAGATTTGAGCCCCAAATCACTAATTACATTCTTTGAAAAGCAAAAAAATGAATAAAAGATGCGTGTTAATTTTCAAGTTCTGCTAATGAGCATAAGACCTAAGATTTCCCAATGGAAAATGAGAAAATAAACAAAGCAGTACATACTCAGATGGATACATTTCAAGGTTAGAGTGACATGCTCAACTTCCCCATACCCTTTGGGAGCCATTTTGTATTCACATCAATGAAAAGAAGTTTGGCAGAAGAGGAAAGTTCAGTGGTAGTTCTGCATCAGAAGAACTTAAAATGGATTATACGGGTATGCAAAAGGGAGGAAATCTTCAGTAGACTGTAGGGTCTCTTTGTTCTG
Source organism: Ornithorhynchus anatinus (assembly GCF_004115215.2). Taxonomy (NCBI): domain Eukaryota; kingdom Metazoa; phylum Chordata; class Mammalia; order Monotremata; family Ornithorhynchidae; genus Ornithorhynchus; species Ornithorhynchus anatinus. The sequence continues at coordinate 14,678,477 of NC_041728.1, read as the reverse complement.
AAGAACCATATTCTTACAGAATAGTTTAGTTTCACCTCTCATTAGTAGACTTTTCAAAGAATGAGGTGACAGGGTGGGGTTTGTAAACCACAGGCAATGCTAATCAGGTTGATGAGTGAGGCATGCCAATTTTCAATAACTCCAGACTTGAGAGTAAAAAATACACAGCCAGAAAAACATACCAGGCTGGGGCGGTGGGGAAGAAGACAGGTGATAAAAACAATCTGTAAATATAAAATGCTGTAGAATTCAAATTTTTAAACAAATTGCATATGGATAAAATATTGGACGAAGAAATATTTCTACAGTCCTCTCTTCCCCTGTATCTAAGGTTTACGGGCCAGTTTTGGTTCAAAGGGAAGAAAGGCGATAGAGTAAGATGATCATCGACAACCGCCAAATGAGAGACTGACGGATATGTATCTATTTAACTGAACCCTCTTAAAAGCCTCAAATTTTGGAAGGATCCACTAGGCAGTCAGCAGGCAGTCAACTGACAGGGTAACATCCTTATTTTTTTCAACTTACTTTCTCCATCACCATCTTTATCAAACTCTTCTATCATAGCACGCAGTTCTTCATCACTCATGTTTTCACCCAGCTCTCTGGCAACTCGCCGCAGATTTCTCAAACTTATTTTCCCTGAATCGTCATCATCAAATAGTTTAAATGCCTTCAGTATTTCTTCTTGGGGATCTCTTTCCAGTATCCAGTCAGTTACTAAAAGGGGGGGGGGAGGGGGGAAATGTAGAGTAAATTACACAGACAGCCTATGGCTGGACACGAATTCACTATTATTTAATGAACTCCTTATTTATAAATAGCCCCTGCTAGACTGTAAGCTCCTTGAGGGCAGAGATCGTGTCTCTGTACTCTTTGGTACTCTCCCGAGTGCTTAGTCTACACACACAAAGTACTCAATAAATACTCGAGACTGTAAACTTGTGGGCAAGGACTGTGTCTACCAACTCCGTTGCATTATACTCTCCCAAGCACTTAGGACAGTGCTCTGTGATCGATCGTGTTTATTGAGCGCACACTGTGTTGCAGAGCACTGTCCTAAGCGCTTGGGAGAGTACAATATAATAAAGTTGGTAGATAAGTTCCCTGCAAAGAACAAGCTTACAGTTTAGAGGGAGTTTACAGACTAGAGGATACTAAGAGCTCAATAAGTACCAAAGATGACTAATAAATGCCACGGAGTGATTAATATGGATAATAGTAGTTCCCAAATGTTACCTTTGGTTGGTGTTTCAAAATTGGATAATATAGCTTTTACTGAGACAAATACTATAAAAAGTTCATCATCTGACATTTCTAATTAGCCCATCAGGACAACAATTGTTTTCAGTAACTCATGAGCAGATTAGGCTCTATTGAGGCTTCTGCTAAGAAAATGAGAGGAGGGTGACAGGGAGTGAACATCTCCCAGCCTTCTGCTTCTCCTTCCTTCAGTGCAGACTTCCACTGCTCCCCAGATGGTCATCCTGACACTGTCACTCACATGACATTGGAGTGGCTGCCCATCTCCCTCCACAACAGACTAAAACTCCTTCAAAGCTAGTGGGTCACCAGCTTCCTCCATTTTTCACACTGGCTCTTTTCACTCCTCCTCTAGCACTGTAAGCTCCTTGTGGGCTGGAACACGTTATCAACTCTGTGTTACTATATTAACCTAAGGGCTCAGTGAGGAGCGGTAGGCACTTAATAAATATCATTGATTGAATCTTCCACCCCTCTCTGTGGTTCACTCTTGATTCTCTGACCTATCTCCACACTCTGTTCCTCCTGCTTAAAAGCTTTCCTCTCCCTTACCCCAAATCCACAAGCCCTCAGCCCTCTTGAACTTCAGAGTCCTCCTAAAAATCCACCCCATGCAGGAAGCCTTCCCTGATAAATTCCCAACACCCCAAACTGCACCACTTCATCAGTCACCCTTAGCACCTATGGATATATACATACACCCAACTCAGAACCTGGCCATCTACTGCCTATCCAATCGTATATTCAATTATTGATTTGGGTATTCCAGACTGGCATATTTTCTCCACTATATATTTGACCCTTGTCCTTTCACTACTTAAAAGTAGTTTATGTCTGCCGCCCTCATGAGACTGCTAAGCTCCTTGTGAGAAACAGAGTGGCCTAGTTGAAAGAGCACAGGCCTGAGAATCAGAGGACCTGGGTTCTAATTTCTGCTCCACTACTTGTCTGCTGTGTGACCTTGGAAAAACCACTTCAATTCCCTGTGGCTCAGTTTCTCATCTGTAAAATAGGGATTAAGACTGTAAGGCCCATGTGGGATAGGGACTGCGTCCAACCCGATTATTCACTCATTCAATCGTATTTACTCAGCGCTTAATGTGTGCAAAGCACTTGCGAGAGTACGATATAATAAACGGATGCATCTCCTGCCCACAACGAGCTGACAGTCTAGCGTTTACAGATTATTTTGTAGCTACCCCAGTGCTTAGATACACAGTGTGTAAAAAAGACCACAATTACTATTAGTTTTACTTCTGTTGTATATTCCCGAAGCACTTAGCACAATGGTTTGTGCTCAACATATAACAATGACTGCTTGAATTAAACTTTCTTTCCTTTTCTTTCTGACATCATGGCTTTCAAATTGTTTCCTCAATTCTCTGTAGCTTCTTTGCATTTCCCCTGCCACCCCATCACCACCTCCCATGCCACGGAGCTAGAGCCATGAACATTGTAGAGACCAAGTCATGTAAACAGAGAAGCATCTACGGCTCTGCCCTAACTTGAAACCCTTTAAATGGAACAGTGCTTATACTGTCTTGGGAGCAGTTTGAATGGATCGATGCCTGACTACCAAAATTGGTCAGTCAGTTCCATCATGAAATTAGAGTGCTCACTCATTTAAACTCATCTCAAGGTTAAATGGATCTCTGAGAATACTGCCAGGGCCAAATCAAAATTGAGAAGCAGGTACGTTCTGGGCTCCAAAGTGACTGCCTCTCCCACTTCCTCGTGGACCTCGTGGAGGGTAGAGAACCACGGGCGGGGACGCAGGCTCCGCAACAGCTCATCGCCCTGCCGGCCAAACAGGATGTCCAGATGGGCCCGTTCAAAAGGTGCGTGAGAGGTGGGCGGGCAGCTCCTTCTGGAGGGTCAGGAGGGGCTGTTTTTGCCATGCCATGCTCACACCTGGCCGCAAGGCCTGGTGGGGACTAAGGGGTGGCACAGGGGGCTGAAGGAGAAGCAGCATCCCAGCAGTACTGTTGCCCCTTGTTCCTCCCCTCTCCCGCCTCACTTCCCCCCACAGGGTGGCACAGGCCAGATCCACATGGGTGAAGACAATCAAGCATGAGGTTGGGCTAGTTGGGGGCTCTCCTGGGTAACACGGAAACTCATCACAGTTACCCGCCTGTTATGCAGCTCCTAACAACCATTCCCACAGGCATGAAGAAAGGGGGAAAGAGTGAGCAGCAACCAAGTTAAGGGAAAATAAAAATATGGAGGAACTGGGAGAAGAAATCTGTCAATAACTTTGCTGGGTATTTAAGCCACATAAAATCTCAGAAGCCCTCAAGAAATTCTGGAAATTCATCTTTTTCTGAAAATTTTTACAAGGGTGGAGTAATGTCTAATTGGCATCGACATGCCACGAGCTCTTTCTACTCAAAACAACTGGACTGATACTGTAGATCAGTGGTGCCAACTTCTCATTTTAAGCGTGAAGGTGAATCCTTGGGGTAGATGGGGATAGAACTTTGAGGGGCAGGGCTCCTTCTCCTATCTTACATTACAAAGTATTTGGCTCTTCAGGACATTAAATATAATTTGACCCTGCTGTGGTCCACTGGAAAGAGCAGTTCTGGTAGTCAGGGGACTTGGATTCTGTAGTTTCTTAATTTGGGAGAAGACCGAAGATTGTTAACTCCTTGTGGGCAGGGATCGTGTCAACCAACTCAATTGCGCTGTATTTGCCTAAGCGCTTAATACAGTGCTCTGCCCACAGTAAGTGCTCTATAAATACCATTGACTGATTCCTGATTGACAATGTCTTCTAGACTGTGAGCCCGTTGTTGGGTAGGGATTGTCTCTATCTGTTGCCGAATTGTACTTTCCAAGCGCTTAGTACAGTGCTCTGCACACAGCGAGCGCTCACTAAATAACATTAAATGAAGGAATGAATGACATGCCCTTCACACTGTGCCACATCCCTGCCTGCTTACTGGCTCGTCACACTCAACGCCTCAGAGGGAACACAACCTGCAGAGATGGGAGAATGCGAATCACACTAGCCCCTAGCAGGGCCTCCAATTCGAAGCCTCCAAACTAAGCAAGTCGCATCCATCAGATACAACTCCCTCTCACGGGGGCTTGTAAAACCCTTAACTCCTATTGTCTAGTGGATGGCAACTGGAAGAGTTACATTCCATGTTTCCCACAAGTTTACTTTATTTCGTTCCCTTTTTTCGTTAAAAAAATCTTCAAAATAACCAGCTATTCATATTACATTACGTATTAAAACATCTATTTTCAATAATTTCCTTTTATCCGTCAACTGGGAATCTTTTATTCGAGGAGTCGTTTACTGAAATATGCTACGATAAATATGCAAAATAAAGCTCATAAATATTCAATTAAAACGTACTGCTCCCATATAGGATCTGAACAAGGGAAAAATTAAATACCTTACAAAACTGCAGATTCTCTTCTCAAAATAAAATGCTAAGAGAGCATCTCTTTTCATCTCTAAACAAAGTTACATTGTACAGTATTGTTCTGTTAAAAAGAAACGCTTTAGGAACCTGAGGGATAACAAAGCCGTCTCTTTGTAATAACTAATGCTGACCAGGACAATTTCCCAGCCAACTGAATACCCAGAATAAATTAAGATACATACCGACTTCATTAAAATCTTCAAAGGTGATTTTGCCTGTGGCTTCCCGGTCGTAATCTTTAAGAATCTTTAGCACATCAGCTTTTTTCACATCAAACCCCAAAGCTCTCATTGCCACCTTTTGGAATGAATCAGAAGTGCAATCATCAGCTACAAAATTAAAAGAGATGTCTCCCACTCCTGAAAAATAAATGGCTTCCTTATTAAATAAGGATTATAACACCATATCACATCTTACCGGAAAGGCAACGAAGCAAAACTAGCACGAAAACAATTCTTTGGCTCTGTCCCCAAGGTCACAACTAACAGGTCCTCGATTATGAATCCAGTTCTACCTCTTCTTCTCCAACCAAACTGCTACCATGCAAGTCCAAACACTTGTCAGACCTCGTCTCGACTCCTGCATCAGCTTCTTCGCTGACCTCTCTGCTTCCTGCAGCCTCTCCCCTTTCCAGTCCTTACTTCACTCTGCTGCCTGGATTGTTTTTCTTACATAAATTGTACTGTGCATGTCTCCCCACTCTGCAAACATCTTCGATGGCTGCCCAGCTACCTCCACATTAAGCAAAAGCTGCTCAACATCAGCCTTCATGTGTTCGGTCAGGTCTTTTCCCCTTTACTTTCCTGGTTCTCTCCTATTATATCCCAGCCTATATACTTGGCTCCCCTACCACCAACCTTCTTTCTCTGCTCCCATCTCATCTTTCTTGTCTTTGACTCTGCTTGTGCCCTCCCTCCTGCCTAGAACTCCACTACTGTGTACGCTCCTGGAGGTCAGGTATAATGTCTACCAAAAATATCGTACTCCCACAAGTGCTAAGTGCTAAGCTCAGCATCCAGCAAGCACTCAATAAATACCACTGATTGACTGAACTCCCTCCCGCCGCATATGTTGCTGTGGTTACTGTTAAAAGTATTTAAGCGTTTCCTATGTGTGGGGCAATGTACTAAGTGCTGGAGCAGATACAAGCTAATCAGGATGGGGTTCATGGACTTAACCCCCATTGCATAAATGAGGGAACTGAGGCAGAGAGGTAAAGTGACTTCCCCAAGGTCACAGAGCAGACAAGTGGCAGGGCGAGGATTAGAAACCAAGTCCTTTTGATTTACAGACCCGTGCTCTATCCACTAGGCCATTCTGCTTCTCTTTGTATCCAACACCCCACCGCTCTTCCGATCTTCAAAGTCCTACTAAAATCATATCTCCTTCAGGAAGTCTTCCTGGGCTACTCTCATCTCCCTAACCCTATTTTCTTCCCACTTGTATCACTGAAGACTCACCTCCTAAGCACTTTGGTACCCACTCCACCTCTACCATCTCAGCACTTATGTTGCTTCCCCTACCTGCAGTTTATTGCCTGCCTCCCCTGCTAGACTGAAAGCTCCTTGAGGGCAGAGATCATTTCTATCTACTGTACTCTCCTGTCTACTCTCCCAAGTCCTTAGTCAAGTGCTCAGCACACAGTAGCTACTCTATAAATAACAATGATTCACTGAAAATATGGGAACCCCCTAGCACAAAGGGTGAAATCCCTTACTAGATTATTCTCCCTATTACACTGACCAAATACTATTTTGGAATTTTAGTCGAAGAGACTGGACCCTTAAGAATAAATTTAAAGTTCACTGGGTAAATCAGCATTATTACAGCAATGCCTGAGAAGATAGCTACTACTAAGATGGAATAGCATTTCAATGATGAATTAAAAGGTTTATATATTATAAATTAAGATTTGTCGTGCCTTAGTTTACACAATAGTTTAATGGCCCATTACAAAATATGGAAATAATTACCTTCACAAGTTTGCGTACAAGAAAAGTCTACCCCACCATCACAAACACATATTATGTGAATTTTTAAAAAGCTAGGAAATTAAATGAACTTCTTAAACACCTTGGAAAAATCTCTTACAAAGCTACTTGCAAAAAGAAGACAACCTGACTCTCCAAACTGTTCTTTTTCTACCAAAGTTTGAAGATCCAAAGAGAATGTTTTCACTGAAAATTCATAATAGAGATCTATTCTTTCAGTTTTGCTCAGACGCTTCTATGTTTCTAAATAGCTTTGTGTACTAGCTTGTTGAAACAGCCCAATGGGTGCATTTTATCCTTCAAATACTCCAAGAAAGAACACAGAATCATATCGCAACACATTCTGTTTCCTATTTCATCAGCGTTGAATCAGGAAATTCTTTCTGAATATGTGTTAAGGACCATTCAATCCAGGTATTTTTGTGGAGTGGTTGGTGGCCACCCTATTTCAGATGCCTGACTGAATTTTTCAAGTGTCTGACAGGGGATTACGCCGGGCCCATCCCAGATTGGAAGCGGGAGGTCAGCCCAACAGTCCTAGAAGGGATAGGTGTAAAAAAAAAAAAAACCAAGTCCAGCTCCAAGCCCAGCAGAGTGGCGGTGGAGATCAAGGCCCAGATCAGATCCAGGGAGACTCCTGACCCCACTTCTGGATCATATGAACTGCCTTCTCTTACACTGATGAGACTCTGGAGGAAAAGCAGGTTCCTTTTAGAGTGTCAGAGTGCAGGTGGTGTACACTGAATGTGAAAAACAGTTCTGCTAATGCAACAAGGAAATAACTGAAATGCTCCCCCAAATAAGGCTGCTCCCTGCTGAAACAGAGCCCATCTCTTCTCCTGTTCCTTCATGCCTAGGGAACTTCTAGGATCCCTCCCCTCAATAACCTTTTAGGGAGATCGCATCCCCATCATTTGGGATCTTACCTCCCCCCTCCACAGCTCACATTTTTCAAGTCACTTACCATCTAGGGGCTTAAGTATGCCTTTCCCTACTTCCGGCCCAGGCCAGATGCCATGCCCAATGGGGCTAAAGGTGGCCCAGATGCCACACAGTTCCCTAAATCACTAGAGGCAAATGCAAATTTTGCTCTCTTTTTACCCCTGGAAGGAAACATATCTTTGATAAAAGAGGGATTTTTATGAAGAGTGGCACAAGGACAAAAACAGCCAGGTAAAGCAATGACAGGTTGATTTATCTTCTAAAAACCCCAAATTCAGCCTCAAAACTAGCTTTTTTACAGTCTTTTCAGTCCAAGTCAGATCCAGATTGCAAAAATTACTAGCTAACATCAAAACAATCTGTTTACCATTCCTTATTCTCCAGCCCCTCTCTCATCTCTCTTATTTACCAAAATTATCACTATAATTCTGAACAAATTCCACACTTCAGCAAACTGTCTACTGGTTTTTCCATTCACATCATACGCTGTCCAGACGTTTCCAACTATATTCCTTCCCGCTTCTTGACGTACTGTGGTTTGTTGGCTTAATTCTGATTCCACACATTTTTCAAGTCTCATGTAGTAGCTGAAAATTGACTTACTCTACGGCACATTCAAAAAATTTCTAAAAAAGGTCTTTCAAAAGTACCAAACTTACAACCACCCCTATAATCTCCTTTTATGGGCAGTCTTAAATCTGCATCATTACTTACCTACTAAAACCTAAATCCCAAAGGAATAGCTGTTTTCCTTCTTATGGGTCCAGGTCATTACACACAGCACTATTTTCCCTACCCATGTTTTTTAAAATGATCATTTTATAGGCTTGAGTTACCCAGGATGCCAGTTTCTTTCATAAATGAATATATCACTTTGAAAAAATCTGCAATATTTATCATCTTCATGCCCAAAATAGGGAAATATGGTTTTCACTATGAATTTTGGGCTAGCACAGTGCTAAGGAAGTAACACGAGCCTGTTTGGAAGTATGCACTAAGGTGCTGAAAGAAAGGCTTTGTGACACTGCATGCTCATGTCCCAGAATGACTGAGTGCCGCAGTGAGAGTTCCTGACCTATTTTGCTCCAGCCAGGGGTTTTACAAGACTGCAACCCCTGAGATACAAGAGAATTGGGTACATGTGTGAAGTCAATTCATTAAAGACGTCAGAAAATGTTTCAGGCCTTAAAGGGGCAAAGATTGAGAAGCTTGCCATATGTTAAACACTACCATTCAAATTTAAACTAGAAATACTTTGCCAAAATCCCAATAAATTTTAACAAGAACAAATATTGGATTAAAAAAAGCATTACCTTTAACTCATGGTAGTCTATTGCTTCATCTTTGTCTGTATCAAATAGTTCAAAAGCATCTTTAATTTCTTGCTTCTGTTCCTCAGACAGCTCTCTTCTTTTTTTCCGTTTTGTTTTGTCTAATACAAGTTCATTTCTAGGAATGGAGAGAATAGAACATGCTCAATATTTTATTCAAGTACCTATTAATGTTGTTCCTTTGTGATTTTATATTATCCAGATGGACTATCCAGCACAACGAAATAAGTTTCAGCAAAATCAACGACTTGAAATTTCTCAAATATACATTTGTGAGGTACAAACTTTTCTATTTAGAGAACCAAACCAATAACCCATCTGTTGTAAAACTAATTCCCAAATTTTAACAAACTAGAAAATCAGGAGTAAGTAAAATGCTTACAGGAGTGAATCAATAACAAAAAGCAGCCCTTAGAACTTCCCATTAAAGCACACTTTTGCATATTACAAGGTAAAACTGCATGGGAAAAATATATTCTCACAACTTTCAAATCAGCAGGAAAAGTTCATGTTACTATCTTAATCACAATTTTCACTTTTTGCTTATTTTGAGCATAGTGACTCATTATATACTCAGTTACTTCTGGATGATTACTTTTTAGAAAACAAGGAATTGAGTAATGAAATCTTTCTAAAATAAACATCCTAGCACTCCCCACGAAGTTACTAAATATCATTTTCTAAGCTAGTAGTAGTAATAATGGAATTCATTCAGTTTACTGCAGTAACTCATTGGAGAATGGATCCTGCACTCTAATGAGGGAGATAGAGCAATATTCAAAAGCAGCGGAATCACTATTCCATTAATATTCCCCCTCCATTCACCTAAAGCTACTAATAAATCTTTTATGCATCTTGAATCCAAATTTCCTGAAAGTTCAGTATCCATTATTTATATAATACGATTCCAAAAGGGCTAATTTTACTTCACCCCTTCCTCTAAGAATCTCCCGGAAAAGACACGGATATTTTTTTCTCACTGTTAATAAGGTAATTATAGACAACCCCAAATAAAATGAAGCTTCTTCCAGAGAGGAGCACATCTTCAAAATCACTGGGAGAGAAGCCCCACAGCCCAGTGGTAGAGCACAGGCCTGAACGTCAGAACCTGGGTTCTAGTCCCAGCACCGCCCTTGTCTGCTCTGTGACCTTGGACAAGTCACAACTTCTCTGTGTCTCGGTTACCTCATATGTAAAACGGGATTACGACTGCGAACCTCGCTAGGGGAGATGGACTGTGTCCAATCTGATTACCTTGCATCTACCCCAGTGCCTGGCACATAGAACTAAAATACCATTAAAAAAAACCTACCCAATGAGTAGGCCTCTAATAATAATAGAAGAGCAGCACAGGCTACCCAAAACAAATTTTAATTTTAGGAATAAGTCACAGAATAGCCCGTATTATCTAGTTGTATGCACTGATTGAGTTGAGTAATAATAGGGGTATTTGTTAAGCGCTTAAGTGCCAAGAACCTGTACTGAACTTTGGGGTAGAGAGAACACAAATTGCACTCCACCTCTGACCCATGTGGGGTTCACAGATTAAGAGGGAGGGAGAGTGGGGCTCGAATCCCCATTTTACATGAAGAAACTGAGGCACGGGGAGGCTTAAAATTACTCTCCCAAGGTCACCCCGCAGGTAATGGCAAAGCCAGGATTAAGACCCAGGCCTGTGCTGGTTCCACTGCACTAGGCCAAGATGGGAATAAAGATGTCGGTGGCCTATAGCAACTGCTTGGCCCAACCCTGGCCATCTTTCTGTCTTTCAGACTAAACCTGGGGCAGGGGGAGAACCCAGGCGCCAAACACAGGCCTGAGAGTCAGAGGGCCTGGGTTCTAATTCCAGATCTGCCACTTGTCTGCTGTATGACCTTGGGCAAGTCACTTCACTGGGCCTCAGTTACTTCATCTGCAAGATGGGGATAATAATAATAATAATGTTGGTATTTGTTAAGCGCTTACTATGTGCCAAGCACTGTATCTAAAGTAGACAGAAGGTAATCAGATTGTCCCAAGTCGGGCTCAAAGTCTTTATCCCCATTTTACAGATGAGGTAACTGAGGCCCAGAGAAGTTAAGTGACTTGCCCATGGTCACCCAGCTGACAAGCGGCAGAGCCGGGATTAGAACCCATGACCTCTGACTCCCAAAGCCAGGCTCTTTCCACTAAGCCGCGCTGCTTCTCTATGATCCCCATGTGGGGCAGACACTGTCCAACCTGATGCACTTGGATAATAACGATGGTATTTTCGAAGCACTTACTATGTGCCAAGCACCATTCTAAGTGCCTGTATCTACCCCAGCGCTTAGTACATAGTAAACACAACTGTATATACAACAAGAAGCAGCGTGGCTCAGTGGAAAGAGCGTGGGCTTGGGAGTCAGAGGTCACGGGTTCTAATCCCAGCTCCGACACTTGTCAGCTGTGTGACTCTGGGCAAGTCGCTTGCACTTCTCTGTGCCTCAGTTCCCTCCTCTGTAAAATGGGGATTAGGACTGTGAGCCCCACGTGGGACAACCGGATGACCTTGTATACTCCCAGCGCATACAACAGTGCTTGGCACATAGTAAGCGCTTACAAATACCATCATTATATACATCTATAGCCCGTTATTGCGCAGGGATCGTCTCTGTTGCCGAACTGAACACTCCAAGCGCTTAGTACAGTGCTCCGCACATAGTAAGCACTCAATAAATACGATTGGATTTTTTTTAAAAAAACAACCAGCTGGACACTGGAGAGGAGTCTCTGGGCGTAACGTGTGTCTGCCCTGCAAAGGGTCTGTGGGGCTTCTTGGAGAAGAGGAGGAGGGGCAGGAGGGGGGAGGAGGAGGGAGAAGGAAAGGAAGGAGGAGAGGGAGGAGGGGGAGGAGGAGGGGGAGGAGGGAGGGGGAGGAGGGAGGGGGAGGAGGGAGGGGAGGAGGGAGGGGGAGGGAGAGGAGGAAGGGGGAGGAGGAAGGGGGAGGAGGAGAGGCAGGAGGAGGCAGAGAAGACGGGAGGAGGGCGGAGGGAGGAGGAGGGAGGGGGAGGGAGAGAAGAAGGGAGGAGGGGGGAGGAAGGAGGAGAGAGGAGGAGGGAGGGGGAGGGAGGAGGAGAGGCAGGAGGAGGCAGAGAAGAAGGGAGGAGGGGGGAGGGAGGAGGAGGAGAGAGGAGGAGGGAGGGGGAGGGAGGAGGAGAGGCAGGGGGAGGGAGAGGAGGAAGGGGAGGAGGGTGGGGGTGGGGGGGGAGGGGGGAGGGGGAGGAGGAGGAGGGAGGGGGAGGAGGAGGAGGGAGGGGGAGGAGGAGGGGAGGAGGAGGGAGGGGGAGGGGGAGGGGGAGGGGGAGGGGGGAGGGGGAGGGGAGGGGGAGGAGGCAGAGAAGAAGGGAGGAAGGAGGAGGGGGGAGGGAGGAAGGAGGAGGGGGGAGGGAGGAAGGAGGAGGGGGGAGGGAGGAAGGAGGAGGGGGGAGGGAGGAAGGAGGAGGGGGGAGGGAGGAAGGAGGGGGGGAGGAGAAGCTGGGGCAGCTGGCCGGGGGGGGGGTTGTCAGGGGAACAGCGGGGGGGCGGGGCGCGGAGCTCTCGCGAGACTTGGCTCTTCCCACCGGTCCAGACGAGTCCGGGCCGGCGGGTCCCGCTGCGCTCCGCTTCAAGGGCGCCCCCCGCTCCTCTCCTCACCCCCGCCCCCATCATGGAGCTAGACGCCTCCTCCGGGAAGGAAGCGCTGCGGACGGACGGACGGACGGACGGACGGGCAGGCGGCCGCCCCCTCCCTCTCTCCCTCCCTCCCCCGCTCCGGGCTGGGGGAGTCGTCGCCGCCGCCTCGTCCTCTTCCTCCTCCTCATTACCGACCTCAGAGCTAAACTCATGGTCCCCTCGGAGCGAGGCTTTCCACGGGCGAGCGCCCCCAGCGCCGCCGCCGCCGCCGCTCCCCGCGGCCCTTCCGCAGCCACCGCCCGCCCGCTACGCTGCGCGGCCCAGCCTGGCCCGGCCGGGAGTGGGCGGGCGCTGGGGGGGCGGGCGGCGGCCGGAGGGGCGGCCTCTGATTGGCGGGGCTCCCCGTCGATCAGCCAGCCCCGGCCCCGCCCTTCCGGCCGCCTCGCTAGGCAACGGCCTCGGAGCCGAGCCCGCGCGCGCCCCCCCCGCCCCCGCGCGCGCCCCCTCCCGCGCGCGCCCCCCTCCGTGCGCGACCCCCCCCCGCGCGCCAGCCGACCGTTATTTCCCAGAGCTCTTTGCGGAGGCACGAGGGGAGTCCAAGGTCATGGGTTCGAATCCCGCCTCTGCCACGTGTCAGCCGTGTGACTGGGGGCCAGGCACTTCATCCCCCTGATTCTATTTATTGCTATTGTTTTTGTCCGTCTGTCTCCCCCGATTAGACTGGGAGCCCGTCCTTGGGCAGGGACTGTCTCTCTCTGTTGACGATTTGTCCATTGCAAGCGCTTAGTCCAGTGCTCTGCACATAGTAAGCGCTCAATAAATACTATTGAATGAATGGATGAACTTCTCCGGGCCTCACTTACCTCATCTGGAAAATGGGGGTTAACTGTTAACCTGTATCTACCCCAGTGCTTAGAACAGTGCTCTGTACATAGTAAGTGCTTAACAAATACCAACACTATTATTATCAGATACCATCGTTATTATTATTATTAATGTCTGTGCCTGTTACCTCATCTGGAAAATGGGGATGAAGACTGTGAGCCCTACGTGGAACAACCTGATTACCTTGTATCCACCTTAGCGCTTAGAACAGAGCTTGGCACATAGTAAGCCCTTAACAGATACCATCATTAGAGAAGCAGCGTAGCTCAGTGGAAAGAACTCGGGCTTAGGAGTCAGAGGTCATGGGTTCTAATCCCAGCTCTGCCAATTGTCAGCTGGATCACCATGGGCAAGTCACTTAACTTCTCTGGGCCTCATCTGGAAAATGGGGATGAAGACTGTGTGCCCCACATGGGACAGTGTGATCACCTTGTATCCCCCCCAGTGCTTAGAACAGTGCTTTGCACATAGTAAGCACTTAATACCATCATTATTATCCTTACTATTGACCAGTCCTTTCACCAATCAGTCCACAGTAGCCAAGTTCAGAGGTCATCCTTCGCCCAACCCTCTCCCTCCCACCCCACATGTCTCCACAGGTGGACCCTCATGATCCCCCTGTGACAGATGAGCAGGGATGCCAGCAAGGGATCATCCTTTTTTGTCCACAACAATTATTTGTATTGATGTCCATCTTCCCCCACCCCCAGGGACTGTGAGCTCATTGTGGGCAGGGCACGTCAATGCTTATTGTTGTATTGTACTCTCTCAATAGCTCAGCACAGTGCTCTGCACATAGTAAGCATTCAATAAATATGACTGAATTAATGAATCTCCTACTGCCCCCCGACTGAACACCTGAGCTCGTGGTGGGCAGGGAATGTGTCTACCTATTCTGTTGTATTGTCCTCGCACTGCCCGGAGTAAGCCTTCAATAAATACCATTGGTGATGATGATGGTGGAAAGAGTACAGCCCTGGGAATCAGAAGAACCGCCTTCCCGTTCTGACTCTTGCCATTTGCCTGCAGCGTGAACTTGGCTGAGTCACTTAACTTCTCTGTACTCCAGTTTTCTTACCTGTTAAATGGGGAGACGATATCAGTTATCTCTCCCTTAGACGACGAGCCCCGTGAGAGACAGAGATGACACCTGATCTTGTCTTGATTCTATTTATCGTGATTAAGCTGTCTTATTTTTGTCCGTCTGTCTCCCCCGATTAAACTGGAAGCCCGTCGATGGGCAGAGATTGTCTATCTGTTGCCGATTGTACATTCCAAGCGCTTAGTACAGTGCTCTGCACAGAGTAAGCCCTCAATAAATACTATTGAATGAATGATACTGTAGCTTACCCCAGTGCTGAGCATATAGTAACACTTAAGTTAGTGGTAGTAGGGAATGTGTCTGTTGTATTGTACTCTCCCAAGCACTTAGTACAGTGCTCTGCACACACAATAAATATGATTGACTGACTAGTAGTAGCAATCACAGCAGCAGCACACATTCCAAGGTGCTTCCCTAGCATTTGGGTGGCACTGAACCTCAAGGAGGCTTCAAGTGGGCTAAGCAATGCTTTGAAACCCACATTTCCAATAAATATGTAAATCAGAGAAGTGAGAATAAAACTGGGAATTCAGAAACAAAAGAGAATAAAAAACAAAATTCTAACCAATATACCATTCTATTGTGAGGGTTTCTCAGGCCTGGAGAGACCGTTGTAACATTGCTGGACGGCTGCCCCATCCAGGGAAAGAATTAGGTTATGGGTCTAGAAATTAACTCCTATCAACTGGGGATTTCAGGCACAGTGTGGAACCGAGTGCCGTAAGAAGAGCGGATGGGCTGAGGTTGAGAGAGTGGCCGGCACCGGAGACCATTACGCACGGGAGACCGTTATTTATTGGAGGCGTTGCACACTAATGGCCCGTCCTACGACCAAAGAAGCCGGCATGGCTCCCGGTTGTTAGAAAATCCTTATTCTATCCTCTTGCGGCAGCTGAAAAAATTGAAGACCAGAGGAAGGATCCGGCCAGGGCGGGCCTGGCTCCGTGTGTGTCTATGAACTGAGCAGCTGTGTTGGGAGAGGGCTTTTTGGAAGCAGGAGGGACATGGAAGGCGTACTTTCCTGGAAAACAACTCAGAGGGGTTTCCAGCTGTAGTACCCTTTAAGCACATAGATTCTCACCCCTTCTCCAGCCCCACAGCATTTATGCCTATATCCACCTGTTACTTATTTGAGTGTAATAATAATAATAATGTTGGTATTTGTTAAGCACTTACTCTGTGCCGAGCACTGTTCTAAGCACTGGGGTAGATACAGGGTAATCAGGTTGTCCCACGTGAGGCTCGCAGTCTTTATCCCAATTTTCCAGATGAGGTAACTGAGGCAGAGAGAAGTGAAGTGACTTGCCCACAGTCACACAGCTGACAAGTGGCAGGGCCGGGATTCAAACCCATGACCTCTGCCTCCCAAACCCAGGTTCTTTCCACCGACCAATGCTGCTTCCCTAATGTCTGTAATGTCTATAAGCTCCTTATGGGTAAGGATCATTTCTACATACCCTGTTTGTATCATCCTCTCCTAAACACTTAGTACAGTGCTATACACATAGTAGGTGCTCAATAAATACCACTGATTGACCCAGATTGGATTTAGACAGCGGGGGATGGGTCTGCCAGGCAGCCTCTGGTCAAAATTGGTTGTTTGTGGCTCCTAATAGTCAGGAGGCAGCACTGCAACATTTCTCCCTTTACCTTAGTAAAGAGCACAACCGAATTTACTTCTTGCACCCATGGCCAGGTGCAATTATTTACTCTTAAATGATGACCTGGTGAAGCCCTAATCTGCATTAGATCTGTAATCACTTATAGAGTAGATAGTCATTCATTCAGTCTTATTATTTTCGATAACCTCCTTTGGTAATCCAGTTTAGCTAACTTAATCAGAGAAGTGTTTAAATAATTTTTTTGTGCTGAATACTCACTGGTAATAAGACATTGACTATGCTGTATGAATACAGTAGGGTTATATTCATTCATTCAATCAATTGCATTTACTGAGCACTTACTGGGTATAGAGCACTGTACTAAGCACTTGGAAAGTACAATTAGAGAAGCAACGTGGCTCAGTGGAAAGAGCTTGGGCTTCAGAGTCAGAGGTCATGGGTTCGAATTCAGACTCTGCCACTTGTCAGCTGTGTGGCTGTGGGCAAGTCACTTAACTTCTCTGGGCCTCAGTTCCCTCATCTGTAAAATGGGGATTAACTGTGAGCCTCATGTGGGACAACCTGATTACCCTATATCTACCCCAGCGCTTAGAACAGTGCTCTGCACATAGTAAGCGCTTAACAAATACTGATATTATTATTATTACAATTCAGCAATAGAGACAATCCCTGCCCACAGTGGGCTGTGGACTAGTGGAAAGAACATGGGCTGGGAGTCAGAGGACATGGGTTCTAATTCCAGCTCTGCCACTTGTCTGCTATGCGACTTTGGGTAAATCACTTAACTTCTCTGTGCCTCAGAAACCTCATCTGCAAAACGGGGATTAAGACTGTGACCCCCATGTGGGAGATGGACTGTGTCCAACCTGGTTATCCTGTATCTCCCCTAGTGCTCAGTTCAGTGTCTGGCACATAGTAAGTGCTTAACAAAAACTATTTTAAACAGGGGTAGTTTTAGTTTCCAAACGTATAGTTAACATCCAGCTTATCTTAGAAATAGTGATTCCTGAATAACCTCAATAATCAATAACCTTAATAAACCTTGAGTACTTTATGATAAATGATTCCAGGAGTTCAGGGGAGCATGAAAACAAAAGAATTAAGAAAGACCCAAAATGGAAAAAAGTTAAAGTGCAAAGAGTGTGTTACAAGGAATACCAGAAATAGAGGGAGTCGCATGAAGAAGAAAAGAGGCAACTGGAACTGGCAAAATAAAGGATTTAGATATGATGGGACGAGTTCAGGGTGCCAGAGTGGAGAGCTGGAGAGTGAGACGAGAATAGGAGAGCGTAGGGAGGAAGATTATTTTCCTACCACAGTGTTTGGGCACAAGGCCATAATGGGGTGGAGCTTAATGTATTCCGTGATACCTCAACAAAGGGAGTATCGCGGGTCCCTGGATAATGTGTTTGAAGGGTGCTCAGAACCTGAGGTATGCCTATGAGGTATGCCTATGTATAATCAAGAAATAGATGATCTCATCTCTTCGTGGAAAAGTGGCAGGCATTAAATTATTCAGTGTAATTTTGCTGTCATTTATTATAAAACAAATTTCAAAGTAATTTATTTTCGTGATCGGGTCAAACGGTTCCTGAAAGAAGAGGAATGGAATGCAGTGATAGAGCACTTTTCATTTGAAGGTTGAAAATGTGGCGCATTTTAAAAAATAGATAAATCCTACCTTAAATTTCGCTGACTTCGATTCAATGAAACGGTTTGGGGGAGAGTAGCACAGCGATGGTGCACAGCAACAGTTCCACCACCAGGTGGCACTCTCTCGGTTCTTTGTAAATGGACTGAAATTAAAATCCTACCAATGCTTTGTTGCATTTGCAATAGCTATTATTGCTTCCTTCCTGTGAGTGCCTATAAACAAAGCCCAGGAAGAAGAAAGGGTAGTTAATTGGGTTTCATCAGCGTTTGGATGAAATCACTGAAATGGTTTGAAAGGCAAACTGGATATTCCTGAAAGCTTCAAAAATGTCAGATCACCATTTTAAATGTCTGTTTCTCTTCTTGATTCTGACCAGCTGTCTCAAAATGGCAGTAGTAGTAAGAACCCATTGTGTGCAAAGCACTGCAGTAGTTGTCAGCTGTGTGACTGTGGGCAAGTCACTTCACTTCTCCGTGCCTCAGTTACCTCATCTGTCAAATGGGGATTAACTGTGAGCCTCACGTGGGACAAGCTGATTCCCCTGTATCTCCCCCAGCGCTTAGAACAGTGCTCTGCACATAGTAAGCGCTTAACAAATACCAACATTATTATTATTATTACTAAGACGGAGGGCAAGGTGGGAATTAGACATGGTCTCTGGCCCTCAGATGGCACACAATTCATTCATTCATTCAATCGTGTCTACTGAGCGCTTGCTGTGTGCAAAGCACAGTACTAGGTGCTCGACGCACAATCCGAGCATCAAAGTGGGGACAGGAGAGCGGTGAGTGACGCATAAGGAAAGATGAAATGACAAAACACAATGTAAAAGACAATATAAAACTCTGGGGTAAAGACATGTGAGAAAGAGGCGAAGGTACTGTGGTAGGGGAGCAGATTGGTCTGATTGATTTTGGGGGGCTTGGTTGATTGATTGATTGATTGGGACCGTGCAGTCCAGAGGTAAACACAGGTTGGTCATTTCCCCTTTCCAAAACACAATGGGGAGAGCCCGTCAGGTGTGAACTTCGTACAGCGCCTTTACACAACTTCCTAGTACAGTCCCTGGCAAGTAGGAGCTGTCTGGCCTAGTGGCAAGAGCACCGGCTTGGGAGTCAGAGGTCATGGGTTCTAATAATAATAATAATGTCAGTATTTGTTAAGCGCTTACTACGTGCAGAGCACTGTTCTAAGCGCTGGGGAATGAGGTTGTTCCACGTGAGGCTCACAGTCTTCATCCCCATTTTACAGGTGAGGGAATTGAGGCCCAGAGAAGTGAAGTGACTTGCCCAGAGTCACACAGCTGACAAGGGGCAGAGTCAGGATCTCAGTGCTGCCACTTGTCTGCTGTGTGACCTTGGGCAAGTCATTTCACTTCTCTGTGCCTCAGTTCCCTCATCTGGAAAATGGGGCTGGAGACTGTAAACCTCACGGGGGACAACCTGATTACCCTGCATCTACCCCAGCGCTTAGAACAGTCCTCGGCATGTGGTAAGCGCTTAACAAATTCCAACATTATTATTATTACCCCAGCGCTAAGAATAGTGCTTGGCACGTAGTAAGCGCTTAACAAATACCATAACTATGATTGTTATTAAATAGTAAGCACTTAACGAATACCATTTTTTAAAAAGGTGCTTTATTGCCCTCTAGACTGTAAGCTCGTGTGGGCAGGGAATGTGTCTGTTCATTTTTAGATTGTACTCTCCCGAGCGCTTAGTACAGTACTCTAAACAGAGTAAGCGCTCAATAAATACTATGGAATGAATGAATGAAAGCCTAGGACCAAGTCGGGCCCATCGGCGACTGTCCTTCTCAGATCCTCCCACTAGATAGCAGCAAAAGCCCTGTTGTTACACCAAGAACGACAAGCCCGATTATAAAGAAAAAATATATATATTATAATAATATATAAATAATAAAAAATAGTAGTAATAATGGTATTTATTAAGCGCTTACTATGTGCCAAGCACTTTTCTAAGCACTGGGGTAGATACAGGGTAATCAGGTTGTTCCACGTGGAGCCCACAGTCTTCATCCCCGTTTTCCAGATGAGGTAGCTGAAGCATAGAGAAGTTAAGTGGTTTGCCCAAGGACACCCAGCAGACAAGTGGCGGAGTCGGGATTAGAACCCACGTCCTCTGACTCTCAGGCCCACGTTCTTTCCACTGGGCCACACTTTCTCCAGATGCACCATCGGGAGGAACGGCAGGGTCTCCACTAGACTGTAACCTCCTTGAGGGCAGGGACTGTGACCATTTTATTGGGTTGTGGTCTCCCCAGCACTGAGTACAGTGCTCTGACCTCAGTGAGCACTCAATAAATAACTGATGGATTGGGTGTGAGAGAGGGGCAGGTTAGGTAGGAGGGGCCCCCAGAAAAGTGATTTGGTTTGGGGCTTCCACGTGGGCTTCCATATGACATCATTACTAGTGTGGGCCTGCAGCAGAGGTAATGATGTCATGTGGAAGCCCGATGCGACAATGGGAGGGAGTAATAATAATAATGTTGGTATTTGTTAAGTGCTTACTATGTGCACAGCACTGTTCTAAGCGCTGGGGTAGATACAGGGTAATCAGGTAATCACAGTCTTCATCCCCATTTTACAGATGAGGTAACTGAGGCACAGTGACTTGCCCACAGTCACACAGCTGACAAGTGGCAGAGCCAGAATTAGAACCCATGACCTCTGACTCTCAAGCCTGTGCTCTTTCCACTGAGCCACGCTGCTTTTCTAGCAATCCTTCCCGGGCTTCAGCCTCACAAAATATCTGCCGCCAGCCCTCAGTGCCAAGAACATAGGCCTGGGAGTCAGACAACCTGGGTTCTAAGCCTGGCTCTGCCATGTATTTGCTGTGCCTCTCCACCCCCAGATTGTAAACACTTTGTGGTCAGGGAATGTCACTGTTTATTGTTATGCTGTACTTTCCCAAGTGCTTAGTACACTGCTCTGCACACAGTAAGTGCTCAATAAATAGGATTGAATGAATACTTGTGGCGTGGCTCAGTGGAAAGAGCACGGGCTTTGGAGTCAGGGCTCATGAGTTCGAATCCCAGCTCTGCCACTTGTCGGCTGTGTGACTGTGGGCAAGTCACTTAACTTCTCTGTGCCTCAGTTCCCTCATCTGTAAAATGGGGATTAAGACTGTAAGCCCCACGTGGGACAACCTGATTCCCCTGTGTCTACCCCAGCGCTTAGAACAGTGCTCGGCACATAGTAAGCGCTTAATAAATACCAACATTATTATTCCTTCACATTTAAACTGTGAGCCCAGTGTGGACAGGGACTGTATCTGAACTGATTCTCTTGTATCTACCCCAGCACTTAGCATACAATAGCCACTTCACAAGTAGCATAATCTTTATTACTATTATTATCATCTCTGCTTTTCACTCCTCAATTCCAGGGCTCTCCCCTAGGAAGGTCAGCTGTCGCCCTTTGCGGGAACCAATTTCTGTGCTTAAATTCTGATGAGCAGAAAAAGGAGACTGAGTAAAAATAGTCTCTAGACAGTTTTCCACATAAATCTGTAATTTACTTATATTAATATGTATCTCCCCCTCTAGACTGTAAACTCCTTGTGGGAAGGGAATGTGTCTGTTATTATATTGTGCTCTCCCAAGGGCTTAGTACAGTGCTCTGAACACAGTAAGGGGTCAATAAATACGAACGAATGAAAGGTTGGACACAGTCCCTGTCCCACATGGGGCTCACATGAGGGAGAACAGGTTGTGAATCCTCATTTTACAGATGAGGTAACTGAGGCACAGAGAAGTGAAGTGACTTGCCCATGACCACACAGCAAGCAACTGGCAGACCCCAAATTAGAATCCCGGTCTCCTGTTTCCCTAATACTGATGATCAAGATGACACTTATGTACATATATGTAATTTATTTGTATTGATGTCTGTCTCACCCCCTCTATACTGTAAACTTGCTGTGGGCAGGGATTGTGTCTGTTCATTGTTGTATTCTCCCAAGTGCTTAGTACAGTGCTCTGCACATAGTAAGGGCTCAATAATTATGATTGAACGAATGATGCTGATGATGATGCTCCACAAGGCCAAACTGCTTTACAACAGAAAAACCGACATCCTCCCTAGCAAAGTACGGGGAAACTGAGTGGCAGCAAACCCAGGCCAGATGAGCAGATGAGAGACAGCGAGTGTATTCTCTCATTCGTTCTTCTTCCTATACCAACCTTCTCCCTCTTTTCGTTTCCTTCCTTTTTGGCTCATCCCTCCCTCTGACCACCCCCACCCCAGCAAAGTTCAGGACGGCCAAGTTTGAACACACCAGACACCCTGTCCTGTCTCCTCCCTTCCTCTCCTGCTTCCCTTCCTCCAGTCTGCTTTGCTTTCGCATCTGCCACCCCTCATCTCTTCCCCCCCTTCTCCTTACTCTCCTTTGGAGCTACCTACTGAATAAGTACTCTAGGACAGTGAATTTCAAAGGAGTAGGATTTGCATTGGTAAACTGCTATTTCGCAGCCACAGCGTTTTGTATCAATTACTTGTGGTGGGGGTGGGGATGGAAATAAATGTATTACTTGGCAAGCCTCTCTTGATTCATTGCTAGATCTCTGCATCAACCACCACCTACAATGTGAGCAATTATACTAAGGGTATTGATTTTTTCTTCCAATACCATTCTTCTAACTCAGGGAAGACTCTGCTGAGTCTCTGTTATTATTAACCAATGATTCCCTCACCTTCAGCTAATGGGTTCCGGTTGCCTTCATGCCATTAGGCAATACATTTTCATAACCATGATGTTCAAATTCAGGTTTTCTCTGCCTCAAATCAGGCTATTTGCAGAAACAAATACAGGAAGATTATGAGAAGAGTTTGCTTTTCTTAAGGTATTTCAGGATCGACCAAATTCTAAGGTTGAAATTAAAACTAGGGCAGAAATGGGTGCTGGGTGTTCTCTGCCAAGCATTACCGAATCCTTCGGCCCCGCGTCATCAGGTTTTGTGATTAAATACAGTAATGCATTTAATTGATATACTGATTTAATACATTAAATACTGCAATTTAGAAAAGATAAGGTGTTCTAAGTTAGACAAAAGGAGATAAATCCAGAGGAAAAAATGGGCTACTTCTTTGTGTTTTAAAAAAATGATATAAACAAGCTTTAAGTTTCCTTGCAGTTAGATGCAAGGGAAATCACTGAAATACTATTTTCTACTGTTGTTGAAAACAGTAGTAGCTTTTAATATTTCCCAGAACTCATTCATATTCAAAGAACCAAAATGGTAAGAAAATTATTCACCATCCACCTTTTAAATTGCATGTAGATGGAAAGTAGTCTCACTGTCACAGATGAAGAACGATTAAAAGAATACTATCCAAGATATTTGATCTAGGTCCTAGAAAATAGAAGTAACTGATCAGCTCAAATTAAGGTACTGAAAACTAAACATCAAGTCAGAAACATGGATGAAGGAAACAAAGGCTTTCAATATTTTGAAAAAAATTTAAATCTAAAACCAGAGATTCTCAAGGAGAGTAATGTGGAAAACCGAAACAATATACTGTAGACTTTACTGATTGATGGTTTTACTATGTAGGAATAACTAAAGACTGAGAAACAAAACTATTCAGAGGTGACCTTTTTCTTCATTCCAATCTGTTCTTTTACCTAAGTGGCTTCCCTGTTCTTGTCCAGCAATTGCTTTTTTTATTTTTTTACAAAGCTTCAATTGAATATCAGTGATGATCTTCACTTTGTAAAATGTCATTGAACATAAGAGGAGACCTTCCATTATTGAACCATTATAAAATTTGGTTTATTCAACTCCAGGAGACCACAAAGCTTAGGTTATTAATTCATTGCATGTGTACTGCTGGTCCCTTATTAATATGCGTTCTTTAGAATTCTAATTACATTCCTTACATCTGTTCAAAGCAAATCTGAGATTCTTATTGCCAAACGTTGTCTGTGTCGTCGAAGCTTCTGGATTAGATTTCTGAAACCCCTTTTGCATCCCCTAAACATTGGGATGGTTGAAGGAGAACAGCCATCGATTGCACGGATCCTTCAAGCACTCTGTTGCTACCAGAGAAGGAGCGTGGCTTAGTGGAAAGAGCACGGGCTTGGGAGTCAGAGGTTGTGAGTTCTAATATCGGCTCTGACACTTAGCTGTGTGACTTTGGGCAAGTCACTTAACTTCTCTGTGCCTCAGTTACCTCATCTGTAAAATGGGGATTATGTCTGTGAGCCCCACGTGGGACACCCTGATTACCTTGTATCTACTCCAGCGCTTAGAACAGTGCTCGGCACATAGTAAACGCTTAGCAAATACCACCATTATTATTATTATTATTGTTACCATCAGACTGCTGGACTCAATGAGCTATTACTTATAATCTTGTTGTCCCTGAAGAGTGAAGCAGCACTTTCTGAATAAGGTGAGAGCCCAATCAAACCTATTAGAGCTGTTCAGGACACACTACTTCCACTGCCTGAACCATTTTCGTTCAAAAATGTTCAGACCATGTTTCCCCATTCAAGGAACTCCAGGGGTTGCCCATCCACCTCCATATCAAGCAAAAACTCCCCAACATTGGCTTTAAAGCACTTCAACACCTTGCCACCTCCTACCTCACCTCTCTGCTCTCCTCCAACCCAGCCCACACACTTCGTTCCTCTGATGCTAACCTCACTCTACCTCGACCTCGTCTATCTCGGCGCCGACCTCTCGCCCATATGCTACCTCTGGCCTGGGCCGCCCTCCCTCCTCATATTGGACAGATAATTCCTCTCCCCTGCACTTCAAAGGCTTATTGAAAGCACATCTCTTCCAGGAAGCCTTCCCTGAGCCCTCCTCTCCTCTTCTCCCACTCCCTTCTGCACCATACTTGCTCCTTCATTCATCCTCTCTCCCTTCCCCACGGCATCTATGTATATATCTGTATATATCTATAAGTTATCTATTTAGTTATATTAATGTATGTCACCCCCTCTAGACTGTGAGCTCCCTGTGGGCAGGGAATGTGATGTTATATTGTACTCTCCCAAGCATTTAGTACAGTGCTTTGCATACAGTAAGTGCTTAATTACTATGATTATTAGTATTAATAATCATAAGAATAATAGTTGTT
Organism: Ornithorhynchus anatinus; assembly: GCF_004115215.2. Taxonomy (NCBI): domain Eukaryota; kingdom Metazoa; phylum Chordata; class Mammalia; order Monotremata; family Ornithorhynchidae; genus Ornithorhynchus; species Ornithorhynchus anatinus. The sequence continues at coordinate 14,653,512 of NC_041728.1, read as the reverse complement.
TCCCTGATGAATGTTCTTCAAAATCCCTCAGATACAATAAGCTTTGATCCCATCTACAAAGACATGGGAGCCAGAAGACCCAGTTTCTAGTACCGGCTCCACCATGCTTCTTGTGTGACCTTGGACAAGTCATTTAGCTTCTCTAGGTCTCTGTTCCCTCATCTGAAAAATGGGCATACATCTTCTCCCTCCCTCTTAGGCTGTGAATTCCAGGTGGAACTGGGACTGCATGCACCCTGATATTGTTATATCTGCCCTAGGGTTTACAAAAATGCTTGGCATATAGTAAATGCTTAATGCCATCTTTATTATTTTTGCCAAAAGTCAAAAACTCTAGTAATTGGAGGACATCTCAACCCCATGACCTTATGGTATGATTTGCCCCAAGTGAGTTTTACATTATGCTGCTGCTAATACAGAAAGCAGCATGGCCAAGTAGATAGACCACAGGCCTGGGATTCAATAGGACCTGGGTTCTAATCCCAGCCAAGTACTGGGCCAAACACCGTGAAGGATAAAAGGTAATCAGTCAATCATATTTATTGAGGACTTACTGTATGCCGAGCACTGTGCTAAGCGCGTGGGAGAATACAGTAAAACAGAGGTGGGTAGTCATGTTCCCTGCCCACAGGGAGCTTACAGTTCCTGTCCTATACAGGGATCATGGTCTAAGAGGGAGAGAAAACAGGTATTTAAACTTCAATTTACATGAGGAAACTGAGGCACAGTAGAGTTAAGTGGTTTGCCCACATCACAACAGGTAAGGGACAGAGCTGGGACTAGAATCTGGGTCTTCTAACGCCCAGTTCTGTGTACTATCCACTAAAGCTTTCTCTACTTTTGAAATTTTTGAACTAAAGCCTAGATGTTTTCCCACAGCCTCTCCATCTCAAAACTTGCCCTCCATTCAACAGCTTCAGAGACACTTGGCTGTCACCTTAGCTATCCCTAATATTTTTCAAGAAACCAAGCTCGCCCTTAAAACGCCCCCAGAAATCTAACCCAAACTGTAACCGCTTTCCCAGCTCAAGTCACAGGGAGTTGAGATCAAAGTAGAAGAAAATCAATCCCCTGTAAAATGCTTGGTTCCCTGAACTTGTTTCCTCTAATCTATCCTTCTGTCTTTCTCTTCCCTTCCCTTTCTATTTATATTCTTCCTTTTCTCAACTCCTGTTTGACTGCCTTCCCTGTTTTCTAGTCCTTCATCTCTCCTTTTGTTAAAATTCTCAATCAACAGAATTTTTTAGTATTCTGTGCAGGGAACTGTGCTAAACCCTTGGGAGGGTACAATTGAGTTAGTAGACATGATCCCTGTCCTCAAATCTAGCAAGGGAGGCTAAAATAAACTATGGGGGGGGGGGGGTAGGGAGGAAGCAATAGAGTGTAAAGATATATATATAAATGCAACAGGAGCTGTGAATACCCAAGTGCTTACTTTTTAAAAAAGCTTCTTTGTTCTTATTAATCTGGAAAGCGATACATTTCCTGTTCCACCGTCCGCCCTCCACCGTTAATTAGCTTCTCACTTCTCATTAACCATTCTAATCGTTTGTTCCAGGAGTATTAGTCAAAGAGCATTTACTAACACAACCTCAGCAAAATTCGGAAACTTTTCCTCAGGATCAGCTTTTCTGAAATGCACGGGTCCAGATAAATTTCCTCGAAAGCTACCGCTGTCAGCAGTAGAGAAAGCTAGGCTTTGCTTGCAGGTCACAGTTCTGCCCCTCTGAGAGGCAACCGACATCTCCAGAGGTCGAGGGTCAATTCGGGAAGCGGCGAGCTCCCTCAGCCAATGTCTGGCTAACTGCACAGGTCTTGGCCTCTGCCACCTCTCCCTCGGCACCGGGACTCTCTCCTGGTGTTTCAGGGGCTAACCCCACCCTGATTCACTTCGGGATCCCACAGCTTGAAATGATAATGTTCAACGCACGTATTTCCCCTGAGCAGGAAGAGTACGCTTCTAGCTCTCGGCACTGAAAACCACAGCCTTTAAGAAGCTTTCAGTGTTAAGTCAACCAAGATGTGGACATATGTAGTGTATATATACATATATATAGTATGTGTAAAGAGAGAGTATGTGAGCATGTGAGAGAGTATGTGAAAGTATGTGAGAGAGAGTATATGGCAACAGTCCTTGGCACTTAGTAAGGGCTGAAATACCATAATATAGTATCGCTGAAATGTCTATATAAATGTAAATATATATAAAGAGTATCATCATCAAATGCAATTTTTAAAGTTTGGCAATTTGTTTAGGTTCATTTCTTTTTACCTGCTCAAATTGTTACCCTCATCGCCTGCTCTATTATTTCTCTTGGCATATTAAATTTTGCAATTCCATGAAACCCAGATTGCGATTTACCCAACAGAGGCTTGTGAATTTTTTTTTTTAAACCAGCCCAGAGAATAGGATTAATTGTTAAGTGTGGACCCGAGGGAGATACTGACAATCCTATTTAAGCAGATATGAGTCCAGAGATATAGTTTCCAAAGACAGGTAATTAGGGATGGTTGTGCCCCAAGATACAGGTGTAAAAAAAGAATTACTTGGAATTTGAAAATAGAAAATACCTGCTTGGAATAGAAGTACATTCATACTTAATCTTAAGTATGCTACAAAACCTAAAATCACATTCGTCATACAATATAAAATTAAATCTACTGTAATTTCTATGTTTCTAAAAAATTAAAATTCTAACAGCATGGGGGGAAATTTTATAAAGATGCAAAGTATAGAATTGCTCTTTCCATTTCAACAAAAGAAAAGATTCTGTTCAGTATTTATCACACATTATAAAACATTACATGTAGACCGCCAGGGTGTATTACACATTTATTACCATCCAAGTAAGAACAAAGATAATGTACAGTTTTATTTACACATCAGGGATGTTTTGTTCACAGTTAATAGATAAAACAGATAAAAACTTAGGTATTCTTTTTACCTCTTAATGAAAAGCAGCAATCAAGAAACTTAAATTTACCAAAGATGAAACACTGGCCATATACACACTAAAAACACATTCTAGATAGCTTCAAGTTAGGCAACTTAGAACTCAACCTACATTTCGCATTGACAGAAAATCATCATCAGAGTTAAAGGGTTGCTGTCAGGGTAAAAATATGTATATTTTAATTATCTCATCTCTACTTTAAAAACACTTCAGTTTTATAATCAACATAATTTACTTTAGGCACAACTCCGCTTGAATTGTAAACACATCTAGGTCAGTTTACATCAAGTTCATGATGAATTAACGTTTTCATAGTTTAGGTTAAACCAAGAGCAAAATGCTACAAACCATAAATTTAAGCGTGGGATACCATTGTTTATCGGTGCAAATGCAGACAAGCTAGCTTCTTGACTCTTTTATTTAATCATAAAAATATTTCTGGTAATTTTCAAAAGCATTCTCCCTCTCTCCCAAGGCACTGAAATTTAGTGCAGCTCCTACTTAGGGCTAGAGGCAAACTCAAGTGTTTCTCAGAATGAAACCTCTAATCTGAAAAGTACTTAAATATCGAGGAGATTAATTTTCTGATAGTATAAAATTGTCTATGTTTAAGACCCAGTGAAAATAAATTGGAATGCCGCTTCCACAACGCTACATTCTCACTGACATAGATTAAAAACTTAAGGCTCACCCAAAGGAAAAGCCACCTTATGAAAGATACATTTCCATTCTGTAGTTGACGAGTATTCTGGGTTCCAAGGAAAACGGTCTTCTAGGTAATAGTTCTGAAGGATCCAAAATGGCTCCCTTTTCCCCATATACAATTTTCCAAGTAAGTCAGTTCTACATCTCAAGGATATGCATTCTTGAAGAATTCCCGTTAAAGGAAACTCATGTTTCAGCCCTCACCCCGTGTTCAATCAGGAACACGTGCATGACAGTTTCTTCTGACACCACGTCCCATTCTTTCCACACACACACACATTATTCCTTAATTTCCCCCATCGTGTTCTAACCTACACAGGTAGTAAAAGCCCATGTAATGACAGAACTGACTACCCAGAACAAGGAAGGAATGGAAGAGAGATATTGGACTCCTAGGCAGTATCCAGCTTCCACTTCAAAGTGGAGTTTCTGTTGTTTTGGCCTTGAGAGAAGAAGACAGGCACTAAGAGTCTTGGGTTTCTTTCTTTGTAGGATGCTCTAGGAGGCCAAGAAGACTGGATGCTATTTTCTTTGGGGGCATCTCCAAGAGTTCCTTTGGCAGTATGAAATGTTACATAACCAGTGAAGATGTTATTGATCAAGAGTAATCTTGATTGTAGCTTTGAAAATAATTACTCAAACCAAATACTGCATATATTTTTGAAGTTTACCTGACAGTATCCTTTCAAAGAACCTAGCTTGCATGTTAATTACACACTTGAAATCTTACTCTGTTTGAAAAATACTATAGCTGTATTGAACACTACATTCTACCATTTGACTCAAGCACTTCTGCTGTTTTTAAAGCTTTGCATTAAACATCAATGTGCTTTATTTTTCACAAATAAAATGCACATCTACTTCACAGAATTACAGGAAGAATAAAGTGCAGCATACATGAATCCAATACTAGGAATAGCCATGGAATGTTACTGCTGTTGCTTTAAACTGAACACTGAGAATTAGATGGTATTTCTAGATAGTGAAAATATTAGAGATTTAAGAAAGCAAATTTAGCTTCTTGACACAGTAAGGATGTTAAGTTTGGAGTTCAAACATAAACCTTGTGTTTCAACGGAGGTATCTTGAATCCTAGGGGAAATAAGTGAATCTTCGACCAGTAAACGTGGTACAATTCTTAACTTCCCTTTCCAACTTTCTCCTGCTCCCAACAAAAAAAAATATTGAAAGGTAGGAGCTCTGGCAAGCTACTAGCTTATTTTAGTGGTTTCTTGTCTCATGGGAAAAAAAATACTTTTGGGGGGGCTTGTTGAGTCTCGGACTTTTTTAACACCGTAAAAGCAAGTTTTCCAACTTGCTGATCAGAAGCCATTAAGAGAATCAACCACTGACCATTTAGTGAAGGAGGGGTACTCACTCCACTTAAGGAGTGTGTCGGGAGTTTGTCACACGGAGAGCTAAACTTGCAAGAGACCTCATAGCACAAGTAGAGACTCTGTGACACACTCCAGCTTTGGAAATGTAGTTGGAGGCTAATAGAAAAAGCCTCTCGGCCCCAAAAGTGTTGAAGTGTCCGGGAAGAACTTTCTCTACAAGACCCCGGTCCACTAACTCTATAAGGCGCTCGCAGGTTCGGACATAGTCATTGATTTTGCTATAGGGGAGCCAGTCGATCATCGAGCCGTCGTACACCACGTCTCCGCTGAACAGTATCTTCCGGTCTTTGTCGTGCAAGCAAATACTGCCCCTGGAGTGACCAGGCATGTGCATAACCGTGAGCTGTCTGTCACCGAGGCTGATGACATCACCTATGCGGAAAGACGCATTTGAAGATAAAAATCAGGAAGCTGTCACAACATCGACAATTACTGCCAAATGGGAAAGGCAGAGTTCGCCAAAGAAAACTTATTAAATGTGTGACGGCAGGCTCCCCGCCCACCCTAGAATATTTGTTACATGTTTACTACATGCCAGGCACTGTTCTAAGGGCTGAGTAGATACAAGGTAATCGGTTTGGACGCAGTCCCATGTCATAGGTGGGCTCGGTCTTAATTCCCATTTTACAGATAAGGAAACTGAGGCGCAGAGAAGTAAAGTGACTAACCCAAGGTCATACAGCAGACAAGTGGCGGAACCAGGAGTAGAACCCAGGTCCTTCTGACTCCCGGGCCCACTTGGGGCAAGGAACGTGTCTACCAACTCTGTCGTATTATCCTTTCCCAAGCATTTAATAATAATAATAATGTTGGTATTTGTTAAGCGCTTACTATGTGCCGAGCACTGTTCTAAGCGCTGGGGTAGACATAGGGAAATCAGGTTGTCCCACGTGGGGCTCACAGTCTTAATCCCCATTTTACAGATGAGGGAACTGAGGCACAGAGAAGTTAAGTGACTTGCCCACAGTCACACAGCTGACAAGTCGCAGAGCTGGGATTCGAACTCATGAGCCCTGACTCCAAAGCCCGTGCTCTTTCCACTGCGCCACGCTGCTTCAGTACAGTGTTCTGCACACAGTAAGCACCCAATAAATAACACTGATGATGACTCACGACCACATGTGGAAAGAGATGAAATGTTTAATTGCTTCTCTATTACAAAATCTGAACTGGTGAAAAATGTCCAACTTTTTTTTTTTTAACAATTTTCTGGGCCACTGTGAAATTTCATTCCCCTGAGCCTGACCAACGTGCCCTATCCTCTAATTTGTACATCTCTAAAGCAGGTTAAAACAATCTCCTTTAGGAGTGTGGACTAGTGGAAAGGGCACAAACTGGATCCAAACCTGGGCTCTAATCCCAGCTCTCCAACTTGCCTGTTGTGGGTGACCCTGGCATCACTTAACTTCCCTGTGCCTCGGTTTCCTCATCTCCCCCTTAGACTTTGAATTCCGTGTGAGCCAGGCACCGAATCTGATCTGAAATTTAATCTAGAGTGCTTGACACATGGTAGGCATTTAATACATGCAATTATGATACAGTCTCTGAGCTACCTCTCTCAGCTGTGTTGGAAGCAGGGGCTGGGGAAGGGAGAGTTTAAATACTATAAAAATGGTCTGGAAGAAGGTGCAGGTCAATGCTGCTGGGAGATGGCTTCCTGGTCTGGTCCTGGAGGCTAATTAGAACTGGAACCATAACCTCTAAGCAAGTGCTCGTCTAGTGTTTCTGGGCACGGGCCCAGAAAGCTGACTCGTTTGACCATGCGCCTGTGCAATCCTAAAGGCACCGAAGGAACTGACATACATCCACTTCAGCACTCATGTACACAAGTGTATTCTTGTTTTATTTTGGCCACTCCAGTTGCAAATATTTTTATATTTTCTCAAGGGGTATAAGCTGGATATGTGTCACTCTGATATTCTGTACTTCCCAAGCACCCGGGACAGCACATGGCACCACGTGGTGTTAAATAACCACTAGCTCTAGACTGTCATTGTGGGCAGGGAATGTGCCTACCAACTCTCTTTTGAATGCCTGGTACAGTGCTCTGCACACAATAAGCGCTCAAATAAATATGACTGATCAACTCTATTGTTTCTAGACGGCACAGTGGCCCTGACTTCACTTTCCAGTGTCCCAGCCGTGCATGTGACCCAGGCCAAAAGGCCATCCTAGACTACACTACAAGATGTCCCAAAGGAACGTTGCTTCGCCCTCAGAAAGTGCTTCCCCTCAGCTGCAAATCCCCTGTATCAAACTTGGGTCAACAACACGCCTGACAAAGTCGTCGGTGTCAACTACCAACTCCTCAAGAACTGAAGCTGTAGTTACAGGTTTTTGAGAAGTTGGACAATGTAAAAGGCGTACATTTCACTGTGATCTCCCCGCTCTGGACGCAGTTTTACAAGAGCCCAGCGAAACTTCGATATATCAATCAATCAGTGGCATTTATTGAACCCTGACTCTGTATAAAGCACTGTCCCAAGCATTTGGGAGAATATAATAGAGCTGGTAGATATGATCCCAGCCCATGGGGAGAGAGAGAAAAGATGTATTGTTCTGAAAAATCATCTTTACTAATATGGCAAGGTTGTTGGTTAGTTATCAGACACTCCCATGCGGGTGTACCTTAAGTGTTGAACCCTTCAAAGTCCAGCCGGCCCAAGGCAGAGACCTGACAATGGGTAGAACAATACAATCAGGTCTCACCGGCCGGTGGCTCACCGTTCTACGGCTTCCCCCCCGACCAGCTCCTCTGGGCCTGCTTTCCCTGGCCGCAGTTGCCACATTACCCACTCTCCACCGTCCCCCATCATTTGATCAGTAAATTAAAGCAGTCATTAAGGAAACATCCTCAAAAGCCAAGACCCACCGAAAAGGGTCAGCTCCAGCTGGGATGCTCCATTTCAACCCCGTGACCTCGGAGGCTTCTTTCAGCTCTCCTCATCCGGGAAAGCCCTTGGAGTCTCATTTTAATTCTTTTCCTCCCTTTTGGAGACAATTTCTGTGCACTTCGGTAGGGCCACTGACTGCCTGCTGTGTTAACTCTCCCCAGGGTTCAGTACAGCATTCTCACAGTAAGGACTCCATGAGTACCATCAACTGATTGAGTAGCTGATTGGGGGAGAAAACGAGAAACAGACCTCTGGGGCCTCAGGGCAATGGAGAGAGGTGGAAGAGTCCATCTACCCAAGGAAGAAACTGGAATTCCTGTGCGAGCCAAGTTTCCCAACCTGGCTAGGCTGCACCTGACCTTCACAGGGCTGGAGGCCACACATAGTGGTGACACATTTGGTTGTCCCTACTTGCTGTTGGGGTTCATGGACCTGGCGGGCATAGAGGGATCTTGGTTTATTTCCTCATCTGTAAAATTATTATTAAGTTATTAAGACTGTGAGCCCCATGTGGGTTAAGGACTGTGTCCAATCCAATTCCCTTCTAACTACCCCAGTGTTTAGTACAGTGCCTGGCACATAGGGCTTCACAAATGCCAAAATTATTATTATTAGTGCTTATTAGTGCCCTGTTTGCCAGATGCTGTGGTTCCCCCCCGCCTGGTCTCATCTGGAGGTGGTTCACTGTAGGGCTCTAGGATCAATCCTGGGTTAAGAGAGCTTGAAGACAGCCAGCATCACTGACTGCCCCCACGTACAGGGGCAGAGAGAAGCCAGGCTGCCATTTAACCTTACATGTCTGTTCTGAATAACCTACTCCCAAATACTTCAGTTGACCGCATTTCTTTCCGACAGAATGGAAAACAACACTCTCCCAGTGATTGAGTAATTAGTCTGCCCTAAGATAATGAACATTACTCTTGAGCTTTGTAGGAAAGGCAAAGCATTCACTATTTTTGACATCTCTGCCAAGAAGTCTTCCCTGACTAACCTTTTTTCCCCACCCTACTCACCCTCCCTTCTACGTGGCCTACACGCTTGGGTCTGTCCCCTCTAAGCACCTTGACACTCCCCTCCCCAAACCCTCAACAGAGCACTAGGCGCACTTAGGCGCACATCCTTATATGCTCCCACTTTCCCATCTGTAATTTAATGTCTGTCTCTCCCACTAGCCTGTAAACTGCTTAAGGGCAGGGATCAAGTCGACCAACTCTCCTATACTGTACTCTTTATATTTTATACTCTCCTATACCGTATACTCCTATACTCCTTTATACTTTATACTCTCCTATACTGTACTTTACTCTTTACTGTACCCTATTTATTTTGTTAATGAATTGTACATCGCCTCGATTCTATTTAGTTGCCATTGTTTTTACGAGATGTTCTTCCCCTTGACTCTGTTTATTGCCATTGTTCTTGTCTGTCCGTCTCCCCCGATTAGACTGTAAGCCCGTCAAACGGCAGGGACTGTCTCTATCTGTTGCCGACTTGTTCATCCCAAGCGCTTAGTACAGTGCTCTGCACATAGTAAGCGCTCAGTAAATACTATTGAATAGAATAGAATAGAACAGAATAGCTCTCCCAAGGACTTGGTACAGCGCTCTGCACACAGTATGCCTTCAATAAATACCACTGATTGATTGCCTGCAAGAGAGACTCAATCGATTGTATTTATTGAGCACTTACTGTGGGCAGACCGCTGTACTAAGCGCTTGGGAGAGTATGATACAACAACAAACTCCCTGACCACAGTGAGTTTACAGTCCAGAGGGGGAGATGGAGATTAATATAAATATAGATATACACTTAAGTGCTATGGGGCTGAGATGGGGGGCATAAAAGGAGCAAATCAGGGTGACGCAGAAAGGAGTGGGAGAAAAAGAAATTCCATTGTATTTATTGAGCACGCATACTGTGTGCAGAGCACTGTACTAAGCACTTGGAAAGTTCAATTCAGCAACAGAGAGAGACAATCCCTAACCATACCAGGTTTACAGACTAGAGGATGAGGGCTTAGTTGGGGAAGGTTTCTTGGAGATGGGATTTCAATAAAGCTTTGAAGGTGAAGAGAGTAACTGTCTGTTGCATATGAAGAGGGAGGACGTTCCAGGTCAGAGGTAGGACGCGGGCAAGAGGTTGGTGGAAAGATGAGATCGAGGTGCAGTAAGTTGGTGTTATAGGAGCAATATGTGCAGGCTGGGTTGCAGGAGGAGGGAAGCGAGGTGAGGTAGGAGGGGGTAAGGCGATTTAAAGCCGATGGTAAGGAGTTTCTGTTTGATGCGGAGGTGGATGGGAAACTACTGGAGGTTCTTGAGGAGTGGGGAAACAGAGACTGAACGTTTCCACAGAAAAATGATCCGGGCAGCAGAGTGAAGTATGAAACTGGAGTGCAGAGAGAAAGGAGGCAGGGAGGTCAGCAAGGACCCTGATAGAGTATTCACGGGGAAAGGATGAGTGATTGTATTCTTGTGGTAGTGGTCTGGAGGGAGAGGAAAGGGCAGATTTTAGTGATGCTCTGAAGGCTGAACTGACAAGGATTGTGAGGTTGAATGTGCGGGTTGAACGAGAGAGCTAAATCAAGAATAATGCCAAGGTTATGGGCTTATGAGACAGGAAGGATGGTGATGCCGACTACCGTGACGGTGGTGATGGGAAAGTCCGGGGGAGCACAGGGTTTGTGTTAAGGAGCTGCAGCTTAAAAGAGAAGTTATTGTTTGTTTTAACGGTATTTGATAAAGGCTATGTGCCGGGCACTGTACTAAGCGCTGGGATAGATCCAAGCTACACGGATTGGACACAGTCCCTGCCCCACATAGGGCTCAGTCTTAATTCCCCAATGAAGTAACAGAGGCACAGAAAGGTAAAGTGACTTGCCCAAGGTCAAAGATCAGACAGTGGAGAATCCTGGATTAGAAGCCAGGTCCTCTGACTCCCAGGCCTGTGCTCTTTGCACTAGGCCATGCTACTTTCTCAACAGTTTTGAGTTAAAGAGAACTGCTGGTGATCCTGGAATTTGAACCCTCGAAAAATGGTACTAAATGAACAGCTACAATTCCCACCTTGCCTTTAAATTCTGAGAAATACGCATGGGTTCATTTTCAATTCATTCAACCTTTTAGGCCGGGAAGTTTCTGTTGAAAAGGAAGGTAAGTACCCAGCAACAACTTGCATTTCAAATGGAACGACTCCCTTCCAAAAGAAAGGTGTCCCGTCAAAATCCTATAAATTGTCTCTTTTTGGGGGAGGGCTTCATTTCACCTCCCCAAAATGAATAGGGAGTGGACTAACACAGGCAAATTAATCTCACAGGTCCCTTAAATTAAAGTCAACTCTGCTATCATGGCATCAAGAAGGAAAGGTAAATTTGCTTCTATTTTTCCTTAAAAGATTACGCTCCAATTTGGGCTGCAAATAAACTGAAAGTACTACCTATATCTCCCCTGCCCTTACATCCTAGGGAGTGAGAATAAGTAAGATTATATGGAAACACTGTACAGCTCCTACTATTTTATCATTTTTGGTGCACCCGATCCCTCCTAGTGTGTAAAGTGTGGGTCTACAGGACCATCTTGCAGGATCAGACAGCAGACGTCACTTTCTAAGCTCCGGCAAAAGGAAATTAGCTGCTACTCTGGGGATTAAAGCTTTCAGATCATACTGACAAATGCCTTCTACCAACTCTTAGTGGTACATCTTTTAGGTACTTAGTAAACACTAAATTCCCTTTTCCTGCTTTTAAAGTGAACTTCCTTCTTAAGGTTCCATTCTAGTTTATTGTTAATTATGAAAACTGTCAATTATTTAAAATCGGACATGGCCGAGTCAGAGGGGATATTCTAATTTTATTCTTTACAAAATAATTGAAAATACAGAGGAATACCCGGTGGAAAAACCTGCACTTCAATCATATTCAAATGTTATTTTCTTTAGTATTTATAAAGGGGAAAATAAGAGACCCCATCTAGGTGGTCCTTCTCAACATATTAGCTGACAGCACTATTCCACTGAGAAAAATCCTGTCTCAAGTCAAGGAAAAAAAAAATATGTCCCAAATGGACACGAGGTTTAGAAAATGTTTCAAAATTTGCTGTTTCCATTTAGGTGAAATTGAGTTGTGTCATATATTTTACTCTCATCGCAAGACAGACCCTTCTTGTCTCACGAGGGGAGGTAAAATGATAAAAGATCTAGTACCGTGAATGAATCAAGTGGTCGAATTACATTTCGGGATATCAACGCCACTCACAAATCCTTCTTTTTCTGTGACTTGGACAGATCCACATTTGTAGTAAACCCTCTGCTCTGCACCGGTTCTGTCTGCGACCAAAGATAGCTCTCCACCCCTATACTCCCCCCCCCCCCTTGCCTCTCCACTGTTCCTGTGGGCATGCAGGGTTGTCTGGTTGTCATAGCAACAGGGAAATGCAGGCAAAAACCACTGCAAGTCAGCAAAAGACTAAACCGGAGGCAGAGTCGCAGACAGGCGATCCCGGACAGAAACACAAGACCTCTGCTTAAATAATTCTGCCATCCTGCTCCCTGCTTCACAGGCCAGAAATCTTCCCCTTTTTTTTCCCGCGCTGTTTTGAGCCGTCAGGCCCACTCCCTCCCAAGGCTAGGCCCGCGGTTGGGAGTTTCACGCCGCAGCTTCTCTGCCGCAACCCCTCCCGATGCTTGCGGGACTGCTGTGTCCTCCATAGCTCCCTGCACACCAGGAAGGGCAGAGGGGCTTCTTTGGTCAAGAAGCCTTCAGTGAACACTTCTGGCACCCCTTCCCTTCCACCGGGCTGGGCCGGAGGCAGCAGCCCAAGGTCCTGAGCAGGCGGGTCAGTCGGGTTGGGCCTCGATGAGGGCGAAGGGAAAGGAGGGAAAAGGAAGGGGAAAGGGAAAGGGAAATGAACATCAGCAGGGAAAAGCATCCACACTCACAGGTCAAGCTTTTAGCTACTGAGCTGTGCCCACTCTGGTGGCATGATAAAAGGCCTCCTCCTCCTCCCCTGGCCTCCAATAAGGATGCCGGCTTGCCCGGCAAACGCCCTGCAAGAAACTCCGGAAGCTGGCACATCGAGAAGCTCGGGATATTGGGGGTTGCCCAGGTGCTTAAGTTTGGGAAAGTAGTATGATACAGAGGATGGAGCATGGGCTTGGGAGTCAGAAGGATCTGAGTTCTGATCCTGGCTCTGCCACCTGTCTGCTGTGTGGCCTTGGGGAAGTCGCTTCACTTCTCTGTGCCTAGCTCCCTCATCTATAAAGTGAGGATAGTAATGATGGCATTTGTTAAGCACTTAATATGGGCTGAACACTGTTCTAAGCGCTGGAATGAAGACTGTGGGCCCTAGGCGGGACGGGGGAATCTAACGTGATCTGCTGGTATCCACCCCAGGGCTTATTACAGTGCCTGGCACATAGTAAGCACTTGACAAATACCGTGATTAGCATTATTACAGAGTAGAGCCCTTATCAATGCTTCCTCCTCTCCTAACTAGCAAATGATTCAGCATCCTTCTTACAATTCACAGGATTCACCGTAGGTGAAATAAAACAAAATTTAAAAAATGACCTCTACTAGCAAAATAAATGCACGATCAAATCTGAATCGCTGCACACTTGAATCTCCTGCTCGATCTACAGAGGAGAGGGCAACTCTAGGGGGATGGGGTTGGTGATAATAATTATGGCATCCGTTAAAGGCTTACTATGTGCCAGGCACCGTACTAAGCGCTGGAGGGGATAGAAGCAAACAAGGTTGCACACAGTCCCATCCTAAGTGGGGCTCACAATCTCAATCCCCATTTTCCAAATGAGATAGCGAGGCCCAGAGAAGTGAAGTGACTTGCCCAAGGGCATCCTCCAGACAAGTGAGAGGCAGCACGGCGTAATGGATAGAGCACGGGCCTGGGAGTCAGATGGTCGTGGGTTCTAATCCCGGATCCGCCACTTGTTTGCAGTGTGACCTCGGCCAAGTCACTTCTCTTCTCCGGGCCTCAGGTCCCTCATCTGTGAAGTGGGGATTGAGACTGTGAGCCCCACGTGGGACAGAGACTGTGTCCAATGCAATTGTCTTGTATCTATAATAATAATAATGATGGCATTTGTTAAGCACTTACTATGTGCAGAGGACTGTTCTAGTCGCTGGGGTAGATACAGGGTAATCAGGTTGTCCCACGTGAGGCTCACAGTCTTCATCCCCATTTTACAGATGAGGGAACTGAGGCCCAGAGAAGTTAAGTGACTTGCCCACAGTCACACAGCTGACAAGTGGCAGAGCTGGCATTCCAATCTATGACCTCTGTCTCCCAAGCCTGTGCTCTTTCCACTGAGCCATGCAAGTGACTTGCCCAGAGTCACACAGCTGACAGGTGGCAGATCCAGCATTAGAACCCACCACTGACTCTGACATGTGGTGGATATGGGATTAGAACCCATGACCTCTGACTTCCCAGCCCAGGCTCCTTCTACTGAACCGTACTGCTTCTATCCCAGCGCTTGGTGCTTATGGGGTGGTATCTACCCCAGTGCTTATTCATTCAATCGTACTTATTGAGTGCTTACTCTGTGCGGAGCACTGTATTAAGCTCTTGATGTGCTTGACACCTAGTAAGCGCTTAACTAATACCACTATCACTATTATCGTTACTAAAGTGGGGGTGCCGGGATTAGAAGCCATGGCCTTCTGACTCCCAGGCCCGTGGTCTATAATAATAACAATAATAATGGTATCTGTTAGTGCTTATTGTGTGCCGAGCACTGTTCTCAGCACTGGGATAGATAAAAGGTGATCAGGTTGTCCCTCGGGGGGCTCACAGTCTCCATCGCCATTTTACAGAGGAGGCGACTGTGGCCCAGAGGAGTGAAGTGACTTGCCCAAAGTCACCCAGCTGACAAGCGGCGGAGGGGGGATTAAAACCCACGAGGTCTGAGTCCCTAGCCTGGGCTCTTTCCGCTAAGGCAAAGAAGCAGCGTGGCTCAGTGGAAAGAGCCTAGGCTTTGGAGTCAGGGCTCATGAGTTCGAATCCCAGCTCTGCCACTTGTCAGCTATGTGACTGTGGGCAAGTCACTTAACTTCTCTGTGCCTCAGTTCCCTCATCTGTAAAATGTGGATGAAGACTGTGAGCCCCAGGTGGGACAACTTGATTCCCCTGTGTCTACCCCAGCGCTTAGAACAGCGCTCTGCCCATAGTAAGCGCTTAACAAATACCAACATTATTACTATTATTATGTTCCAGGGCCGCTTAAGCAGCATGGTTTAGAGGAAAGAGCACAGGTTTGGGAGTCAGAGATCGTGGGTTCTAATCCCGGCGCTGCCACTTGTCAGCTGTATGACTTTGGGCAAGTCACTTTCCTGGACCTCACTTACCTCACTTGGAAAATGGGGATGAAGACTGTGAGCCCCAAATGGAACAACCTAATGCCCTCGTATCTCCCCGGTGCTTGGCACACACTAAGCGCTTAACAAATACCATCATCATTATTATTCTTCTGCTGGCACTTTAATATCTTGCCTAGGGGAGGAAACTTTCCTGGGGCATTTTTGCCGCCTGGGGCGGTGGCCAAGGGGGTGTGGGTGGACGGGTCGGGGTGGTGGTCAGCGGGCAGAGTCCGGGCCCGTCCCACCCGGGGTGGTGGGCAAGGGGGTGTGGATGGACGGGGCGGGGGTCAGCGGACAGGGTCCGGGGGTGTCCCAGCCGGGGTGGTGGTCAGCAGGCAGGGTCCGGGTCTGTCCGGCCCGGGGTGGTGGCCAAGGGGGTATGGGTGGACAGGGTCTGGGACCTATCCCACCTGGGGTGATGGCCAAGGGGGTGTGGATGGATGGGTCGGGGTGGTGGTCAGCGGGCAGGGTCCGGGCTCGTCCCAGCCGGGGCGGCGGCCAAGGGGGTGTGGGTGGACGGGTCGGGGTGGTGGTCAGCGGGCAGGATCTGGGCCCGTCCCGTCTGGGGGCCAAGGGGGGTGTAGGTGGATGGGTCGGGGCAGGGGTCAGCGGGTAGGGTCCGGGTCCATTCCAGCTGGGGTGGTGGTCAGCGGGCAGGGTCCGGGCCTGTCCCGCCCGGGGCGGTGGCCAAGGGGATGCGGGTGGACAGGTCAGAGTGGTAGTGATCAGCGGGCAGGGTCCGGGCCCATCCCAGCCGGGGCGGCGGCCAAGGGGGTGCGGGTGGATGGGCTGGGGCGGTGGTGGTCAGTGGGCAGGGTCCGGGCCCATCCCAGCCGGGGTGGCGGCCAAGGGGGTGCGGGTGGACAGGGTCTGGGCCCTATCGCACCCGGGGCGGTGGCCAAGGGGGTGCGGGAGGACGGGTCGGGGTGGCGGTGATCAGCGGGCAGGGTCCGGGCCCGTGCCAGCCGGGATGATGGCCGGGGAGGTGCGGGTGGACCGGCCGGGGCGATGGTCGGCGGGCAGGGTCCGGGCCCGTCCGTCCGTCCTGTGGGTGGTCTCCCGGCCCGGCCTGGCCCGGGTGGGCGTCCTTACCGTCGTGGAGGACGTGGGTGGGCTGCACGGGCCGGACGCGGTAGTGGGCGGCCCTCCAGCCCGGGCTGGGCGCCCGCACCACCTCTCGCTGGGCCAGCCAGGTCACCGTCTCGAAGTTGTCTCCGCGGGCCAGGGCCTCGGCCTCGGCGCGGTGCACGCCCACACGCTGGAACTGGTGCAGCCCGCCGGCGTGGTCGAAATGCACGTGGGTGGCCACGGCCAACGGTGCCCGGCGGCCTCCGCCCTCCTCGTCCCTCCCGGGGGGCTGCTCCTCGTCCTGGTCCTCGTCGTCCCGGTCCCCGTCGGGTCCCCTTAGGAGGCCGGCGCCCCGCAGGTATTCCGGGAGGCTCCTTAGGCCCAGCCCGGTGTCGATGACCAGGTCCTGGCGGGAACCGCGCACCAGCCAGATGTTGGCACGGTTGGCCGACTCGTAGAAGCGCTCCTGGATCCAGAAGATGCCGTCGCCCAGGGACTTGTGCGCGTACCACTCCAGCGCCGACATCCCCGCCCGCACCCGCACCCGCACCCACCCCCGCGGGGCGACCAGGCCCGCGGAGCTGAAGAGCTGCGGGGAGCGGAGGCCAGGAGCTGCAGAGAGCCCAGCTGAGGGGAGCGCGGAGCTGAAGAAGGGGAGGCTGCGGGGCGCCGAGCTCAAGGGCGCGGAGCTCAGGAGCTGAAGAGCGCGGAGCTGCGGGATGCGGAGCTAAAGAGGGGGGCGCGGAGGCGAGGGGCTGCAGAGAGCCGAGCTGAGGGGCGCGGAGCTGAAGAGGTGAGGATGCGGGGCGTCGAGCTCAAGGGCGTGGAGCTGAAGAGGTGAGGATGCGGGGCGTCGAGCTCAAGGGCGTGGAGCTGAAGAGGTGAGGATGCGGGGCGTCGAGCTCAAGGGCGTGGAGCTGAAGAGGTGAGGATGCGGGGCGTCGAGCTCAAGGGCGCCGAGCTCAGGAGCTGGGGAGCGCGGAGCTGCGGGATGCGGGGCGAGGAGCAGGGGAGCACGGAGAGCACGGAGCTGCAGGCGAGGAGCTGAAGAGCCTGGAGCTGCGGGATGCGGAGCTAAAGAGGGGGGAGCGGAGCTGCGGGATGCGGGGCGAGGAGCCGGAGAGCACCGAGCTGCAGGCGAGGAGCTGAAGAGCGCGGAGCTAAAGAGCGCGGAGCTGCGGGGAGCGGAGGCGAGGAGGGCGGAGCTGCAGAGAGCTGAAGAAGGGGAGGCTGCGGGGCGCCGAGCTCAGGGACGCGGAGCTCAGGACCCGGGGAGCGCGGAACTGGGGGGAGCTCAGAGCCGAGGGGCGCGGAGCTGCAGGCGAGGAGGCGGGGAGCACGGAGCTGCGGGCGAGGAGCTGAAGAGCAGCGGGGCGCGGAGCTAAAGAGGGAGGGAGGGCGGAGCCGAGCCGCGGCGGGGTGCGGAGAGCTCGGAGCCCAGGGGCGCGGAGCTGCGGGATGCGGGGCTGCAGGCGGGGAGCTAAAGAGCGCGGAGCCGACCAGCCGGGGAGCTCGGAGCCCAGGGGCGCGGAGCTAAGAGATGCGGCCCGAGGGCCAGGCCCGGGCGGCGCCGTTGGGGGCGGAGGGCGAAGCGGGAGGGGCTGCGGGGCTCGGACGCGTCCCTCCTGCTGCTCCCGGGAGGGGGGACGGGGCTGGCTGGCAGGCGGAGGCCCGGGGCTGCAGGGACGGAGGGACGGAAGGACGGAAGGACGGACGGACGGACGGAGAGAGGGACGAGGCCGGCCGCCCTCCGCCTGCCCGCAACGGGCTCCCGCAACCGGCTGGGAGGGCGGAGGCGGGGAGGGGCGGGGCCGGCCTGCCGTTACGGTGGCCGGCGAGGGACCGCAAATCTCCGTGGCGGCCGCCGGCTGGCCGGGGGATGCCCCACGCTCCGGACCTCCTGCACCGCTCCTCCCCTGCACCGGTCCTCCCCCGCACCGGACCTCCTGCACCGGTCCTCTCCTGCACCGGACCTCTCCTGCACCGGACCTCCCTGCACCGGTCCTCCCCCGCACCGGACCCCCTGCACCGGTCCTCCCCCGCACCGGACCCCCTGCACCGGTCCTCCCCCGCACCGGACCTCCTGCCCCGGTCCTCCCCCGCACCGATCCTCCCCTACACCGGTCCTCCCCTGCACCGGACCTCCCTGCACCGGACTTCCTGCACCGGTCCTCCCCCGCACCGGAGCTCCCCCGCACCGGACCCCCCCCCCCCAGGGCGGCGGGGGCGTCCCCGCCAGGCGCCTCCTTGCAGGCTGCAGCTCCAGCAGCAATAGCCGCCGCCGCCGCCGCCGCCCCCGGGGAGGACAGGTAGGAAGGCGGGGGGATCCTAGCAGAACGGGCCCCCCGGGGAAGGGCGGAGCTCGGCCCGGGAGGGATAAAGTTTATTAACGCTAATTCATTCAATAGTATTTACTGAGCGCTTACTCTGTGCAGAGCACTGGACTAAGCGCTTGGAATGGACAGATCGGTAACAGGGACAGTCCCTGCCCTTTGACGGGCGCACAGTCTAATAATGTTGGTATTTGTTAAGCGCTTACTAGGGGCCGAGCGCTGTTCTAAGCGCTGGGGCAGATACAGGGGAATGAGGTTGTCCCACGTGAGGCTCACCGCCGTCATCCCCATTTTCCAGAGGAGGTCACTGAGGCCCCCGAGAAGTGAAGTGACCTGACCAAAGTCGCACAGCTAACAGGTGGCGGAGCCGGGACGTGGGACAACCTGATGTGTGTGTGTGTGTGTGAATATATGTATATGTGTCTTTGTGTGTGTGCATGTATATATTTGTGTGTATGTGTGTGTTTGTGCATCTATGTACATATATGTGTTGGTGTTTGTTAAGGGCTATGTGCCATGCACTGTTTGTTTTAAGCGCTAGGGTAGATACAGGGTAATGAGGTTGTTTTCACCATTTTCATCCCCATTTTACATTTGAGGTCACTGAGGCCCCCAAGAAGTGAAGTGACTTGCCCAAAGATGGCAGAGCTGGGGTTAGAACCCATGACCTCTGACTCCCAAACCCGGGCTCTTTTGACTGAGCCACGCTGTAAGAGGCTGACGGGCTCCAACGGGCTTTCCCCAAATTTCCCCCACTCCTCCACCACCACTCCTCGGGAATCGGAGTCCCTTCCCAGTCATTTCACTAGTCTTCAAAGGGTTCTACAAATCTAGACACACCCACCTCCGTCCTTGCAACTGCAGCCCTGCACCTAAGAGGCCCAAACATTTCAAGTTTCTCCATCTTCTAGACCGAGCTCAGGGGTTTGGAAGGGTGGGACAGGTGACCTTTTCGATTTTTATTACTTGTTTCCCC
Organism: Ornithorhynchus anatinus; assembly: GCF_004115215.2. NCBI lineage: Eukaryota > Metazoa > Chordata > Mammalia > Monotremata > Ornithorhynchidae > Ornithorhynchus > Ornithorhynchus anatinus. The sequence goes on along the minus strand of NC_041728.1, from coordinate 14,633,813 downwards.
ACTTTTTTATATATAAATTTGGGGGGGGGGGAACAAGAGAGGGATGGAAAAAGTGTTAGAGGTGGATGAGAAAAGTGGGATGTCAGGTGAACCAAAGGCTGAAGAAAGGTGGGAAAGGAGTGGGGGAAGCTGTATAAATCATATAAATGTCAGTGGGGGAAGGAACCAATTTTATATATATATATGTATATTTTGGGGGTGAAGAAGAGAGGGAAGGAAAATGTTAGAGAAAGAGGTGGATGAGAAAAGTGGGATGGCAGGTGAACCACAGGCTGAAGAAAGGTGGGAAAGGAGTGGGGGAAGCCGTATAAATCATATAAATGTCAGTGAGGGAAGGAACCAGGTCTGGTTTACCCTGCTCTGCCAAGACCGAGCAATCCTGCTCACCTCCCCCAGGCATTTACCGGAGTCAGAATCTTCAGCGTCCTGGTGGTGTCAGAGTTTTTCTACGAGACTACTTTAGAATGTCATAAAAGCTCATCACAGAGCCATGCTTTGGTTTGTTTGCTTTTTTATGGAGGCAACTACTAACATGCCCTTTTCTGCCCAAGGGTGCTGTTGGGCTGCACAGCTGAATCTCTGAGCGTGGCCAAGTTTCTGAGCATTTTACTAATCTTTGTCCAAAGATGCCTGGCCTTACGTCAGGAATTATTAAATTTTGCCCCTCTTCCTTCTTTACTGGGAACACTGTTCTTGGGTTTAGTCGAGTCCCTACAAAGTGCTTGGTAAAATACTGCCAAGAAAACTGGGGCCAGAAACTTGAGCCAGTTCATCAGTGACCTGTGATTTGTAGGAACGGGTGCAATGGTTCATATCCCAAACGAGGAGCTGCAGGCTCTGGAGCTTGGGGGCCTAAATCTGAACAGGCTCAAGTCTCCTCACAGACCGTGAAGGATCACTGCGTCCACTCAGTTGAGGCAATATGAAAAGGGGTGGGTTCAAACTAAAAACCTAGCTTGCAGAGGGACAGACCAGCGCAGGAAGGAGAAGAGAAAAGAGAGAGGTAGAGAAAGCTTTTGAGAGAGAAACCCCAGGAACAATGATTGGGCATTTCTAGATGTCACCAAATGAGTAGATTAAGTTCTCAACCTGAGTACTGTGTTTTCCCTGCTAAATAATGTTTTACATTGTTGCCCTTCTATTTAGGAACTGTTAGGCCCAGTAAAGGCAATTGAAACAGGGTTTCTTAAAGATGTGCTCCCTCGCTTGGGATGTTCAGAAAGGGTCTTGGTCTTATGCTGTCAAGTCGTCTCCGACCCATAGCGGTGCCATGGACGCATCTCTCCCAGAATGCCCCCACCTCCGTCTGCAATTGTTCTCGTAGTGGATCCAGAGAGTTTTCTTGGTAAAAATATGGACGTGGTTTACCTTAGCCCCCTTCCGGGCGGTAAACCTGAGTCTTTGCCCTCGACTCTCTCCCGTGCCGCTCCTGCCCAGCAGAGATGAGCTTTGACTCGTAGCAGATTGACTTCCACTGCCCAAGCTAGGAATGGAACGGGTAGGCCTCTGCTTGACGCTCCCTCCCATAGTCAAGACTGGCAGAGTCCTGGAAACTCTCGAGGGGCAACCCTGAGAGGGTGTACCTCAACTAGGCGCCAATAATGATCCAGATACTCAAGTCTGTTATGTTGAAATATTTAAAGAGAAGCAGTGTGGCTTAGAGGGGGTCGTGTAGAAATGGTTCCAGTAGAAAATTCAGTAATTTATAAAGTTAGGGTGAAAGGAGCATTTTAACAAGATAAAATGCGTTTGTAAGTCTCAAATGGTGTCAGCAAAATGAGGCTTCAATATTGCTGAATTTAGACAAAAGAGAATTAAGCCCCAGGCTCCCTTAGTGTAAAGCAATAGCAAAGAACTGACTCACTTTCTTAACCATGACTCATTCTCTTAACCATGATATTGCAGTGGGTATCACCTATTCTGTTCATATGCTGGACAGATGAAAACAAAAACCACTCTGATTCGACACCGAGATACTGCCGGTAGACCAGTTGTTTCAGGATAGAAAAATTATGTCTGGATTATCTTGAGTCTGGATGGTGCAAAGCCCTCAAAGAAATAGATGTGTAGTTAAAATGGCTGTAGGATCAATAAATCCTTAATGGCGCAGGGCTTCAGCTGCTCGTCCCAAGAGCAATGACAAGAAATACTGAATAGAGGAAAATAACTTGCAGGACATTTTACAACTGTACAGTCCTTTTTCTTGTCTTTCCTTTAGTGTCCAATCTCTGTGAAGGTGCCAAAAGTGCAGAGTTTCACCGCAAGTGCCATTGGCGTGCGGTTTCAAAGAAGGGGACGATCTTGCAACTCTTTCCTAGGTCTGACTATTGAATAGACAAGCTCTCTCAGGCCCAAGTACAAGTTATTTGTTCACTCCAGGCATCAGGTCTTTCAGCACGACTGACACTGGCAGAGGATGAGTCAGCTGGGAGACAGGGATAGGAAGAGTGAGCCTGAGCGCCTCTTCTCCTAAATTTAAAGACTGTCCGATGATGTTTTCTGAGAATTCTGGGAAATGTAGGAATATCAAGGGAACTATATTTCCCAGGCAGGAGGGAGCATATAACGAGACGGTTCCAACTTCCCTCCAGACCCGGTTGACCTCAGTTACATCGCCGTTAGGGCCCTAAACACTTCAACGGATCAGGTTCTTCCAGCACTTATCTCCTTATGGCTCTAGAACACTAGTGGTAAGAAGCCACGCATGCACCATTCATTCATTCATGCATTCAACAGTATTTATTGAGCACTTACTATGTGCAGAGCACTGTACAAGCGCTTGGAATGTACAATTCGGCAACAGATAGAGACCATCCCTGCTCAGTGATGGGCTCACAATCTAATCGGGGGAGACAGACAGCAGAGCAAAAGACAACAAAACAAAAAACAAGACAACATTATCAAGATAAATAGAATCAAGGGGATGTACATCTCATTAACAAAATGAATAGGGTAATAATATATACAAATGGGCACAGTGCTGAGGGAAGGGGGAGGAGCAGAGGGTGGGGGGGAGAGGGGGAGGAGTAGAGGGAAAGGGGACTCAGCTGGGTGGGGGGGCAAGAAGGAGGAGCAGAGGGAAAAGGGGGTGCTCAGTATGGGTTAGAGTTAGAGGTGAGCTCTTGGAGGAGGTGAGCTCTCAGTAGGGCTTTGAAGAGGGGAAGAGAGTTAGTTTGGCAGAGGTGAGGAGGGAGGGCATTCCAGAACAGTGGTAGGATGTGGGCCAGAGGTCGACGGCAGGTTAGGTGCCAACGGGGGACCGTAAGGAGGTGAGCAGTGGCAGAGGAGAGTGTAGGGGGTGGGCGGTAGAAAGAGAGAAGGGAGGTGAGGTAGGAGGGGGCAAGGGGATAGAGAGCTCTGAAGCCAAGAGGAAGGAGTTTTTGTTTCGTGAGAAGGTCGATAGGCCACCACTGGAGGTTTTTGAGGAGGGGAGTGACATGCCCAGAGCATTTCTGTAGAAAGATGATCCGGGCAGCAGAATGAAGAATAAATTGGAGTGGGGAGAGACAGGAGGAAGGGAGAACAGAGAGAAGGCTGATGCGATAATCCAGCGGGATATGATGAGAGCTTGTACCAGCACGATAGCCGTTGGGTGGAGACGAAAGGGCGGATCTTGGCGATATTGTAAAGGTGAGACCGGCAGGCATTGGTGACGGATTGGAGGTGTGGGGTGAATGAGAGAGCTGAGTCGAGGATGATACCAAGGTTGCGGGCCTGTGAGACGGGAAGGATGGTTGTGCCGTCCACAGTGACGGGGAAGTCAGGGAGAGGACAGGGTTTGGGAGGGAAGATGAGCTCAGTTTTAGACATGTAAACCATCAGCTTGGTCTTCCTGTTCACCCTTAACCAGTTTAGGTCCCTTGTTCCAGTCCACTTGGACCACTTGTTCTGACCCCCAGAGGATGGACTAGAAAGATGGGAATTCCTCAGGGGGATTGATTGGTTGAAAGACAATGGGTGAGAAGATTTAATTTTATAAAATCATAAAGAATGTAGATGGAGCAAACCCAAAATTACTCTTCACCGAATCCCACAATATCAGGGCAACCTTTGGAACGTGAAAGCGGTTCAAAACAAAGAAGAGAGGAAAATCATTTTCACCCAGGTAAACACGTGAAATTTCTTACCACCGGATATTGTGTGGCCAAAATTATCCCTAACTTATCAGTCAGTTCATCGATGGGATTTATTGAGCGCTTACTGAGTGCAGAGCACTGAACTCAGCACTTGGGAGAGGTCACTACAACAGAGTTGGTAGCTACACTCCCTACCCACAATGAACCTCCAGTCTAGAGGGGGAGACAGACGTTAATAATATGTAATGGTATTTATTAAGCATAAACTTTATGTAGGGCACTGTACTAAGCCCGGGGGAAAAATGCACAGGTGAAAATTAGACACCATCCCTAGCCCTCAAGAGGCTCACAATCTAAGAAGTACTGTACTGCGCTCTGAAGAAGATACATCGGAATCAGGTTGGACACCGGCCCCGTTCCATAAGGGACTCACTGTCTAAGTAATATAAATAAGTGACGTATATGTATGTAACTGATATGGGGCTGGGTACAGATCCAAGTGCGTAATTTCAAAGGGAACTTATATAACTTCATGGGCAAAGAGGTGCGCATAGGCATAGCTAAACAATGGAGGGCTATTAAGAGGTTTAACACAACCAGTCTGTGGTAAGTTATTGAAAGAGGGTTATGAATGTTAATATATTCCTAATTATGAAAATGGATGTGAAAGAAGGCAACCATTTGACTTTTTCCCCAGGCATCATCATTTGGTACCACTGACAGAGAATGGATAGACCGTTGGTTTGGCTCAGAAGCAAGAGTATAATGTTTGTATTCCAGTAGTTTTATGTGTCTGTTTTTATAGTGAGATCCACCGCCATGTCTAAGAATAAAGGGAGAGGACGCGCTGCTTTGACCTTTAACATCGAGGCTATTGGTTTCTCAAAAGGTGAAAGGTTGCCTGATGTTGTCTTGAAACCACCACCGCCATTTCCTGTAAGTGCAATGGCAATTTTATGCTTTAGATTGGTTCGTACTTCACTCGGTCGGTGGTATTTATTCAGCGCTTACTCTGTGCAGAGCATTGTACTAAGTGCTTGGGAGAGTAGACTATTACAGACACAGAGAATCTCCTGGTACAGCATTTTAATGATAAAATAGAACATAAACCCTGAATCCAGGATGGAAGAGATTTCATCTTTGAAGTTGCCTGACTATTTTTTCAGATTCCAAGTGCATTTGTACCCCAACAGAACAGAACAGAACAGGTCATGAATTACCATCATACCTTTATAATACAACTAGGATATGTTCTTTGAAAATGTTTTGTATTGTAAATGGTTGTATTGTGGGAAGGTTTTCCTGTCGACTTATTGTCTTATGCTGTTGAGTCGTCTCCAACCCATAGTGACGCTACGGACACATTATCTCCCGTACCGCCCCATTTCCATCTGCAGTTGTTCTGGTAGTGTATCAATAGAGGTTTCTTGGTAAAAATGCGGAAGTGGTTTACCATCGCCTCCTTCCACACGGTAAACTTGAGTCTCCGCCCTCGACTCTCTCTCATGCCGCTTCTGCCCAGCATAGGTGAGTTTTGACTCGTAACGAATTGCCTTCCACTCGTTAGCCACTGGCCAAGCTAGGAATGGAATGGATAGGCCTCTGCTTGACTCTCCCTCCCGTAGCAGAGACTGGTAGAGGACTGGAAACTCTCCAGGTGTGACCCTGAGAGGGTCCTACAGACTAATGTGTTATGAATTTGGATCCACTCCAGCATCTTGGAGAAGTTATAGGAAAGTTCTTTAAGGATTGTGGTATCTGTTAAACTTTTATTATATGACGTTCAGCTCGTGGTGAGCGGGGAATGTGTCTGTTTGATTGTTGTTTCGTACTCTCCCAAGCTCTTAGTACAGTGTTCTGCACACAGTAGGCACTCAATAAATATGACTGATATATGCCAAGCATTATACCAAATATGGGGTAGATACAGGATAATCATATTGAACACAGTGCCTGTCTGACATGGGGCTCACCCTCTGAGAGAGCAGGTATTGAATCTCCATTTTACAGCTAAGAATTCTAAGAGTCAGGAAAGTTGTATTGAATCTCCATTTTACAGCTAAGAACACTAAGAGTCAGGAAAGTTGTGACTTGCCCAAGGTTACGTAGCAGGCAAGTGGCAGAAAACAAGACCCCAGTCTCCAGACTCCCAAGCCTGTGCTCTTTCCATTGTGTCACAGTACTATTTATTGTATTGATAAATGTTTTTAAACTATTGCTTAACATTTATTAAAATAATTCAAAGTATATCACAATTTTAAACAAATAACTCTGTCCAACTCAATTAACTCATATCTACCACCGCACTTAGAACAGTGTTTGACATAGTAAGCAGTTAGATACCATAAAAAAATGAATTGTAATCTTTATTATGAGTATTTGCCAGAAGTGACAGCCATAGAAACTTGTTCTGCTGGCTGTGGAGGTGATGCCGTTTTGGATTCTCACGTGCTTCTTGTTCGCCTTCTGGCCAAGCGTTTAGTAGAGTGCTCTGCACACGTACGTGCTCAATAAATACGATTGAATTAATGAATAAGCTTGCTTAATCAATCAGTGGTATTTATTGATGGCTTACTATGTAAGCCGAGCACTATACTAAGCATCTCTTCAGGCCGCCGATGCCCAATTAACCTCTCTAGGCACAGAAGCAGCATGGCCTAATGGAAAGATCCTGGGTTTGGGAGTCAGAAGTCATGGGTTCTAATCCCGATTCAGCCACTTTTCAGCTATGTGACTTTGGGCAAGTCACTTAACATCTCTAGGCCTCAGTTCCCTCATCTGTAAAATGGAGCTGAAGCCTCTGAGCCCTACGTGGGACACCCTGATTACCTTGTATCAACTCCAGTGCTCACAATAGTGCTTTGCACATAGTAAGCACTTAACAAATGCCATCATTATTATTATTATTAGAAACAAAGCCAGCAGAGTGCCATTGTATTTGTCCTGTCCTCTTCTTGTCATGATGAACCTCCAGGCCTTTGCCTTTACCCCCCCACCCAGTGACAAAAGAATGAATAGGGAGACAAAGTATAAGCTCAAAATCTTTAAAATGCATGAGGTGTACAACCCTAACAGAACTATGGAATTTCTTTAACTGAAATGATTTTTGTGGGTGCCAGATCAGCAAAAGTTTTAACCTTCTTATGCTAATTTTTTGGAAGGAAAAATCATTTTTTTCCCTTGTATGATTACGCAGGACACCGATTACAAGCCAGCGCCACTAAAAACAGGAGACGATGAAGACTACATGTTGGCCTTAAAGCAGGAGTTTAGGGAAACTATGAGAAGAATGCCTTATTTTATTGACAAAGAAAAAAATCAAGGTATGACATATATTTAGGAACAGCAAAGTTTATCGTGCATTTGCAAAACAATAGTGTGACTCCTTTTTTTGAGCATATTGTATATTTTTCATTATTGCTGTGATCTTGGTCTTCCGATGAGTAAATTTTCAGTGGTGTATTAATGGGAATGAATCAATGATCACTGCTTCCCATCTGTTTTGATTACTTCATCGCTTTGGGAATACAAATGTACTTATTTCTCAGGTCTCTCCCTTTCTCACATAGTTCATAGTCTTGGTTTCCAAGTTGGAAAATTCCATTTCCTTTCTGTTGCACCGCAGCCACTCATTAGTTTCTGCAGGAACCCTCTTTGCACTGAAGAGGGCCTGGCTACCATCACTCCCAAGAAACCAGCTAACCTTAAAGAAAATAGGAACAGGCACCCGGGACCACGTATGATGGCTGAGTAGGCCCTGAAGACGTTAGAAATAATAACACTGATCAGCTTCTGAAATCCGAATTGTACACTCCAAGTGCTTAGTACAGTGCTCTGCACATAGTAACCGCTCAATAAATACTGATGAATGAGTGAATAACACTGTGCCTCAAGGCCTCAAGCCTTTTGTGTAGAAGGTTTCTCTCACCTACTCAAAAGTGCTCAGCAAAGAGGAAAATCGAGCTAAAGGAAATGATACGATCCTGTTTATGTCAAAACCAGATTTTCCCTAAAATGAAATGGGGCTAAATATGTGTCCCAATTCCCTTTGTAATTTAAAATTCAAGATGATTTGTAGTTTTGTAAAAAGTGGTGAAAAACTAGTGCTTTAAAAATTCAAGTCATTCTTAGAAGAAGAATTATTTCATGCAGTTAAGGCAAAATTCTAACTTGTGTCTACCAGGATTTCTTTGATACCCTGTATGAAATAGAAATGCATCCTTGCTTTTGGTAGCCTTGAAAGTATTATATAATGGACCCATAATTCATCCGAGTCCATCAACCAATCAATCAATGGTATTTATTGGGCACTTACTGTGTGCAGAACAGCACTGTAATGTGTGCCTGGGAACGTGCAGTACAACAGAATTGGTAGCGGTGATCCCTGCCCACAAGGAGTTTACAGTCTACAGGGTGAGTCAGACATTAAAATAGATTAAGGTTAAGGAAAATAGTAGAATATAAGAATATTTATATCTGTGCTGTGGGGCTGGAGTGAGGATCAAAGTGCCTAAGGAGTGCACAGCCGAGTGCATCGTCGATGCAGAGGGGAAGGCGGATAGGAGAAATAAGGAGCTCAGTCTGGGAAGGTCTCTTGGAGGAGGTGTGATTTTAGGAAGGCTTTGATGGTGGGGAGAGTGGTGGTATATTGGATATGAAGAGGGAGGGAGTTCCAGGCCTGAGGAAGGATAGTCATTTGTTCATTCATTGTCAGTCATATTTATTGAGCGCTTACTATGTGCAGAGCATTGTAGTAAACTCTTGGGAGAGTGCAATACAGCAATGAACGGTCACATTCCCTGCCCCCAACGAGTTTACAGTCTAGAGTCTAGGATATGGGCAAAGGGTCAGAGACCGGAGAGACAAGGTCAAGACACGGCAAGTAGGTTGGTGTTATTCATTGACATGTCTTGAGCTTTTTAGTAGAAAAATTACTGGGGCAGAAGTGGAGTGAGTTGGGTGGGTTGTACTAGGAGTTCAGCCAAGTTAGATAGGAGGGAGAGAGTTGATTGAGTGTCATAAAGCCAATGGCAAGGAGTTTCTGTTTGAAATCAATCTCTTTAGTACATTATCAAACCTAATATCATTAAAGCCAGTGATAAATGGATGTAGTACCATTTAATTCCATTAGCATTAAAAATGCATTCACTTTCCCTTCCAAGCCCTAAAGGAAAAATGCTTAGAAAATACCAAGCATCAAAAGAGGAAACAATAAAGTTTAAAGTTACATGTGCTTAACATACATGGGAAATGTTGGGACCAGTTCCATTAAATTATTAAAAACAAAGTGTTTTGCAGGTATTATAATAATGCATTTTTTTTCAAATGCTTCTCCATGTGAAAATGTATTTATCACAAGAATTTGGATCTGTGTGAGCTACAGATAGAGGTCTAACTTTAAAAATGATTATTAACAACAGATTCTATGTAGCTTAGTTCTTTAGGGGAAAATAATTTTTAAATGATTATTAGAAGGTTGAAAGATATTCTTAAAGCTCTCCATGTTATGATATGAATTCTTTTCAAACAAAAGAAAAAGCATCTGAAATGGACTCATTCAGTTGAGGTTTTTGGAATGGCTGCATCTATTGTATTGAATACTGTTTGAATCCTTGAGGGTTGATTTAGTTCTTCTAAATTTTAAAGGGGCAAAGCGGGGGGCCAAGAACCTGGTTCTGGTAGAACAGTGATTGGAAGGGAAATGCTGGATACATTGTTTTGCTTGCCCTACTGGACTTTTGGTGGCTTAATCAGGGAAAGGCACCGTGCCAAGATTTCCAACCTGACTACTTACCACACCAACTGCTAAAATAAAGTGGGTAAAGTGGTTCCATATGTGTTTTTCCCCCTAAACCTTGAATATCTACATAATTTGTCTCAATTCTGGCTTCACTTTGGCTCTGGAAATATGGTCAAATTCAGTAATCTTTCCGATTCCCAACCGGTTGGCCTCCCAGATCACTGAAATTCAAAAAGATGAATTTTGACTTGATTTTCCTCAGTTAAAACCTTTTTGTTTTTCTAAAAATAACATTGATTTATATTCTATTCATCCCAATCATAAAGATGATTTAATAAATGAAGTCTTGTCCTTTGCCTACATTTGGTTAAAAAAACTGCGTAAGACCTACAGTTCCGGGTTTAGTACGACTTAATCTTTTGGTAACTCTGTCTTTCCCTGTTCTTTAGAAATTGAAAGATACAGTAGAAGGTATCAGAAGGATTTCAAGCAAGAGGGTATAGAATGGATACCAGGTAAATATATAGCATATTGAAATTGCTTTAAAAGCAAGGGTCTTTCCTATGTTCTTGTTTGTAAGATTGTAGATTGTTTCTTTTGTGTTTTGTAGAGTCAGGCAAAGGCAGTGTGTGATAGGGAATGTGTCTACTCTCCCCTGGAGACAGATTTCGATCCTAACACCTATTTCCTTTTTCTACCATTGCTTAACGCTACCATCTCCCCTTATCATCATCATCTCATCTTTTTTTCTCCCATTCATCTTTTGTGAAGCCTATCTATTTGTAAAATGTAAATACATTCAGTGAAGAAACATTAAGGTAACACGATACGAAGGTGAGACGTAAATACACCCCACAGTGATCTTAATTGGGTTCCACATTCAAGTATGGTTTGGAAGTTTCTATAATCTTCAATACATCTTTGTTTTGTCACCCTTGTGTGGGGTTCTTGAAAGCTTGTCATCAATCAGTCGTATTTATTGAGGGCTTTCTGTGTGCAGAGTACTGTACTAAGCGCTCGGGAAAGTATTGTATAACAAGAGTTGGTAGACACATTCCCTGCCTACAGTGAGTTTACAGTCAATCCCACAGACTTTGTTTAGGGCATTTTAATTTCCATCCTTTAGTCTATTTTAGTGGAGAATTGACTAATATTTCTGCAGGGATCTACTCTTGTTCTCATCTAAGTTTGAAGTCACAAGCAATGTCTACCTAGTTATAATTATTCAGATATTTAGCCTGAATTTACTCAGGTCCTTGCTGGATGGGTAGACCTGACCAAAAGCAGGAATGAAGATTCTATCCCTGCCTCGATTCCTCTCTAGAGGACATTCCAGCCTTTCCATTTTTTGTTCTTATTTTTCCTGTGCAGATTGGAGAAGACTGCCAAAAGAGATGATGCCAAGGAGAAGACCCCAAAAAGGTAATGAGTATGATAGCGTACTGTATAAATATGGAGAAGAAAACATAAGCCTGGCAAAATTTCAGAATTTGTCTTTTTGTTTATCATGAAATGCAATCATTTTGAAGTTCTATAACATCTTTTTCTTATTTGGGAAATTCTACCGCTAGGTGTCTTACTAGGATTCTTTTGGTTGCTTAGTTGCTTTTGCAGGCCTTTAAGAAAGCCGTTCTGTCAGTTGGAGAACAAAGAAATTTATGTTCTGCCATACAAAGTACTGGTGATGGATTTTTTTCTTAGTAAATTGATTTTACAATAATGACGAGGCTAATCCTGCAAATGAAAAGAGAAAATGGCTTTCTCTTTGAAAACGGAGTAATTCTTTCAGATTTCAGCAGATTACCAAGTGGCCCAAAAGAGTTCCTTTCTAATCTGATCAGGCTATTGTTCTATCAGCAGTATTAAGTTACTTTTAATTCTCAGATGTTTAAGGAGCAAGATCTAAATTTATAATCCAAACAGAATTAAAGCAACGTGCAAATGGATGAGCAAGATTGGAATATTAAATAGAATTAAGTTAAAGACATTAGTGAGGAGTGTTTCAACTACCATCTCTCCGCACGTGACTCTCAAACCTCCTTTGCTAGACTTGACATCGTTCCTCTTCTGCACTCTTGCATTTACTCCTCCCTCCAGGAAATCTCTACATGGATGTCCCACTGGCAGACACCTCAAGATCAACATGTTCAAAACTGAATTTCTCATCCTACCTCTTAAATGCATACCTCCACCTATCTTTCCCATCCAGTTGGAAATATTACCATCCTTCTTGGGTCTATAGAGTCCATAACCTTGGCATTATTTTAGGGTCTTTCCTCTCTTTCAGTGCTCATATACCATCTGTTACTAAATTCTGCGGTTTTTTCCCGTACATTTCCAGAATCTGCTCCATATCTGCTTCCCTCTCCCACCCCTCCCCAGAACATACTTTGATCTACTGCCCAGATCATCGAGAAGCAGCATGGTGTAGTGGATAGAGCACGAGCCTGGGAGTCAGAAGATCAAGTGTTCTAATCCCGGCTCCGCCACTTGTCTGCTGTGTGACCTTGGGCCAGTCGCTTCACTTCTCTGTGCCTCAGTTATCTCATCTGTAAAATGCGGACTATGATTGTGAGCCCCACATGGGACAGGGACTGTGTCCAACCTGATTAACTTGTCTCTGCCCCAGCGATTAGAACAGTGCTTGGCATATAGTAAGCGCTTAATAAATACCAACATTGTTATTATTATTATTATTTTCTAAAAAGAGTTTAGCGCACACCACCCCACTCCTCAAAAACTTCCAGGTTGCTTATTCCTCTCCACATCAAGCAGAAACTTTTAACCTTTAGCTTCAAGGCATTCCATCAGTTCTCCCCACCCACCCCTACTTATCCTCTTTCTTCTATTATGCTCTAGCTTGCCTTCATTCCTGTCAAGCTACCCTGCTACTGTGCCTCATTGTCCTCTCTCCTTCCATTGACCTTTGCTCACACTGATCTGTGTCTGATTCCCACCTGCACTTCGTACAGTGCTCTGCAACACATCAAGCCACCTACTAAATATTATTACTATTACACCCTCTCTTCTACCTGGACTCCTTCTCTCATATCTGGCAGACCTCTGTTCTCCCCATTTTCAAAATGCTTCCGAAATCACACCTCCTCCCAGGGGCCTTCCTTGGTTACCCTTATCCCTCCTCCCCAGCTGCCACCTCAGCACTTCCATGTCACCATGGGTACCTACACCTTCCTGTAGCACATTTGTGCGTGTGTGTGTATGTGTATGTATTTGATTACTTCCTCCTCTCTGTAAATTGTCGCAGTTTTTGTCTCTCCTGTTAGATTTTAAGTTTCATGAGGGCATGGCTCTTGTCTGCTAATTCTACTGTACATTCCCACATCTTTATAGAGTTCTCTGCACCCAATAAATTCTATTGACCGGTTGCTTTAAAAATAGAATAGCAATTGCTCTAACAATTACCCTAGGAATCTGTAGCTCTGAATCGTTTAGGGTTTTCAAAGTACAGCACTAATAACATTTAAAAACTCTGTTCCTGTTTCTGGTTTTGAGGCTCAGAAAATGAAATTTTAATTTTCACTTTTAATATCCTGCTCTCCAACAAGCATCTTGAAGGGAACAGATTAAACTGAACCATTCTCCATGGCTACTGCTTCAGCACTCAATTTTCTCAATTGCTTTTATCCTTGAGACAAAAAGGTGACAGGCATGAAACCCAGGCAGATAGAGAATAGGATGTATATTATTAAAATGTCTCTAATTAGATGATGCTCCCAAAGCTTCTGGAGATGGCTTTTTGCTAACAGTGAATGAACCTCTCTTGCTGCCCAACCCAGTGAGAAAAAGAAAGTATAGATAAAATATAGTTAAATGTTTTCTTTAAATTGCCAGGTTATCCACCTTTCACTGTAGAAGAGAAGATCAACCACTCAAATAAATAAAAATTGAATCGATATGGAACATGAGTCGATCTCCACTTGTGGACAGGGAATGTGTCTGTTATACTGTTGTGTTGTACTCTCCCAAGCTCTTAGTATGGTTCTGTGTACAGTGTGTCTGTCATTCTGTTGTACTCTCCCAAGTGCTTAGTACAGTGCTCTGCACACAGTAAGCGCTTAATAAATGCAACTGACTGACTGACGTAAGTTCTCAGTAAATACAATTGATTGGCTGTCAGTCACAAAGGGAAAATAAGGGGTGGAGGTGCCCTTGAAAGTATCAGGAAAAAGGATTGAGAGAAATACAAAAAAAATTATGAAACAAGTGGAAAATGATACTAAAGCAAGATCAGAATCAGGGCTGGCTTTGTAAGGAAGGATAAGTAGTTTGAATTTGCATACATCTCTGTGTATGGGCAGATGCTTGATTCTGTTTAATGATCAGGCTAACGGTGGTAGTAATAACTGGTTTTATTTCATTTTTCTCCAAGGAGCCTCTAACAACGGCACCTCATTTCATAACTCACAAAATCTCCCTCTATCTGCCCCTGTGGTGCAGGTGAGGAAATAAGTTTCATAAATCTTGTTAGATTCATTCCACAGTTCAGTGGCCGAGTAGATAATAGAGCTCAATGCTCTTGTGTCCTGGTCTAAGGACTTAACTTCCAGATCACTTTGTTTTCTCCATGAATTGGCCCTGCATTTCCATGAATGATTCAGCCAAGGTTTGGAATTGAAAAACGTTACATTCCAATTCCAAGATGAGTAGCTGCTGACCAAGAACCCAAGCTGAAGAAAAGAATGAACCAAATTAGTGAATTTACTTTAGTTCATGAGGAAGTGGAGATTGAAATGATTTTATCAATAAAGGGTTAATGATGGGCTTGTTCAGTTTCATCGTATTTTAACTATGTTTCTGGAAATATTTTTTGAATAAAGTAAAGGGCAAAACTGCAACCTGTCTCCCCTTCCTGTTCAGATTCTGTCCCTGGCAAAGTTCTGCTTTTTGATTGAGGTACCCTGGCAAGAATTAAGCTATGTTGGCTATTGATTGACCTCTGGGCCCTAGATGAATATAATGCATAAGTGATTTGGGATATTTTGGTGATGTTCGGATACTCTGAAGAATTTGAGGTCTGCAACAAATTACCATTGATTATATTCACTTGATGTGGGGAACAGTGACGCTTCTGACAGCTTTAAGTCCCACCCCCTAAACGTGCCTTTTGTGAAGTCATTTAGGTCATAGTTGTAGCACAGAAAAGCTTAAAATCCTCTGATTTCAAAGTTATTTTAATATCTGCTAGTTTTGTGGAGTGGATTGGCCTAAGCAGTAAGGGGATGCAGTATACTGAAGTAAAGCTAATGCTGTTTAAGGTTCTTTCCCTTTTTTGGTAATTGCGTATGATTCAACCCATTTAATTTTGTAGGAGGCAGTGGCTCTGTATTCACCGATCTGTTCAAGTGGGTTTTGAGGATATATTTTATTAGCACCTTGTATACAGTCTATTAAAACCATGATTGTTTGTATTTTGGAAGCTATATGAAGGTAGTCAAACTATTTTAACGTTAGCAGGGCCAAAATCCAAAAAGGCAAAACCTTCAAGAGAAGTCACTGCGCTCACTGGTACTACGGATGTGTTGAAAAAAATTGAGGTGAGTTTGTACTTCTCTGACGATCCCTGTGGATTCTCAGTCTCATTGTTGGAGGTTTTCTTTTATAACCCATGCAAAGGGGTTTTTATAGCATTTGTCGTTTGCAGAATAGAACCCACACTCTCTCATCCCTGCTGGTGTTCTAGCTAGAGTGGTGGGTGCCACAAACGACTAAGTCAGCCAAGATGCAACACGTTGCCAAGTGTACACAAGAATTTTACATACACACGTTTGTGGTCAGAGTAGCCCCAGCCTATTGGCTATGCTGTGTCTTAGCACCATAGTCCCCAGGAGGTAGGTAGTATCATCCCCTTGGGTAGCCACCGTGGTCTATGCCTGCACCCATTAGCCGGCTGTAATCAGAAGTCTGCTGAACCTGTCCATCACACCAGAGGCTCTAGGTGACGCCCATCTCTACATTACGCCCATTACTTTCTACAGTTCTTAAATTTTCTTTCTAATTACTCACTCTGGTACTATTCACCTTGAAATGATTCTAATATCCCTAACTTTTCCCCTAGAAATCCCTAGCATTAATGTGTGGCCTGCTTGCCTAAGAATTTGAATATGCCTGCCGCTAATCTGCTCCTCTCTTTGGTTTGAAAAATTTCTTGTGGAAAGAAAATCCAAGGTATTGCCCTCCTTGTGAGGAAGTCTTAGAGTGGTTTGTGTTGATGGTGGTATTTGTTAAGCACTCACTATGTGTCAGCCATGTACTAAGTGCTGGGGTGGATACAAGGAAATCTAGTTGGACACAGTCCATGTGGGGCTAAAAATCTCAATCCCTATTTTTCAGATTAGGTAACTGAGACACACAGTCACACAGCAGACAAGTGGTGGAGCCGGAATTAGAACCCGTGACCTTCTGATTCCCAGGCCTGTGCTCTAGCCATTATGCCATGCTGCTCCTCACAGCACATTTAATGGTTTGGGCTGGCTTGTTCACTCATTCATTCTTTCACTCGTATTTATTGAGCACTTACTGTGTGCAGAACACCCTACTAAGTGCTTGGAAAATACTGGCTCTTCTATGTCCTTAAAGTTGGGATGGGGTATTCAGGGCCAAAGTTTGTGGTGAGTTCATACAACTCTTTGGTTTTAGGAGCTGGAAAAGAAAGGTGATGGGGAAAAATCTGATGAAGAAACCGAAGAGAGAGGAGTCAAAGAGAAAAGGAAAGAAGATGATGATGATGAAGACGGTGCTGAACCAGAAGAGTATGATGAGGAAGAATATGAAGAGGTAGGCTGGATCCTTTGAATCACACACAGCACCAGGTCTGAGGGGATCTGCAAGTGCAGGAGTAAAGAGATTGGACTGGGTTGGTTTTTTGGACTCATCCGTACCAGGGGGTGATTGAAGAGTAGTGGGTTAAGACCTTCAGCGATGAGGTCTGCCAGATAGCAAGACTTATTGTGGCAGATCCTGGGACTTGATGATGAGCAAGACGTTAGTGGTTCGAGTTGCGGGTCCCAGTCCATCAGAAGGTCTCTAATCATGTAATCCGTGTGAGTCCCATGTCAGGGAAAAGAGCTTCAGGGGAGTCCTAGCCTCTATCTAAGAGTTCCCTAAAGTCACTGAGGTTTCATTATCTGTAAAATGGAGTTAGTTTGTGGGCCCCATGGGGGATAGGGGCTGTGCCATCTCAAAACCTGGAGTAAACTCCAGTGCTTAGTATGTAGTAACTGCATAATAAATGCATTAATAATAAAAATGGAAGTTCTGGGTGGCTCCTGGCATTGTGAGCTGGAGCTGGGAATCTAGTCTCATTGGGATTCCAATCAGTCAGGCAGTGGTATTTGAGTGCTTATTGTGTGCAGAGCCCTGAACTAAATTCTGGGAAATTAGACGTGGTCTAATGAACTCTCCAGGTGCTTGCAATCTAAGAATATAAGGAAAGGACAGACAGCTTGGTCTAGTGGAAAGAGTGTGGAACTGGGAGTCTGAGGGTGTGGGTTCTAATCCCAGCTCTACCACTTGTCTGCTGTGTAGCCTTGGGAAAGTCACTCAACTTCTCTATGCCTGCTTCCTCATCTATAAAGCTGTGAGCCCCATGTGGGATATAGACTGTGTCCAGCCTGATTATGGTGTACCTACCCCAGCACTTAGTTCAGTGTATGTCATATAGTAAGTCCTTAATACCATTTAAAAAAATTTTAAAAAGCGGGGAGACAGCAGTCATAGCAGGAGAGTATAACAAAGTAAGCAGACATGATCCATGCCTTCTGGGAGCTTCTTCCATTTCTGTAAATATCTAAGTCTCTTCCAGGTCTGTCAACAGCAGGTGTTGACAAAAATTAGAAAGAAACCTATGATAAATTTCATCAATCTGGCTCCTTCTATTTGTTTTTGATTAGTAGTTCTCTGGAGTTTGGGGTTTTTATTTATAGATATTGGTCTTTCTCTGCCTCTTTTAGGAGCAGGAGAAGTAGTAGGATAAGGTGGTCTTTGCAGAGCCTGGGGGGGAGAAGGTGTTGGCAGAAGTAGGCAAGGCCTAGGCAGATTTCCAAAGTAGGAAGAAATGATTCAATATATTCCTGGGCTGTTTTGCTGCTATGTATATAGTAATTGAGTTCTTACCGAGATCCGTCAATTTTGCTTTCATTTAGGAAAATGACTACATTGCATCCTATTTCGAAGATGGAGACGATTTTGGGGCAGAGAGTGATGATAACATGGATGAAGCCACCTACTAGTTCTATGTGTTTACATTATTTTATTTATTACATGACTCCTATTTAAGCCAATCCCTTCTGTTTTCTTTCTAAAGAAGAATGAGTAGGTACTCTCAGTCCTTCAGTAACAAGTTTTCACTAGGCATTTTGGATAGAACAGTCGTAAGGAATTAAGGCACGTTCTTTCAACCGCACTCGGCTCATTGGGTAGAACGCAGTGCAGTGTTGGAAGACGTGGTTGTTAGCATGTGGATGGTGACATTCAAGGCATGGGAAACTTAACACAGGTTTTCTCTGAATCTGGGTTCTTCCACTTTCTCTATACCGTCTTGAAAAACTGACTTTGGATGCGGAGGACACCACAGTCACTTTGAGCATAGGTTACAGTAACAGTTTACAATTCAGTTTCTAAATTACTCCACGGAAATCTCCCCTCCTGTCCTCTGCTCCATTCAAAGAGATTTTATAAGTCCACATTGATTAAAATGTGCCTAAGCAAGATTTGCACTTCTCTCTCAGCCTATGCATTATTACTTGAACACAAGTTGCTCTTTTTCATTTGCTGTGGAAGGTTTCTATAACCTGGAAACTGGTATTTCACAGCACATGTAGCACTTTAAAAACCAAGGAACTTGAAAAGAATTATTACTTGAGTAAATTCTCAGATCAGGGAGAAATGTATTGATTCTCTTGCGTTTGTTCTGTTGAATGGTGTACGGATTCTGTTACAGATGTATAATTTTATGTGTGTGAATGTGTACCAGGTTGCTTCTTGTAAATCTTCCAATTAGAAAGTTGTTGAATTCAGTAAAAACTTTATATGTTAAGGAAGATTTATTGAATGGTGAATAAGAATTCAACCTACATGGAACTGTGATCACTTCTGGACCTCCAATCAATAGCAGGCATATTTGAGTGTGGATGAAGGAACCATTCGGTGACTTAAAAATGCCTGAGAATTATTTTATGTTCTACCGAAGAAACTTACTGAGACTAATCTGTGAATGCAAAGGAACCCTGGGAAAATTGCCTTATCCCACTATTCTGTTGTGACTCAGAAAACATTCAGCCTTGCACAGGGAGGTTTGGAAAATCAATATAGTTATTTTAAGAAACACCTTATCTGGGAGTGAACTATAAAGGCAAATGGAGATGCTCTCATCAGGGATCATTCGTACGGGAAGAGTCTCTTTTCTCATGGTGGAGTGATTGGAAGCCAAATGTGGCATGGTGAATGTGGCTGAGCACAAAATATGTTGAGTTGTTTGTAATGCATGAAAATTGGGAAGAATATTTGGGGTAATTCGGTAAGGGAGGGAATTCTATGGGATTAGCTCTTCAAATTTGTTTTTCATATTTCTGGAATACACATATGCCAAACATCTCTTTGCTATCTTAACTCACATATTGTGTGATCAAAATAATCTTCAATCCATGGACCACTCATTGGATCCTACAGGTTCGGCTTGAACTTGGGCCGAGCAAAGCAGTACCTGATCTGTGCTTTTCCCTCGGGTTATTTTTCTCTGGTGGCTGCTCTGCCAGTATGCCAGTTATGCAGTGCTTTCACTGTTCTCTGGCTTTAAAACCTTTTCTGTCTTGGTTTTGGATAGTGCCAGGCCGATGAAGCAAGAGAGTCTATTTTGCTTTGAGCTGTATTGCTACTTCTTGGCATGGCTGTAAGTTTTGTGGATTCAAGAAAAAGTATGAAATTATGAGAGAATGATTATGAAATGCTGCAGGATAGTCACAGTGAGGAGCGTGCTTGGAATGCAAACTCTTTGGAGTGTCTAAGTCTTAATTGCTATCATGTATTGGAGACTAAATTGAATACCTTGAGTTGGCTGTATTTTTGTGTATTTCAAAGAAGTATTTGCTATTTTTTCTGTCAAATTAAATTTTCTGATAAGCAAAATGTCTGTCTTTATTTTCAAGATATAATGCTGAATGTATAAGAAGCAGAAAAAAGATTTTCATAAATGCAACCTGGGAATCTGATAGGAGACTGGGAGGATAGGGGTCACAGAAGGAAGGCCTTCAGCTCAGGAAAAACTTTGTATCTCCACCCAGCAGAAAATCAGATTTACAGAATCACTGTGCTGAAAGAAACTCTGAAAAAGCCCTGCTTCCAGGCAGGAAAATGACTTGATCATCCAGAACAGAACACAAGAGTCTATTTCACTCGTTCATTCAATCGTACTTATTAAGTGCTTGCTTTGTGCGGGACTCTGCGGTGGCATCGGGATACTTTGGGAATCCTGTGGATGGCTGTTTTCTGAACCCCCCCCCACCTTTGAGGATGCCAGCGGACCACTTAGTATCCCTAGCTTTGCTGGGCAGCAGCGGCACAGGAGAGATTCGAAGGCAGAGACTGAAGTTTACTGCGTGGAAAGAGGAAATGGTAAACCACTTCCATATTTTTACCAAGAAAACTCTTTGGATCCACAACCAGAACGATTGCAGATGAAGATGAGGCGTTCTGGGAGAGACGGGTCCATGACGTCGCTGTGGGTCACAGACGACTTGACAGCATAAGACCAGACAATATACGTAAGTGCTGCGGGGCTGGGGTGGAGGCGGAGAGCAAAGGGAGCAAAAGTCAGGGTGACGCAGAAGGGAGTGGGAGATGAGGAAAAGTGGGGCTTAGTCTGGGAAGGCCTCTTGGAGGTGCTGGGCCTTCAATAAGACTTTGAAGTGGGGAAGAGTAATTGTGGGATTTGAGGAGGGAGGGCATTCCAGGCCAGAGGCAGGATGTGGGCCAGGGGTCAGTGGCGAGATAGATGAGATCGGGGCACAGTGAGACGGTTAGCACTAGAGGAGCAAAGTATGCAGACTGGGTTTTCACAAGACCTCTAGGGATGGACACTCCACAGCCTCCCGTAATACCTGATCCCGAGAAAATAACTTGAAAAGGAGTCACTTTGCAGCATCTTCTCAATTAGTAGTATCTATTGAGCACCTACACTGTGCATAGCACATAGTACTGTGTACTGAGCACTTGGAAGAATCCAGTAATTAGAAGAAAAGATTCCTGCCTTCAAGAAATTTACAATCTAGCAAGGAAGACCAACGCAGAATAACTTGTTTTATGCCGAGTCATCTCCAACCCATAGCTAACGCCCCACAGAATAACTTAGGGGGAAGAAAATGGATATGTAGAGAAGCAGCAAGGCCTAGTGGACAGAGCACAGATCTGGGAGTCAGAAGGACCTGAGTTCAAAGCTTGGCTTGTCTGCTTTACTAACCTTGGGCAAGTCAATGAACTTCTCTGTGCCTCAGTTACCCCCTCTGTAAAATGGGGATTAAGACTCTGAGCTCCATGTTGGAGAGGGACTGTGACCAACCTGATTAGCTTGTATCTACTCCAGCGCTTAGAACAGTGTCTGTCACTTGGTAAGTACTTAACAAGTACCATAAAAAAAATCTAGATAAGTGCTTAAAGAGTAGGGGGTGTATGTCGATATGTTCGGAAGTGCTACAGATGCGGGGAGAGAAGAGTTGGCACAATTGCTTAAGGGGTCAATCGATAGTTCTGAATGTATACTGTGTGCAGACCACTGTAAGAAGTGCTTGAGTACAGCAGAGTAGCAAGATACATTCCCTGCCCTCAAAGAGTTTATGCTCTATCGGGAGGGGCCAACAGAGAAAATGAGCTGGGGAGAAGAAAAATTAATAGGAAGAATTCTAGAGGGGTGGTGAGTTCAGAAGGGTTTTGAAGCTGTCATCTGGTGCATCTGAAGGCAGGACTATTTACTGTTCTATACAAAAGTTCATCAAGTGGCATGTCCTGCTGCAATGAGAAACTTTATCTAGGCCAAAACTTCATTAATTGTTGCCAGTGGCTGTGTCTTGGGTTTTGCCGTCATCTCCGACCCATAGCGATGCCGTGGACACATCTCTCCCAGGACACCCCACCTCCACCTGCAATTGTTCCGGGAGTGTATCCACAGAGTCTTCTTAATAAAAATATGGAAGTGGTTTACCATTGCCTTCTTCCACATAGTAAACTCGAGTCTCTGCCCTCGACTCTCTCCCATGCCGCTGCTGCCCAGCACTGGTGAGTTTTGACTTGTAGCAGATATTTCCGGCCACTCGCTAGCCATTGCCCAAGCTAGCAGTGGAATGGATGTGCCTCTGCTTGACTGAAGTCGAAACTTGTAGAGTACTGGAAACTCCATGTGCGACTCTGAGAGGGAGATCGCTATGTCTATCCAGAGCAAAAACAAAACAAAAAAAAAACCTGTTTGAAACATTTTCCACCTCAAGTTTACCACCACAGATGCAGAATTCAAGGACAGTTGCTCTAGCTGTGAAAACAAATTAGCAAGTAGGGGGTTTTCTATGAAACTATCCTCTGGGGAACTCTTGATTTAGCTGCTGACTTTCCTACTTCAGACAATGAAATACTCTCAACTGAAAACATCTATCAGCACCCATGACAAGGCTATAATTTAAGGGAAGGGAACACCCATACATCTGTTTGAATTTGAAAAGTGAGCTCATTTCTTGTACATATTTTAGAGAACACACCAGAAGAGAAGCTGTGTGGCTTAGTGGATAGAACAGGAGCCTGGGGGTCAGAAGGGCCTGGGGTTCTACTCACAGATCTGCCACCTACCTGCGGTGTGACGTTGGATAAGTCACTTAACTTCTCTGTGCCTCAATTACTTCATCTGTAAAATGGGGAGTGAGACAGTGAGCCCTGTGTGGGACAACTTGATTAGCTTACATCTATTCTAGCTCTTAGTACAGCACCTGAAACATAGTAACCAGCACTTAACTAATGCTATTTTAAGAAGCCTGGTCCTGCTGCCTTGCTTTCTTTCTCTGGGAACCACTTCTCTTTCCTGTGGGGCTTCATGCTGGAAGCCCCTCCTCCCTGAGGACCTTCTCCATCCTCCCTCACCCTGAACCCCTTGAGGGGTAAAGCTCAAAGCTGCTGCAGGGCCCCCTGGTACACTCCTCAAAGATGGGAGGAGGAAGAGATGCAGGAGAAAAACCAAGCAAAACCTAATCGAACCAGTGCCCAGAGGGAAGGGCACCCATAGAACAAGCACTTAGTACAGAGCTCTGCATATAGTAAGCACTCAAATACGACTGAATGAGATCAAAGGCAGTGGAAGAAAACTGACTAGAAGATGCATCCAGGTGACATTAGGGCTTAATCACAGGGTCAGGGTGATTTTTCTCTAAACTATGTTTACAGTTGTTACCGATCATTAGCATCCATACCACTGCTGCTTCCTTGGGAGGGAAGAGCCAGAGAAAGCTTTTAAAACAGAAAGAGGCTGAACTCCCAACTGCTTGCTATCTTCAAGTTTCCTGCCTCAGTCACTTCACTTCTCTGGGCCTCAGTTCCTTCATCGGTAAAATGGGGATTGAGACTGTGAGCTCCAGGATGGCTCAGTGGAAACAGCACTTGAGGCCTGGGAGTCAAAGGTTGTGGGTTCTAATCCCAGCTCCTTGTCAACAGTGTGACTTTGGGCAAGTGACTTAACTTCTCTGTGCCTCAGTTGGCTCATCTGTAAAATAGGGATTAAGAATGTGAGCCCCACATGGGGCAACCTGATTACCTTGAATAACCCCTCGCGCTTAGAACAGTGCTTGGCATAGTAAGCGCTTAACAAATACCATCATTATTATTATAGGGATTACGTCCAACCCGATTATCTTCTAACTCCCCCAGCATTTAGAACAGTGCCTGGCAAAGAGAAAGTGCTTAAATACCATAATTATAATTATTATTCTATGTCTCATTCCCTTCCTGTCGCTGGTGCAGTTTGGAGCCCAAAGCTGTCACTTTCAGTATTGCAGGGGGGAACATGAGGCCTATATGACTTCCTATACGTATACCGTGACCACGCTTCCATTTGTGATTCGTGTCTTGGCTCCTGGCAAGTCATTCAATTGCATTTATTAGGCGCTTACTGTGTGCAGAGCACTGTACTAAGCACTTGGGAAAGTACAATACAACAATAAACAATGACATTCCCTGATCAGACAGATGGCAATTCAAATAAATAAATTACAGATAGGTACATAAGTGCCATGGGGCTGGGAGCCAGGGTGAAGAGCAAAAGTACCAAGTCAGGGTGATATAGAAGGAAGTGGGAGATGAGGAAGAGTGGGGCTTAGTTTGGGAAGGCCTCTTAGAGGAGATATGCCTTCATTAAGGCTTTGAAGGCGGAGGGAGTCATTGTCGGATTAGAGGAAGGAGGGCATTCCAGGCCAGGGGTGGGGGGCAAGAGAGGTGAGATCGAGATACAGTGAGATCGGGTTTAGCACTAGGGGAGCGGAGTATGCGTGCTGGGTTGTAGAAGGAGAGAAGTAAGAGGGGGCAGGGTGATGAAACTGTTTGATACAGAGGTGGATAGGCAATCCCTGGAGATTTCGGGGGGGGGGGGGGTGGTGACACGAATGATTTTGTAGAAAGATGATCCGGGCAGCGGAGTGAAATTTGGACTGGAGTGTGGAGAGACAGGAGGTTGGAAGGTCAGCAGGGAGGCTGATGCAGGAATCTGAGGCGGGATAAGATGACTGTATGGATGGGGCAGAGAGGGCGGGTTTTAGCGATGTCGTGCCAGTGGGACCGACAGAATTTGGTGATGGATTGAATATGTGGGTTGAAGGAGAGAGGAGTCAAGGATGATGCCAAGGTTAAAGGCTTGTGAAACGGGAAGGATGGTGGTGCCGTCTACAGTGACGGGAAAGTCAAGGAGAGGACAGGGTTTGGGTGGGAAGGATAGTCCTTTTATGAAGCAAGAGATGGCTTTATGTGTTTTACAACAAGCAATATATCTAGAATTTAAGTTTTCTTCAATAGATCTTAAAACAATGGCGTTTACCAAAAATACCGTGTTCCAAAAAGAAGCAAAACCAATTTGGGAAGTATTCAATCGAATGGACCAATTTTTTGGACAACATAATAAAATAGAAACTTTATTATGTTTTGCATTCAGACCTCTTAAAATGTGAAAAGTTGAAGCAGCAAAAACTTTAAAGCTCCTCTTTTTAAAGATGTACACGCTGACAAACTTTTCTGTAATAGATACATTTTGAATTTATAGAAAATACATTATACAATAACATTTACAGCATTAGTGTGCATAAAAATATACGTTTAAATAAAGCATTCAATTATTTCTACTTATCATCTAAAGGTGCAATATGCACATACTTGGAAGAGAAATACTGATTCCTGAGCAACATTATGTTGAAATTCCAAACATTAAGCACGATTCCCACCATAGTGCACCATTTATACATTTGCTTTTCTATGTGCAGTTGAATCCTGCAAAATATTTTCAATCTACCCTTGCTTCAATGTTTTTTCCCCCCAATTCAGTTCATTCGACGAAGATCCACCTGTGAAAATAATTTAGCAAACATCGAAATAGTGGTTCAGTCCATGCAAGTGCTGACGCTGTCAGGCAATACTTAAAAAAAAAAAGACACCAGAAAGAACAGAATGGTCCCCAAGGGAACTTTGTTTCACGCTATTGCACTGTGACAAATGAAGACTCAAAAGGTAGCACTGCTTTTCACATGGAAAAAAAAAAATCCTCATAATTACACTTCTGATTATTTGGATCAGAATGTTGATCACCAACACACACATATCATCTTTGAGGTCACTGACTAAAATTCAATGAAAATAATCTTACTGTAAGAAAATAAATTTTTTTCCTTTGCTCTTAACCAAAAATATTTTCATTGCTGTGTTAAATTTACAATTGATCTAAGAAAACAGTCTCCAAACCAGCATTTGTCGAACCTAAAATGTTCAGGCTGTATGCTTATATTAGAAAGATATAGAAGTCCCCTCATCACCTCCAATTCTCTTAGTATTTTGGACCCGTTATTAATTATCAATTCATCAATACGCTAAACTATTATGTTAAAGAAGCTTCATTTCCCGATTAGAATGCTTGGTCCCTCTGATATATAATATTTACATGAAAAATGTCTAGCACTTTGAAAAGTATTTATTTTGTGCTCAATTTACCTTCCTCAGAAACTAACAAATTTTGCAAAAAAGGACTAAATTGACTTTCCTTGTAAGCAGAGTATGTTTCAAACAGCCATATGAAGAGGAAGTCAAAAAGCTTTCCTATCAGAGATTGCACAGATTCTAATTTCCTGGTTCCACTACCACTGGCAAAAAGCAATGATCGCTTTTTGTAGAATCCCACAAATGTCCATGCCAACAACCAAATTTAGGATGAACCGGATAAAAGCCTTCTTCATCAAATGATTTCCCCCTCCTAGTTTACAACTCTAACTTCTGCAGCTGGTTAATACTCGGTACAATGTAACTTAGGACTAGTTTAATACTGTGCTCGATTCTCCCAGTGCCTAAAATTGCTACCTGGGGTCTGTCCGGGCGGCCATTTGGGGACTGAAGTGAATGAAGTCTTTCAGATTCCGCCTGGGGCGTTTGCAGCAGCAATACGTTCAACAGTCCCCTTAGTGTTTCTGCCAAAGATCCCTTACAGATCTAAAAAGCAGAGCTACAGAGGAAATCTAGGCATTAGAAGTAGGTTCAATAATAGATTGGTTTCTCTTCAAGATCTCTTTAGCACAAACATCAGTCAGGATTCAGAAACTAAGAAAGTGCCCTTTTATAATTACACAGGCATTCGGCTAGGCTAAAAATGGACAGTTGCTCGTTTCTCAGATTTTTATCAGTCAAAACATTAACTATTAACACTTTCTGGTAAGCTGCAAAGATCATCAGGGGATAGGAGTTTCCTCCCCTCCCTTCTGTCTTAGAAAGGGCTTGTTTTGTTCCTAAAAATACATCATATAATCTCTATTTACCAAGTTTACTCACCTGTCACATTACAAATTGAGTGGAGCTGAAATCCTACACTAGCTTTATCACTGTGTGGGCAACAAGTGCAGGCTGAGTCGATGGTTTACACCTCATGTTAAAATACACCAACTGTAATGATAAGTTAAAAAAACAAACCCCAAACTCCACACCACCTGCCTCCTATTGCAGCACCCCTTCTGTTTCGGGTTCTCACCGAGAGGAGAGATCAAGGCGTTTCGTTTCATCCACCTACGACCAAGAGGCAGATTGCAGCTGGTCTAAAAACATTGTAGGCAAGCCAAGCTCCCCAGACCTGATCACAGGAAGCATATCGACCCAAGAAGGTCTTCCACAGCTCTCTGCTCGCCAACTCCCCCTGACACGCTCCTACTAAAGCAGATTACTTCCTACGACTACTCACTCCTCAAGCTTACTCACCCAAGGGGGGTAAGAGTCCCTTGGTTTAAAAAAAAAAATGATCAAGAGATCAAGAGGATAAGGGATCAATAAAGACCAACGAGATCCCCACCCTTCGGATCTCTGCACCCTTTTGGCCTGCTGATACAAGCACAAATCACCCTGTTTAACCTGATTCTGCTTAGTTGACAATTTTGGGCAACACACGAACCTACACAGATAGGAGGGCAATAAAACCAACTCTGGCCGAGACCAATGGATTCATGCTGAACAACTGAAATCTGGGGTCAGTTTTTAACACTTGGGACCCTCTGAAGGGATATTTCCAATTCAAAAAATTAAAATAAAATCAACAAGTCACTACTAACATGTGGTGCAGCAACGATTTATCATGGCCTAGTGCAAAATATTTCCTCTGCAATCACACTTTATATAGACGAAGCACCTGTCTGTTCAAAACCTCACAGGGCTTACAGATCCGAGGCAAGAAGAATTGCCTTACAGATGGAGACACTGAAGCATAAAAGTTGAGACTTCTTGTCTGGGCTGCAGAGATTTCACACCTCCCAACTCAACCCAGGGTAGGAACCTCTAAATCACAGCAACTTTTTTTTAGTAAAAACTCCTTTTGCACGAAATAGGACGTTCACTGGTCTCTTACCAAACATTTCGGTTTTCTGCCCAATCCGTTAGGTTACATGTGCCGACGGTGATAAAAAAAAAATTGGATATTTTCAAATGTCAAACATCCTAGTCAGAGTGTAGTATCACCAAATGCTTCTAGACTAGAACTAAATTTGCTCAATTTTAATCAATCATCACAAATAATAAATTTCAGATAATGAATTTCAGTATTTTCCACAGTAATCAGTGAGCTGTTCTCGGTGTGTATATCTAATACTACCATTTAATAACCTGAACATCAATGCCCTAAATAAAATTTTTAAAAAAACTACTTAGGAAAATAAAAATTCACAGAAGCCAGCTATCATTAAATAAGAATAAGGATGCAAATTTAGAACTTTCTATGTCTATTTAAATCCTTTTGGGGGCAAAACAGTGCTGTAGCCAAAACTCTGGCTAGGCAATCTGTCCACGAAATAGAATTAACAGAAAACCTAGCCAGTCTCACATATGATCCATGGGTAAATGGCTCAAACAAACAAACAAAAAGGCTAAAAATCAACTTCGGCACCCCTAACAAATGGAAATACTGTCCTTAGAGTGATAAAATGGTTGCACGTGCCAGGCCAATTTGCTGCATTCCAGATGCACTTGTGGTCAAATAGTTTGCAACCAAATGCTATGTCAGATGCTGGCGTGCAGCAGGGGCTTGAGAATTTTGAGCAGGGGGCTTATGGTCCGGCAGGCCACCGTGCGGCCCTCGGGTCAGTGCGGGTCCGTTTCCCACTTCTCTCTGTGGCGACGGGGGGGTGACTCCCGAATGCGACTGTGAAGATTCAACCGTCGAATGGTGACTGACATCCACTTTCACTAAGACTTCATAGTAGAGCAAGTAGAACACCGGCGTGATGATGCCCACTATCAACATAATCACCACAGCCGTCCACCAACCTATCCCCCAGTCTGCACCATAATAGGGGTCTTTTCGCCGGACGCTTTTGCCTTCGGGTTCAAAACACACCTGTTGGGTCGCCAAGGCGGACACCACTTCGTTGAGATTCTCCTTCTTGGTGTCTGTACACCTGACTATCTGTTCGATGTCCCGGTCGACTTCTTTGAGAAAGCCACCGGCAGTCTCGTTAGGAGAGGAAGGATCGGAAGCTGGCGCGGCGTCCTGGGGCCCTGGGGCGTCTGCAGCAGCGGCAGGGTGTAAAGGCGGTCGTCCTTTGGGAGAGTAGTGCGTTTCAGTCAACACGCTGAACTTCTTCACTGGGATTTTGACGGATCGCAAAGCAAAAAAGTCTTGATCGCTTATAAGATTGTTCACCCTTTTGATATCTGCTACCTGTAAAACAATAAAACCCAGCGACATGACCAACTACATGCCAGATCTAAAGAAACACACTACACGACACTTAACCAAAAATACTCTAAAGCAATCTTTCTGAAAAGTTGAAAAAGAAATGTACCCCTTATCTTTGAACGATTTTCCCCTTAATACTGTTCTGTTTCCACCGCTTCACAGTAAGCTTTTTTTCCGACCACAAACATGGACATTTTCCTTCTCAGTCTACGCATCCAATTGTAGAAAACTAAAGAGTAGAATTTATTGGGATTTTCCAAGAAATATTTTGGGCTTAAATTCCCTATTTGAGTGGAGTCCTTACTATAGCCCCAAAATTGTGCCTCGAGGCAGGCCAGTATGTACCTCCTGGGCACAAGAAAAACTACTTCACCATCACTGATAAGTACACTGCCTCGAGGCAGGCCAGTATGTACCTCCTGGGCACAAGAAAAACTACTTCACCATCACTGATAAGTACATTTTTAAAATTAAGTACTAACTCTTAGGAAAGGATACTGGAGTTCAGAGTTGCATTTCCTGCTCCTATGGATTTACAATGGACACACTGACCTGGATTGCAAGCATAATTTGGCAGGTGTCAATGCTGCACATAAATCATTTAAAATTTAAGAGACTGAGATTAATGGAGCGTGGTTAAATCCAGATTTTTTTTAAAATGCATTAGCTAGAAAGAAAAAAAAAGCAAACTTACTGAGCAGCAATATTGAAGGGCTATTGCAATTAAAGTGTCTCCCTCCTGAATATCCTTTGTTAATAATACAATATCATCACATCTATCTCTTGATGAACTCCTCCGGTTTTTCTCTCTTCCCCTCGGTCGCAGCTCGTACACCTCGCCATCTTCTTCCGAGATATCTGGGTCCGTGTTATTCCCGAACGGATACATGTGGCTGTTCACCACAGGCTGGACTGCTGCGCCATGAAAACTTCGGTTCTGACTCCTCCCAGCCATCATCTTAAACTCTACAAAAGGCAGAAAAGCGGGGTCTGACGCGTTCACAAAGGTCACAACTTAAAAGCTGTGGTTTGGCACAACTTGTATTCAGTTTGAAGAACAATCGTTAACTGTTTTCATCCACACTCACATTTGGGGAAGTGAGGGCCATTTGCCAATATTTGGATAATCAAGTTGGCAACAAAATGATTCACCCACCATAGTGTGTTTAGGGGGAAAAACAGAAAATACGAGTTAAACAATAAAACTTTGCCTGACATAGTGTTTTACACCACAAACCAATGGGTTTACTCTCCTCCCAGACATACCCAACAAGCTTCATTTTTCTGCACTTAAATGATGGTATTTGTTAAGTGTTTACTATGTGCCGATTACTGTGGTAGAGTCAATCAGACACACTCCCTGTCCTACATGGGGCTCAGCCTAAGGATGGAGGGAAAATGACACTTTATCCCTGTGTTTTAGGGTGAGGAAACTAAGCACAGAGAAGTTAGGTGGCTTGTCCAAGATCACCCAGCAGACAGGTGGCAGAGCTGGAATTCAGAACTCAGGTCCTCAGACTCCTCGGTCTTCACTCTTTCCACTGGGTCATACTGCTTCTCTAAAATAGCCCACCTCTTGGTACCCCACATTAGTTCTCCACAAAACTAGTTCCTCTGCAGAGTAGCTCAGAAGAGCATTAGCAGAATACAAAACTAGTTCTCCTGGGCATCTGGTTCACACAAAAATAGTTCCCTCCCATATCTGCTCAAAATAACGTTAGTTTTGCACATGACTGATTCTGCACCAGCGGGGAGGAGGAAGGGAGGTGGTGGGCATGCAGAGCTAACCCCGGTTTCCTCGGTGCAGTCTGGTTTAAACTCCATCAATCGATGGTATTTATGGAGCACTGACTATGGTGCAGAGCCCCAGATCTCAGACAACAAGTGGTGCGCCTCCCCTTCATCTCTCACACTGGCTTCTGGCTCCCAGTTCTAGTTTCAAATTGGCTCTGGGAGCGCGTGCCATCCCGGCTCTCACTGTCAGCTCTCTAGCAGCTAACTCAGAGGGGGTAGGTATGCTCTGACGTTCCAACACGACATCTACACAACTCATTAGGCGAGCGGGACCCGGAAGACACAAATGTTCACCCCGGGAGGTGAGCCAGACGGAGGATCGGTTTCCATCCCATTATACTGGTTTGGACCCCAGGACCTCATTCTCCAGCGAGGGCTCCCCCTGCTTCCAGAGGTTATCTGGGGAAGATACTTGGCTCTACTACATAATAAGATGGTAAGGGTGGTAGAGGTGAAAACAAAAAACACAATTTCCTTACAGAAACACCCCTGGATCCCCTTGCTTGACTTCCAGCACTATGCTGTGGCTAAAGTGTGTGGGGGGGAGGGAGGGAGGGAGGGAGAGAGGAAGGGAGGAAGGGGAGAGTCCCAGTGACACTCCCCATAAATGAGTAAAAGAGTGCAATATGGTTGGGGAAGAAAAAAGGGAGGGGTCATCGTCTTCAAGGTATATTCGAGTCCTTATTTCAATTCTTAAAAACAATCCAAGTTATAGAGCTACCAAAGTAATAATAGAGTATTTATTAATCACGTACCTGCCAAGCGTTCTGTTAACTACTGGGATAGATAGGATAATCAGATTAGACACTGTATCTCAAATGGGGTTTACAATGGAAGAGGCTGGGAGATCAAATACCTATTTTATAGATAAGAAAACAGGCCCAGAGAGGTCAAGTGACATGCCCAGCACACAGCAGGCCAGTGGCAGATTAGGAGCTAGAATCCAGCTGGGTCTTCTGCTCTGTTCCACTAGGCCACTTGAAACAATTAAGACATCTTAATATAAGACGGAGAACCAACTTCAGAGTGGTAGACCCTTCCAGATTGAAACAACTTAAGTTCTGTTTCAACAATTTGCATTTTCCCCACATCTGTAATTTACTTTAATGTCTGTCTCCCCCTCTAAACTGTACTGTTCTAAGCTACAACTGAGCTGGTAGACACATTCCCTGCCCACAAGGAGCTTACAGTCTGCACAAAGTCAGCACACAACAAATACCAGTGACTGAGCTATCCAAGGATCACTGCTCTCTTAACGGCAAACTCATACTCAATAGTATCTATCCAACGCTTAACTCTCCCAAGATGAAACTCTAATAATATAGTTTCACTAAATATTGAGGCTTGAGATAATATGGGACTTCTTTGCAGGGTCCTTTTCACAGTTTTGTGCAACAACTCATAATAGTTTCATCTCGAAACAAGGAATTAAATGAAATGTAGGTCAGGATCTAGAAAGCCAAAGGCAACAAACAACAAAAATTAGAAGAGGGTGGAGAACCCACCTCTAGGCTCTTGATAGTTTTCTAGAGATATTTAGTCTTCCAAAAAGTGGTTCAAAGGCAGTGATTAAAAGGCTGACCCCCAGGTTGCTGGGGCAGATCAGGCAGAAAGAGGCACACCCTAGCAACATTCAAATTATAGAGCTGGGCTTGACAGTTTGGACCAGCGGTGGCTCTTCCTGGAGTCCTGAGGACCTGGGGGATTCATTTCCTCCTTGCAGTAATCATTATTTACAGAGGGCTTACTGTGTGGAACACTGTATCAAGCATGTGGGAGAGTGCAAGAGGTAAAGGACTGACATCTGCATATTTGGAGATTATCTAAAGGAGACAGACAGGAAATCTAGCTGGAAAGAAGGATGTGACTAAAAAAAAAAAATGCCTCAAACACCACCTTCCAGGATTCTCCTCTCCATAACGAGACTTTAGGTCTTTAGAAAGTTTACATATTGTATTTCAGTCTCATTGCTTAAACAGCTCAGAAGTAGTATTCCAGTCTCAATTATGTCTGTGCCACCGTGTTCCATCTGGTAACTACGTCCCTTTAAACTGGAGTGCATTATTCATCAATGACAAAACCAAACCAGCTGTTACCGGGCAGCCCCTGAAGGACACAATGTCTTCTACAAATAGATACATTCACACACACATACACCCCCCCCAGCCAATTCTATATTACTATACTAATGAGAGACGGGAATACGGGAGGAGATTGATAGTCACCCACAATACTCCAAACTTTCTTTTCAGCCAGATTCAGATCCTGCTACAACCAAGAGAAACACTGAATGCTTCTTTCTCCTGTCTTTCTCACCCTCTGGCAGGGGCGCCCCCAAATTATTGGTCCGGGGTGGGAGGAGGAGGCAGCAGGAGGGAGACTTCAGGGCCCGAATAACTCACAAAAGGGATAATGTGCTTGGATGAGATCATCTGGGACTGGTTGACAGTGTTGGAGCCCAGCCTTGGCCTTCACGAATCCCCTGCCTCGATGATTAACATTCCTGCTCGGTGACTCTTGGGGCAAGGTGACCAGTCAAAGACCAGGTCCTACCCGACGGGAACAACACATTGTTAACTCCTTATGGGCAGGGAATTCTGCTGTCTTGTCCTCTTCCCAAGCGCTTGTGAGCTTGTTGCGGGAAGGGACTGTCTCTATTGCACTTTGTCAAGTACTTAGTAGAGTACTCTGCACACAGTAGTGCTCAATAAATACATTGAATGAATAAATGCTCTGCACACAGTAAGCTCCCAATAAGCACCATTAATGATAATAATGTTACTAGATGGTAAGCACGGTGCTAAACACTGGGGGCAGGTACCATATAAGCTAATTAGACACAATCTCAGTCCCACAGGGGCCCAAAGGCTAAGGGGGAAGGAGACCATTCATTCATTCAATCACATTTATTGAGTACTTACTGTGTGCCAAGCACTGTACTGGGCGCTTGAGAGAGAACTATATAACAACAAACAGATAAACGCCTGCCCACAACCAGCTCACAGTCCAGACCAGACTGTAAGCATGTCGTGGGCAGGGACCGTGTCTACCTACTCTATTTTTTGCTTTGATTTTATGATATTTACTGAGCGCTTACTCCGTGCCTGGCACTGTACTACTAGTTGGGGTAGATACACGCTAATCCGGTCAAACACAGCTTATGCTGTCCAATAGTCCAATAGTCCCCATTTCACGGATGACGTAGCTGACGCACAGGTAAAATTAAGTGACTCACCCAAGGTGACACAGCAGACAGGTGGTGGATTAGGGATTAGAACTCGGTTCCTTCTGACTCCCAGGTCCGTGCTCTATCCACCGGGCGACAATACTGTGTTCTCCCAACTGCTTAGTACAGTATAGTGACAGCTCACCTCCTCCAGGAAGCCTTCCCAGACTAAGCCCCCCTTTTCTTTCGCTTCCCTCCCCATCGCCCTGACTCGCTCCCTTTGCTCTCCCCCCCGGCCCCACAGCACTTGTGTATATATGTGCGTATCTATAATTACAATTCCATTTATTTCTTATTAACGATGTGTATATATCTATAATCCTATTTATTTTCAACAATGCCTGTTTAGATGTTTTGATGTCTGCCTCCCTCCTTCTAGCCTGTGAGCATGATGAGGGCAGGGATAGTCTCTGTTGCCGAATTGTACATTCCAAGTGCTTAGTACAGCGCTCTGCACCCAGTAAGCGCTCAATAAATATGACTGAAGAGTCTCTATGTGTTGCCGACATGTACTTTCCAAGCGCTTAGTATAGCACTCTGCACCCAGTAAGCGCTCAATAAATGCAACTGAAGAGTCTCTATGTGTTGCCAACTTGTTCTTTCCAAGATCTCAGTACAGCACTCTGCACTAAGTGCTCAATAAATGCTACTGAATGAAAAGTCTCTATGTGTTGCTGAGTTCATTCAATCGTATTTATTGAGCGCTTACTGGGTGCAGAGCACTGTACTAAGTGCTTGGTTTGTACTTTCTAAGTGCTTAGGACAGCGCTCTGCACCCAGTAGGCGCTCAATACCATTGAAGACTCTCTCTGTGTTGCCGACTTGTACTTTCCAAGCGCTTAGTACAGCGCTCTGCACCCAGTAAGTGCTCAATACTTGCGACTGAATGAAGACTCTCTATGCGTTGCCGACTTGTACTTTCCAAGAGCTTAGTACAGCGCTCCGCACCCAGTAAGTGCTCAGTATACAAGACCGAATGAATGAACGAATAAGGAGGGCTAGATAAATACGATCGATCGAATCCCCATTATACAGACGAGGAACGCAGCAGAAGGAAGTGATTGATCCAAGGTCACACAGCAGGGATGGGGAGGGGGCTAAACGGGGTGTGGACCCCATTCATTCAGTGGTGTTTATTGAGCGCTTGCTATGCGTAGAGCACTGTACTAAGCGCTTGGAATGTTCATGCATTCATTTAATAGTATTTATTGAACGCTTACTATGTACAGGGCACAGTACTAAGCGCTGGGAATGTTCAATTCGGCAACAGAGACAATCCCTGCCCAATGATGGGCTCACAGTCTAAATGGGGGAGACAGACGGCAGAGCAAAACAAAACAAGACAACATTATCAAGATAAATGAATGATGGTATTTGTTAAGCTCTTACTATGTGCGAGGCACTGTTCTAAGCGCTGGGGGCGGGGGGAATACAAAGTAATCAGGTTGTCTCCTGTGGGGTTCACAGACTTCATGCCCATTTTACAGATAAGGTAACTGAGGCACAGAGAAGAATAATAATAATAATAATAATAATAATAATAATGATGGCATTTGTTAAGCACTTACTATGTGTGAGGCACTGTTCTAAGTGCTGGGGGGGGGGGGGGGGAGGAAGGGGATACAAGGTAATCAGGTTGTCCCCCATGGGGCTCACAAACTTCATGCCCATTTTACAGATAAGGTAACTGAGGCACAGAGAATAATAATAATAATAATGGCATTTGTTAAGTATTAAAGTTCCCCCAAGGGCCAGGGAAGCCATAAGAGAAGGATGGTGGCTAGCAGAGGTTGAGGAGGGGCCACTAATAATCATAATAATAATAATAATGTTGGTATTTGTTAAGCGCTTACTATGTGCAGAGCACTGTTCTAAGCGCTGGGGTAGATACAGGGTCATCAGGTTGTCCCATGTGAGGCTCACTGTCCTTCATCCCCATTTTACAGATGAGGTCACTGAGGCCCAGAGAAGCAGCGTGGCTCAGTGGAAAGAGCCCGGGCATGGGAGTCAGAGGTCATGGGTTCGAATCCTGGCTCCGCCACTTGTCAGCTGTGTGACTGTGGGCCAGTCGCTTCACTTCTCTGGGCCTCAGTGACCTCATGGGTAAAACGGGGATGAAGACTGTGAGCCTCACGTGGGACAACCTGATAACCCTGTATCTCCCCCAGCGCTTAGAACAGCACTCTGCACAGAGTAAGCGCTTAACAAATATCAACATTATCTCGATTCTATTTATTTGCTATTGTCTTAATGAGATGTTCATCCCCTTGAGTCTATTTATTGCTACTGTTCTTGTCTGTCCGTCTCCCCGGATTAGACTGTAAACCCGTCAAAGGGCAGGGACTGTCTCTGTTACCGATTTGTCTATTCCAAGCGCTTAGTCCAGTGCTCTGCACAGAGTAAGAGCTCAATAAATACTATTGAATGAATGAATCTGTCATCGATTTGTCCATTCCAAGTGCTTAGTCCAGTGCTCTGCACAGAGTAAGCGCTCAATAAATACTATTGAATGAATCTGTTACCGATTTGTCCATTCCAAGCGCTCAGTCCAGTGCTCTGCACAGAGTAAGCGCTCAATAAATACTATTGAATGAATGAATGAATCTGTCACCGATTTGTCCATTCCAAGCGCTTAGTCCAGTGCTCTGCACAGAGTAAGCGCTCAATAAATACAAGTGAATGAATGAGTGAATCTGTTACCGATCCGTCCATTCCAAGTGCTCAGTCCAGTGCTTTGCACCTAGTAAGCGCTCGATAAATACAAGTGAATAAATGAATCTGTTATCGATTCGTCCATTCCAAGTGCTCAGTCCAGTGCTCTGCACAGAGTAAGCACTTAATAAATACTATTGAATGAATGAATGAATCTGTCACCGATCTGTCCATTCCAAGCGCTCAGTCCAGTGCTCTGCACAGAGTCAGTGCTCAATAAATACAAGTGAATAAATGAATCCGTTACCGATTCGTCCATTCCAAGCACTCAGTCCAGTGCTCTGCACATAGTAAGCGCTTAATAAATACTATTGAATGAATGAATCAGTCACTGATTTGTCCATTCCAAGCGCTCAGTCCAGTGCTCTGCAGAGAGTAAGAGCTCAATAAATACTATTGAATGAATGAATCTGTCACCGATTTGTCCATTCCAAGCGCTCAGTCCAGTGCTCCGCACAGAGTAAGCGCTCAATAAATACTCTTGAATGAATGTGTTACCGATTTGTCCAGTGCAAGCGCTTAGTCCGGTAAGCGCTCAAAAAATGCTATTGACTGAATGAGTAATGATTAATAATGTTGGTATTTGTTGGTATTTGTTAAGCGCTTACTAGGTGCCGAGCACTGTTCTAAGCGCTGGGGGAGATACAGGGTTATCAGGTTGTCCCACGTGGGACTCACACACTTTTAATCCCCATTTTCCAGAT
Organism: Ornithorhynchus anatinus; assembly: GCF_004115215.2. Taxonomy (NCBI): domain Eukaryota; kingdom Metazoa; phylum Chordata; class Mammalia; order Monotremata; family Ornithorhynchidae; genus Ornithorhynchus; species Ornithorhynchus anatinus. The sequence goes on along the minus strand of NC_041728.1, from coordinate 14,596,114 downwards.
GAGGTCACTGAGGCCCAGAGAAGTGAAGTGACTTGCCCACAGTCACCCAGCTGACAAGGGGCAGAGCCGGGAGTCGAACTCATGACCTCTAATAATGTTGGTATTTGTTAAGCGCTTACTGTGTGCAGAGCACTGTTCTAAGCGCTGGGGTAGACACAGGGGAATCAGGTTGTCCCACGTGGGGCTCACAGTCTTAATCCCCATTTTCCAGATGAGGGAACTGAGGCCCAGAGATGTGAAGTGACTTGCCCACAGTCACCCAGCTGACAAGGGGCAGAGCTGGGAGTCGAACTCACGACTTCTGACTCCAAAGCCCGTGCTCTTTCCACTGCGCCAGCTGTCAGTCAGTCAGTCGGCCTTCTGACTCCGAAGCCCACAGTGACCCCCCCAGCTGACAAGGGTCAGAGTGGGATTCGAACCCACGGCCTCCGCCTCCCCAGGCCGGGCTCTTCCTTCCCGCTGGGCCGCGCGGCTTCAGCAGAGACCCCCTGCAAATCCCAGCGCTGTCCTGAAGGGGGCAGAAGGCCGAGGGCAGGAAAGGGGCGCGCAGGCCCGGGGCCCCGCCCGGCCCCTCCCCTCCCCTCCCCTCCCCGCCCGGCCCGGCCCGGCCCGGCCCCATCTTACCTGCCGGCTAGCTGGGGGCGCACAGCGCTTCGCGCAAGGCTGGGGCCGCCGACGGCGCGGACGCGCTCATGGCCGGGAGGCCGAGGCTGCCTTCACCTCAGGGACACGACGAGCGACCCGGCCGCCCTCTCGCCGCCCTCCGCCGCCACGTCCGCACACCCGCCTACGTCATCACGTCGTGACGCGCCGGCCGAGGCGGGAGCGCGCGCGGCGGGGCTCCCGGCGCCACTGCGCATGTGCGGCAGCCCGGCCTCCCTCCCTCCCCTCCCTCCCCTCCCTCCCCTCCCTCCCCTCCCCTCCCCTCCCTCCCCCTTCCTCCCTCCCCTCCTCCCTCCCCTCTGCGCCCGACGCGCCTTCATTCGCACCTATTTATTGAGCGCTTGCTGGAGAGGGGCGCTGTACTAAGCGCTTAGGAGGGTGCATTATAACCAGAGGCTGGCAGCCCGGGGGCTGCGGGCTGAGCACTGGACTAAACGCTTGGAAGAGTGCATTATAGGCAGAGACTGTCAGCCTGGTTACTGTGGGCTGAGCACTGGACTAAGCGCTTGGGAGAGTACATTATAACCAGAGACTGTCAGCCCGGGGGCTGTGGGCTGAGCACTGGACTAAGCGCTTGGACGAGTGCATTATGACCAGAGACTGTCAGCCCAGTGGCTGTGGTCTGAGCACTGGACTAAACGCTTGGGAGAGTACCTTATAACCAGAGAATGCCAGCCCGGTTACTTTGTGCTGAAAACTGTACTAAGCGCTTGGGAGAGTGCGTAGTAACCATAGACTGTCAGCCTGGTTACTGTGGGCTGAGCACTGTGCTAAACGCTTGGGAGGGTGGTTACTGTGGGCTGAGCACTGTACTAAACGCTTGGGAGAGTACCTTATAACCAGACACTGTCAGCCAGGTTACTGTGGGCTGAGCACTGTACTAAACGCTTGGGAGAGTACCTTATAACCAGACACTGTCAGCCAGGTTACTGTGGGCTGAGCACCGTACTAAACGCTTGGGAGAGTACCTTATAACCAGAAAATGTCAGCCCAGTTACTTTGTGCTGAAAACTGTGCTAAGCGCTGGGGAAAGTACGTTGTAACCATAGACTGTCAGCTCAGTTACTGTGGGTGCAGCACTGTACTAAGCACTTGGAAGAGTATCTTATGACTAGAGACTGTCAGCCCAGTTGCTGTGGGCTGAGCACTGTACTAAACGCTTGGGAGAGTACCCTATAACCATAGACTGTCAGCCCGGTTGCTGTGGGCTGAGCACTGTACTAAGCGCTTGGGAGAGTACATTATAACAATAGACAGTAAGGCGGGGATTGTCTCTATTACTTTATTATAATAATAATTATAGTATTTGTTAAGCACTTACTACGTGCCAGGCACTGTTCTAAGCGCTGGGGTAGATACCATATAATCAGCTTGTCCCACAGTCCTAATCCCCATTTTACAGATGAGATAACTGAGGCACAGAAAAGTGAAGTGACTTGCCCAAGGCCACACATCAGCAAGAGGCAGAGCCAGGGTTAGAACCCATGTCTTCTGGCTCCCAAGCCGGTGCTCTTGCCATTAGGCAATTCTGCTTCTCTGAACTTTCCAAGGACTTAGTATGGTGCTCTGCACACAGTAAACACTCAGTAAATACTATTGAATGAAGGAAGTCAGGCTGAAGAGACAGGTTCCCCGCCCGCAACGAGCTTACAGTCTAAAGGGGGAGACAGATAGGTCCCCTCCAGAGGAACCCCAACGCTTGGGAAAGACTAAGTCCATTCATTGTTTATCTGGAAAGAAAAAAGCCGGGGAGGAGGAACAGAATCAATTCCCAGCCACCACGGATCTGGGAGGGTTTGAAATCGGTCACTGTAGCAACGCCTGTGCAATTCTGTAGGGCACCTTGAAGCTCCGGCAGGCTTCCCTAGAGCTTTGGGGAGGGGAAGAAACAGTACCGGTTTTAATTGGATGTTTACAGAATATGATGCACTGGGCTAAACACTTAGGAAAGAATAACAAGCCAAAGGCCTAATACCTCATATTTATTAATCACTTGCTCAGTGCTAAAGTCCACACTAAATTCTGGGGTCAATACTGCGGCTGAAAAGCAGCGTGAACTAGGGGATAGAGCACGGGGCCTGGGAGTCAGAAGGACCTGGGTTCTAATTCTGGCTCTGCCATTTGCTGGGTGACCTTGGGCAAGTCACTTCACTTCCTCTGTGCCTCAGTTATTTCATCTGTTAAATGGGGATTAAAACTGTGAGCTCCATGTGAGACAGGGACTGTGTCTAACTGGATTAGCTTGTTTTTTACCTCAGGGTGCCCTGCCCATAGTAAGCGCTTAACAAATATCACAATCATTATTATCATTATTATTATTATTAAAACAATCAGAGATCAGACATAGTCCTTGTCCCACATGGGGCTCACGGACTACGAAGTTGAGGGGCACAGAAATTAAGTGACTTGCTCAGGGTCACATGTGAGCCCGTTGTTGAGCAGGGATTGTCTCTATCTGTTGCCGAATTATAGGTTCCAAGGGCTCAGTACAGTGCTCTGCCCATAATAAGTGTCAATAAATATGATTGAATGAATAAAGCAAGTGGAATTGCTGGCATGAGGATCCAGGACTCCTAATTTCCAGGTCGGGGCTTTTCCCGGCAGGCCACGCTGCTTCTTCTTCCCTGCCTATAGGCAATTCCCAATCTAACCGAGGGAAAGAAGTGGAAGGGAGGCAGGGGAAGGGGTGTGACTGGATATGTGTGACTGACCCCATTCATTTTACTCTCCCAAAATTCGGAGCAACAGTGACAAACCCTGAAGAAAGTGAAACCTGAAAATGTACCCCAGAAGTGTGGAGAAAGCCCAGTCGCAGGGCTGTTCGCCTGCCCCCGCGGATCAAGATTCTCAACTTGTGTTAGGATTGAGACCAGACCCTGCTGCATTTTATTCAGCAAGAAACTGTGAGAGACACAACAATAAACGTGTGAAGCAATACAATGGAGAACATGCTGTGGCCAGGTATAACGGGGTCTGTGTCTGTTTTTAGGTCTGTTACCAACACTTTTCTACTCCTTGGCTTCTGCTCTTTGGCTTGTGTGTAATGAGAGAGCCTTACAAGGTAATATGGGTACAATGCTTTGGGGTTATTTGATGCTTGAAAATAAGTGCTCTATGAGTAAAAATGGTTTCCTCTCCAATCTAAACATTCAAAATTCACTTTTTAGGTTATTTTATTTTTTTAATTTTCAGGGGATGGGCTGGGCAGTCAGTTTGACAATACAATATTTTTTTATTAAATGAGGAATAAACTTGTCTCTGTTATTGCAAAAAAGAAAAACCCTGCAAAATCAGGAGTCTAAATATCCTCCCTTTCCTTCATCTTCCCTATCATTATCCCTTTTCTCCCCTCATCTTCTCTATCTCTCTCCCTCCCGTGTTTCTCTCCCACCATGTTCTCCCCACTCCTCTCTAACTCTCTCTTCTCTCCCCCCTCCCCTCTTGCCTTTGACGACCCTGTCTGTAACTCTTTAATCACGAGATATATTTTTTCATCCACAAAGGCTGAATTCCCAACTTGATGTGGTGGAATCTAACTGCCCAACTCCTCAAAAAATTAATATGTATACATTGTCTAAAATAATAGTTTTTTGTATAGTGTTAAAGAATAGCCAAGAGGCTATTCTGGAGAAAGCTTTTCTCACTATATATGTGATTTGAATTGTTACATTTTGAAGAGAGTTAAGACAGTTAAATTGAACTATTTACTCCTCAAACCAATTTACTTACTGTACCTCATTCTCATCTCTTTTGCTGTTGACCTTTAGCTCATGTCTGGAACTCTCTGCCTCTTCTCAGACTACTGCTCTTCCCAGCTTCCTCACCCTTCTGAAATCCCCTCTCTTCCAAGAGGTCTTCCTTGATTAATCTTTCATTTCTGCCCTTTATTTCCTACCGTACTACTAGTTCAGCACTTCCACATCACCTGAGCGCCTGGGTTCTCAGCACCCTGAATCTTGGATCGCTTATGAATATATATTTTAAACTCTGTCACTTCCCCCGACCAGTAATTTAATGTCTACCTCCCCTACTGGATTTAATAAAAATAATAATAATAGCAGTAATTATATTTGCTAACTGCTTACTATGTGCCAAGCACTGTTCTAAGCGCTGGGGGTAGATAGAAGGTAATCTGGCTGTCCCACATGGGGCTCCCAGCCTTAATTCCCATTTACAGATGAGGTAACTGAGCCACAGAGAAGTTCAGTGACTTGCCCAAAGTCACACAGCTGACAAGTAACAAAGCAGAGATTAGAACCCACAACCTCTGACTCTGTCAGGCCTGTGCTCTTTCCACTAAACCTTCTTGCCGGCAGGGGTTGTGTCTACTTCTCTACTGTACTCTCCCAGTGTTTAGTACAGTGCTCTACACAGAGCAAGAGCTCAGTAAATACTGTGATTGATTGACACACAAATCAGAAGATGTTGGAGACATTGTTTGTGGTTTTTGTTTTTTGTTTTTTTAAACAATAAGAATAATAATAATAATAATGTTGGTATTTGTAAGTGCTTACTATGTGCAGAGCACTGTTCTAAGCGCTGGAGAAGATACAGGGTAATCAGGTTGTCCCACGGGAGGCTTACAGTTAATCCCCATTTTACAGAGAAGTTAAGGGACTTGCCCACGGTCACACAGCTGACAAGTGGTAGAGCTGAGATTCAAACCCATGACCTCTGACTCCCAAGCCCAGGCTCTTTCCACTGAGCTACGCTGCACTTGTTAAGTGCTTGCTATGTGCCAGGAACTGTACTAAGCACCAGGATACGTACAAGATAACCAGGTTGGACCCAGTCCCTGTCCCACAGTTGTTTGGAGTAATTTATAGGTGTTTGTGTTGGTTGGGGGGAGGGGGAGGAGAGAGGCTTAGTAATTTTAAGAACTTTCATTCTATTCGATTCCATAATTCTAACAACACTGATGATGATGGTAAGGTAATTCCATTTTATGTAGGGCTATCGGACGATCGGTTCCTGTTCCTCGGGTGGACTGGAGGCTCTCTGAGGGGATGCGCCACACTCGACCAGAGAAATTGTCAACTGGGAAGACCCACACCAGTGGAGGGGCAAGGTGAGAACTAGAAGGGAAAGAATGCATAGGAGAGAACTCTATCGTAACCTAGTGAAAAATCTCTTGGCAGTCAAAAGACTTGGGTTCTAAATCTGGCTCTGCCACTTGTCTACTCGAAGCAGCGTGGCTCAGTGGAAAAATCCTGGGCTTGGGAGTCAGAGGTCATGGGTTCGAATCCTGGCTCTGCCACTTGCCAGCTGTGTGACTTTGGGCAAGTCACTTCACTTCTCTGGGCCTCAGTTACCTCATCTGTAAAAGGGGGATTAACTGTGAGCCTCACGTGGGACAACCTGATGACCCTGTATCTCCCCCAGCGCTTAGAACAGTGCTCGGCACATAGTAAGCGCTTAACAAATACCAACATTATTATTACTCTGTGACCATGGTCAAGTCAATAAATCAACCAATCAGTGGTATTTATTGAGTCCTTACTATGTGCAGAGCACTGGACTAAGCATTTGGGAAAGTACAATACAACAAAATTAGAGAAGAAATGTAACAGTGGAAAGAGCATGGGCTTGGGAGTCTGAGACATGGGTTCTAATCCTGGCTCCACCACTTGTCTGCTGTGTGACCTGGGGCACGACACTTAACTTCTCTGGGCCTCAGTTACCTCACCTGTAAAATGGGAATTAAGACTGTGAGCCTCACATGGGACAACCCGATTACCTTGTATTTATCCCAGCGCTTAGAACAGTGCTTGGCACATAGTAAGCACTTAAATACCGAAATTATTAGTATTATTATTAATTAGCAGACACATCCTCTGCCCATAGTGAGTTTATGGTCTAGAGGGGAAGACAGACATTAATATGAATAAATAAGTAATATATACTATATAACTTAAAGATATGTACCTAAGTGCTGTAGGGTTGGGGTGAGGAGAATATCAAGTGTCCAAAGGTCACAGATTGAAGTGCATAGATGACGCAGAAGGGAGTATAATACGGTTGAATGAATGAATGAGTGAGAGCAAGCCTGGGAAAAGAGGGCTTAATCGGGGAAGGCCTCTTGGAGGAGATGTGACCTCAGTAATGCTTTGAAAGTGGAGAGCGTAGTAGTGTGGTATATTTGGAGAAGGAGGGAGTTCCAGGATAGAGGGAGAACTGGGAAAGGGTCGACGATGAGATAGACGAGATTGGGGCACAGTGAGTAAACTGGTGCTAGAGGAGCAGAGTGCGTGGGCTGGGTTGTAGTAGATTAGTGAGGTGAGGTAGGGTGGGGCAGACCAATTGAGTGCTTTAAATCAAGTCATTTCACTCCTCGGTGCATCAGTCCCCTCATCTATTCACCCTCCTCCTTAGACTCTGAGCCTTGCGTGGGCCAGAGACTGTGTCCTACCTGATTAGATTGTACTTCAAAGCCCTACTGCAAGCTCACCTCCTCCAGGAGGCCTTCCCAGACTGAGCCCTCCCTTTCCCTCCGCCCCTCCTCCCCTCCCCATTGCCCCTACTCCTTCCCTCTGCTCCACCCCCTTCCCCTCTCCACGGCACTTGTATATATTTGTATATATTATTTATTACTCTATTTTATTAATGATGTGTATATATCTATGATTCTATTTAACTAGTTTGATGGCATTGATTCCTGTCTACTTGTTTTGCTGTCTCTCTCCCCCTTTTAGCCTGTGAGCTCGTTGTTGGGCAGGGATTGTCTCTATCTGTTGCCCAATTGTCCATTCCAAGTGCTTAGTCCAGTGCTCTGCACACAATAAGCGCTCAATAAATGCAATTGAATGAATGAATGAATGCTTAAAACAGTGCTTGGTACATGGTAAGCACGTAATGCCACAGTCGTCACCGATGTGGGGTATCTAAAGTCTCTGAAGCATCTTTACCTTCAGTCCCCTTCCAGACCCTCCCTCCATTTCCCGTCTGAGCAAAGCAGAGAAGGGCCAGCAATGAGTTGGGGGGGGGGGGTCACTGAATGCTTAGCTAAAGCTCCCCCAGGGGCCGGGGAAGCCGCAAGGGAAGGGTGGTGGCTAGCGGAGGTTGAGGAGGGGCCACTTAAGCTGGTGGAAGCAGAGGACCCTGTAAATACCATCCGGTTGGCCTTGATGATTTCTGCACTGCAGAAGGAGGACAGGAGAAGCAGGTTTCAGTAACGGTGGCACATAAAGAGAAGTAGTGTGGTCTAATGGATACCCGGGAATCAGAAGGATCTGGGTTTTAGTCCTGACTCCACTACGTGTCTCCTGTGTGACCTTGGGCAAGTCACTCAACTCCTCCATGCCTCAGTTCCCTCATCTGTAAAATGAGGATTAAGACCATGAGCCCCATGGGAGACGGGGACCGTGTCCAACCTGAATAGCTCGCATCTACCCTGGCGTTTAGTACAGAGCCTGGCACGTAGCTCTTAACAAATACTGCGACCGTTATTATTATTATCGTTAAAAAGAATGTTACACATCAGAAGTTTTTCAACGGTCTCCAAGTGGATCATCAAGGTACCGAAGGCAGTTTTATGCCAGACAGTCTGGCTCTCAGTTGGGGTGTCCACTGTTCCTTCAATCAAGCAATCAATGGTGTTTATTGAGGACTTTCTATGTGCGGAGCACTGTACTGAGCGCTTGGGAGAGTACAAGACAACAGAGTTAGTCAATCGAATTTATTGACGGTTTACCGTGTGCAGGGCACTGTATTAAGCACTTGGGAAAGTACAATATAACAATAAACAGATACGTTTCCTCCCCACAACGAGCTTACAGTCTAGAGGACACTATAACTACGAGAGCAGATGTTTTAATAATGTTGGTATTTGTTAAGCGCTTACTATGTGCAGAGCACTGTTCTAAGCGCTGGGGTAGACACAGGGGAATCAGGTTGTCCCACGTGGGGCTCACAGTCTTAATCCCCATTTTACAGATGAGGGAACTGAGGCACAGAGAAGTGAAGTGACTTGCCCACAATCACACAGCTGACAAGTGGCAGAGCCAGGGTTCGAACCCATGACCTCTGACTCCAAAGCCCGTGCTCTTTCCACTGAGCCAATAAGACTGTAAGCCTGTCAAACGGCAGGGACTGTCTCTATCTTGTTCATCCCAAGCGCTTAGTACAGTGCTCTGCACATAGTAAGCGCTCAATAAATACTATTGAATGAATGAATGAATAATGTTGGCATCTGTTAAGCGCTTACTATGTGCACTGTTCTAAGCTCTGGGGTAGATACAGGGTAAACAGGTTGTCCCACGTGGAACTCACAGTCTTCATCCCCATTTTACAGATGAGGGAACTGAGGCACCGAGAAGTGTAGTGACTTGCCCAAAGTCACGCAGCTGACAGGTGGCGGGGCAGGGATGAGGACCCATGACCTCCGACTCCTAAGCCCGGGCTCTTTCTACTGAGCTACGCTGCTTTACTTTTCAGGGGCCAGCCTCCCTCCACTGCAGGTGCTCCCGCCAAATTCTGCAGCTCGGATGCTGCGGCAGACTGCACATGGAGCTGGGAGGAGAGGCTAGGATTCTGAGCAAGTGGAGAACTCGGGGCCCGCTGCATCTCCCCAGCAAAGCTCTGTAGGATAGTGCAGAATCTGCGTCCTTCCACCAGATGGAACCATTGACATGGCATCATGACAGGTGTCAGGCAGAACATGTATGACTTCCTGTGTATCCCCTTTTCCTGGACCCACGCATTCTCTCGTTCGGTAGTATTTATTAAACGCCTACTGTATGCAGAGCACTATCCTAAGAGCTTACCTCTAAGGTGCCAGCATCCCATGGAATTACTTGATTTTAAAACCAGGCCCACAGATTGTACCCACAAAGGCGTTGCTAGGAGGCTGTTGCAGACCACAAAGGCCAGCAGTGAGTGCTCCTCTGGTTGCTACTTAACCAGGTCGAATTCAGAAATGCCTGAGATTTTTCCAGGGATCTTACAAGACCTATGCTTGGCGTGGAGCCATATGAGTCTGAGGGAATGCCCTCTCTGCCCCTAGGGATAAGACTCAGGACAAGGACAGAGGCCTATCTTACAAGGGAGACAGACTTAGCACTATAATGTAATAATTGCCAACTCTTGAGTAAGCTTTACTTTTCTTTACATCAGTTAAATGTACGCATACAACCACATACACGCACATATACGTGCGCGGAAACGTAACAAAAGGAAATGGAATTCTTTTGTTTCCTGCTCAAAAAACCTAAATCCTCCCTACCTCCTTCCAGAGGCGTTTAAAGCCGAGAACTCCCACAAACTTCAAAGGGCATGCCACATTCAGCTCAACTCTGTGGGATACGTACGCAGAAAAGTGGACTTTTCCTCTCCAAAAGCTAGTTCCTACAAGTTTGGCTCCGGTGTGGGCCAATCACCGGGTAGTCTATTAAGCGGATCATACTGAAGCAAATTCTTGGATTTTCTTTGATGCTTTGAAATGAAAGAAAGACTTTCTCCTCTTCCTGAGTGCCTTGCCCTTATAGGTCAAAAATGTTACATTTGTGATGGATCTGGAAACCCAGCTCACTTGTCATTTTCCTAGTGCTTCAAACTAGTTTTTTTGTTTAAAAACCTGAAGTTTGACATTTTTGATGCCTTATTTTCAGATCTGGGTTAATGGATCTGGTGGTAGGTGTCATTCAGATCTTAAGATCAAATCATTTGCTCATACTAGAAATCTCAATAAGACTCTATTGTGCTGCTGGCTTGGGAATGAGAAATAGCCTCCTTCGCATAGGCTTTCTTACCACTACTCACATGGAGGAAAGTTTATTCATCCACATGGGAGAAAGAGCCATGAAAAATCCTGCTAAAAACTAACCAAATTCTCAACGATGTGGCATTACCATGTTGTGAAAAGGACCTCTAGACTGCAAGCTCGTTGTGGGCAGGGAATGTGGTTGCTTATTATTATATTGGACTCTCCCAAGCACTTAGTACAGTATTCTGCACAGTAATTACTCAATAAATGATTGAATGAATGAATGAATGAATAACTTGAATGTGCTTTGAATTGTTCTCCTTTTCGATAATGGGGCTAAATGAGAGGGTGTGATCAACACATGAAAATCTTTCCCATTCCTTTTCTCCTGAGTCACAACTCCCTCTCCTCAACTTCCCCTACTTCCCCATTTTTCTGCTTCCCCACTTCCTCTGCTCATCCACTGGTATACACCTGGCTTCCTTCTTTTTAGGTGAGGGAGGCAGTAGGCCTAGTGGAAAGAGCAAGGAACCGGGGGTCGGGAGACGGCAATTTTGCCACTTGCCTGCTATGGGAACTCAAAGTCGCATAAACTCTCTTTGCCTCACGTTCCTCATCTTTAAAATGGATTAAAAACCTGCTCTTCACTCTTTCTTAGATTCTGAGCTCTGTGTGGGACAGGGCCTGGGCTCAATCTCATTATCATCACGAGTAGCAGGGTGGTTCAGTGGAAAGAGCCCCGGCTTTGGAGTCAGAGGTCGTGGGTTCTAATCCCGGCTCCGCCACTTATCAGCTGTGTGACTTTGGGCAAGTCACTTGACTTCTCGGTGCCTCAGTTCCCTCATCTGTAAAATGGGGATTAAGACTGTGAGCCTCACGTAGGGCAACCTGATTACCCTGTATCTTCCCCAGCGCTTAGAACAGTGCTCCGCACATAGTAAGCGCTTAACAAATTAACAAAAAACTATCGTGATTTTGTTGTCTTGTTTTTGTCCGTCTGTCTCCCCTGATTATTCATTCATTCATTCATTCAATAGTATTTATTGAGAGTTTATTATGTGCAGAGCACTGTACTAAGCACTTGGAATGTACAGATCGGTAACAGATAGAGACAGCCCCTGCCCTTTGACGGGCTTACAGTCTAATCGGGGGAGACAGACAAGAAAGATAGCAATAAATAGAATCAAGGATTAGGCTGTAAACCCATCACTGGGCAGGGATTGTCTCTATCTGTTGCCGAATTGTACATTCCAAGCACTTAGTACAGTGGTCTGCACATAAGTGCTCAATAAATACTATTGAAGGAATGAATGAATGAACAAATACCAGTAGTATTATTATTATCTTGTATCTACCTCAGCGCTTAGCCCAGGGCTTGGCCAGTAGAAAACATTCAACAAGTGCCATTATTATTGCTATTAGTATTAGTCCCAGCAAAATGGGAAATAGGATTTGAGATCTTTTACTACCCAAGGTCAAATCCTGGCAGGGCAATGACAACGGCAGAGAAGGCAGTTGCTGGTGTCTTCATTCCCCTGCCTCAGGAACCCTATCCGGCGATCTCAACCAACATCTCAGGATCAGGCCTCTAAGATTGCAAATGTACTGATATTGTATCCAAAATAGTCTAGGGACTTTACATTGCTCGAAAGTTTTTCCGTTCTACTTTTTCCGGTCTACTTTATCCAGTCGATTTAGTCTACTCATTTTAAGACAGGGAAACAGAGTGGTGTACTGGCTAAATTAGCACGAGCCTGGGAGCCACAGGACCTGGGTTCTAATCCCGGTTCAGTCACTTGCCTGCTGTGTGACCTGTGAGGCTCTGTGCCTCAGTTTTCTCAGCTGTAAAATGGGGATTCGATACGTGTTCTCCCTCCTACTTGATCTTGAGCCCCACATGGGACAGGGATTGTCTCCCCGCTGATTGACTTGAATCTATTCCAGAGCTTATAACAGTACATGACACATAGTAAGTACTTAATAATAATAATGTTGGTATTTGTTAAGCGCTTACTATGTGCCGAGCACTGTTCTAAGCGCTGGGGTAGACACAGGGGAATCAGGTTGCCCCACGTGGGGCTCACAGTCTTAATCCTCATTTTACAGATGAGGTAACTGAGGCACCGAGAAGCTAAGTGACTTGCCCAAAGTCACACAGCTGACAAGTGGCCGAGCCGGGGTTCGAACCCATGACCTCTGACTCCAAAGCCCGTGCTCTTTCCACTGAGCCACGCCGCTGTAGGCCAACTTAACAAATATGGTTTTGAAAAAAGACACTCATTTTAAAACTTGGAAAAATATAAATTATTATTAGATACACCTTGAAAACCAACTTTATGTTTTCTAGTTTAAAATTAAAATGAATGTGAGGTACCATTATGCAGAATAGGTGTTACTCAAAATGTTCCAAACAAGAGTATGTTTTGAATAATATTGAAGCACTTACAAAGTAGAAAATATACGGGAGGTCTATAATGCATAGGTTGTGGTTTTGAAGTACCTTATGTTTGGAAGAGAAACTCTTTACCATAGGCTTTAAAGCATTCAATCACCTTTCCCCCTCCTCTCTTGCCTCCCTGGTTTCCTAGTTTAGTGGAAATTCCCTAGGACTAGGAGTCAGAAAACCTTGGTTTAGTTTAGCTTAGTCTGCTACTGGCCTATTGCAAGACCTTGGGTAAATCACTTAGCCTCTCTGGGTCCCAATTTCTTCATCTGTAAAATGGGGATGATAGATTGGGAGCCCTGTGTGGAATGGGGATTGTGGGACATGATAATCTTAGAACCTCAGCACTTAAGTGCTTAATGGATGCCAAAATAATAGTAATTTTAATAATTTTTAAATGGGAGTTGTAAACACTAGAGAGAGAATACCAACATCATTGATTTAGATATATCTCTGACTCATGGAGGATGGGGATGAGGGTTGCGGGGGGCTCCCATTTTTACCAAGTAAAGAAATAAAGTCCTATTATAGCAAAAATAACAGTTTAGGTTTTTGATTTTTTGATTTTTTTGAGGGGACAAGCCTGGGTTTCCACAGTTTCTCACCACTCCAGTTCTTCATAGCCTGCTCACTGCTCCCTAAAATTTCAAACACTGAGATGAACACCTGTTCACCCTCTACTCCTACAGGGGGTAGATCTATACCCCCACAATTTCAAATGAGTAGTTGGGGCCACCTATGGGCTCTCTGTGACCCCCGAGCCTTGATGGTATTTATTAAGTGCTTTCTACAAGCCAAGTACTGTACTGAGTGCTGGGTTAGATACAAGATAATCGGGTCAAATACGATCCCTGTCCCACATGAGGCTCACAGTGTGAATCTCCATTTTACGGGTGAGGGGACTGAGACACAGAAAAGTTAAGTGACTTTCCAAGGTCACAGAGCAAACAAGGGGCAGAGCCAGAATTAGAATCCAGGTCCTTCTGACTCGTATGGCCGGGTTAGATTCTGGCCACAGAAACCCCATCTAGGCTTCCTTCCCATCTTGTGGGAGCAGGGATCCCCTTTCACATCCCTGGTTGGGAGAACAGAAACTGCCCCAGCAACCAGGTCATAATCCATTCATTCAATCATATTTATTGTGTTTACTGTGTGCAGAGCACTGTACTAAGCGCTTAGGAGAATACAGTATAACAGAGGTGGTAGACACATGCCCTGCCCACAATGAGCTTACAGTCCACTGTAGAACTATTAATTAGTAAAACTAATATCTAGTGTAAAAAAGTGCCTGCTATCATGGCATTTAAAGTCAAATGGAAAATTCTAGAGCTTACAGTCTAGAGGACTAAAATGTGTTATTTTTTTTCTTCAATTCATTCGTTCATTCATTCAGTCATATTTATTGAGCCTCCTACTGTGTGCAGAGCACTTAACTAAGAGCTTGGGAGAATACAATAAAATGGTCACATTCCCTGCCCACAACAGATCTTAGAGTCTAGAGGGGAGGAAACAGACATCAATATGAATAAATAAATGAAATTACAGATATTTACATAAGTGCTGTGGGGCTGGGAGAGGGGACGAGCAAATGAGACTATATGTCAAAAAGGTTATGTCTTCTGAATTATTTCATTTTACCTACTTCATACAACCAATAGAGTGTACTGAATGTCTGATGCTATTGAATCAACTCTTCTAAAGAAAAGCTGGCACAGAGGCAAGTGAATAAAGTGTGCCCAATCGTGCGGGTTTTAAGTAGTAAACAAAGGAAAATCCCTTTCTTTCTTGGACTTTAATTCTATGCAATAGAACAAATAAAAACCAAATTCTTAACACTTTCAATACTTTCAAGCCTGCTGCTAGCCCAGAATTTCTATTGAGAGCACGTTTGGCACATGATCAAAGGGCATGTTCAAAGCTTATGCTCATAATTAGTTTTATTTATGGGAGGTTTTCTTTGAAATGCAGGCTTCCGTGTTGTCTTCATAATCAGAAATTCTTTCCCGGATTTTCTTGTCCAGGTATTTTCACCTCAACCTCTTGTATTTGATTGAAATTCTGCTGGAGGAGAATGTCTCCCGAAGATACGTAATAAGAGTTGATCTCATGTTGGCTTGGTAACATTCAATTAGGACAGTCAGTTCTGAAGCAGTGGCATGTAATGATTATGTTGCTGTGGGCCACAGAGCTTAGCTCTGGATCCGCCCTGGTAACTATGATGTCATCATCCCATCTGCTTGATGGCCATCTGGATTTGCAGATCACCATCTTGCCCTCTGAGCCGCTGGCTAGTGCCCTCCGAGCTGCTGGCTAGTGCCCTCTGAGCCGCTGGCTAAACTGTAGAGTCTCATGGCAGTCCTCAAAATTTGGGCACACTGGTCTTGACCTGAAGGGAACAGCTCAGGCACCTAAGGATTCCGGGTAGTGTCAATCCAGGGCTGTCTTCTCTCACTCCCTTCTGAGCCGCCCTTCTGCTTGGATTTGCTCCTCTGGACTGTGATCCCGTTGTGGCCAGGGGTTGTCTCTCCTTACTGCCTTATTGTACTCTCCAAGTGCTTAGTCCAGTGCTCTGCACACAGTAAGTGCTCAGTAAATACGATTGAATGAATTTGCACCCATTTATTCAACCCTCCCTCAGCCCCACAGCACTTATGTCGACATCCATAGTTTATTCCTATTAATGTCTCTCCTCCCCTTCTAGGTTGTAAGCTAATAGTGGGCAGGGAATATGTCTATCAACTCCTCTGTTATATTAGACTGTCCCAAATGCTTAGTACAGTGCTCTAAACACAGTAAGCGCTCAATAAATACCATCGATCAGTTGACTGATTGATCTTCAGCATACCTGTAATTGATTTTATTCCCTGTCTCCCCACTAGATTCTAAGTGCCTCGAGGGCAGGACCATGTTTTTCAACTCTATTGTAATAATAATAATAGTATTTTTAAGTGCTTATTATATGCCAAGCACTGTACTAAGCCCTGGGATAGATACGAACAGATAGAACAATGTCCCTGTTCCAATGTCCTAAGAGGGAGGGAGAAGAGACATTGAATCCTCATTTTATCATTATTATTATAGTAATAATAATAATAATAATATTTGTTGAGAGTTTACTATGTGCCAAGCACTGTTCTAAGCACTGGGGTAAATACTAAGCACTTGGGTAGATACAAGTTAATTAGATTGAACACAGTCCCTGTCCCACGTGGGGCTCATGGACTCAATCCCCATTTTACAGATGAGGGAACTGAGGCCCAGAGAAGTGAACTGACTTGCCCAAGGTCACGCAGCAGAGTGGCAAAATTAAAATTAGAACGCAGATCCTTTTGACTCCCAGGCCCGTGCTCTATCCACTAGGCATACTGCTTCTGCATACAATAAGCAATCAATAAATGACATGGATTGATATTAATCAGGCACTATAATGAGCCAATCATGAAACATGCATGAACCCCTGGTCAAAAATAAATGCCTGAGTAGGTTAAAACAAATATCTTTCAGCCAATGTGGAAAAATATTTTTTAAAAATGAACAAAGAGTAAATTTCCTTTTCGTGGTCTTAAAATGATCTTCCTCTTGTTTGCATTGGTAGGAAACACGAGATTTGGAATACTTTCATTTTAGCCTGTGTTAGGTTGAAAAATAGAATGTTAGTATGTCTAATTACACATTCAAATTGACCTTAAGACTTTTTGCTTAAGGAAATTTGGGAAAAGTCAAATGAAATTAATATGAGTGAAATTTTTCTAAATTTATGAAGTTCATTATTTATAATGTTGGTATTTGTTAAGCGCTTACTATGTGCAGAGCACTGTTCTAAACGCTGGGGTAGATACAGGGTCATCAGGTTGTCCCACAGTTGAGGCTCACAGATGAGGTAACTGAGGCACAGAGAAGTTAAGTGACTTGCCCACAGTCAAGTGGCAAGTGGCAAGTGGCAGAGCCGGGATTTGAGCCCATGACCTCTGACTCCCAAGCCTGGCCTCTTTCCACTGAGCCATGCTGCCTCTCTAAGTCATTTATCAGTTGACTTGCACATTGCTCACCCATCTCTGAGGCACTGCAAAAGTCTTATTTGCCATCTGGATTGTTCTTCCTTGTCTCTTCTGTCAATCCAAATTCTTTGTATTTAAAACTCTACTGAATCCCCTCCCCACCCATTCTTGAAGCCTTCTTAGGTTAACTCATCTGACTCCGATCTTTCCAATCATTCCATCTCTGCTTTACATATACTATTTCCCTGAGGATGCCCATATTTACTCACCTAATCGTCTCCACCTCATAATTCCTCCTGACTTCCCCAATTTTTGAGGAGGAAATTAAAAATTCACTTTGTAAGCAATAATAATGGCATACAGTGGTTTAGGAAGAGAAAGGGGATGCTGTAATTCACTGAGTGTTTATTATGGACAGCATTTGGGAAAGTGCTATAAAAGTGAGAGAAAGAGTTTCAAGTGCCTTCTTACCTTTCTCGCCTTTCTTCCCTCCCGTTTCTTCCTCTCCTCTTCCTTTTTCTCTGGCTCTACTTATTACTGGACTCAATATCCCACAAAATAATAATGTTGGTATTTGTTAAGCGCTTACTATGTGCAGTGCACTGTTCTAAGCGCTGGGGTAGATGCAGGATAATCAGGTTGTCCCACGTGAGGTTCACAGTCTCAATTCCCATTTTACAGATGAGGTAACTGAGGCATAGAGAAGTGAAGTGACGTGCCCACAGTCACACAGCTGACAGAGGGGCAGAGGCGGGATTCGAACCCATGATCTCTGACTCCCAAGCTCGGGCTCTTTCCACTGAGCCACGCTGCTTCCCCATAGAAATCAATCAATCAGTTGCATTTATTGAGTGCTTACTGTGTGCGTAGCACTGTACTAAGTGCTTGGAAGAGTGCGATATAAGTGAGTTGGTAGTCATGTTCCCTGCCCCCAAGGAGCGTGGGGCAATTATATGAGCAAATATGATATGCATTTATCTGCTAGAAGCAGAATGGCGTCGCCGATAGAGCACGGGCCCGGGAGTCAGAAGAGCATGGATTCTAATCCCGGCTCTGCCACTTGTCTGCTGTGTTACTTAGGGCAAGTCACTTCACTTCTCTGAGCCTCAGTTATCTCATCAGTAAAATGGGGATTGAGTCTGTGAGCCCCATGTGGGACAGGGACTGTGTTCCACCTGATTTGCTTATATCCACACCAGCACTTAGTAGAGTACCCGGCACACAGTAAGCGCTCAACAAATACCACTATCATTATCACTATTATTATTATTATTCGATGTCTCGTTTCCTTCCTGTCGCAGTCCAGGTCCCAGTGGGAATGTGATCGGCAGGGAGGCCTGCAAGTGGTGCTGTGCAAACCACTAGGTTCAGCCATCATTCTTGGTGGGTATTTATTCATTCATTCAATCGTATTTATTGAGCACTTACTGAGAGCACCATACTAAGTGCTTGGAATGTACAGTTCAGCATATTATGTAGTATTGTACCTTCCCAAAAGCTTAGTACCGTACTCTGCACCCAGTAAGCATTCAATACACCACACTGATTGACTGATCCTTGAGTTAGCACCACTTCTCCAACGACCGCAAACTCCTCCAGTTGCTTGCTCTTCCTTTGTAATAAGTCACGGCACTAGGAGACTGCTCAGCAACCAGAGAGAGTGAGGGTAACAGTGTTATACTGCACATAGTAGGGGCTCAGTAAACACGACTGATTGTTGCTGTTGTTGACTGATTGCACGTATTGTATGTAGGAAAGCAGGAAAGTGCATTCTCTGTGAAATACGGTTCTTGGAGGGGGAAGCTGCTGTCACCAAGTGTCTAAACTGAATCCCCATCAGTTAAATGCAACTGCTTATTTCCATACAAATGTCTTGCTCCAGCTAGAGTGGCCACTGCGGGCCCTTGCAAATCCCAGATCTACGTGACATCATCCACGCTGTGCCAGGCCCGCAGCGCATCACGATGACGTTGCACGCACCATTTTGCGGAGGATTTGCTCACTGATTTTGCACCAGCCTGGAACGTTCCTGGTTCCACCACTTGTCTGCTGTGTGACCATGGGCAAATCACTTCATTTCTCTGGGCCTCAGTTCCCTCATCTGTAAAATGGGGATTGAGACTGTGAGTCCCGTGTGGGACAGGGACTGTGTCCGATCTGATTAACTTCTATCCACCCTAGGGCTTAGAACAGTGCTTGGAGCATAGTAAGCACCTGACAAGTACCATGATCATTGTTCTTCCACCGAGACCCACCTGTCCCCTGAACTCCTGTTTGCCCCCCAACACAGTTTCCCGTGTCCACCGGGCCCCACGTCCAAGCTGTGGAACTCGACAGGAAGAACTGCAGCAGAGGGAGGCTTGGTGCTGAATTTTGGGTAGCGATCACACCTACCAGCTCTACTGTGCTCTCCCAAGTGCTTAGTATGTTCTCGGAACACAGTAAGTACTCAATAAGCGTGGCTCAGTGGAAAGAGCCCGGGCCTGGGAGTCCGAGGTCATGGGTTCAAATCCTGGCTCAGTCACTTGTCAGCTGTGTGACTGCGGGCAAGTCGCTTAACTTCTCTGTGCCTCAGTGACCTCATCTGTCAAATGGGGATTAACTGTGAGCCTCACGGGGGACAACCTGATTACCCTGTATCTACCCTAGCACTTAGCGCGGTGCTCTGCACATAGTACGCGCTTAACAAATACCAGCGTTATTATTATGAGAAGCAGCGTGGCTCAGCGGAAAGAGCCCGGGCTTTGGAGTCAGAGATCATGGGTTCGAATCCCTGCTCTGCCACTTGTCAGCTGTGTGACTTTGGGCAAGTCACTTAACTTCTCTGTGCCAGTACCTCATCTATAAAATGGGGATTAAGACTGTGAGCCCCATGTGGGACAACCTGATTCTCTTGTGTCTACCCCAGCACTTAGAACAGTGCTCTGCACATAGTAAACACTTAACAAATACCAACATTAAATAGCCTCGACTGACTGGTCATTTTTAAAAAAGACTGGAGGCAGCCAGTAACATATGTGGGTGAGATCATGTCTGGCAACTAACTCTATCGTATACTTCCAAGCACTTAGTTCAGAGCTCAGCACACAGTTAAGTGCTTAAAAATAGCACTGAGTGATTGATTAATTGGTAACTGGAAGGGGCCAGATCAGCTGAAAACTGGTTTATAATTGGACAACTGGCCAGCCTGCCTTTCCTATGATACCAAGACTCCCGAAGCAGCGTGGCTTAGTGGAAAGAGCCTGGGCTTGGGAGTCAGAGGTTGTGGGTTCTAATCCTGGCTCCACCACTTGTCAGCTGTGTGACCTTGGGCAAGTCACTTAACTTCTCTGTGCCTAAGTACCCTCATCTGTAAAATGGGGATAAAGACTGTAAGCCCCGTGTGGGCCAATCTGATTACCTTGTATCTACTCCAGGCTTAGAATAGTGCTTGGCACGTACCAAGCGCTTAACAAATACCATCATCATTATTATTATTAAGAGTTCCTTCATCCTTGACCCCCCAGTTAGAGCCAACTGAGGGAGTCCTGTTGCCTCCCCAGAGATGGTCGATGGGCTCTACCCCATCACCATCTCTAAGATCCTTGTGGGCAGGGAATGTGTCTGTTAGATTGTTATACTATGCTCTCCCAAGAGCTTAGTACAGTGCTCTTCACATGGTAGGTGCTCAACAAATACAATTGACCGACTATCCAAGGCCAGCAAGTGACAAGCCCAAGTCATGATCATATGGCATAGTAGACTTTGTCTGCTTTGTGATCTTGGGCCAGTCACTTCATTTCTCTGGGCCTCAGTTACCTCCTCTATAAAATGGGGATTGAGACTGTGAGCCCCTCATGGGACAGGGACTATGTTCAACTCCATTTGCTTGTATCCACTTCAGCTTTTAGTACAGTGTGTGGCACCTCGTAAGTGCTTAACAAATACCGTTATTATTACTATTATTCAAGGAGCCCTGCTGTCAGAATCATAGGTGACTGGGATTGTGTCATCTTGTCTTGGTTCAGTCAGCGATTCATCCGACGGGAAATATTATTTAAGTACAAATGCACCCTTGTGTTTTACTTCAGAAAAGCTTCGTTCTATTTGTGTCCACTTTGTTGGCAGTGAAAAGTCACTATTAATTATTGGAGTTTTACATAATCATCATAGGCAACATGTAGGGAGGAGTGCCTACTTTGGGCCAAGCACTGGACTAGGTGGTTATAGAGGCACAATAGGGATAAAAGATGTGGCCCCTACCCTGGAGGAGGTCGGCAAACCATGGTTTAATTTCCTGGGGCTTCAAAACAATGAGCCCTTATAAAAGAGTATTTAAAAATATACATTGTAGAGATTTTTAATTATAAAAGTTTCCCACGTAGAACCAGACATCACACCCAGAAACTATTCAAATGGACTATGGTAGAAGATCTTTTTCCCTTAGCCACCATTCCATTTTTTGCCTTTCAAATAGAATGGCTTTTACTCCTGGAGAATAGAATGAGCCAGGAAGCTTTAAGTCTTTCTCACTGGGTTTCAAGCACGTTAATGCAAATATATCATGGAACTGTCCATCTGCAAGGACGGTATCGTCCTTGATACCTACCCTCCCAGAAAGCCTGGGCAAAAAGATGAGTCTTCTTCGTTCCACCCGTATGGATGTGGCGGTTGAAAAATAATGTGATTTCTTCCCGTAAAGGAATTAATGCTCCATCCCCAGTAATAAATCTTAAACGCTTCAATATTGATTCAATGAATTGAATGGCTGAATCATTCCCAAGGGGCTCTGACAAGTGAAAGACCGATGCTTCCATGGTTACATTTGGACATGCAGTGTGGTGACTGAACTTCGTTGGTTTCCTCCCCCTGCTATTGAAGTAAAATAACAAACCACAGGGAAGCCCCCACACATGGTGTGCATAAAGTAGGAGCAGATTTACAAAGATCAAGCTAGTTGGTCTTGCATGGGAGTTTTAAAACCGTACATATTTGTTCCTGATTTATGCAGCAATCCCTTTAAACATACAAAGGCAAGAATACGGAGACATGCTATTTGTTGAGGAAAAGAAACTTTGACGATTCTCATGTGAGCACAATCTTGGGCAGGGGGTGAATCTCATGGAAAAGAGATTTTTCAGAACTCTTGGAAACTAAGAAAGTTAAAAAGATTCTCATTTTTTTCATAAAAAATAAAAAAAGATTATTTCAGTTATACTGCAAAATGCAGCTTGCTGTTGTTTAAAAAGTCCCTTTAAAATTAAATGTCCAGAGCTACTATTGTGGATTAACTGGTGTTCATTACATTTGCAAAAGACTGAAACAGAGCTTGGTAGAAACCCTAGAATATGTTTATCTTTAATTTGGGGTGTTAAATTAATGAATTCGTTGCAACGAATATGTACATCTTTTTTCTTAATTAGTATGACATTTTTAGAGAAAATTGAAAGCCAAGGAAATTCAAGGGTGTTTGCATAAACAGGTTGTGCTCATTTTCTGATTAAAAAATTGCATCTGAAATACACTGATTATAAGTAAGCTGTTGGAAATCATCTATGCGGAACTGAAATATTTTCTTGGGGCTTTTTGAAAATATTTAAATAAAATTTGCTTTCTTTACTTCACAGTTGTGTTTGTATTTGCAGTTGAAATACAAATCATGTTGACTCCCCTCTTGTTTTACAGTAGTTTAGAAGAAAAACATCGTGACCATTCATGTTCCACAAACTTCGAAGCCACGTGGCAGATGAAACACCAGATATGATGACTGGTCAGACCCAACGGAGAGCAAAAAGGGAAGATCAAGCGGATAGCTTCTCAATCCAAACTGTCACCACAGAGGTCATCATCCTGTAAAACTAGCCAATCAATAGTATTTATTAAGCATTTATTGTATGCAGAACACTGTACTAAGCCTTTGGAGAATTCATTATATATGCTCCCTGCCCTCAAAGAGTATAGAAAAGCAGCGTGGCTCAGTGAAAAGAGCCCGGGCTTGGGAGTCAGAGGTCATGGGTTCGAATTCCGGCTCTACCACTTTTCAGCTGGGTGACCGTGGGCAAGTCACTTCACTTCTTTGTGCCTCAGTTCCCTCATCTGTAAAATGGGGATTAAGATCGTGAGCCTCACGTGGGACAACCTGATTACCCTGTATCTACCCCAGCGCTTAGAATAATGCTCTGCACATTGTAAGCGCTTAACAAATACCATTATTATTATTACAATTTTGTGGGGGAGACAAACACCAAAATAAATTTCAGGTAAGGGGAAGCAAGCACTTACGGACATACTTTACGTTCTATTATTTCCTTCCCCTTCCATATGACGGTCTCGTTGGTAATAATAATGATGGTATTGGTTAAGCTCTTACTATGTATGTGTCAAGCACCGTTCTAAATGCTGTGGTAGATATGAGATTATCAGATTGGACACAATTCCTGTCCTACATGGAGCTCATGATTTTCATCCCCATTTTACAGATGAGGTAACTGAGGCCCAGAGAGTGAAGTGACTTGCCCACGCATGGCAGACAGTTGGCAGAGGCAGGATTAGAACCCACATCCTTCTGACTCCCAGGCCTGTGCTTTAACCACTAGGCCATGCCGCTTCTCAGTGAGGGGAGGGAAGAGTAGCTTTAGTGCCTGGATGACAAATGCTGAAGTGGCAGTGGGGGATATATAGGTTAGGGAGCTGAGTTGGAGGTTAAGGAGATGAGTGATTCATTAATTCATCCAATCGTATTTACTGAGCGTTTACTGTGTGCAGAGCACTGTACTAAGCGCTTGGAAAGTACAATTCGGCAACAGAGAAAATCCCTACCCAACAATGGGCTCCCAGTCTAGAATCAGGGAAGACCTCCAGGAGTTGATGTGGTTTGGGAAGGGCCCTGAGGATGGGGAGGGGAATCGCTAACTGTCGGAGGTTTGTGAGGAGTGGTAGAGACATAAGCAGAATGAAGCTTCTGAAAAACCACCGGGGAAGCATGCTGCTGGTAATGGAAAGACACGGATAGCCAAGAATGAGGCTCTTGTTTTGCAGATCTGCGGATTGTGGGCCGGATAGCACTCCTGCCCAAGTGTTCTTCAAAATTTCAGAACCCATCTAGCCTTGAGCATCCCCTCCTCCAAAAGTCCCGGTGGTAGGTACGGCAGTTCCTTGGCCCTAAACCATACCTCGCCTCTACCAGGTCCCGAGGCTAAATATCTGAGAATCGATGCCTGCTTCCTCACAGGCCTGGAGAAATTCACTACCCGAGGAAGTGGCATGTGCTCAACCTTCTGTATGTTTAGATTCGCCTGTACCTGCATGGGGGTGTGTGATCCTTCCCAACTCCCGCCCCCTTGTCCCTCCCCAGTCCTGCTCCGTGTGCCCCTTCCCCATCCTTTTCCCTGTCTCTCCCAGGACCTCAGATTCCTGCTCCCCAGAGGCTTTTCTGTCCCTCCCTGTCCCCTCCTCCTCCCTCCCCAACTACCTGACTCAGCCCAAGGTCCTCCAACACTCCCTTCCTCCTCACAGGCCGGTCCAGCATCTGTCAACAGCTCATCTTATTTTCTTTTCACCCTACCCTCTTCCAGCATGCTCTCGCCCATCCTGCCTTCCCCAGCCCCCTGTCTTCCTGCTGCCCTCCCCCAGCTGGCACTCTCCCAGTCCACCCTCCTCCTCCAGGTCTTGTTAGCCCTAAAGGGGCCAAGAATTATGTCTCATCTAATTTATCCCAGAGCTTAGCACAATAATGGCCACATTGTAAGCACTTCATAAATACAATTATTAACTAACATTATCACAGGCTCTGAGCATTTTGAGCATATATGTATATTCAGAGAGGGTCTACAAACCCCAGAAATACACAGGGGACAT
The DNA here is from genome assembly GCF_004115215.2 of Ornithorhynchus anatinus. Classification (NCBI taxonomy): domain Eukaryota; kingdom Metazoa; phylum Chordata; class Mammalia; order Monotremata; family Ornithorhynchidae; genus Ornithorhynchus; species Ornithorhynchus anatinus. The sequence goes on along the minus strand of NC_041728.1, from coordinate 14,571,474 downwards.
CAGTCAAACAGAAAATAGTGTCAATTCATTCATTCATTCAATCATATTTATTGACCGCTTACTGTGTGCAGAGCACTGTACTAAGCGCTTGGAAAGTACAATTCAGCAAAAAAGAGAGACAATCCCTGCCCACAACGGGCTTAGAGTCTAGAAGTGAGGAGGCAGACATCAAAACAAGTAAAGAGGCATCAATAGCATTGGTATAAATAGAGTTGTAGATATATGCACATCAAAACAAGAAAACAGGCATTAATATAAATAAATAGAATTATAGATATGTACATATATACACAAGTGCTGTAGGTTGGGGAGAGGGGATAGAGCAAAGGGAGCGAGTCAGGGAGATGGGGAGGGGAGGGGAAGCTGAAGAAAAGGGGGGCTGAGTCTACTGAGTGCTGACTGTGTATAGAGCAATGTGCTAAACTCTTGGGAGAATAGAGTTCAATAGAATGGGTAGACACAATTCCTACCTTCAAGGAGTTTGCAATCTATTGAGTTTTTACTCTGTGCAGAGCACTGAATCTAGCACTTGGGTAAGTACAATATAGACACAATCCCTGACCTCAAGGATCCGGAGAGACTGACAGTAAAATAAGTTACAGGGAGTAGCAGAGATAATACTATTACTTAAGTGCTGTACTAAGCACTGGGAAATAATGCACAGGTGGGATGGGGGATGGAACCAAATTTAAAGATACAAGAGCATAGGTGTGGCTGCAGGGAGAGGGTGAGAAGTTCTCAAGAACCTAAGAGACACAGTAGAAGAGAACATAAAGGTGGGGAGTGGAGAGATTCAGTTTCAATTACATTGTCTTGCCCCATGAAGATGTGAAGAAAATGACAATCTTCAGGCTCTTGGGTCACTCATTTAGAATTTAGAATCACATGCTAGTTAGAAATTAAAAAAAGCAAACTTGAAACTTGCAAAAAATAGAAGTCACATGACTGTGTTGAAAAGGTTAATGTGCAACTTTCTGATATCTGATTGAATTTTCTCCAACAAATGAAAAATCAGGGATAATCAACTATAAAAGGATACATATTAGGTTCTGTGTTCCTCAAAATATAGGTTATAGGAATTATGTTGCCAGAAAAATGTAATGGCATAACTGATTAGATAATGTTCTTTTTCAAAGTTACTCTTAATGAGATAATCTCTTGAGAATGAGACATAAAATATCAGTACATAATCAAGAATCTTTTTTTAAAATTTGCAATTTAAAAATCTAAGATAATGAAAGAATGTTTCATCAATTTGGTATCTACACTTTACTCCTACACTTTACTCCTGTTATATTGTAAGTTTCAGATAGGCTGGATCAATCATAACTTTCACTTCTTCTGCAGGTTGCTCAGGCTCCAAGTATGATGCTTTTACCGAAATAAGATGTTTAATAAATTCCTGCCCTCAAGAGGTTTGCAGCCTAATATGCACTAGGTAAAAGTGTAAGTACATAAATACAAATGATAAAAACTAAAAAGTAAACACTTTCAGGGAGGGGGAATTTGTCAGGGGACGCCCTCTTGGAGGAGGTGACTTTTTAGGAGGGCTTTGAAGGTAGGGAGGGGTACAGTTTGGTTGGTTTGAGTAGGGAAGGAGTGTCATGCAGGGGGAAGGCCTTGAGCACTGGATCAGAGATGGGGGAGTTTTTATTGAATAATAATTATGGTATTTGTTATTTGTTAAGTGCTTACTATGTGCCAAGCACTGTTCTAAGCGGTGGGTTAGATTAGCTGGGGAGGTACATATAGTGCAAGGGTAATGAGTGTCTGGTTCTCCATGTTCAAGTGCAAGCTGCTTTTGAGAAAAGAACATGCCACGTGTTTCGGCTGTTCTCTGCCAAGTGCTCAGTAGGATTACATTTAGTGCTCAGTGTAAGGTAAGAGGGAAGAGAGAAGAGAAGGCTAGCCTTCGGAGTTTTTAGGGAGGGGAATGTCGGTGTTTTCAAAAGTTGATCTGTGTACTGATGAAGGCAGGGCTTGAAGTCAGGAGACTAGTTAAGAGGTTGTTACAGTAATCCAGGCGGGAGGTGATGAGGACTTGAACTAGGGCGGTGGTAGGAAAGAAGAAGGGAAAGAAGAAGGGGTGGATCCATGTGATATCAAAGAGGATGAACTGGTAGATTTGGAAATGGACTGAATGAAGGTGGTGAAAGCAGAGGAGTCAAAGATGACCCCAAGGGTGCAAGCTTCTGCTACTGGCCTGCTGTGTGACTTTGGGCAAGTCACTTAATGCCTCTGTGCCTCAATTTCCTCATCTGTAAAGTGGGAATTAAATACATTTTGGGGTTTTTTTTTTAGTACTTGTTAAGCACTTACTATGTGGCAGGCACTATACTAAAAGTGCTGGGATAGTCATGAGACGGTTTGGACAGAGTTCCTGTCCCTCAGGGGGCTCCCCATTTAAGACAGAGGGAGTAGGATTTAATTCCCATTTTACAGATGAGGTGATGGAGGCACAGAGAAGTTCATTCATTCAGTTGTATTTATTATTTACTGTGTGCAAAGCACTGTACTAAGCGCTTGGGAAAGTACAATATAACAACAAAGGTCATAGCAGCCGAGTGGCAGAGTTAAGAACGGAACCCAGGTCCTTTGACTCCCAGGCCCTGGGCTCTTTCCTCTGTCACAAACGTTTTTCCTTCTACTTAGACTGTGAGTCTTATACCGGACAGGAACTGTGTCTAACCCGATTATCTCATATCTACCCAAGCAGTACATTGCTTGGACACGTGGTAAGCGTTTAACAAATACCACAGTTATGGTTATTGTGATTAAACTTATGGGGGAATGATAATGTCAACGGCAATGGGAAAGAAGAGGAAAAGGTTTGGCAATTAATTCCTGAAATCTCCTTTTTGTAACCTGGCTGTGGGAGATGGTCTGAGAGGGCTTTCTCTTTAGAACAAAAGCATATTGAAGTGAAACTGGAAGAAAAATGCAGGAACATTAAGAAAATATGACCACCTGAACAAATCTCAAGTCGATGAGCTGAAGAGTTTATTCTAGTGGAAGCGTACGCTGATGTGATCCAAGTTTCCCTGAAATGAATTTTGCATAGGCTGCCTATTCCGTCCTTCGAAAGTGTGCTATTTTGATGCTGTGAAAGCGGCTGATGTTCTTCTGCGGAATACATTCATCTGCCTTATCTGCAGTGTGGGTAGTATTGCCTGTAGACTTAATCAGGGGTGTTCCTGGAAAAATTTGGGGGGCTGTCTTAGGACTCTCCTTTCTGGAACCACTCCGGCAAGAGTCGTCAGTGATTCCTGAGGAAGTTCTCCATCCTTTTGAGTGACAAGAGGATGAGTGGCAACCGTGGGAGCTGCAGGTCTCCATCCTTTTGAGTGACAAGAGGATGAGTGGCAACCGTGGGAGCTGCAGGTCTCCATCCTTTTGAGTGTCAAGAGGGTGAGTGGCAACCGTGGGATCTGCAGGTCTCCATCCTTCTGAGTGACAAGAGGATGAGTGGCAAGCCATGGGAGGGACAGGTGAATTGCAGGGAGAAGGGACCGTCAGGGATCGACTTTGCATCTGCGGTGGGATCTTTAGGGAGTGGAGTCTTGGGGGGCTCTCGGCCCTCTGGTGGGATGAGAAGCAGCGTGGCTCAGTAGAAAGAGCGCGGGCTTGGGAGTCAGAGGTCAGGGTTCTAATCCCGTCTCTGCCCCTTGTCAGCTGTGTGACTTTGGGCAAGTCACTTCACTTCTCTGTGCCTCAGTTACCTCATCTGGAAAATGGGGATGAAGGCTGTGAGCCCCACGTGGGACAACCTGATCACCTTCTATTCCTCCAGCGCTTAGAAGAGTGCTTGGCACATAGTAAGCCCTTAAAAGATACCATCACTGGGGAAGCAGCATGACTCAGTGGAAAGAGGCCGGGCTCAGGAGTCGGCGGTCATGAGTTCTAATTCCGACTCCGCCGATTGTCAGCTGTGTGACTTTGGGCAAGTCACTTCACTTCTCTGGGCCTCAGTCCCCTCATCTGTCAAATGGGGATGAAGACTGTGAGCCCCACGTGGGACAACCTGATCACCTTGTACCTCCCCCAGTGCTTACAACAGTGCTTGGCACATAGTAAGTGCTTAACAATTACTGTTATCATCATTATTGGGGCGGGAGGCCTTTCAGAGAAGCAGCGTGGCTCCAGTGGAAAGAGCCCGGGCTTAGGAGTCAGAGGTCATGGGTTCTAATCCCGGCTCTGCCGATTGTCAGCTGTGTGATTTTGGTCAAGTCACTTCACTTTTCTGGGCCTCAGTCCCCTCATCTGTCAAATGGGGATGAAGACTGTGAGCCCCAGGTGGGACAACCTGATCACCTTGTACCCCCCCCAGCGCTTACAGCAGTGTTGGCACATAGTAAGCGCTTAACAAATACTATTATCATCATTATTGGGGCGGGAGGCCTTTCAGAGAAGCAGCGTGGCTCCAGTGCAAAGAGCCCGGGCTAATCCCAGCTCTGCCGCTTGTCAGCTGGGGGATCTTGGGCCAATCACTTAACTTCTCTGGGTCTGTCAAAGGGGGATCAAGACCGTGGGACAACCTCATCACCTTGTATCTCCCCCAGCGCTTAGAACAGCGCTCTGCACATAGTAAGCGCTGAACAAATACCACAATTATTATTATTATTGTAGCTGCTGGGTAAGGGGTGGGGGCCGCCCCGCCGGACAGCGCCCCCCCGCGGCCGCCCGCTCGGGGCCTCGTCGGAAGAGACCATTTGGCGGGGGGGGGGAGGGCGCGGGCGGCGGTGCCCGCGGCCTAGGGGGAGCCCGCGAGTCCCACCTCCTCCCCCCCCCCCCGCTGTGCGGGCCAGGTGCGCGGGGCCGGGGGCGGGGCTCGGCGTCCCGGGGCCACCCCCGCCCCCTCCCCCCACCGCCCCTTCCCCCCACCGCCTCTCGTCCGGGAGGGCCACAGCGCCCGGCGCCAGGACCGGCCCGGAACAGCCGAGGGGAGCGCAGCCCGGCCCAAGCCGGCCCGGTGTCCTTCGGAGCGGCTGCAGCGGGCGAGCGCGGATCACCGTGCCCCGTCTCCGGTGTCGGTAGGCACCGCGGCCGCGGGGAGAGGGAGCGGAGGCTGATTGCACCTGTTACAGCCCGAGCCCGGGGGTGCACGGGGGATGTCTGGAGGGTGCACGGGGGATGTCCGGAGGATGCCCGGAGGGTGCATGGGGGATGCTCGGAGGGTGCGTGGGGGGGTGCCCGGGCGATTCACGGAGGGTGCACGGGGGATGTCTGGAGGGTGCCCGGAGGGTGCAGCGGGGGATGCCCGGAGGGTGCAGCGGGGGATGCCCGGGTCGGAGGGCCCGCGCGGGGCTCACCAGGACCAAGGGGGCATCGATGGGGCGAGCAGCCGGGGGAGTCGCCCACAGCCCCTCCACCCGCGCCCGGACCCCTTCCAGGGTGGGAATCTACGCGGGGACCCCTCTTTTCCCTCCCCTTTTTGTCCCGCAAAACGGCGCGGTGCTTTTCTGCCTGGGACCCTCCCCCCCCCCCCCCCGGCATCGCGGACGCTCCCTAAATACTATCGACGGACGGATCGGGGCCGAATTTGGGGCCCGGACCGAGCGCCCCCTCCCCCAAAAACCACCTGTCCTCACTTTTCCGTCTTAAGAGAAGCAGGGTGGTTCAGTGGAAAGAGCACGGGCTGAGAAGTCAGAGGTCATGGGTTCGAATCCCGGCTGTGTCCCTTGTCAGCTGGGTGACTGTGGGCCGGTGACTTCACTCGTCTGGGCCTCAGTTCCCTCATCTGGAAAATGGGAATGAAGACCGTGAACCCCACGTGGGACAACTTGATCACCTTGTATCTCCCCTCCAGCGCTTAGAACAGTGCTTTGCACATAGTAAGCGCTTAACAAATACCATCATTATTATTAAAATGGGGATTGACTGTGAGCCCCACGTGGGACAACCTCAGGGCTTAGAACAGTGTTTTGCACATAGTAAGCGCTTAAATACCATCGTTATTATTAAAATGGGGATTGACTGTGAGCTCCACGTGGGACAACCTGAGCACTTTGTATCCCCCCAGTGCTTAGAACAGTGTTTTGCACATAGTAAGCGCTTAACAAATACCGTCATTATTATTGAAATGGGGATGAAGACTGTGAGCCTCACTTGGGACAACCTGATCACCTTGTATCCCAGTGCTTAGAACAGTGTTTTGCACATAGTAAGCGCTTAACAAATACCATCGTTATCATTAAAATGGGGATCTGACTGTGAGCCCCACGTGGGACAGCCTGATCACCTTGTATCCCCCCAGTGCTTAGAACAGTCTTTTGCACATAGCAAGCGCTTAACAAATACCATCGTTATCATTAAAATGGGAATTGACTGTGAGCCCCACGTGGGACAGCCTGATCACCTTGTATCCCCCCAGTGCTTAGAACAGTCTTTTGCACATAGCAAGCGCTTAACAAATACCATCGTTATCATTAAAATGGGAATTGACTGTGAGACCCACGTGGGACAGCCTGATCACCTTGTATCCCCCCAGTGCTTAGAACAGTCTTTTGCACATAGCAAGCGCTTAACAAATACCATCGTTATCATTAAAATGGGGATTGACTGTGAGCCTCACGTGGAACAGCCTGATGACCCTGTATCTATCTCAGCGTTTAGAACAGTGCTCGGCACATAGTAAGGGCTTAACAAATACCAACATTAAATTTCCGAGTTTAGGAGGCACGTGAGACAGACTGCAGCTCAGGCAAAAACGACTGATCCCCACGCACCGTTTTCTGGCCATTTAAAGGATGCTTTCCAGCTGGGTCCATTTTGACCCGACACCGTTTTAAAGTAGATTTGAGCACCTGTAGCTGGTTTTCTTAGGGAATGAAGGCCAGCTCCGCAGCCTTACTGAATTCCAGACCCCAGATCTCAAAAGTGCCTTGTGCCCCTCTGGAGTGGAAGAAGAATAACGAGCATCAACATCAAACGAGCGAGCCATCGGCCGACAATCAATCAGAAAACGTCGTGAGTTCAACGAACGTCTTGAATTAGCGGAATTAAAAATAAGTGCACGTGTTTTCCGTAGCTTTTAAGGACCTCAAAGAGAAGCAAAAGGGAAAGTTCTGCTTCGCAGCGGGTGCTGTAGGATGTAGCTTGATTTTGACGGTCACATTTTCTCGAACTGAATTGGGTTGTTGAGGGACATGCATTTTCCCCGGGTGCCCGGGTTTTCATGCCACATACCTTGCTCGCTCAAATGAAGAAACCAGTTGAAGTCAGTAAGAAGTTTGGACTAAAACGAGTTTTTGCCTTTAAACAGAAAATACCTTTATTTGCTTGTTGCGGGCAGGGAATGTACCTGCCAACTTCGTTATTCAGTGCTTTGCACACAGTAAGCGTGATGATTGATAACAGGGAAAGAATACTGAATTTTCACCGCCCCTTTTTCTTCATCCTCTTTCGCTAAGCCTGTAGGAGAGTAGACTTTTTGGGATTCCCAGTTAATGTTTGGGATTAGTAGGTAGAGTGACTCCTCTCACCGTGCGTGGCTGTGGCTCTGGAGCCTTATCTGCAGCAAAACATGCTCAGTCCTGGATAGGGAGCTCCCAAAAGAGGAAGGGTAGGGAAGTGCATGATGTTTATTGCTGTATTGTACTCTCCCAGGGCTTAGTACAGTGTTCTGCACCCAGTAAGCGCTCAGTAAATACTACTGAATGAATGATGGCATTGAAGCTGGGTTTTCAGAGGGAATGTGTGGTGTCCTACACAGTTGAGGTCCACTAAAATGTGGCCAGATATAGCAATTTATATTAGTTTTCCTGTTTGTTTTTTGGGTGGGTTTTTTTAGACTAGAACAGTGTCTGCCACATAATGGGTCCTTGATAAGTATTGTTGATGATGAAAAAGCTAATCTCCTTTATCAGCTCCTAGACAGTGGAAGGTGTGGACTCCTAGTTGCAAAGGAAGCCAACTTGGAATACAGGCTCCATGAAATTAGGCTCCGAGGAAATTCTCCAGTTGTCGTTTCCCTAGCTGCTGATGACTGGGGCAGAAGGGGGAAGAATCTGCACCGAATAGCTCCTCCTTTCGTAGCCAGACCAGGTCGATTGGTTGAATTAATGATAGTTGTTTTCAGGTTAAGGTGACTGTGTTTGAATCGAGGACCTCGTCTAGTGTCTGCAACGCTCTCTTCCTCTGTGACACTTCTAAATTGCGCCTTGAGATATTTGCAGCCCGGTCTCGTTTCATGCTTCACTTTATTGGGGATTTAACATGGCCTTAATCCTGCCATCTGTTCGGGTTTCAGGCACATCGGCAGCTCTGGGCGACAGAATTTCCCACATCTTTAAAGGTTAGGGAATGAGGTACCTCTGTGAATAGATCGCAGATAATTCTCAGCCAGACAATGGTGCCGAAGTGGAGTAGAAAAATGCGCGTCCTTCTCTGAAGCACAAGGTTCCTTGGCTCTCCGCAGTTTGGCTGAAAGACAATTAGCATTTCAACTAGGCAGTTTGATTACATGCAGTGAAGTACTTTCGGCTTGTAATTTGCTGCTCTCCCTTTTGGGGATGTCGAGAACCAGCCCTTGTGTAATCCCCGCAAAGTACCTTTCTTTCCAGCGTGGTTATTGTTGCCGGACTTAAATACCTAATCCACAAAAGAGAATTCCTGGTCTTGAACTATAGGGAGCCATGGGCCGAGAAAAATGAAATGCCCAACTAATAAGGGAATGATTGTAATTATTAAATCGTCATTTTTGAAATGGGGCAGAGTTTGAAAGGTTTAGAGTAACTTCAAGAGAAATGCCACCGTGAAGAAAGAATGAGAGAAGTTGTTGAACACTGGGGTGGTTTAGCGCCTTCTGCAAGGTGGGCAGCTTTGAAAGTCAGTGAAGAAAGTGAGAGCCCAAGTATGGGAATTAATTATAAGGGCCGGACAGAGATGTGCCCCAGATAATAAAAAAAGCAGTGATTCGGTTATGCAATTCTAGCTCTTTTTTCTTTGCAGAAAGATCCTTTGGGAAAATTTGTAAATGAGTCAAGAGGCAAATTCTATACTTGGATGTTTTTTATAGGCCCGTCTCATTCCAAGTGTCGATGCGTATGGGCGACAAAAAGGTTAACATTTACTGTGGGCAGTGATTTTTTAGGTGTAATTTATGTGGGCTACTAAAGGAGTGTACCTCACTAATTAGCTAGCATTAATATTTTCCAAGGCATTTGCAGTTCTTTGAGGAACCATGCTGTGTCATAATAATCTCTTTGTCAGTATAATTGAACTGATAATGCCTTTTAATCCGTGTCATGGGTGTCTAATTCCCTTCTGTTCACTTTGTAAATCAGTGCTCTTTTGAAAAGTTCCTTTTACATGAATATTTGAAAAAAGGATCATATGATTTTTCAGTGCATGTTTAATCCACGGGAGAGGATGGAAAGTAACGGGGGGAGGGTGTGTGGGGGGAGGATGGGTTTGGGGAATGCAGCCCGACTTTACATGAGTTGCCCCAAAAGATAAATAAACATCAATTTGGGAGAACTTGGTATGTTTATTCATTCAATAGCATTTACTGAGCGCTTACTATGTGCAGAGCACTGTACTAAGCGCTTGGAACGTACAATTCGGCAACAGAGACCATCCCTGCCCAATGACGGGCTCACAGTCTAATGGGGGAGATAGCAGATATGTATCTTCGTTTTGTTTGGACAGTCGCAAATGTAGTCATATTACTGAATGAGGTACTTCAGTTTTGCTGCCTGATTTGTAAATAATGGAGAAAAAGCCTGAAAACTGGAGTGTGAAATGTACCCATCCCCTGAGAGTGCTCACATTTTAAGTATTTTTTAGTCATATCTTGGAACCTAGGGCAATGACACTCTCATTTCTGGATCAAACAAACAAAAAAGAGTTAGCCGTTTTCTTTCCCCAAAACCGGGCGGTATCACTAATGTGGTGCCTCCACAGAGCCGAAGATTAGTGATCTGATAGATTGGAAGTTCGTTATGGGGAGGGCATGTGTCTGCCAATTCTGTTGTATTGGACACTTCCAATTGCTCAGTTCAGTATACTGTAATAGCTGCTCAGTTAATACCACTTATTGATAAGTTGTGAAAACACAAATGGGAAAAGGACCCACCACTGCCTACTTATACCATCAGGGCCAGGGGGGACATTACAGCAGCTGTTTTTTTAGTTTCATATTTTTCTGGCAGAGGGAGTTACCTCCAGTTCTCGCTACTCTCATCAGTCAGCGGTATTTATTGAGTACTCACTATGTGTGGACAATACAAGAAAGTTGGTAGACATGATCCTGACCTTCTAGGGGTCTCTGTGTTAGGGAGAAATAGAAATACTTTACAGATAGGAAGGAAAGTGGATACTTAGGTGAGTGATAGGGCATGGACAAAAGTCCACCACTGAGCCATCTTTCCCAGTTTGAACCAGGGAGCCATTGGTTGATTCCTGGATCGGCATCTTCCCAAACTCAGCCAAGGGAAGGGGCAGTTTGATGATAACAGATAGCGCCTCTCATCAGGAGCGATGGATGGAGCTTCGGTCTGGAGACTTCAGGACCGAGGACGTGTGCAGAGGAGTTGATTAGGGTGCCAGCGGTCGAGATGCACCGCTCGACCACTTGCACTTCTCTGGCCTCTGCCCAGAGAAGCACCAATATTCCTGCACCCTTAGGCCCCAAAGCACAACGAGCGAGCCGGAAAGCAGGTTGCCGAACACTGTGAAGTTTCTGTGAAAGCTTCGCCCACACTAGACAATCAGTCCATTGTATTTCTTGAGCACTTTCTGTGTGTGTGGAGAACTCTAGTAAGTGCTTGGGAAAGTACAGTACAACACACATTCCCTGCCAACAACAAGCTTACAGTCTAGAGGGCTACAGGCTAGAATGTGAGCCCCCTGAGGGACAGGGCCCATGTCTGACACCCACCTGTGTATTCTCTTCCAACAAGCGCTTTGTCTGATGCTTAGCATACAGTAAGCACTTAATAAATATCATCACTACTGATACAGGAAGCAGCATGGCTCAGTGGAAAGAGCACGGGCTTGGGAGTCAGAGGTCATGGGTTCAAATCCCTGCTCCGCCACTTGTCAGCTGTGTGACTTTGGGCAAGTCACTTCACTTCTCTGTGCTTCAGTTACCTCATCTGGAAAATGGGGATGAAGACTGTGAGCCCCACGTGGGGCAACCTGATCACCCTGTATCCTTCCTAGCACTTAGAATAGTGCTTTGCACATAGTAAGCGCTTAACAAATGCCATCATCATCATACAGGCAGAATTGGGACTCCAGTGCTCTGCTCATGAAGCAAGTGTAGAGGTGGTCTAAAATATAGCTCGAAGACTTCCCAGTTTAGAGATGAAGGATTTTTTTTTTTAATGGTATTTAAGTGTTTACTCTGTGTTAAGTACTGTTCTAAGCACTGGGGCAGCTACACGATAATTAAGTTGGACACAGTCCCTATCCCACACAGGGTTCACAATCTGTCGGAGGGAAGAGGATTTGATCTCCATTTTACAGATGAGGTAGCTGAGACACTGAGAAGTTAAATGACTTGCCCGAGATCAAATAGCAGGCAAGTGGCAGAGCTGGGGATGGAGCCCAAACCCTCCGACTCCCAGGCCTGTGCTCTTTCCGCTTGTCCATGCTGCTTCCCTACCCTCTATTACCGCCGTGTCCAATTAGCACCAGACCGGAGCAGACAAATATGAACTTAGTTCACCAAAGACACTTACCACTCCTCAGATGCTCTCTTCCTTTACATAAACCACGTGTGATATCTTATCTTTTTGTTGGTTTGTTTTAATTGGTTTACCATCTTGACTAAGTAACTCTAACAGTCTCAATTCCTCTGCCTCCTACTGCTATTATTGCATATTAGTCGTGCAGTTACCTGCTCCCCAGTCTTGGTTTTTCATGGTGACCAGGAGTCTGCTGGACCATGAGCCTGTGAGTCAGAGGTCATGGGTTCCAATCCCAGCTCCACCACATCCCTGCTATGTAATCTTGGGCAAATCACTTCACTTCTCTGGGCCTCAGTTACCTCATCTGTAAAATGGGGATTGAGACTATGAGCCCCACATGTGATAGGGTTTGTTCATTCATTCAATTGTATTTATTGAGCACTTACTGTGTGTGCAGAGCACTGTACTAAGCGCTTGGAAAGTACAGTTCGGCAACAGATAGAGACAATCCCTACCCAACAGTGGGCTCAAAGTCTAGAAGGGGGAGACAAAACAAGTAGACAGGCATCAATAACATCAAAATGGATAAATAGAAACATAGATATATACTTGTCCAACCCGATTTGCTTATATCCACCACAGAGCTTAGTACAATACCTGGCACATAAGTGCTTAACCAATGCCACAGTTTTTATTATTATTACCCGTCTACTCTTAGGTTTCCTTGGTGGTAGAAAGTGGAAGAGGAAGAGGAAGCATCTGGGAAATAGCAAGATCAGTTGGAAAGTGCACTGGCCTGGAAGCCAGATGACCTGTGTTCTAATACTGGCTCCATCCATTGTCTGCTGTGTGACCTTGGGCAAGTCACTTCTCTGTGCCTCAGTTTCATCATCTGTTAAAGGGAGATTCAATACCTGTTCTCCCTCCTCAGTCTAAGAGCCCCAAGTGGGAGAGGAACTGTGTCTGGCTGACTATGTGTACTTTTCCCAAGTGACTAGGGCTAAGCTCTTAAGCAAATACCACTGTCATTATTATTATTACTAATAATTTTAGGCTTGAGGCCTAGATGGCCCATCTGCCGCTGTACCACATAGCGGCTTCCTTTCTCTGCTGTGATTTTCCTGAGGAGTTTTGATCTTTTCTTGTAGTCTTTAAGATTTGGTCTAGATCCCCGATGAGTTCAAAATTAAATTTCACATGCTGAGGGAATACAGGTGCTTAATATCTGGCTCACCTGACCAGGGTAAGGGGCAAAAAGGTGGGTAAAAGAAAATTAGCTCTTATGGCAAAGTTGGAAGGAATTTCCAGTTCAGTTGGACCACCTCATCCGCCTATTGGGTTGAGGAGGCCCTTGTTTCAGGTTGGCTACGTAGCACTCCACTTGGTGAGGGGAAGCGGGGTACCTTCAGCCCATCAGGAGATGGCTTTCCCTCCCTCCGCGCTGCTGGGGTCAGACTGGGGCTGAGCCAGAAAACCTCCGACCTTCACCAGGAGAGTCAGAGGGCTCCAAGCCCACTTCCAGATAAAAATGACAACAAAAACCACCCTCCGTCCCTTCCTCAAGGTCCCTGCAGAGCAAATGGGTCCACATCCACCAATATTTTTTGTGTCTATCTCTCCTGCTGGATTATGAATTCCTTGAAGCCAGGATCCCCGGTCTGCTGATTCTATTGTATGCTCCCAAGCCCTTAGTAGAGTGCTCTGTGCACAATCGGTGCTGAAATACTCTTGATTGATAATTACCCTCTAGGAAGGGTTTCTCCAGGCCTGCTCACCTCCGAAGACAGTTCAGCCCTATAACTCTTGGCAAAGGTCAGAAACCTTTTGGTTCGGAAGCCATCACTTCTCTCCTTCCTTGTAGCCCGCAGGACATGGAGAGTCCTCAGAATTAGGTGGCTGGATGATTAACAATTTAATAATCAACTGTTATCAGTAATATTTATTGAGTGCTTACTCTGTGCAGAACACTGTATTAAGGGAGAGTGCAACACAGTTGGCAGACATTTTTCTTGTCTTCAACGAGCCTAGAATCCAGAAGTGGAGGTAATATAGTAATGGTAATCATATGATGTGCTAACTATATGCCAAGAGCTGGGCTATACACTGGGCTAGTTACAAGATAAGTAGGTGCAGTCGATGCCCAATAAATACCATTGATCGATTAATTGAAGATTATCAGGCTGACAGTTCCTGATCCATATTTGTCTTCTGATCCAAGAGGGAGGTCAGGTTCGGTTCATTCATTCAGTCATATTTATTGAGAACTTACTGTTTGTAGAGCACTGTATTAAGCTCTTGGGAGAGTACAATATAACAATAAAGACAGATTCCCTGTCTACAGTGACCTTACAGCCTAGAGGTTGGGCATTTTATCTCCATTCTACAAGTGAGGAAACTGAGGCCCAGAGAGGTTGTGACTTGCCCAAAGTCACTTAGGTGACGGAACTAGAACTCAGATCTTCAGACTCTGTCTCTTTTGGTCTTTTCATAAAGCCATGCTGCCTCTTTTTTGTATTTTATTGCTGTTAATTGGATTTTTTTCTGCTTTGAGTTTTATAACTTTAATGTGGCTTGGCAAATATCAAGCGGTCTCCTTTCCCACGGCAGATAATAGGTTTTTCTGGGCAAACAGTAAAGGCTTCTGCGTATGTTTATCTGACTGTCTAAATAGGACCAAGTACCTTCAGGGGAGTAAAGCCTTTTATCTTGGTTCAGGGGTTTGCCAACCACTGGACTTTTAGAAAGTTCCATCAAGGCTGGTGAGAAAAATTGGATTTTTTTTTTTACCTTGTGGATAAATTTCCAAATTCTTTGCTGCACAAAACTTATTTTACCAGCCGTTTGGTTCTGCTTGAAAAGTGGCACACGTTGAAAATTCTTTCAATGAAGTAAGGAAAAACCAATTTTTTTTTTTAGGTTTCACTAAGTAAATGGTAGTAAAGACGACATAAGGAGTAAGAATTCTCACCAGTTGAATAATTGATGACGTGATTATGAAACTTCTCTTGTTCCACGGCAGTAATTCTGTAGTTTGAGAATGTCCCTTAGATGTAATAGAATTCAAGTAATTCTAAACTAGGAACCTTGCTCCATAAGGATCATCATTTCAGTATCATTTACCTAGTGTTCACACCGTGGGAGGATACTTGCTAAGCTATTGACCAGGCAGCAGTTGAAGCTAAAAGGTCAGTCTGCTCAGAGGATGCTCTTATTTTGTAGATCCATGTCTCAGAGCACTCAAAGGTTAGATTGATGTTTATTTTGAAACATGGGGAATTGGGAGCTTTGGGAATCCAGAAAAGATTTCTGAATGGAATCTGGGGGCTTGCGAAGGAGGAGCGATGAAGTTAATTGCATTTTTTCACCTTTTTCTCTCTGCTTCTTTCCCCCCAGATTAGCTTCCATCATAATTCCTTGTGAAACAGAGAGGAAAAATGAGTGGCTGTGAGCAGTGTTGGATAAGTAGGTGAAGGGATTGGCCCCCATCCTTGGTCCACTTCATGCTCAAAGCCTAAGAGGTAGGGAGAGAAGGGGTCTGGATTTATTCTGCCCTTTGGCTTCCCACTCATTTCTTGGCCAGACTAGAGCCACTAGAATGTAAGATCCCTAAGGGCAGGGATTGTGCCTACCAACCTTATCCTACTCTCCCAAATGTTTAACAGTGTGCTCTGCATTTAGTAAGCACTTAATAAATGCAATTGATTGGAGACCTGCCTCTCTCTGACCATTCTCAAACAAAAAGTTGGCATTAAATCTCAAAGCTGCAAGTAAAACTCTCTTATGGATCCCCCCATTTCTTTCCTCTACCCTTATTCTTCTCCTATTTTTCTTTTGTTTTTTTAAAGTAATTCCCATTCCCCTCCTCTTTCTTTCCTTTTTTATGTCTCTCATGGGTCTGCGTTCTGTCTGTCTCCTCTCTGCACCTGTCAGGCTCCATTGCCCAGCCCCAAGGTCCCATTGGTCTTAGCTTGGCCAGTTCTAGTCTTTTTTCCTCTGATAATTATGGTAATAATAATAATAGATTATGGTATTTGTTACATGCTTACTATGTGCCAAGCACTGTACTAAGTGCTAGGTTGGATACAAGGAAATTGGGGGACATAAAGTCCCTGTCCCACTTGGGGCTCACAGTCAATCCCCATGAGGTAACTGAGGCACAGAGAAGTGAAGTGAATTGCCCAAGGCAGGTGGCAGACCCAGGATTAGAACCCAGGTCTGCTAAGTCCAAGGCTTGTACTCTTTCTACTAGGCCAAGCTCCTTCTATTGCTCTTTGCATCAGTATTCACTCTTATGTCCTTTGTGGGGTGGTACAAGCTCAAAGCAAAGAGAAGAGAAGCAGCGTGGCGCAGTGGAAAGAGCACGGGCTTTGGAGTCAGGGCTCATGAGTTCGAATCCCAGCTCTGCCACCTGTCAGCTGTGTGACTGTGGGCAAGTCACTTAACTTCTCTGTGCCTCAGTTCCCTCATCTGTAAAATGGGGATTAAGACTGTGAGCCCCACGTGGGACAACCTGCTTCCCCTGTGTCTACCCCAGCGCTTAGAACAGTGCTCGGCACATAGTAAGCGCTTAACAAATACCAACATTATTATTATTATTATTAAAGCACCATTCACACAGCTCTACTGTTCAGGGTTTTGAGGAACCAGTCATTAAATTGGAAGTTCCTTGAGGACAGGGACCCTGATTTACTGCTGTTGTACTCTTCCAGCCCTTAGAACAGTGTTCTGCGCTCAACAGGTGCTCAATAAGTACCAATAATTGATCAGCTGAGGCAGACAGTAGATGGGTTTATTTGACCAGTTAGCCAGCATCACTGTTTCTCTTAATCATTTATTCTGTATTTATCAGTTTATAGTGCAGATTGTGGCCGAGGAACCCTTCAATAAATACAATAATAATAGTACTGATCCTTAACCCTCTTTCACTTGCATCTTTTCACTGTAGGAGAAAATGCATGAATGTTTAATAAAAATATATAACTATCCTTAAAGGTCAGAGGTGATACTTTTGATAGAGATTTTTATTGGTGTGCATAAATTTGGCTGATCAACATATGATGGGTAATCATCAGTGGTATTTATCGAGCACTTACTGTGGGCAGAGCATTTTACTAGACGCTCAGGTGAGTACACTGCAACAGAGTTGTAGACATGTTCTCTGCCCACAAAGAGAATGTCTTCATCATGTGTCTTTAAGATGACTCTTGCTGGCCTCTTGCATTGTTATCTAAAATGCCTGGAGGTAAATTTCCATCCCCCGCCCCCACCGAATAGTAATAATGATGACCATGATGGTATTCACTGAGCACTTGCTGTGTGCCAAGCACCGTGCTAAACACTGAATTTGAGTCAGGATAATCAAGTCAGGCACAATCCCTGCTCCCACATGGGACTCTCAGCCTCTAAGAGGGAGAGAGAACAAGTGTTTTAATCCCCGTTTTCCAGATGAGGAGATTGAAGCCCAGAGAAGTGGCATGCCCGCAGTCACACAGCAGGTGAGTGGCGGAGCCAGACTTAGAACCCGGGTCTCCTGCTTCCCAGTCTTGTGCTCTTTCCCTTCTAAGCCATGCTACTTCATGTTATCCCGATCAGGGCCGGCGGCATGAAGTAGTGGAGAGATCACGGTCGAGGAGACGAAAGGTCGTGGTTCTAATACCGGCTCTGCCAACTGTCTGTGTGACCTTGGGCAAGTCACTTCACTTCTCTGTGCCTCATTTACCTCATCTGTCAAGTGGGGATTGAGACTGTGAGCCCCATGTGGGATAGGGACCGGGTCCAACCCGATTTGCTTATATCTACCTCAGCGCTTAGTACAGTGCCTGGCACATAGTAAGTGCTTAACAAATACTACAATTATTATTATTGTCCAGGTGGAGCCCAACTGAGGCAGCCTCCTCAGTGCTTAATGTCACGGAGGCGGCAGCCTGGCATGGCTTAGGGATGGGTGTGATGTTGGCATGCCCCTTTCAACGGGGCAGGGGCATGGCAGAAACATCAGAGTGGGCAGCAGCATGGGGAAAATGGCAGATCGTGGGCAGCTTCAGCGTGGCCCAGGCTCACGGAGTTTCAAGTTTACAAGTGCCCCTCCCTGGTGTGACATGGCACAGCGCCTGTGTCACCAGGACGTGTGGGCAGCGGACTGACTCTGGAGTGAGGGGCTGCTCACAGTGTCCCCAGGGGAGACAGTCTGACCTTGGGATTCAAGCCCCAGGGATGTCAGGTGCCTTATGGGTGTGCAATGTTTGGAATGATCCTTTACAGAATAGCAGGCAATGGCAAATTTTTCTCCACCTCAGGGCAGCCAGCTGCCTAAATCCAGCCCTGAACAGGATCTTCCTGAAGGTCCTGTGCAACCCAGGAAGGTAGTCCAATAATAATAACGCTTGTGGTATTTGATAAGCACTTATCATGTGTAAAGCACTGCTTAGATACAATGGAAGCAGGTCAGACACAGTATCTGTCCTACATGAGGCTCACAGTCTGAGGGAGGCAGAACAGGTATTTTATCCCCGTTTTACATATACAATAACTGAGGCACGGAGAAGTTAAGTGATTTGCCTGAGGTCACACATCAGGGAAGTGACAAAGCCAGGATTAGGACCCAGCTCCTCTAACTCTCAGACCTGTTCTCTAACCACTCTGTGCCTCAGTTACTTCATCTGTAAAATGGGGATTAAGACTGTGAGCCCCACATGGGACAATCTGATCACCTTGTATCCCCCCAGCGCTTAGAACAGTGCTTTGCACATAGTAAGCGCTTAACAAATGCCACCATTATTATTATTATCCACTAGACCACATTTTTTATGAAAGCCTAACAAGAAAATGTTATGTTCAACTAGAAGCTAGTGTTGGGATTACCTCTTCATTTTCAGGGAAGAGAATATTAATGGTCTTACTCAAAGAAGCCCTCTTTTCCCCTGACTCCCTCTCCCTTTTATGGCATATGTGCCCAGGATCTGTACCATTTGGATATTTGGCATGCACCCACCCTCTGCCCCACAGCACTTATATAAATATCTATAAATTGTTGTCTGTCACCCCTGTTAGAAAGTAAGTTTGTTTTGCCCAGGGAATGGGTCTCCCAACTCTATTGTATGGTACTCTCCCACTCTATGCATGGTAAGGGCTCAGTAAATACCACAGATTTGATTTGTTTAATACTCTGTAATAGCATTTTATAACTTCTAGGATTGTCACATCATGTTCCGGGCAATAGAAAAGGAATTTTTCTGCAGTTCAAATATAGTGTGTCTGGCAAACTCAATCTCAACATACAGATGATGTGCTGGGAAATCAGAGTTGAAACCAGAGAACGAAAACTGTAAAATGAAATGCATCGCCAGTGACCATTTTCTTGAGTACAGTGTTCCAAGTTTTCAAGTTTAAAAATTAGTGTTTGGCCTGTTCGTAGAACCTGGATTATTTCAGTTAAAGAAACAGTTCCTCTGTTGTTGGATTGTGAATAGCTATTATTTCTTTGCTTTGAATTCTAATTGGAGCTAACATTTTCCATGGACTTCATATGTAAGATGCTTTTCTTCTTTTAGCCGCTCTTTATCATTCACTTTGCTCTAGCAACTTTTCTCCCATAGTGAAAAGATGAAAGCAAAGGAGACTCAAGTATCAGATGATGTCACAGTATTTGAGCCATTTCCAATCTTGTTTGTTCATTTGCCACAGTGATGGAACTCATTGGTTGTAAAGTACATGCAATTTAAATTGGACTCTGCACTTTAAACAGAAAACCTAGGATACTTTAATAGCCTGGGAAACTAAACTTTAAAAGAGATGACAAAATTTAAATTTGATGTAGAGGCTGAGATTTAGATCCAAACATAGCAGCTTGTTACTTGGGTAGCTTTGTGGGCTGTGTGGCTTAAAAAAAAAAAAAAAAAGGTTTGGAAAGTGCCCAATTGTCTGTTGTGTACCATAATTATAGCATATGGATTATAGGAATTTCCACCTGAAAAAAGAAATTCTCCATCTGAAGCTTTAGTTTCTATCTTGCTACATGCACAAGATAGCATGTATATTCTTGATCATATTATTTCTGAACTTAAGATCTCTAAAGCTCATCAGGCCTCCTGGAGGAGATGTGGCCTTAATAATGCTTTGTAAGTGGGGAAAATGGTGGTCTGGTGTTTATGGAGGCGGAGGAAGTCCCAGACTAGGGAGAGGACATGGGAAAGGGGTGTTTAGTGACATAGATGAGATGGGTACAGAGAGTGTGGGCTGGGCTGTAGTAAGGGATCAGTGAGGTGAGGTAGGATGGGGAAAGCTGATTGTGTGCTTAAAGCTGTTGGTAAGAAGTTTCTATTTGATGCCAAGGTAGATGGGCAGCCATTGGAGGTTCTTGAGGAGTGGGAAGACGTGGACTGAACATCTTTGTTCATTTGCTGAGGCCATGTAATAGTAATAGTATTGAGCCCACAACACTGTAGTAAGTGAGGAGAAAGAGTATACAAGGGGTAATTAGACATTAGACCCTGTCCCTTGTGGGGCTCACAGCATATGTTCCCGAATAGGAGAAGGAGGGGAAAACATAGATGGATAAGCTCCATGATGTAAAGGAATAGGGGAATTGAGAATCAGAAGCAAGCAGAGAAAAGATCATGCCTAGTTGTGTAAACTTGGGCAAACCTTCCTTCTCTCAATCCCTTTCTACTCTTAGAAACAGATCTGATATGAATATTAGATAATTTAATATTGTCGACGGCAGTCGTGATATTCAACCGTTCTTCATTTTTATAAATGGAGTTTGCTCCGATTATTCATGTGCAAATAGCTGCTTCAGAACATAAAATTGAAAAACTGGGGTTATTTTAATAGCTTCGAGGCAGTAGAATCAGACTTGGATGCCAAGTAGAAGCAGGAAGTTTTTATTGGTATTTACGTGGTCACTACGTGTCAAGCACTTTTCTAAGCATGGGGTAGATACAAATCAGGTCAGACACAGTTCCTGCCCCACTTCGGCTTCACAGTCTAAGTAGAAGTGGGAACAGGTATCAAATCCCCATTTTACAGTCGAGGAAACTAAGGCACAGAGCAGTTGTGACTTGCCCAAGTCACGCAGCAGGCAAATGGTGGAGTTGGGATTAGAATACAGGTTCTCTGATCTCCAGGCCCATTCCCTTTCCCCTCGGCCACACTGCAGAACCCTGTAGTAACTGCTTGGGAAAATATATTACACCAGAATTGGTAGATGCAATTCCTACCTACAAGGAGTTTACTGTTTCACTGCCTATTCCTATTCTCCCCACCTTCAAAGCCTTATTGAAGGCACAACTTCCTCCAAGAGGCCTTCCCTTACTAAGCCCTTGTTTCCTCTTGTCCCACTCCCTTCTGCATCACACTTGCAACTTGGATTTGCTCCCTTTATTCCCCTCTCCTTCAACCCCACACCACTTAAGCACATGTCCATAATTTATATTAATGTCTGCCTCCCACTCTAGACTCCACACTCGTTGGGGGCAGGGAACATATATACCAACTCTTTCATGTGCTTAGTACAGTGCTGCACACAGTAAGTGCTCAGTAAATACTATTGTCTTGTTCAGGCTTTGAGCTGCTGCCTGGGGATTAGATCTCTGATGCAAGTTAAAGGCCTGGAGCTTCCTCAGGCTTCCCACAATATGTCCAAGTGTCAGGGGCTGAGATTTCCCCACCGTCCTTTTCTTGAGTATCAGAACTCAGTGTCTGGGGTCCCATTAGCCGCTCCCAGCTCTCAAGATCTGAAGTCACGGATTTAGTGACATGGGTGTAGACTAGCATGGGTGTTGCCTGTCTACTTGTTTTGTTTTTCTTGTTGTCTGACTCCTCCTTCTAGACTGGGAGCCCGTTGTTGGAGAGGGATTGTCTCTATTGTCGAATTGTACTTTCCAAGCGCTTAGTACAGAGCTCTGCACACAGTAAGCACTCAATAAATGAATGAATAGCATAGTCTAGCATATTATACCTAAAGTTGTGAAATAGTCACAACTCGTCTAAAGCTTCTATATTCCCTAAAAAGCCCATTGCACCTGATTTTGTCCATCTTATCACATTTTCCATTACTGCCAAGAATGGAGTTTTTTTTCTTCTTGAGATTGAGCTCTGTTTCCCTTCCCCTTTACCTAATTGCTTTTCTCTAGGATCAAGTAAAATATAAATGTATACACAATTTCTTCATGGGGTATGGTTAAATTTGTTTATGGACTTCTGAAAGAACATTTGTGATTTAACCGTTCCCTATGTTCAGGTCAAATTTATTATTGGTACTCTGTCAGATACATCTGGAATAATACCCTTAAACAGTATGGCCTTTGGCAAAATATTACGTTTGTTTCACACATCAAAGTTTCTCTTCTTTTTTTTCTTTTTTGGTAGGGATGTCCTCTGTTTCTTTTTTAGTCAATCTTCTTTCAGCATTATTCATCAGTTTTGCATCTGGAGAAACAGAAGTAAGATTTGCTGGGCAAACAGAATTTATCGTTAATGAAACCACTACAACAGTTATTCGTCTTGTTATTGAAAGGATAGGAGAGCCAGCGAATATCACGGCAATTGTATCGGTAAGAAATGTCCAGTTCCATTTTTTTTCAACTCCAATGTTCAAACTATCTTCCGAATATGGATTGTATCTCAGGTTTCATCATTCTTGGAGGTTTCATTCTAGTAGTGTCAACCCCTGTTAAATTCCTTTGTTGTTTTTTTTTTTTTTAAGTACTGCTGAAGATCTTAGATTGAAGATTTTCTCCTAGTGCCAACACGAAAGTTTACTCAAGAGTCTCTTATGTATTTATTGTAGCTGTTTGGAGAAGACACCGGGGACTTTTTTGACACATATGCCGCTACCTTCATACCTGCTACGGAAGCAAATAGGACTGTCTATATATCTGTTTGTGATGATGACTTTCCAGAGGCTGATGAAACATTCATTTTCCATTTGACGTTACAAGTAAGTGCTATATTTTTCAGCATGTATTTACCCAAACTCAGCAGACTGCTGGAAACTTAGATTCTCGAGCAAAAGGTTAGACTAGAAGTCTAGAGCAGTGATTCTTGAGAGTGCCCAAGTGGGGCTTGTATGGTCAGACTTTGTGTGGGCTTGTAATTTGAACCCCACCAGACCTGATCTGCCGTAGTTATTACTTAGGCCTGGCAGAATATAGGACGGTAAAGAACACGGGGCTGGAATTTAGGCCTGAGCTCTAATCCTGTCTCAGCCACCTGTCTGCTGGGTGACCTTGGGTAAGTCACTTAACATATTTGTGCCTCAGTTTCCTCATTTTCCAAATGGGGTTAAATACTATTTCTGTCTCCCTCCCTCTTAAATTTTGAGCTTTGTATGGGACAGCGACTGTATCTGACCTGTTTATATTGTTGCCGTAGCTCTTAGCACAGGGTGTGGTATATAGTCAATGTTTAACAGATACTACTGCTATTTGTTATACACCTATTACGCACCAAGGATTAGGAAGTTATAAACTAACCAGATTGGACTAAGTCCCTGTCCTATACAGGACTAACAGTCCAAGAGGGAGAGACAACAATCTCTAGGCTATCAGCTCCTTCTGGGCAGGGATCATGTCTACCAACTCTGTTGTATTTTACTCTCCCAGTGCACAGAGCTCTGAACTCTGCAAGTGCTCAGTAAATACCATTGGTTGGTTGACTGAACAGGTAATTAATCTCCATTTTACTGTCGAGGAAACTGAAAAACAGAGAAGTGAAGTGACTTGGCCAAGGTCACACAGCAAGTAAGGTTTGTGGAGCAGGGACAACAACCCAAGTCTCCTAACTCCCAATCTCAGGCTCTTTCTGATAGGCCACATTGCTTCCCCAAACACAGGGTTTTGCACCACCAGAGCAGAAGCTTGCTTCTAGGGACTTTGGGCTCTTTGTGGGCAGGGAGCTTCTCTGCCAACTTAACCAACCCTGTTATATTATTTGATCGTACTCCACCTGGTGCTTTACAGGGTCTGCACACAGCAAGCACTCAATAAATACAACTGATTGGTTGATGAATTGAGTGGCTGGGGCCCTTGGCTGTGTAGACCATGGGCTGTCTTGGGCTGCAGGAGACTGGGGATTCTGTAGGAGAAATGAAGTCTGAGCCATGCCTGAGCCCGCCATGTTTACTTTTGGGCCATTCCAGTCTGATCCCAGAGCACTGGGTCCTATGGGATCCCCCAGCTGTATGACTGGAGTCCACCCAGGTTTAAAGTGACAGACGTGCTCACCGAACTCTCATTATTTTTTTTACCAAACGGTTAGTAACTGGTATTTTTTAAGCATTTACTATGTGCCAGGTGCTGTGCTCAGTGCAGGGGTAGATACAAGTTTATCAGGCTGGACACAGTCCCTGTCCCACATGGGGCTCCCAGTCTCAATCCCCATTTTACCAGTGAGGTAACTGAGGCACAGAGAAGTGAGGTGACCTACCCAAGGTCACACAGCAGACAAGTGGCAGACAGCAGACAAGTGGCAGACCTTCTCCCAGGCCCGTGCTCTGTCCACTATGCCATGCCGCTTATTTGCCTAAAATTCCTTCATCTTAAAACAATGCCTCATCAAAAATCTAGTTTTAAAAAGGTGCAGCCAGAAAGCCATTGTGTCTCCTGATCTGTCTTCCCTGCTTCCCTTGAACGGATTTACCATTCTGCCCTTGGGAGATGGAGACTCAATTCTCGTTCTCTAGTCCAGTGGTCATTTGACCCACCCAGTGTACTCAGGCCCTCAAGGAAGAATTGTCTTTCCCTTCAAGACCCAGAACAATGACCTTGACTCCAGACTTCAAAGGAGAAGGGAATGAAAAGGCCCCGGGGTGAAGGGGTGTGGAAAAGGGAGGTCTTCAAGCCCAGTGCCCAACAACCCTGGGAAAAGGACTCGGAGAGAGTAAAGGTTAATCGCCTCTCTTGCTTGATCCCATTAGGACAATACAGTCAGGTCTAAGAAAGCTTTTTCCCAGTTAATCTTTTCAGAGAGCATTGAAATCGCTTCTTTTGGAATGAATCTGTATTTATCACAACATGTTGGTAATAAATAGGGATGCAGTAAATACAAGGAACAATTAACTACTTTATATTTTAGTCGCGGCGTTCTTCTTTATTTTCCTGAGGTCATTGGATTTACTTGATGAATATTTATAGAAATCTTATAAACTGATTTTCCCACTGTTATACTGTTTGCTTTGACCCATGGCCTTCTGATGTATAGAAAAGTAGTTCCCTAGATCTACCACTTTCTACAATGGTGAAAAAAATAGTTTTCTAAACAAACTGGATTCTTTATAACCGATTCCTTATTGCTTTAGAAGCATTAATAGGTTGTCAAACTATGATTAATGTGTTTCAAAGTCTGGATAGTCTATAATGGGGAAGGATGATTTTTACAGTATTCTAGTTGATTTAAATCTACTCTCAACTGAGCAACCTTTCTTCCATTTAAAATTGATTAGTTATCTAGAAAGGATTCCTAATAAAAATTTTAATTATTAACTTTTTCATGTTTAACATTGTGATATTACTTTTAGAAACCATCAGCGAAAGTACAGCTTGGATGGCCCAGGTCTGTTACTGTGACAATATTATCGAATGACAACGCTTTTGGAATAATTTCATTCAACATGGTATGGTTGTAGTATTTTTTTCTTGATAAGTTTAAACTGTAATTCATCAGTTTATCTGATTGTATTAGCACATATTTTAGACAGACTTCTCATGCCAGGAAACTGTTTTTTTCCATTAACTGTGACTAATTGGCATTAATAATTGTGTGAGGGAAACCCCTCCCCTCCGATTCATTGAAATAAATGAATTCAAATATACATTAAAAAGTTGGAGCAAATGGGTGGAAAAAAAACTACCAAACTCCTCTGGATAAATTGGAATTCCTCAGGTACGGGCATGTTACCTATACATTAAAAAGTTGGAGCAAATGGGTGGAAAAAAACTACCAAACTCCTCTGGATAAATTGGAATTCCTCAGGTACGGGCATGTTATCTGACATAAATTAAATTTTTATCGTTTCAACAACAGCCCACATTATTAGGTAATCAAGAAATAGACTAAATAATTTTGTAGAAATAGTCATTTAGCTTAATTGTCCTTTCATCGTTTTGAGAAGAAAACTTTTTTGTTGAGCAGATGTTAGTGCAAAGTCTATAACTGTCTTGTCAGAGCGGGTGAGCATTTCTTGTTCAGTGTCTAGTGCTGCTCTGTATTCCTGGGTCCCTAAATCAATTTATTTGACTCTCTACCTAAGGTCAGATAATTTTTCATTTTATTTGAATAATCTCCCTAAATTCTACCTGACTGTAAGGCCGAAATAAATAGTTAATGTGCTTTTAGGAGGAAGGAGTCAGAATTGCTGGCCAGACTAGGGAACCGGAGTGAAGGGTTTAATTCACTCACAAGAATTTGGGATTAACTCTGGTTTGAGCTTCCTTGTCTGGATTGGACATTGAAGGGGCGCTGAGGTCAAGGGTATATAGTGCTTCGACATAGAATCAGGATCCTGAGTGGGCTGAAGAGACTCCAGTTGTGAACTTGTTCAGAAAGAGATTGCAGTGGGATCTCCGCCCCGTTTTAGCTCCTGGGATTGTGGCTTCCTCAGGGGAATTTGCAGAATGATCCTGCAGAGGAATCTTTGGGGATGAAGAGAGGCAGAGCTTGGTCTTCTGCCATTTTGGAGGAACTTCAGGGGATTTTAGAAAGAGCTACCAGTCCCATGCAGGTTGGAAGAACAGGAGCAGCATATGTGGTTCCCCCAGTCCTCTCTTTTTCTCTACTTGCGGGGTCAGGATCCTAGGTACTTTTCCCAACCTGGCTTTTGTGAGGCCACAGAAGGTGTGGCCTTCCTCTTCCCCATCCTCTACTCCCGGAAACCCCAATTCACTCATCTGATGACAGCGTGGAGAGGCCACAACTGCCCTGGCCTTGAATCATGTGATGAGAAATGTTGCTAAACAAGTTTTCATCCTCCAATTTGCTCATCAATTGAAGTGTCCATAAAAGGATTGCAAAGTCAATATGAGTCTTGTAAGAAATCTTGCGAATTGTGAATACTCTAGCTCTTTAAACACATATATTGCCACTGCCCTGCAGGATTGCATTTTATATCCCATCTGCAGTCTAGTATGCAAAGCCACAGTGATAGCTGCAGCGGTGTTTTTTTTTTTCCCCTCCCAATCAAACTGTAGTATATTGTATCCGTGGGCTAAAGGATAAATTTGAGGGGTTTATTTATGTAAGTTGTTTCCTCACTTATTTATCATATGTTTATTCATTTATATCATTTTAATATTGGAGAGTTTGAGGAACACAAACAGGAATCCTAAGAAAATGCCATTCTATTTTTTTTACTTCTTGTGCTTTCCACTCAGATTTGTTTCACACTAGAAGCCAAAATTGTCCTTGAATCATAGCTTTGCTCTCTGCAGAAAGGAAAATTGCTTGTAATGATTTTGCTATAATTCAGAAACATTATAGCTTCCATGTACTACACATATTTACTGGGCAATATGCATGAGTAACTAGATGATCTATTTTGCTTGTCCTGCAAGCTCTTTACTAGCTGAATTAATTTGTTGCTAGGAAATCTAAAACAATTAGTGTACGGTTTACAGAATGGATTAACTTGTCTGTGGGAGTGTAAGATTTCTATGGGAACAGCCTTCTCCTCCTCTTCTCTGATGTTTGATCAGTACCTGATTGTCATTCCTCTTTCCCATTAGTCTTCCTTAATCGTAGTGAATGAGCCCAGGGGCAGAAACGAATCAGTGCCTCTCACCCTAATTAGAGAAAAAGGAACTTATGGAACCGTCACCGTGACTTTCGAGGTAAGTTTAATCTAAGATCACTTTAAACCTCAATGTCTTGAGTACAAAACTACATGCTCTAGACACAACACACGAGAAGGGGAAATTCTTGCTACGTCTCCTATTGAAGATGTGTATGAAGACAAGACATGAAGATATATTCATGTTTGAACATATTGCAATGAAAGGAACAGTCTTCTCTTTTGACAGGGTAGAGTCGCATGGTTGGGTTACATGTTCATTGGCAGTATGTTTTATTGTAAGTTTTTGGGTGGCAGATCACCTAAAGAAACGAAATGGAAATCAGGAGGACAACTTGATTGCTTTGGGTGGACTCCATCACATCAAACATGAAGCCGAACTGATCTTTTCTTCCAAAACAAAGACCCTGTAGAAATACTTTGCTGAATGGTTCCCCTTGATATTAGTATGTAAATGTTTTCTTAAGTGCAACCTACCATAGGAATGTTTAAACTGGAACAGCAAACTAATTTTATCCTTCATGGATAAGACCATATTCCAGTTGGGATTACCCAGATAGGAGTTGCTTAAGTGGAAAAATGCTGGCGCTCCACTTCATTTCGCAAAGATAATATGCAAATTTTTGTCAATGTTTATGTTAATGTAACAGCCCCAAAACTTGAATTTTGCAAACTTTACTCAGATAATTTCAGGGAAAGGAACATTCTGTAGTCTCATGCAGAGAGAGGTATTTTTCAACTGTATAATTTCACAGCATAGGTTGTGAAAGTCCAAACTTTCAGTTTGCATGAAAACACTTTCTTGCCTTATTCCCATCCTCCCCAATAATAAGTGAGAATGATAGTCATTCTCCCCATCTAGACTGTAAGCTCCTTGTGGGCAGTGCTTAGATCTATCTACTCTTTTGTATTGTACTTTCCCAAGTTCTTAGTACAGTGCTCTGCACACAGTAAATGTTCAATAAATACCATTGATTGATCACTGTAGTAGAATGTGGGATTTTCTGCTTTGTGATGGTTGGTGGAGAGAGAGCTTTTGAAAGGACCAAACCTCAGAATTTACTTGGAATGTTATAGTTTTGTATCCTTGTAAGTTCTCATTGATTTGTTAGAGCACCTAGTAATGTGTACAGTTTTATTCATAGTGTTTTGAGATGATGCATGTTCTGTTCAGTTTTAGAGGAACGTTTGTGAATGTCGTTTCTCATTACCTGAAAAACAGGGATTTTAGTATTATTTGGAACTTAAAACTTCATAAGCAGCTTGATTCTCTCCCCATCTCAGGTCCACATCACCTTTAAATACTTTGATATTCATCCCATCCCCACAGCACTTATATCCCTTTCTTTATATTCTTCTGCTTCCCCATCGGTAATTTATTTTAGTGTTGATCTTCCCCCCCCAGACTGTAAGCTTCTTGATTGGAAGCTTCATGTCTACCAACTGCATCATATTGTACTCTCCCAGGTGCTTAGTACAGACTTCCCTATCACCGTGGATGGCACGACCATCCTTCCCTTCTCTCAAGCCCTCAATCTCGGTGTCACCCTTGACTCGTCTCTCTCGTTCACCCCACACATCCTATCCGTTACCGAGACCTGCCGGTTTCACCTTTACAATATCGCCAAGATCCGCCCTTTCCTCTCCACCCAGACGGCTACCTTACTGCTACGGGCTCTCGTTATATCCCGGCTAGACTACTGTGTCAGCCTTCTCTCTGATCTCCCTTCTTCCTCTCTTGCCCCGCTCCAGTCTATTCTTCACTCCGCTGCCCGGCTCATCTTCCTGCAGAAACGATCTGGGCATGTCACTCCCCTTCTTAAACAACTCCAGTGGTTGCCTATCAACCTCCGCTCCAAACAAAAACTCCTCACTCTAGGCTTCAAGGCTGTCCATCACCTTGCCCCTTCCTACCTCTCCTCCCTTCTCTCTTTCTACCGCCCACCCCACACGCTCTGCTTCTCCGCCGCCCACCTCCTCACCGTCCCTCGGTCTCGCCTATCCCGCCGTCGACCCCTGGGCCGCGTCCTCCCGCGGTCCCGGAACGCCCTCCCTCCTCACCTCCGCCAAACTAATTCTCTTCCCCTCTTCCAAACCCTACTTAAAACTCACCTCCTCCAAGAGGCCTTCCCAGACCGAGCTCTCCTTCTCCCTCTACTCCCTCTACCGCCCCCCCTTCACCTCTCCGCAGCTTAACCCTCTTTTCCCCCCATTTCCCTCTGCTCCTCCCCCTCTCCCTTCCCATCCCCTCAGCATTGTACTTGTCTGCTCAACTGTATATATTTTCATCACTGTATTTATTTTGTTAATGAAATGTACATCGCCTCGATTCTATTTAGTTGCCATTGTTTTTACGAGATGTTCTTCCCCTTGACTCTATTTATTGCCATTGTTCTCGTCTGTCCGTCTCCCCCCGATTAGACTGTAAGCCCGTTAAACGGCAGGGACTGTCTCTATCTGTTGCCCACTTGTTCATTCCAAGCGCTTAGTACAGTGCTTTGCACATAGTAAGCGCTCAATAAATACTATTGGTTGAATGAATGAATACAGGGCTCTGCACACAGTAAGTGCTCAATAAGTATAATTGATAAATTAGGGTCATCTGAGTGTTGAAGTTGTTCACTGGAATAATTAGACAGTTGTCTTGAATTCTTGATGGAGAGCTAGAGAACTCAAATTCAGTGCTACACAACCAGTCCTTAAATAACCTTCCAAACCCTGCTGGTACCTCTCGTATAGCACTACCGATCTTTTTACATCTATCAAGTGTGTCACATTGATTGCTAACACCAAGCCATTCTTTGCAGGTAGAAGGCGGTCCAAACCCACCTGAAGAGGACTTAAGCCCAGTGAAAGGAAATATCACCTTCCCTCCTGGTAAAGCCATCGTCGTTTATAACCTGACAGTACTTGACGATCAGGTAAGGGGAAAAAAATTACCCATAAGACCTATATTAGGTGAAAGGGATTTTGTCTGTCTCTGGACACTGGTATGACTTGAAAGAGTTTGATTGAAATCTTAAGTGCTCTAAGAAAGCAGTACTTCCAAAATCAGTGGTAGGCCAGGATCTGGTGGCTGATTGGCCAGGATTATTTGACAGTTGGTGCTGGTTCTAGGCGCACCACATTTTGGAGAGAGGGCTTTTCTCGTTGGAGCGGTACAGTCGGATTTTGTAACAGACGGTTGCAGGAATCTGCCTAGATGTAGGAATGACTGAAACCAAAGCTAAATGTCTCCTACCTTGACCCCAATCTCGTCTGCGTAGCCACCGACCCCTTGCCCATGTCCTGCCTCCAGCTTGAAATTCCCTTCCCTTTTAAATATGACAGACCATCGCTCTCCCCACCTTCAAGTGCTTATTAAAATCATGACCTCCAAGAGGCATTCTCTGACTAAGCCCTCATTTTCCACTACTTCCTCTTCCTTCTGCATTTCCTTTGCTCTTGGATCTGTACCCTTTAAGCTCTTGGTATTCAGCCCACCTTTAGCCCCACCGCATTTGTATAGATAACTATAATTTATTTTCATGTCTGTCTCCCCATCTAGGCCGTAAGCTCCTGGGCAGGGAATGGATCTACCAACTCTGTTGTACTCGCCCAAGTGCTTAGTACAGTGCTTGTACTCAGGAAGAACTCAGTAAATACCATTGATTGAATATTCCTAGTGGTGTGGGGACAGATGAAGTTCTTTACTTGCTGCAGTAAAGAATTCTAGTCTGTGAGCTACTTGCAGGCATGGATCATGTCTACCCAATCTATTTTATTGTACTCTCCCAAGCACTTTAGTAGTGCTCTGCACACAGCAAATGCCCATTAACAGTGATTGATTAAAGAACTACCTTTTTGACATAATAAACTGATATGAGGCCCAGACCAAACCTTGTGATTTATTTTTGCCAGTGATCTCATGCCTTTTGGCATTATCCTGATAATTGTATACTCCTGAAGTTTAGGTCATTTGGAAACCACTTATGTTCAGTTTGCTTTTGATTATTTTAAGGATATGTCCTGTTTTAGTAGAAACATTTGAGTCATGGCAAAACATAAAATAGTAACTGCAGAGTTCAAAGTTGATGCTAACGGATAGGAAAAGAGCTGTGGCATATCTTTTAAGATTCAAGAGAAGTGGAATTGAACAATATAATGTTAGGATGAGCTTCTGTAAACTAATTTTGAGGAGAAAAAAAAGTCTTGGCTCAGGAAACAACTGCACCCTTATTCCCATAGTCCTTTAGAAGCTAAAGGAGCCCAATGTGGCCAATTAGTAAAAATGTTTTAAGTGCAATAAAATACAGGACCTATAGGATTTATTTCTCTTAATCCCTAGAAAAGAAATGCTTAGAAAAGAGTAATCCACTTTACTGTCAAATATTTGCAATCACTAGGTACTGTAATTAATTTTTTTCTGGGCTATTACAAGCCAACATCTGTAAAAGTATAATTTCTAAGTCAATACCAGAAAATTTGGTATCTCGACAGTGATTTATGATGCTAATTAACTGCAAATTTAAGAAAATTTATAGTCTTATTTCTTAAGATTACAATAATTTATCATTTTATTGTAAGGTAAGGACAAAAGCTCTTGTTTCAAATGACACTGTAGGTCTCTCTTCTTTTATAAATATAGTCCAGTATCATAATGACGACAAATACTTTATCAGTTAATGCAAAATCCTCAATTTTGCAAATACACCTAGCTTTCTTTTCCTGCGGGTGATGCATTCTTGCTTGGGAGATGTCTCCCAAGCTAGGTCTCACTTGCTGACAATATGCACGTGCTCATGCTCCCGGCTGTTTACTCAACACCACTTCAAGTTGTATCCAGTCAGGCTTGTACTGTCGGAGGAACGTTCCCTGCTTTTTCCTTCCTGTGCTGGCCAAACTGCTAAGGGCAAATATACATCCTGGAAGAACTGATTTTACTCAGATTGTAACCTACCGTAGGAGGCAACTACTGAATTGCACTAGTAGTAATAATAGTATTCAATATTTGTTGTGTACAGAGCAACTGTACTAAGCTCTGGAAAAGAATGCACAAGTGGAAATTAGTCACTGGGGATTAACTAAGCCATCAGTGAGCCACCCTTCAGTGGTAGATCTAGGACTCGTCCCTCCACCTGAGGGCCAGGGACTGCATGCATGTTGCCATTAAAAAAAAAAAAATTATGGTATTTAAGTGCTTACTGTGTGTCAGGCACTGTACTAAGCGCTAGGATAAATACAAGCTAATCAGGTTGGACAAAGTCCCTATCCCACATACAGGATATGGGACACAGTCTTCATTCCCATTTTACTGATGAGGTAATTGAGGCACAGAGAAATGACTTGCCCAAGGTCACAAAGCAGACAAGTAGCAGAGCTTGGTTTAGAACCCAAGTTCTTCTGATCCTAGGCCCGTTCTCTATCCACTAGGCCATGATGCTTCTCATTCTGACTTGTGGAACCCAATAGTTGTTCAATCAGAAAGAAGTGTACTTTGGGAAAATATTTTGAAATTGAGAGACGCTAATGAACCTGTCACATCCTTTACCTGTAGGGAGAGATTTTTAGTTTGTCAAAATTCTCATTTTGATATTCAGGATGCTGTGCGGGCATTTTAATTGTCCATTTTTCACTAATGTTTATGTTTCTTTGCCAGATACCAGAAAATGATGAAACCTTTTTTGTTGAACTAAAAAGTGTAGAGGGAGGAGCAGAGATCAACACTACACAGAACTCTATTCAAATTACTATTAGGAAAAATGATAGTCCAGTACGCTTCACCCAGAGTGTGTATATGGTGTTGGAGGAAGATGAGGTACTCATAATTCCAGTGGTTCGTGGCAAAGATGAGGGCGGAAACATTATTGGATCTGAAGAAAATGAAATCTCTCTCCGTTACACCATTGTGACTGGGAACTCTACAGCTCATGCCCAGCAAAATTTAGATTTCCTTGATCTTCAGCCAAACACCACAATTATTTTCCTACCCTCTGTTCATGAAGTGTATTTAAAGTTTCAAATTGTCGATGATATCATACCAGAAATTGCCGAGTCTTTTCACATTGTACTGCTCAAGGACACCTTACGAGGAGATGCTGTAGTACTGAGTCCTTCTACTGTTCAGGTCACCATTAAGCCTAATGATAAGCCCTATGGAGTGCTGTCATTCAACAGTGTCCTGTTTGAGCGGACAGTGATCATTAATGAAGACCAAATAACAAGGTAAAGTTGGTTTTAAATCAAGTGTTAATTCAGTACACATGTAGAGATTTTACTGGGAAAGAACTAGTTCTGGCGGAGAAACTACATTTCCTTTTTCACAAGTTAGAAGTTTGTTTTTCTGTTTAGACTTTCTAAAATCAATCAGTCCTTTTTTCAGGCTCCCCAAAGGATTTAAAACAATAAAATAAATAAAATCAACCACTCACACCAAGTTATGACATGTGGATTGTTGTGCTGGATTTGTGGTCTCCTAAATTATATAAACCCAATATGAAATCAAATGAAATAGAAGACAATATTGGAGCATCCCTTCAGGAATGGATGAATCTCATTCTGGAGATCTGAGAATCTGTGAAGAGGAATTATAGTGATAGTGCCTTGGGCAGGGCCATTTATGTGATTCGGGGACAGAGCACTATATGTGATGCAACTAGGCAGGAAAGGATGTTGCATATTACAGAATTATTAGACGCTGATGAGGCTTTTACCTCAGGATATTGAAATCAGAACTTCTTGGCTATATATCCATAAATGGGCAGAGGTAAGGAGTAAGGGAACTTGGGTTTTAGTCCTGGCTTTGCCTCCTGCCTGCTGAGTGACCTGGGGCTAGCCACTAAACTTCTCTGTGCCTCAATTTCCCTCACTGGCAAGATGGGGATTACATATCTGCTTCTGTCACTTCCCCTTAGACTGTGAGACTCTTGTGGGACAGGGACAGTATCAGATCAGAATGAATGATATCTACTTCAGCACTAAGGGTTTAACAAAATGTCACTGTTATTCCTACATGGATGTCTGAAAGCTTTGCTTGGTGAAGAGGCTAGGTTTTAGTCTAAAGCAATCCCTAAGTTAGGATAATGAACAAATGAGCTTATCCTAGTTTTCTTTCTACCCCAGCTGTAGTTTTACGTCTAGAGAAATATATTACCATGTGAAAATCATCCTCTGGTGGATTTTGACTAAGCCCTCTTTTCATTTTCTTCCGTTCCCTTCTGTGTCACCCTGACTGGCTCCCTTAATCACCCCCTCCTCCTCCCCCCAGCCCCATAGCACTTTGGTACATATCTGTAATTTATTTATATTACTGTGTGCCTCCCCCTCTAGACTGTAAGCTTGTTGTGGGCAGGGAATATATATGTCTGTTATATTGTACTCGCCTAAGCTCATAGTTTAGTGCTCTCACACAGTAAGCACTCAATAAATTCCACTGATTGTCAGCTCAGGCAGAACTCAAGTCATAGCCAAAAGGAAGTTTCATCTGTCTGACTTCCTTCCTTTGCTCTGCCTTCAGGGGGAAGTTTGTCCTGCATGGCCTATGATCTGACTGGCCAACAGAAGTGCACGCTTGGTCCATCTTCAATTACAGTAGTCAGCCCCAAGCAGAACCAGCGTTAGAACCCAGGTCTCCTGTTTCCCAGGGGCAGTGCTCTTTCTACTGGAACAACAGCAAGATCAAAACAAAAGATAGAAGGGTTAGGGAAGAGTAGTTGTTTGATCCATTTCTGTTCACTCCAGCAGGTTTGACGAAATCACAGTGGTAAGAAATGGTGGAACACATGGAAATGTTTCGGTGAACTGGGTTTTAACTCGCAACAGCAGTGATCCATCCCCAGTAACCACAGACATCACACCTGGTTCAGGCATTTTACATTTCGCACAAGGGCAGATGCTGGCCATTCTGCCTCTGACTGTCATTGAGGATGATTTCCCTGAAGAAGCAGAAGCTTATCGCCTTCAGATTTTGCCCCAGACAGTACGAGGAGGTGCCGAAGTAATGGAGCCCATTGAAGTAAGCCTATTGTAATGTGTGACCACCAAGTTTCTTCTCGAGAGAAAAAGTAATTTTGGAAATCACAGTCTCCCTACTCTTCAAGATCATTTCTTTTGGAGAAATATACTCTGGTTTTTTTTTTAATGTTCCTACAGAATGACATGTTTTTAAAATTAGGTTTTTAGGATATTTGAGTAAGCACATGATTAAGGACTGATCATATCTAAAATTCAGTGCATTTCACCAATATATGTTAATAAAGTAGAGAGGGATATTTGTGTTCTTTATAACAAGTGTGAATACTAGGCATTAAGATTCTCCTTTCTCTCGTAGCTTTTGTTCTACATTCAAGACAGTGATGATGTTTATGGTTTAATAACATTTTACCCTTTGGAAAACCAGAGGATTGAAAGTAGCCCAAGTGGACGGTTTTTATCCTTGAGTTTTTCAAGACAAGGAGGAACGAAAGGAATTGTGAAGATGATTTATTCTGCACTTTACATCCCTGCTGGAATTGTGGACCCTTCACGAGCAAAAGATGGCATCTTGAATGTATCTGAGAGAAACAGCCTCATCTTCCCAGAGCAGAAAATCCAAGTTAAAACCAAATTACCAATAAGAAATGATGCATTCCTTCAAAATGGGGCCCATTTCTTAGTACAGGTATTTATTCTGTTAGAAAGTGAAAGATATTACACCCTGATTAGAAAACGTGTAGTTTGTTCATGATAGTGACATGACATTTATGTGCTCTAACTATGGAAATGGTGTCTGTGGAAGCAGTTCTTTTAAGAGCTATATATAAACTGTACCTATGTCAGCCTTTGTAAAGAATGAACTTAAAACTGCTTTGAGGCCTTGGATCAACATTAGCAGAAATTGTTTGTACTTTACTTACAGTTTTACAAAATACTTTTACCTTCGCCGTAAAGTGCAGTATTCCCTGCTGGCTGACATTGTTTTTGAGGAAGAATGTTTTCAAATAGGCTCTATTCCCAGATCCTTTGTTCTCTCTTGCAAGTGAAATCTGTATGAATTACACTCTTTCTTTTCCATGTACCTTTACTGGCATTGTAGTATTGAAGGAGATGGAGTGAGTATCTCGAAAAGAGGTCAGGGAAAAAGTTGTGTAAGTGTTCTTTATAAATAGAGTACATTTTTTTGGGGCGGGTGGGGGAGCGCGTCATACTATAGCTCTCTTCGTAGACTCTAAAAGAGAGCTGAATTAAATTGCCTCCCGAAGTGATTCAGAGTCGTAACTCGAAACAGTTTCCTCATGTTCACAATTTGATTATTTTATATTTATTTTGGTATTTTACACAACTCCTGCATGACTTCTGTAACTGCAGTAGAATTTTGAATTTTTAAATACCAGCATTACATAGTTGACTTATATTTAGCCTCTGGTAGACCATGAACTACAGTTCTTTTTCTGCTTGATGCCTGCATCAATTCCCAACTCTTTTGTTCAAGAGTTGATCTAGAACTCTTTAGAAGAATTTCTCTAATTTTGCAAGTGGTCAGATGACAACGTTTAAGGTTCAGTAGCTATTTATTTAGGGTCTTGTCATAATTGCAAATTATTCTCTAGCCTGTTTTTTTTTTCTGTCTTTGAAGTCTGATCTATCATTCTAGATAGGGACTCGTTATCATACAGGACTTTCATCACAAAAGGGGTATTCCTTTCTATGATTACAATTATTAGAGGACTTGAAAATGACATGAAAAATAGTGGAACCTCAGAAGGAACATAAATAAAATTCATGATTTTCTGGGATCTGAAATGTGCTCCGAAGGCTTTGAAGTCTCTGCTCCTCTTAGACAAAATCCTCACTTTCACTATGAATGTGGGGATCTCTGTGCTTAGTTAAAACAACAGAGGGGTCTCAAGTCATGGGCAATCAATTTAAGGCCTCATTTGGGAACCAGAACTATTAGTCATTAACATAATTCCTTGAAACTTCCAGCAGTCTGTAAATCAGGAAACATGGTTAGAATTAGAAGCGTTTATAACTTGGGTGGAACATAATAGACGAGCAAGGCAGGAATGGGAGGAGGTGGCAGCCTTAGTGAGGAAACTTGAATGAAACAAAAGAGTGGAGAATCAGAGACATGAGCTACACATTCTTCAGCCCCCTTTCCAGTTAAATACTTTGGCCTGAGATACAACTTTTGGTACCCATGTGATTACTGATGTGGAGTCCCCAACTGCAAAGTCTCTAAAAGCAAGTAATTGTTCTTTCTGAGTCAGTTGGAGCTTTTTAACAGCTCCATAAAGAACACAGGTGGGAAAAATTGTACAAAGTAGGAAATGTGCCAGTCAAATATGTTCAGGCCTAACAAACCCCCGAATCATTTGTTGTTGCTAGGTTTTCTGTTTTGTTTTGTTTTTTGTTTTTTTTTTTACAAAATGCAGAACCAGGACTGCCACCACTAGCTTAGGTGAAGTAAAATTAGATATTGCTGTGAATGATATTCTCCTTCTTTCATTTTGCCTTCCTCAGCTACTTCAGGCTTTCAGTCTATTTCCTTTTCTAGTAGAAAGAACAAATTAAATTTTCCATAGTGCCAATTCTGGCTCTCTAGCCTAATAATGGGTGCTAGGCTGATCCAAAAGATGTTGCATTTTCAAATTATTTGAAATTAAAGTATTAATTTCTTAAACGAAGTATTTCTTATTTAGCTTCTTGAGAGAAGCAGCTTTCCCTAGTGGAACGATCTTGGGCCTGGGAGTCAGGAGATCTGGGTTCTAATGCTGGCAACACCACTTGCTTGCTGTGTGATCTTGGGCAAGTCATTTAACTTCTCTGTGTCTCAGTATCCTCAACTGTAATTAGGAGTTAGCAAGAGATAGCTATTCTCCTGCTGCTTCAACTGAGCCTCATGTGTGACAAGGTCTGGTCCTGACCTGGTTGTATTTTATCTTCCTCTGCACTTAGTACAGCTACTTGGTGCCCCTTGTCAGCTGTGTGACTGTGGGCAAGTCACTTCTCTGTGCCTCAGTTCCCTCATCTGTAAAATGGGGATGAAGTCTGTGAGCCTCACGTGGAACAACCTCATTCCCCTGTATCTACCCCAGTGCTTAGAACAGTGCTCTGCATGTAGTAAGCACTTAACAAATACCAACATTATTATTAAGCATAGAGAAAATACCATTATTTCATCTAGCTGATAGATAATATTTAAAAATTTTGGTTTGCCCACATTATAGCTGGAAGCTGTGGAATTGGTGAATATCATTCCTCCAATCACACCCATAAGTCCCAGATTGGGTGAAATCTGCAACATCTCCTTGCATGTTACTCCAGATATTGCAAATGGAGAAATTGGCTTTACCAGCAACCTCCCCATCATCCTTCATGAGCCAGAAGAGTCTTCAGCTGAGATGGTAAGTAGGATATTTCTTAATTGGGTTTGTTTTTTGCAGAACTCAAAAGAGAAAGCATAGAGGAGGAAGCACCCCAGCTCACTGTAGCTCTAAATACCCTTTCCACCAGAAGAGGATACCTTTAGTATCTGCAGCCAGAATAGAGTGAAAGAACAGAAACCTCTGAGATCCTACAGAGTGCCTTGCCTCCCTTTATCCACCTTTGGCAGTAGGGGGGGGAAAAAGCCAAAAATGATGTCCCAGGCTGATTAAGATTTCAGGAAAAGAAAAAGCAGTGTCGCCTTGTGTATAGAGCATGGGTTTCAGAGTCAGAAGAACCTAGTTTTTAATCCTAGCACTGCCACTTGTATGTTGCATGACCTTGGATAAATTACTTTATGCCTGGTACCTCACCTGTAAAATGAGGATTAAGACTGTGAACCCCATAAGGGACGTGGACTGTGTCCATCCTGATTATCTTCTATCTACCCAGCACTTTGTACAGTGTCTGGCACGTAATAAGCACTCAAATACCTTAGAGATTAAAAAAAAGAAAGATTTTATAACACCTTGAAGGAAGTGAAGCAACTTGGCCTAATGGATAAAGCACAGGCCTGGGAGCCAGAGGACCTGGGTCCTGGGTCACTAGCTTGCTCTGTGAACTTGGGCAAGTCACTTAACATTTCTGTGCCTCAGTTTCCTCAATTGCAAAATGGAAATTCAGTACCTCTTCTCCCTCCTACTTAGACTGTAAGCCCCAGATGGGACAAGGATTGATTCCGGCCTATCTTGTATCTACCCCAGTGGTTATAATAGTGATAGACAAATTTATTATTATTATCATATGTCATTGAATCATTTCCATTTCATGAGTGACTATAGGTATACTTTCTCCAGAATGTCCTATTTTCTGCCGTAATCGGTAACCTTGCAAACGGTTCTTCCATTATTATTGTTATGGTCTCTTTCCATCTAGCTGCTGGTCTGCCTCTTTCATGTTTTCCCTGGACTTTTCCTAGCATTAGTGTCTACTCCAGAGAATTAGTCCTCCTGGTGATGTATCCAAAATACTTTAACCAAGTCGAGTCATTTGGCCTTCCAAAGACCAGATTGGCTTAATTTGCTCCAAGACACACAGAGGGTGCTAACAAATATCTTAAAAAAAAAAAAAAGAGGTGTGTGTGGGGAATGTATCTTCTTTGTATGGTCCTAAGTGCATAGTGTAGTGCTCAACTACTGCTATTGGTAATAACAGGCTCAAATGTTTAGTTACTGGTTTATGTGATTCTCTGTGAGAATCCAGAAGTTCTCATCATTTTTGGGGCACCAAAGGATTTCCTTTCAGAAATCCAGGGCAACCTTTCAAGTATTGGCAGGACCTGGTTGTCATTGTAATGTTCAAGCTTCCATCGTAGACACGGGGCTGAGGGGATGTAATAAATCTAATCTGGGACCGTGTTTCCCAAAATACTTTAAATAGTACATCCAATGATGCTTTTACATTTATACATAGGTGCATACATATAATCTATTTAGAAAGAATGTGCATCAAACTTCACAGTCCCCCGCTAACAATTTATTGGGATGAATCCAGGGGGAGTTGCTGAATTTTCAAATACACAGTAATATTTCTGCTACAGTATGTTCCTCCCACCCCCCTCCTTTTTTTTGTTAGGTATATGTTGCCTTACATCGAGATGGAACTGATGGTCAAGCCATTGTGTTTTGGAGTTTGAAGCCCTCTGGCTTCAATGCAAAAGCAGTGACAGTTGGTGACATAGATCCTTTCAATGGCTCTGTTGTGTTTCTATCTGGACAAAGTGACTTAACAGTCAACATCACCATCAAAGCTGATGATGTACCAGAAATGAATGAAACAGTCACTCTTTCTTTGGACAGGTAATGATTTACCATTTTTATCTTTACTGACTTCTTTGCTCTTGAGAGTTTCTGCTAAGAGGTGAGGCATTGTGGTAGGGTAGTCAGGTGACCAGATGTATGTTTGTCAGTCCAGTCTTTGGCTGGTCCGTCCCCTGCCTGGTACGGGCATGGCCCTGGTGACTTTTACGTCAGTACCCAGGCTCCTGCTGCTGAGTTCTGCGGCTTGGAAGTGATTCCCGCATTCAGCGGGATCTGGGAGGGGCACTAAAGGTAGGAGGGGGTAAGGATTACCCTGGAGAAACTCTCGGTTGGATGGCCTTGGGCATACTTTGGTAAAATGGTGCATTGGACTTCATTTCTGCTTGTCTGTTGTAACACGTTCCATCACATGCGTCTCCTTGTCTGGTATCCATGAGGTCCAACATTGGCCATCCTCCTAGTGGTGCCCAGTGACCAAAAGGTTGGCACCACTGGGACCCATATTTGATTTTGTAGCCCCTAAATTTGCCACAGGCCAGGTTCCTTCAGATGCTTTGAACTCCACAAGTGTGTCTCCACCACTTGTCTGCTGTGTGACTTTGGGCAAGTCACTTCACTTCTCTGTGCCTTAGTTACCTCATCTGTAAAAGGGGATTAAGACTTGTGAGCTCCATGTGGGCCACAGATTAGCTTGTATCTACCCCGTGTGTCTAACCTGATTAGCTTGTATCTACTTACCCCAGAGCTTAGCACAATGTCTGGTGCATAGTAAGTACTTAACAAATACCATAAAAAAAAAGCTCCCCAAATATGACCTGAATTTTAAATTACCCATTCCCAATGCTCAGTGCTCCCTCTGGGATTTGGGTATCCTCTTCCACCATCCCTTTGGAATGGCTAGGGAGAAGTGGACAACCCAAAAGTTACTTAATGATGGTATTGGTTAAGCGCTCACTATGTGCGAAGCACTGTTCTAAGCCCTGTCAGTTGCCAGGGACAAGTAGACGAGAGCCTCCTTTGCCAGTTTGTCGCCTGTTGAGTGATAAGTGGAAGGCTCCAATCTCCAGGCATCTAGTGCCATTTGTTTAAAAAAAAAAAAAAAGGCAAGAGAAGTTAATGTCTAAATATTCCTTTATTTTCCTAAATATTGTTATTTAGTCCCAAAAGATAATAATAAAGAAGATGATTGGGAGGGTGTTCTTCCATTTGTAACAGTTTTGTATAGAAAATATTCAATCCCTGAAAGGGGTGTGTGTTGTCCAATTAGCTTAATTGTTTCAAATACAAATCAAGGGGGGGAAAAAAAACCAAACTCTTCTGATTTTAAAGTATTCAGCTTTGTCCCCTGTAGTTGACAGCAATCAAGGTCCTTTTTTATTTCGGTCGAAAAATGAGTCAGTCCCATGCCCCTGCTTTGCTTGTTAGCTCTCTACATTGGGATTGAGGCATTGAAGTGATAAAGTTGCTGGGTTTTTTTTATTCTGCCCCTGGAGGCATTGAGAGCCTCAGACTTTATTCTTCATGTAGCAATTAAAAGTAAGAACCCAAATAGTGCCGTGTTGTACCCTGCTACTCAAGATTAAAGTGAGTAAAAGGGCAGTGATTGTGTGGCTGCTTTAATAGGTATAATCCTCCTTTGCAGTACCTGATCTGAACTTTTTATTTCATTACTAGTCATTTGATTTTTTTTTTCCAATTTCACTGAAAGGTTTTGTGGTTTAGAAACCTTTGAGTTGAAGCATTCTCTAACATTTTAAAACTAGAAATAAGCAAGTCACTGGAGATTTGATGAGGATTTTTTCTTTGAAGTTGGTGGATGCGAAAGAAGGAACAGAATATTGGAACAAATTCTGTTAAACGCCTACTGTTAATTTTAATTACCTTCCAGTATGACATTGTATTTAATCTTTCCCTGTGTTCAAAAATATGTTTTTTTTAAAAAAATGAAACTGGCTGAAAATTCATTTCGGATTAAACCACGAACAGAAGTGTTGCTTGTTTTGGTGTTTTTTTGTTGTTGTTGTTATTTTTAGGGGGCAATTTGGTTTTCAATTTTTAGTATTTTTTGGTGAGAAGCTAAGTAAAGTCTTACTGACATATCTGACTTCATGGAATTCTCTCTTCTTTTTTCCCTCCTCCTCCCCCTAACCATGCCCCCCAAATTAGGTTTTGGCACTAATTAAAATCAGTGAGCAATTCTGAAAAAAGTGGGGAAGATGACTAGTGAATTCATATATTGGCAGTAGTGATCAAAGATCTTGCAATAGCACTTCGATTTTGGCTCAGTCGTGAGGCCCACTGAGCAGAACAAAATGTGTTTAATAAGTCAGAATTTTAGTAATAATGCACATTTACCTTCTCTATTTTCCAATGCACAGAACTCAACTTGGAACCTTAGCTAAGTTGACACTTATAATTACATAAGGCAGTGTAAAAGTATATGATTAAACTGTCTGGAACAAGGTATTGCGATTTGATTCCATAAACACTTTTTAATTTCTTTTACCTTTTCACTAGGTGTGTAAACCCACACAGTATCTGAAAATATATGGATTGAAAGTAGAATGCACTAAGCAATATATGGGGTGAGGAATTTTGAAATTTGACCACCAATTTTGGCTTAGAGGAAATGAAGTTAAGCATTGGCTTAAGCATAATCATGTCATCTTCCCTGTTCATTTTAGATTAGGAATCATTAAAGTGTTGTTGCAAATTCAAACTTAAGCAAAGATACCTTAATAAAGAAGGCCCGGTCTAAAAGGACTAGAAGATAACATTTAACTTAAATTCATTTCTTGAATTACTCAGAATTTTTTTTTTGCACTTAGAGACCATGTAATTTCAGCTCCTTAAGTTTCAGTAATGGTCCTGAAAAATTAATTTTGAATGAAATAAAAAAATTCCCAGTGGAGTAAATCCCAAACCATTAATACCTAAATTTCAATATGTATAAGCAAATGTATAATTTGGGGTTTAAAAGGAAAATTCCCAAATTCTAGTTGTTAATCCATTTTTGTTTTCTGAAATTTCCCAATACTGATTATTCCTAGAATTGTGCTGTGATGACTCATTTTCACTGCAAAAAATTTAATGATCCACTCCTTTTTGTAATACTTTTAATATTAAAAAAGGATTCACAAGTGCGTAAGGTTATTAAAATATTGTTTATTATCCATCCTTTATACCTATAATCATGAATTTCAGATTGTCTTTTCCATTCTCACTAAGTGACCAACAACAAAAAAAATCCTGCTTTTGCAGTTTCGTTGGCAGGTTCAGGGAACAATAGGCCTAGAGATTCATTTAAAGCTGTGAATAGCTTCCAGTAGTTACCCCCCCCCCCCGCCCATTTTAAAGCACTAAGTAATTATAAAGGGGTCTGAATAACATTTGCTCAGCTGCTGCGGTCTGTGAGCCCGTACAGTGCTTGGCAGCAACGGAGCTCTTGCAGACGGGCCAGGGAGGACCGTCTTGAATGGATCTTGACATGCCGATTGGTCATGGGGTCATCCTTCCTAAGTGGGAACTGCCCAACCTCTTGCTAGCAATTGTCAGTGGGAAAGCTCCCAGAAAGCTGGGTTCCCATAAGGTGGACGCTATTAGCTATGGGGGAAAGAAAAAAAAAAACTTTCTTTACTTTTACACTTCTGTTCTGAGGCTGGCATTATTAAGAATCTGGTGAATATTACTTTAATTTCTCCCTCTCCCTCTCTGCATTGACAGGGTAGAAACTGAAAGGTTTGTCGTATATTTTGGGTAAGTGCACAGAGGCATATCTTTTTGTCTTAGGTGAATCAACATTTTGTTTTGGACACGGCCCTGTCTTGCAGGAGATTCACAACTCCAGAATCATTTTGTCTTGCCTGTCAGCCCATGCATGCTTCGTGGGCTGTTTCACTTGTTAATGGCGTGGGCTGCTGATGGGAGCCCCTTTGTGCATTCATGGAGTTAACGATTGTTATGGTATGAATGCACATGGGGTATTTGTTGTGAGAGTTTTTCTTTACAATATGATTTGAGGCAGTCTGTAAGACAGGAACTTGGCATTTAAAATGGACTATATTGAGCAAAGTATTCTTTACTTCATAGGTGGAACCCTCTCTCCACTAATGATTCAGGTTTAAAAATATTCTTTGGCTTCTGTTGGGTAAATATTTCCAGTACAAGTGTTCCAGGATAATTTCTTCTTGGAAACCCAGTCTGTATAATGCTTTCTGGTACTAATTTAATGTGTCTAGGAAAATGCCATTAATTCTTTCAGGTCACCAAGATACTATTGTATAATTACAAGAGGAATCTGCCCCAAATATCA
Organism: Ornithorhynchus anatinus; assembly: GCF_004115215.2. Taxonomy (NCBI): domain Eukaryota; kingdom Metazoa; phylum Chordata; class Mammalia; order Monotremata; family Ornithorhynchidae; genus Ornithorhynchus; species Ornithorhynchus anatinus. The sequence continues at coordinate 14,526,543 of NC_041728.1, read as the reverse complement.
ATTATACTTCTATTTTATGTTTCAAGACGATGCCATGGATCATGAACTTTGGGGCTTTGGAACTGAGACAGAGTCAGTCATTCCTTCCGCACTGTTTCTCAGGCTGCATTTTGCCGTGTTGTTCCAAGGTGGTTTTCATTTCCGCCTCATAATCTCACAATCTTCCTGAAGTGCTGCCGATCCAAAAGAGCCTTCGTATTCCCGATTGCTGTGTGACAGACTGACTTTGGCCTCCTAAAATTCCTGGAGTGGGAGGGGGCATGCAATATTGGTCATTCATCCTCAGAGTGACATTAGTGCCTTGTTAAAGCTTTGTCAGAGCAGCCCAGTCTGGGAGCCCTCTCTTTCCCTTACATGGGGAAGGAGTCTTGGAAAGGTGCCTTTTAAAACTGCCTGCTCGTTAGTAAGCATGTCTGGTTGGCCTCATAACTGTGTTGCATGCCCTAATGAGTTTATGTATAGAAATTAAGCATTGCAGCATGGACCAGTAGCTGCACTGTAATAGTAATATTAAATAATAATTATAATTATGGCATTTGCTAAGTGCTTACTATGTGCCAAGGACTGTTTTAAGCACTGGGGAAGATACAAGGTAATCAGGTTGTCCCATGTGGGGCTCAAAATCTTAATCCCCATTTTACTGATGAGGTAATTGAGGCACAGAGAAGTTAAATGACTTGCCCAAGGTCACTCAGCAGACACGTGACCGAGTTGGCATTAGAACCCATGACCTCTGACGTCAACGCCCATGCTCTTGCCACTAGGCCATTCTGCTTGCATTGGGCATGCAAGAGCCACAGTCTTCTAAAAAGTAACACTGCATGCCTTTGAACAGGCCAATCAATCAGAAGTATTTATCGTGAGGAGCACTTTACTAAGAACTGGGGAGAGTACAATAGAGTTAATGCTAATAGTAATGATAATGGTAGTAAGAAGAAAAAAATTAAGCTCTTACCTTGTGCCAAGCCCTGTAAATCCTGAGGCAGATGTGAGATCATGAAGTTGGACACAGTCCCCGCCTTACAGTCTAATTAGGAGGTACATCAGGCATTGAATCCCCATTTTACAGATGAGGGAACAGATACAGAGAAGTGAAGTGACTTGTCCAAGGTCAAACAGCAAGCAAGTGGCAGACTTAAGTTAGAAACCGACTCCATGGCCTACGTTGCTGCTTCTAGGCCACGCTGCTTCTGGAGCTTGTTTTGGACAGGGAACATGTCTTCACACTCTGTATTGTACTTTCCCACGCACGTAATACAGTGCCGTGAACAAAGTAAGTGCTCAATAAATATGAGTTAGTAGACACAATCCTTGCCCTCAAGGATCTTACAATCTAGAAGTTTAGATAATATATGTCCACATTGTGATCCTGAATTAGACCCCATCAATGGGCGACTCTCGGACATTAATGCTTAATACTCTTTCTTTTAAAGAAGTCTCCCCACTTGAGAGTAATGATTTTTAGGAGTGTGTTTTGCATTGCCATTGCCTTTCTCAGTGCTCCAAAGATGACCCAGAGAGATAGCGACCAACTAATGATCCCTCGGCTACCTCTGAAACCCAAGTGCCTGGTCACCATCATCAGTGTTTGTGGCCTTTTCATGTTGTTGAAGAGAAAGGGTAATTCTAAAAGTCCCAGACAGATAATAATGTTGGTATTTGTTAAGTGCTTACTATGTGCAGAGCACTGTTCTAAAGCGCTGGGGTAGATACAGGATAATCAGGTTGTCCCACGTGAGGCTCACAGTTAATCCCCATTTTACAGATGAGGGAACTGAGGCACAGAGAAGTTAAGTGTCTTACCCACATTCACACAGCTGACAAGTGACAGAGCCGGGATTCAAACCCATGAACTCTGACTCCCAAGCCCAGACTCTTTCCACTGAGCCACACTGCTTCTCCAATGCAATGCAGTTACAGTGCTGTAAAAGGAGCTGGTCAGTGCATGTTGGGCGAGGTGGCAAATGATGGAAGAAAGTCATTGGGCCACACAGATTAGAGTCAAACAGCTGTGGTATGGCTTGCCCAGTGAGTATGCCAAAGCCAGTTCGTCAGTGGCAATTATTGAGCACTTATTGTTTGTAGAGCATTATACTAAAAGCCTGGGAGAGTACAATCACCATCTATAAATTGGGGAGTAAGACTATGAGCTCCATGTGAGACAGGGACTGTGTCCAACCCCATTTGCTTGTATCCAACCCAGTGCTTGGTACAGTGCCTGGCACATAATAAACGCTTAACAAATACTACAATTATTATTATTAGTAGTAGTAATAGTAGTACAATTCTCAGGTTGGGATCACCAGCACTGCCATTTGCTTGCAGACTGGAAAATGCATATGGAATTCCCGAAGACTAAGTAATGGCAATTTACTGAGTCGGTTACATTTTGGCCGGAAAATCTGAGGCATGTTTGGATCCATGCAAGAATGTGAGATGCTGAATACAGATTGACCAATGCTTGATGCTAAAAAAAAAAAAAGCTCAGCATTCAGGCATACAAGTGCTATTTAGTGGCCTGAAAGAGATTATGCATCTACCAAACACCCAACACTACCAGAAAGAAATTTTAGAGATTTGGGAAACTGTATTTAGGAAGAAATGGTCAAGCCTCCAAAATATTGGTATTCTATTACTTCTTTTGGAACTCTTTGGCATTCCAATACCACTTTTCCAGAGGTCGTGTTTAAAGAGACAATGTCAATTGTTACGACATTAAGAATTTGTACCTTTACCACTAATTCTCATTCTGGTTTCCTAATTTATAGCCATGAGAATGAAATCTTATTGTTTAGGGTAAACCCCAAACAATAAGGACTGTGTAAAATGTAAGTGCAAATGAAAAAGGAAAGTGAATATTTTCTGGAAAAGTGGACCAACTTTTGAAGCCCCCAAAGCCTCATGTATTTTCACTTTCTGTTTTTGATCACTTTTGTTTTTCACAAAGCCTTCATTTAAAATTTTATTTTAGGAAACTTCTAGGGGTCTAATTTTATTACTATTAAATACTAGGCACTTTATCAAATCCTCCTTTTAGTTTGAATAATGAAGAAACTGAAACAACTTGATAAGAACTTCATAATAGAGTAATATCTGTTCCTACAAATCCATCATGTTCAGAGCTGGTTGACTCTAGTTGACGCTCACCTCTTGAGAGAAAATTTTGAAATCTAACACTAATTCTGCAATGCAGTCTTTCTTAAAAAGCCCCATGAAAATACTTTCATATCAAAATTACAGCTATGCAAAATATATTTTATTTCTAATTAATCACTGGAGAGTAATTTTTTTTCTGACTGCCTTATGTTTAAGATTGTGCAAGTGATCAATGGATTTCATGAAAACAACATAATGGACATGCCACATAGAATTAGAACTAAGTAACATAAAGTATCATAAAATGGATCCATCATTTTTCCTTCACACGCTGCACGTTGCATATGTGTGTACCTCCATATGCGGCTTAAGACAAAGCAATGGCTGTGAAAGCAGACCCTGAAATTGCTGAAACCATTTATTTACTTTCTAAGTGTCATTTTTCATTTCATAATCAGTGTGGCATCTGAACCACATTTAAGGTCGCCCATTACTGAGAAATTCAGTACTAGATCCCAGTATAGACTCAAACCTTAAGCCCTGTACAGTGATTCTGATCTGTCATTTGTAAGTATTTCTTCAGACTTGGTGAATCATTAAAAGAAACACTATGCAGCCTCACATTTCTGTACTTCCTTTCACAGGATAAGTGTGGAAAATCAGATCCTTAAATCTGGATTTACTAGCCGAGATATAACCATTTTGGAAAACGATGACCCCGGGGGAGTTTTTGAGTTTTCTCCTGCTTCCAGGGGACCCCATGTTATAAAAGTGAGGAGAGCTGCTGGGTAACAGCCTTTGAACAATAATTATTAAATGAGACCAATGTCTTAAATGGACTTTTAAACGAAATGTGTTTTCCATTTAAGGAAGGGGAATCTGTTGAACTCAAGATTATCCGCACCAGAGGTTCACTTGTCAGGCAATTCCTACACTACAGGGTGGAGCCAAAAGACAGCAACGAATTCTATGGAAACACAGGTGTCCTGGAGTTTAAACCAGGTGAAACGGAGATAGTGATTACGCTGCTCACGAGAATGGATGGGATCCCAGAGGTATACATTTACTATAGTTCTTGCATTAAGGGATGATGTAAAAATTTAATCATTGTAAAAACTGGAAGGAAAACTATGAATTCAGGGAAGGGTCATAACCTTTTTTGGGGGAAATCACAAATTGGTGCCTTTGTTTCCTCAAATTAGTTTATTGAACTCCGTGATGTTGCAAAATCATTTCAGGTCTTTCTTCCAGTCACTCAAGATTAAAATAAATCTGGTAGTTTAGGGGTGAGGCAACTGATCAACATAGTCTTGGTTTTAAACAGACAGTGTAGATTATGAAATGGACCAAAATTTGAGCCCATCCAAGATAGCCGTTAGAATATTTATAGAAAGCACTTTATTTTAGAGAGCTCTTTCTGTGTTGGGTCAGCTGTATGCAGACTGAACTTCTAAAATTCACTCTGGCCGGGGAAGTTGAGTGATGGGAGTCGAAACATGGATTTCTGTTCTCCTGGGATAATTCTAAATCAACCAATCCTTGGTATCTAAGTGCTTACTCTGTGCAGAATACTGTAGTGAGTGCTTGAGAGAGTACAGTATTATAGGGTTGGTGGACGTATTTCCTGACCACCAGGAGCCCTGAATCTACCGGGGGAGATGGATATGAAAATAAATTATGGATAGGTACATGAATCCTGTTTCAACTTACTCCCCATCCAAACAAGTTGGCTGCTGTTGCTGAAGGACCAGTTCTCTCTCACTTAGCTGTTTAGTTATCAGAGTGGAAGAAAACAGGTGTTTTGCTGTTTCCCAGAAGTTTACTACATGAAGGTCCTGACTGCCACATGACCCTTGTTTATTTTTGGCAGCGCTGAGCAGGTTTCCTCCCACCACCTACCTTACTTCTCTACAGAAGTTCCTCTTACCCCCTGCTCCCTCTATCTTCTCCTCTTATCTGAATTCGAGAGGGTGTGTGTGTTGAGGGGTGGTCTTTTATTCAGGATATCCATCATTCAACCGTGAGAATCATTTTTCACGTTGGCTATTGCGTGACCCTTCAGGGATGTTTTACTTATACCTAACTCTTGGAAGAGTGCTCTGTGACTATCATTGGGTTACACTCAATCAATTGCATTTACTATATGCAGAACATTGCACTGAGCACTTGGGAGAGTACCTCGTAACACAGCTGGTAGACACTTTCCCTGTTCACAACGAGCTTATAGTCTACAGAGGGAGGCAGGAATTAATATGAATAAATTCCTAATATGTACATAAGGGCTGTGGAACTGAGGAAGGGGCAAATAAAGGGTGCAAATCCTAGTGCAAGGACGACTCGACTCGGAAAGGCATGGGAGTAGAGGAGATGAGGGTTTAGGGAAGGCCTCTTGGAGGAGATGTGCTTTTATTGGGGCTTTGAAGGAGGGAAGGTTATAGTCTGTAATGATTTAGCAATAGAATTTTTATGCCACAGATCACTGTCTTCCTCTGTGCTGTTCCCCACACCCCCACACTTGCTAAAGGGCTATTGTCATCCCAGGGAACCACTGTGGCCTAGTGGAAAGAGTTCAGGCCTGTGAGTTAGAGGACCTGGGTTTTAATCCCAACTCTGTCTCTTGCCTGCTGTATGTGACCTTGAGCAAGTTACTTAGTTTTACTTTGCCTAGGTTTCTTACTCATTAAAATGGGGATTATACCCGTTTATCCTCCTATGTAGACTGTGAACAATATATGGGGTAGAGGCTGTGTTCAACTTGATTATCATTTGCCTAACACGGTGCTTGTTAGTAAGTGCTTAATAAATTCTTCAATTATCATTAATAGAATGTATCCACCCCCTTCAAAGCCTTATTGAAGGCTTGTCTCCTCCAAGAGGCCTTCCCAATCTAGGCCCTACTAAGTCCCACTCCTTTCTGTGTTGCCCTGACTTACTCCCTTTATTAATCTCCACTCCCAGTCCCACAGCACTTATATACATATTTGTAATGTATTTATATTAATGTCTGTCTCTTTCTCTAGACTGTAAGTTCATGTGGGCAGGGAATGTCTGTTTATTGTTATATTGTACTCTCCCTAGTGCTTAGTACAGTGCTCTGCACACAGTAAGCACTTAATAAATACAATTGACTTATCAGTACAGCTGATAACTATGGCAAATTTAGTTTTTCATGAGTAGGTTGACCTAAAATTTAATGAAGAAAAAACTTTCATATGACATTGTAGAGAGAAAATATTATTCTGATATTTAATTTGGCCACAGGCTCTGTTTTCCCCCAGTGGCCAAATCCCTCTTGAGTCACAAGGCAAATCCTCGAAGGGACCCTGGTCCATAGAACCTTCTAGAAAGTACTACCAGGGCACTGAATTGCCCACCCGATTTCAAAACCTCCTACAATAGAAAACTGCCATGGAAAATAATTCAAGTGGACCCAGATACTGCCCACCGCCCTGCCAAATGGGTGGCAGATTTTTCTTTTCATTGAGTATTTCCATTGCAAAGATGTTGTAGGGAGAAAAAATGTTATTTGTTAAGCGCTTACTATGTGCAGAGCAGTGTACTAAGCGCTGGGTTAGATACAGGGTAATCAGGTTGTCCCACGTGAGGCTCACAGTCTTAATCCCCATTTTACAGATGAGGTAACTAAGGCACCGAGGAGTTAAGTGACTTGCCCAAGGTCACACAGCTGACAAGTGAGCGAGCTGGGATTAGAACCCATGACCTCTGACTCCCAAGCCCGGGCTCTTTCCACTGAGCCACACTGCTTCCCAATAAGTACAATGACAGGGTTAGAAGGGATGGAATAGGCAGTGACTGAAATCCTCTCCAGCCTCTTAGTAGTTAAGCGCGAAACCATCATCCAAAATTTCCCTTATGATGAGGACCCTGACTCCAACTGATTAGGCCTTCTGGTGTTCTGGGCCCCAAGAACTAGTGATCATAGGCACTGGGGAATTACTGCAAGAAATGAGAGATGTTTAAAAGTGAACAAATAGATCCTTTGACTTCCTTGGTGAAAGCAAAGGTATAGATAAAAATCAGTTTTTTCCCTAATTTGATGCAATGTATTTTTTCAACGTTATGAACGTTTCAAGGTTTGTGTGTGCTTTCTTTCTAGCTGGATGAACACTATTCCGTGATCCTCAGCAGCCATGGCGACAGGGTTAGCAAGCTGGGTAGTGCCACTGTAGTCAACATAACTATCCTGGAAAATGATGATCCTCATGGAGTGATAGAGTTTGTTTCCGATGGAATGTCAGTAACCATAAATGAGAGCAAAGGAGAGGAGGTGTTTGCAGGTAATTTCCTTCATTTGTGCCTACTACATTAAAGTTTATACAGGCAGCCTTGGAGAGAATGCCACACCTTTCTTTATGATCAAGGAGCTACTGGGACTCAGAGAGAGTGGATTTGGGACTTTTTATAGTGATGGGTGGAAAGAGTGTGGAAACTCAGCACTGTGCTGCTGAGTGTTGATTTAGGGAAAAAAAAGGAGCCATGGAAATTAATTCCTATTATGATATTCATTTAAGGCTATTTTGCCCCTTGGTATTGGTGAATTTGTTGCTGATCTCAGTGACTGCAGTTGTTTTCGGTGAGCGTGATTGCATTCTGCTCAAAATAAGAGACACCGGTGACTGAGGTGTCAAGGAGGACAGATTCTTCCCTGATGCAAGGAAGAATTCCCAAAGGCTCAAGCTTCTGTGAGCCTGGGGGATGGGTAGGAAACTCAGGGATGTTCTCCTCTGTTTGGCAAAATGTGGTGAGAGAATCCCCAGCTTTCGGTGCCGTTTATTGAGCATTTAACTGTGTGTAGAGCATTGTACTAAGCACTCTGGAAAGTGCAAATACAATAGAGTTGGTAGACACCGACCCCTGCCCAAAAAGATCTTACGGTCTTGGGGGGTGAGACAGACATTAAATTACAGGTTGGGGAAATGGCAGAGTTTAAGCATATATGCATACATGCTTTAGGGCTGAGGGTAGCGTGACTATCAGATGTTTAAGGTTTGATGAGTAAAATCTGCCATCTTTGTCCCTGAAGGGTTTCCATTCTGAGGGAGAAACTAAACACTGTGTGGCAGCTCTAATGGGTTGTGAGATACAAAGGGATTCTTTTTAAGTGGTGTGGCTTAGTGGAAAGAGCCCGGGCTTGGGAGTCAGGTTGTGGGTTCTAATCCCAGCTCGCTCACTTGTCAGCTGTGTGACCTTGGGCAAGTCACTTAACTTCTCTGGGCCTCAGTTCCCTCATCTGGAAAATGGGGATGAAGACTGTGAGCCCCACGTGGGACAACCTGATCACCTTGTATTCGCCCCCAGCGCTTAGAAAAGTGCTTTGCACATAGTAAGTGCTTTGCACATAGTAAGTAAAATGCCATTTTATTTTTTAATTTTTATTAATACTGTAGAGGGGGGCAGTAACCAGTGAGGTGGAATTACTTGATTCTGTGCTAAAAGCATAGGATTTCTCTTTAAATTGAACTGTTATTTTGATGTTCATTGTTTATAATTATATATCTTTTTAAATGTTCTTTCACAGCTGTGTATGAAGTAATAAGGAACCAAGGCAACTTTGGGAATGCTACCATATCTTGGGTCATCCTGCCGGACTCTACTTACGATGTTTATCCTGCTCAAGACACTCTCTTCTTTGGAGATCAAGAGTTTTCAAAGAATATAACCATCTATTCCCTGCCAGATGAGGTAATTCATCCATTCATGCAATCATATTTATTGAGCGCTGTCTGCACATCATGGTACCAAGTACTTGGAAGAGTACAGTAAAACAGTAAACAGACACTTTCCCTGCCTACAATGAGCTTACAGTCTAGAGGTAAATATGTTCGCCTGTCTAATTGTTTGAAAAAGAGCAATTGCTTAAAGAATGTATATTTTTATGAGATTGGACTGCTCACTCAAATTGAAATGGGAATTAAGGTCATGATTGGTGTCTTCAGTAAAGCTTCAGTCCTTCCTATCATGTCACCTGAGCACTTGGATGTTCATTGCTCTCCTCACCCAGGGAGCATTGTGCATATAACTTAAAACTTGGTTTTTTCCTCCTGCTAGCAATTTATTTTAGTGTCTCTCTCCCCTACTAGATTGTAAGAGCCTTGAGGGGTGAACTCATTCGCTCTCACGGCTTTGACTACCATCTCTACGCAGATGACACACAGATCTACATCTCTGCCCCTGTCCTCTCCCCCTCCCTTCAGGCTCGTATCTCCTCCTGCCTCCAGGATGTCTCCACCTGGATGTCGGCCCGCCACCTAAAACTCAACATGAGCAAGACTGAGCTCCTCATCTTCCCTCCCAAGCCCGGTCCTCTCCCAGACTTCCCTATCACCGTGGATGGCACGACCATCCTTTCTGTCTCTCGGGCCTGCAATCTCGGTGTCATCTTTGACTCGTCTCTCTCGATCACCCCACACATCCTATCCGTTACCGAGACCTGCCGGTTTCACCTTTACAGTATCACCAAGATCCACCCTTTCCTCTCCACCCAAACGGCTACCTTACTGCTACGGGCTCTCGTTATATCCCGGCTAGACTACTGTGTCAGCCTTCTCTCTGACCTCCCTTCCTCCTCTCTTGCCCCGCTCCAGTCTATTCTTCACTCCGCTGCCCGGCTCATCTTCCTGCAGAAACGATCTGGGCGTGTCACTCCCCTTCTTAAACACCTCCAGTGGTTGCCTACCAACCTCCGCTCCAAACAAAAACACCTCACTCTAGGCTTCGAGGCTCTACATCACCTTGCCCCTTCCTACCTCTCCTCCCTCTCTCTTTCTACCACCCACCCCGCACGCTCCGCTCCTCTGCCGCCCACCTCCTCACCGTCCCTCGGTCTCACCTATCCTTCCGTCGACCCCTGGGCCACGTCCTCCCGCGGTCCCGGAACGCCCTCCCTCCTCACCTCCGCCAAACTAATTCTCTTCCCCTCTTCAAAACCCTACTTAAAACTCACCTCCTCCAAGAGGCCTTCCCAGACTGAGCTCCCCTTCTCCCTCTACTCCCTCTACCGCCCCCCCTTCACCTCTCTGCAGCTTAACCCTCTTTTCCCCCCATTTCCCTCTGCTTCTCCCCCTCTCCCTTCCCATCCCCTCAGCACTGTACTTGTCTGCTCAACTGTATATATTATCATTACCCTATTTATTTCATTAATGAAATGTACATCGCCTCGATTCTTTTTAGTTGCCATTGTTTTTACGAGAAGTTCTTCCCCTTGCCTCTATTTATTGCCATTTTTCTTGTCTGTCTGTCTCCCCTTATTAGACTGTAAGCCCATCAAACGGCAGGGACTCTCTATCTGTTGCCGACTTGTTCATTCCAAGCGCTTAGTACAGTGCTCTGCACATAGTAAGTGCTCAATAAATACTATTGAATGAATGAATGAATGAATACTATCTCTATTGTGCTCTCTCAAGTGCTTAGTATAGTTCTTATCACGGAGTAAGCATCCAGTAAATGCTGTTGATTGTTTTATTCAGCATTGAGTGCAGTGTCAGCATTTGATAAACCATTAAGAATCGAAGTAAACTAAAATTAGATTGATTTGCTTCGACATGCAGAGGAAGCAGAATACGGTACGGAGAAGCAGCGTGGCTCAGTGGAAAGAGCACGGGCTTTGGAGTCAGAGGTCATGAGTTCGAATCCCAGCTCTGCCACTTGTCAGCTGTGTGACTGTGGGCAAGTCACTTCACTTCTCTGTGCCTCAGTTACCTCATCTGGAAAATGGGGATTAACTGTGAGCCCCACGTGGGACATCCTGATTCCCCTCTGTCTACCCCAGCGCTTAGAACAGTGCTCGGCACATAGTAAGCGCTTAACAAATACCAAAAATATTATTATTATTATTGTTACGGAGAGTATGTAAGGTGCTAGAGAATATCTGTCAGTGGTATGAGTTCTCCTTCCATTGAGTCTTCCCGGCTGCTTTTCATTGTTCAGAATTTATGGTGCTTTAAAATTCCTACATTAACTAACATGAATGCTGGTTATTTATAAGACCATTATAAAAGGCATTTGATTCCACTTGAAAATTACAAAAGACATGGAGCCTATATTTCTATATCATAATTAACTTACACTATCAGCAGAAATTCTGCTTGGAGTTGAGTATTAAAGCGCTTCATTTTGAGAAGTTCTGGAAGCAGAATTCTGCTTACAGGTTTAGTCAGAGTTGTCCTTCCTGGAAATAAGAGGCTGGAAAAGGTTGACTCTTGAAAACTGTGTCCAAACCTGTTATTCTGTGCCTCTCTCCACAAAGCAAATCCAAACATGATGATGATAGTAGTGGTGGAATTTATTAAATACTTGTTCTGTGGCTAGCCTAGTGCTAAGAGCTGGAGCACATACAGCATAATAGGATCAGACACAAGTCCCTGTCCAACCCAGGGCTCACAGTCTGAGAGATGCAGAACAGTTAATTCATTCAATCATGTTTCTTGAGTGCTTATGGTGTGCAGAGCACTGTACTAAGCACTTGGAAAGTACAATACAGCAATAAAGAGAGACAATCCCTGCCCTCAGTGGGCTCACAGTCTAGAAGGAAGGGAGGGAGACATCAGTACAAGTAAATAGGCATCAATATAAATACATAGAATTATAGATATATACATATATACATAAGTACTTTGGAATGGGGGGGAAGAGCAACTGTTATTTAGTCCTGTTTCTCAGGAAACTGGGGCACAGAGCAGTTCAGTGACCTTTCACTCACTTAACAGATAAGTGGTGGAGTTGGGACTCCTGGTTCTTATCCTTGTACTCTTCATGACATCTTCATCCAAAATTGATCTTTATATCAGTTTTAAAGACTCTTTTTAGAATGGCTTATTGCATCCTATTCTTTCGTCTTTTTCCTCTTGTTTTTGAACAGATACCTGAGGAAATGGAAGAATTCACTGTTAACCTTTTCAATGCTACCGGTGGAGCCCGAATGGGAAATATAACCACAGCAATACTGCGGATTCGTAAAAATGATGATCCGATTTATTTTGCAGGTTACACCACTTTCCTCTTTTTAGATTTCGTGAACGTTTTCTGTCAAAATAGTTATTTTTCCAAATAGAATATTATATGTTAGGAAGCTCGATGAGTATAATGCAGTTTATTTATCACCATTTGGTAGGTGTATTTGTCTCATAGGTTGGAAAAACTGGCAGCATTACAGTAATAGCCTTTATTGAGCTCCCATTTGTTGTGGTGCACTGTACTAGGTACTTGGGAAATAGAAAATAAAGAAATGGCACTTCCTTGGCCTTCAAGGAGTTTACAGATAAATGGGGGAGACAAACAAACATAAAACTACTTACAACTCAAGTGTCAAAAATAGAGAACACCTTTAGTGTTGAGGTGGGGTATAAAAAAGTATACAAGTACTGGTAGTAGTCATATGTTTTAAATATGTTTTATATGCAGAACACTGAACTAAATGCCGAAGTTGGCTGAAGGGATAATGTGGCTCAAGTTGCTGGGAAATCATTCGGGGAAAGCTTGTTGGAGGAGATGGGATTTTAGTTGGCCTTTGAGCAAAGGTCTCTGTGATGCAGAGAGGGAAGGAGTTTCAAGAGAAGGAATGAGGCTGAGAGTCGAAACCTAAGAGGTTGGCTTGGTGACTTGGAGAATAGCCGGTAAAAAGAGCAGATAGGTAAGGTGGGGCCAGATGGTGGAGAGCCTTGAAGCCAGTTGTGAGGCGTTTGATACGGAGAGATAGGAGGTTTTGAAGAGAGGAGAGACGTGGGCAGATGGAAGCTTCAGAAAGATGATCTGTGCAACAGCAGGTAATATAAGATTGGAGGAGAGGAGAAGTTGGGAGACTGGCTACGAAGCTAATGCAATAGTCTAGTCATGGCATGACCAGAGTTTGTAGTGGGTGCTAGCAGTTTGGGGGGAGACGAAGGTGAATTTAGGTTTTTGTATACGAAGAATGGGCAGGACTTTGGCAGTAGAGGTTTAGGAAGGGGGTCATATGTGAATTTTACTGGCTTTATCTTTCTGGGCCCTCAATTACATGTGAGTAATTGAAAGTTGATGTACTAAAATGAATACTTTGAGTGTGTTTGACTATTTTCTCTGTACAGGTGAAACTTTGAGATAATGATTCCATTAGAGTGAAAATTTTATAATCCCAAGGAACCATGTCCTCAGTGGTGAAGAACCAGTTAGGGAGTTGGGTGAAGTGGACAGGTCCTGCAGTAATCCTGGAAAATAGGTGGATAACATGGGTGGCAAAGACCACGGGTGTTACTTAGGCAACCACCCATGGTCCTGTGGTTACTTTGGCCATAAATCGGTGTGGACTATAAAAAAAATCTTGGTGCCACTTTGCACCTGCCCACTTTCTCCCTCCTTGCATCCTGTGCCCAGCAGGACTGGCAGAGACGCAAACCACCGGTACTACACTCAGTTCCTTCCCACAAGTTTTCAGCCCTTGAGTCTCAGGTCTGAGCCTCACATGTCATTCTCCATGGGGGAGACTCCATCAGTCATCATCATCTTAAGGGGAAACGCAAATGGAATCTTTTCTCGAATCCTCTCCTCTGAATCAGTTACCCCTCCTTAGCAAGCTTTCTTCGTATGGCTTGTTTCCTGTAATATGGCTTGTTTCCTGTAATTTGGCTTGTGTGTCTGATGATTATGCTCCTAGACCCGGATAATATGATCTGTTCTCTGTTTCAGAGCCACTCGTAGTGCGGGTTCAGGAAGGTGGCATTGCTAACTTTACAGTTCGAAGGAATGGATCTGTTGACACTGTGTGCACGGTTCAATATGCCACCGTGAATGGGAGAGCTTCTGCTGAGGAAGGAGACTTTATTCCTGTGGAAAAGGGTGAAAGGCTTGTTTTTGATATTGGGAGAAGAGAACGGAGCATATCTATATTTGTTAATGAAGATGATATCCCTGAAACAGATGAGCCATTTTACATCATCCTCTGTAACTCAACAGGTTAGAATAACTGCGGTTATATAAGAAATGCCACTTTTCTTACTGAATTATGATGGAATCTTTATAACACTCTACCAGAGTAATGCATATGTTTTTACCAAGTTAAGTCTAAGGAAATACATATTTGCTTCAAAAACACGATTTTTCTTATAGAAATGTTTAGATTGTGTTCAACAAAATGGTCGTGTGGCTATATTATATATATATATATATATACCATGTTAGCTTAGCATGCCTCCACAGTAACTTTTTCTTAGCTTTAAAGTTATTAAATTGTGCATTTATATAACTTAATTTATAGATAAATTGAGAACATTAGTCAAGAGAGTACAGCAAGAAACATTTTAAATCTGAAATTTTCAAAAGCAAAAAGTACATATTGTGTTCTAGTGAATGTTGAAATAAATATGAGTTCTTTTGATATGAGTGGATTTGATTACGGAATGGATTAGCATATAATTTTTTGGGGAAAAAAAACCCCAGCTCTCCCTTTCACCTTTAGTTTTATGGGATGGCTGTTGTTGGAAATTTTTGTTTATGTATTTAGAAAACTCTGGCCAGTTCTACCATAATGTGTATTTTTGCTCTGAGAGAATACTTTTGGGAAAGAGTGCAAAGCAGTGTTGGAAGAACTGTGCATGTATATGGCCCTGGTTAAAATATGTCTGGAACTATAGCACAAGTTTGCCTTAATGCCAGGTTCCTCAAGAACACAATGCCCCTTTTTGGGAGTACAAACTGTATCTTAGTTGTAATAAATGTCTGCATAAGTTCAGACTTTTCTCTTGAAATGATAAAATGAACTTGTTCAAATAAAAAACATATTTGGGTATTTACTCCTTTCTCAGTTCAGAAAGAATGTATTGGATAAGCTGTTTTTTCCTGAATGGTATTTGACAACAGAATCCTTCAGAATGCTTCAACACCTGGTTGATATTTTAGTATGCAAGAAAATAATGCTTAAATGTGATAGACAAGCAGAGCTTAAAGCAATTATTAACTCACCTCATATTGTCTTAGTGTTAACTTTTCTTGAAAATTCAATAGGTGACACAGTGGTATATAAACATGGGATAGCTACCGTTATTATTGAAGCTAATGATGACCCAAATGGCATTTTTTCCCTGGAGCCTGTAGATAAGACAGTAGAAGAAGGAGAAACCAGTGATTTCTTGTAAGTAAGCATTCAAATTCTATTCAACTTGCCTTTGCCAAACAGGGATTTTCCAACTGAGGTTTTGAGTGTCCACTGGTAATGTGCTGTATAGAGCTTGGAGTAACCCCAGTTACCCAAATGCATTGTCCTTTCAAGTGGGCACTTGGGTAGCATTGCACTTCTCTCTATTAGTGTATCAGTAAGTCTGTAGTAATACCCAGGGAATTTATCATATCTGCTTTAAGGTCACTGTTTACAGTACGTTCACTGTTAGAATTTGTGTTTTGGGGGTTGCTAATGAACTATTAGTAAGTCATAGCATGACGCCCAATGTTCCTGTTATGTCGGCATTTAAACCATGAAATCAAAACAGTTCCTGTGACTTGATCTTTTTTCATGTTACTTGAACAGAACTATTTTAACAGACTGTAAAATGCCTTTTTTTGGAGGGAGTCATAAACCTTGAATTTACCCAGTGTCGCTGAAGCCACCGCCCACACCTCTAACCCATAAGCCACCTGCTGATACTTCTGAGAACCTAACTTCTGTCTGTTGGGAAGGAAAACTTTACTTTGATTTTCAGGAATTTTTGATCATCACATCTAGTATGTTTGTTTCCTCCGGCTTCAGGAATTCCACTTATTCAGGCTTTTGAAGATTATGACATGAAAGTCTGATTTTTTTTCTTTGTCCTGTTACACATTGTACAGGATCTGTGTTTGAAATCTGGCTCTTTCTTGTAGACCTGCCTTTAATGAACTGAGTTGATGGCCGTGGTCTTGGAGTTGTTGTTTGGCAGACTGTTAAAGATGGTGCCTAGGAAGTTTATCTAAAGTATATGTGAATATTAAAGTTCAAAGTCATTACATTTTCTGGAAAACTCATTTATGTATTCTGGATTGCATAGGATTTTGAGGAACAGAGGACACTTTGGAGACATCTCTTTGACCTGGCAGTTGTTCAGGAATGATACTGCTTTGGAACCTGGTCAAGAGTTCTATGAAACATCTGGGACTGTCTGGTTCTTGGATGGTGAAGGATCGAAAACACTAACTCTGCAGGCTTTTCCAGACAAAATTCCCGAATTCAATGAACATTTTATTCTAAAACTCACCAATGTCTCAGGTACCGTTTTCTCCCACCCTGCTCTCTCCCTTCTACCTGCCATTTCCCTCTCCAAAAAAGTACATTGGTGCTTAGACACTGCTAATCACGTTTTGATTATTAGAATGACTATAATCAGTGACATTTATTGAGCACTTATTGTGTACAGAGTGCAGGGAAGCATCATGACCTAATGGATAGAGCACAGTCTGGGAGTCAGAAGGACTTGGGTGCTAATCCTGCTCCGCCACTTGTCTGCTGTGTGATCTTGGGCAAGTCACTTCACTTCTCTGGGCCTCAGTTCTCATCTGTAAAATGGGGTTTAAGACTATGATCCCCCTTGTGGGACAGGGACTGTGTCCAGCCCAATTTACTTGTATCCACCCCAAAGCTTAGTACTGTGCCTGGCACATAGTAAGTGCTTAACAAATACCATTATTATTATTATTATCACTAAGGTCTTGGGACAGAACAGTGCATCAGAGTTGGTAGATATGATTCCCTGACCACAAGGAGTTTACACTCTACTGGGGGAGATAAATGTCAAAATAGATTAATGATTAGGGGTAATAGTAAATTGTAGGAATATTTACATATGTGCTGTGGGGCTGAGATGAGTACTAATGTGCTTAAGGGGTACACAGCCAAGTTCATAGATGACGCAGAGGTTTGGGTGGATAGGGGAAATTAAGGGGCTAGGGAAGGCCTCCTGAAGGAAATGTGAAAGAGGGTTTTGAAGGTGAGGAGCAGTTCCAGGTCCCATTAGTTTTACGCCTACTTTAGTGCAATTTAAGCTAACATATTTATGTTAAGCAGGAGTCATTTCCTACAGTTCCCTCTGGACTTTAAGCTCCTTGTGGGCAGGAAATGTAACTATTCATTGTTGTATTCTTCCAAGCACTTAGTAAAGTACTCTTCATACAGTAAGTGCTCATAAATATGATTAAATGAATGAATTCCCTGCCACATATACTGGGTTTTTGGCCTGGAATCTTTTCGAGTTGTGGCTTTGAAGTGCTTGACTTGTCCGAAGTGCTTGACTTGTCCTGTGCTCACTCTCTTACCCTCTGTGACTCCCTAGTGGAACTTTCTTTTTTCCTTTAGAAAATCGCCCCACAGACAAATCCATGACTTGTCATATTCTTAAAATGGAACAGATGGGTATGGATATGTTTTATACCAGCAAAAAAAAGTATTAGGACAAATATAACTTACTGAGATAGATATACCTATCCTTATCAATAATTGTACTTTCCCAAGTGCTTAGTTCAGTGCTCTGCGTGCCGTAAATGCTCAATAAATATCATTGACTGGTTAATAATATAGCTATATTCATTTCTACTGGTCAAATATTTGTGAAGAATTGGGGTGTGCTATTGATTGAGAGATTATACCTGTGGGAAATTAAATGAAGCCGTCTAATTTTTTTGTGGAGTCGGGGCGGCATGGTCTAGTGGAAAGAGCATGGGACTAGGAGTCAGAACAAACTGGGTTCTAACCCTGACTCTGCCACTTGTCTGCTCTGTGACTTTGGGCAAATCACTTCTCTGTGCCACAGTTTCCTCATCTGTAAAATGGGGATTAAATAGCTGTTCTCCCTCTGAGCCCCTTAGACTCTGAGCCCCTTGTGGGGTAGGTACTGTATCTGATTTGATTATATTGTTTCCACCTGTATGATTAGCACAATACTTGACATGTGGTAATATTATCATTACTTTACCCACCACAATACACCACAGTAGGATTATGGTTTCTGACTTCATGTTTCGTATTTTCATTAAACAGGTGGGTTCCCAGGCCCCGGTGGCCAGCTTGCAGAAAGCAATCTCCAGGTGATGGTAATGATTCCATTTAATGACGATCCCTTTGGAGTCTTCGTGATAGATCCCAAGAGCCAAGACCTGGAAATAGCCGAAGATGTCCTCTCAGAAGATGATATGTCATATGTTGCCAGCTTCACTATCTGGAGGCAACAGGGCACCTTTGGAGATGTCCGACTGGGCTGGGAAATACTGTCCTGTGAGTTCAGTGCCGGGTTACCGCCAATGAAAGATTTTTTGTTACTTGGCTATTTTGCCAACTCTGTGCAGGCCCAGCCTCACAGGAGGCGTCCTCACAGCGGAACAGACGCCTTGTACTTTAGTGGAATGGAAGATGCATTCGGCACCGTTAGTCCAGAATACCATGCTCCTAGGAATAATTCAATTACCAACTTCACATTTTCAGCTTGGGTGGTGCCTGATGCCGATACCAATGGATTTGTTATTGCAAAGGAAAGTAGCAGCGATGCCATCTACTACGGTGTGAAAATTCAAACCAATGAGTCTCATGTGACCCTCATGCTTCATTACACCACTCTGGGCTCCAATGTGACCTTTGTTGCCAAGACAACGGTCATGAAATACTTGGAAGAAAATGTTTGGCTCCATCTTCTGATTATCCTGGATGATAGCATAATTGAGTTTTACCTTGATGGAAATCCAATGCCCAGAGGAATCAAGAGCTTGAAAGGAGAAGCAATTGCTGATGGTGAGTGGAGCCTTCCCAGTTAATATTTGTGATTAAAATATGGATACTCTTGGGAGGAAAAAAGCACTTGTGAATTCAGTTGTCAAGATGAGGAATCCCACGCCACTTGAACTCAAAAGTCACATTGTTGTCTCTGGGCTTTCAAGGTGGGAGAGTGCATGGAACTTAAAGAAATGAAGCAAGCCATATCAGTTACTTTTTCATGTAGCCTGACCTCGTAAATAGTTTAAGGATGAAGCAGGCATTTGGCATTTAAACCATTGTCCAAGTATAAAACAGTCAATCAATTGTATTTAGTTACTGGGCTTATTGTGGTCCGGGCACCATATTAAGCATCTAGTACATTATGGTGCATTTGATAGACATGGACCTTGCCCTCAAGGAGCTCACACTATATGGAGTTTGGGCCTGGATCCAGACATCTCAGTTTAAAATAGGTATGTTTTTATAATAAAAAAGTGGTATTTTTTAAGAGCGTACTGTGTGCCAAGTCAGGTTGGGCACCAGTCCTCTGCCACATGGGATTCACAGTCTAAGTAAGGGGGTGAACAGGTATTTCATTTCCATTTCACAGATGAGGAAGCTGAGATATAGAGAAGTTAACAGACCCAAGGTCTCACGGCATTTAAGTGGCAGAGTCAGGATTAGAACCCTAGTTTTCAGACTCCTAGGTCTATGCCTTCTCCATTAGGTCACTAAGGAAATGAAGGAAATCTTTGAATTGTCATATTCCAGTGGGAGAGGAATTTAGCAGAGAATAGACATGGGTTTGGTGAGAGTGATATTCAGTATCACTATATTCATATATTCAGAGAGTAGTGTAGACTAAATCATGCTTTTTTGTGCTATTCCCTCCTAAATGGTTCTGTGGTGACAGTGGAGCTTTTTTTAATCCAGTAGCACTTGCCTTTTCCTCGAAACATACGGTAAGAATTGAAGGTCACTTTGGGGGCCAGAAGAAACAATTGGGTAAGAAACTCTAGACTGTGAGCTTGTTGTGGGCAGGGAATGTGTGTCTGTTGTATTGTACTCTCCCAAGTGCTTAGTACAGTGCTTTGCACACAAGCGCTCAATAAATATGATTGAAAGAATGAATTCATGAAGTATTATAAGATTAACATCGCTGAGGTACTCCTGGGAAAATGGGTCTTGAAGCTAACCAGACTGCAGGACAGATCAAAGTTCTGCTGGGTTCCGGCAGCACCCCAATCTGATCATTCTGTTCCCCTAAAACCACCAGACCTACCATGGCTTCATTTTAACTTATAAAGATGGTGCTGCTGCAGTGATTCTGAGACACGTTTTCTTTCCCAGCACCAGACAACAAAGAGGAAGTGGAACAATTTTAAGGGCTTCGTATTTTAAAGAACACTTGATCACCAGCTTCTTGAAAATTTCAGCTGAGGAAAGACTGAGTATAACACAGGAAAAATGTAAAAAAGAGTTTGTGGCCAAGCAGGCCGGATCCTTATTTTACAGGGTTAATTTGACAAATCTGGGACGATTGGATCAACCCTCAGATTGAGATTCTCCTCCTGGGCAAACCAGCCAGTGATATTTTTGAGCTTGGGTGGCTTGTCAGTTTTCTCTCCCCGGCCAGAAACAGACAGTTAAGAAGTGGGTTTTAAACCACTGTGGGTAAGCAAGAAAATTCCCAGTGTTGATTTTTGAACTCGCCCCCATTGCACTTGCTAATGTTCCACAGTGATCATGCTCTACTATTTCCCTATCCCTAATATAATTTAATGTCTGTCCCGTAGACTGTAAGACCCTTGTGGGAAGGGAGTGTATTTACCAACTTTGTTATATTGTACTTTCCCCAGCACTGAATAGTTCTCCGCACACTGTAAATGCTCAGTAAATACCAATCAGTCAATCAGTGGTATGTATTTAGTATGTACTATGTAAAGAACACTGTTCTAAGCGCTTAGGAGAGTACAATACAAAAGAATTAGCAGACACGTTCCCTGCCCATAATGAGCTTGCAGTCTAGAAGGGGAAATCATTCAACCAAACATTGGTTGATTGACTAATTCATAAAATAAGCTTGGCAAGCTATTTGGGGGGAGCTTTTGAATGAGACAATTATGAAAGGAAATAATCATGTAAACAAGTGGAGGGAGAGAGAGCTCAACATTCTAAGTTCATTGTAGGCAGGAAATGTGAATGTTCATTATTAAATTGTACTCTCCCAAGTGCCTAGTATATGCTCTGCACACAGTAAACACTCAGTAAGTACAATTGAATGAATGTATGAATGAATGTTAATGTTAGTGGCATAGAGTGCATCAATATGAGTCCCATTGTGTTCCCTTGAATGAAACTCCAGTTATTCCTTTCTGTCCTGTGTTCTTCTTCTTCACCATGGCCCTCATTTTTGGTCCTTGTCATTTTGTATTTTTCCATTTTATTTAATCCTAAAATGGAACAATAGTTTACAGTACAATTGTTTCCTAAAACTATATTACCCAAGATTTAAGGAGTGATTGTACCCTTCAACGAGGAAAATAAAGATCCTTTATTTGTGTTTGTGATGTCACCAGGTCAAAATGGTAGTACTAAAAATAGTCCCTGCATCAATAAACACCGTTGGCACTGAGGAGAAAAGTGTACATCTTTGAATATAAAGGACAAATATAGGATGGATTATAGATACCCAGGTGGTGGTAGTGAAGACATAATTCATGGAGTATTTTTTGCTGATGTGCTGTATTGGCTGGAAAAAACATTCCCAGCTAACTTCACTTTGAAATTTCTCAGGGTGTTAATATATTGAAAACTTGGCTAAATAAAATCTTGTCAAACTCCTGAATATAATGAAGTGTTAAAACTTTAGAAATGCTTAGCCCATGAACAGTACCTTTTAGCTATTTTCCATTCCTTGCACATGCCTCTAAACCTTGCTATAAATTAAAATGGAAAAGATGATTCTTGGATTCCATCATTTTTTCTTTTTTGGGAAAGAGAATGGAAGCCAAGGTTTGCATAAACCAAATAACACAGAAATAATAAGTTTCTTTTGTGATGTGGCATCACCCTAAAGTTTTTGCTGGATTAAGTTATTTTAGCATCATGGATGTTTTATCGTCAAGAGAATTTGAAGTGTTCTGCTACTTGCCTGCTATGTGACATTGGCAAGTCACTTAGCTTCTGTGTTCCTCAATTTCCTAATCGGTGAAAATGGATATAAAATACCTGCTCTCCTTCTCCTTTAGACTGTGAGCCCCATATCGGGCAGGGACCTTCTGATGTGATTATATCTACCCTAGCATTTAATGCAATAATTGACACCTAGTAAGGACTTAAATATGACTTATTTTTACTGTGGCTTCTATGTCTTCCATCAGCAGTATTCTCTTTGTTTTCGGCTTTGATCAGATTTGTTCATAGTACGTTACTGCCGAAGCTTTATCTGGTCATTTTGTAATTTCAGGTGCTGGGATATTGAGAGTTGGCGCAGGGGTGCGTGGTACAGAGAGGTTTACTGGACTCATGCAGGATGTGAGATTGTATGAGCGCAAATTAAGCAGAGAAGAAATCTCTGAACTTCACGCTACCCCAGCAAAGACCGATTTGCACCCCATTTCTGGCTATCTGGAGTTCCGGGAGGGAGAAACCAATAAGTCATTCATTGTTTCCGCAAGAGATGATAAGGAAGAGGAAGGAGAAGAATTATTCATTCTAAAACTAGTGTCAGCCCGTGGCGGAGCTCGTGTTTCCCGGGAGAACAGCACTGCAAGATTGAGAATACAAAAGAGTGACAATGCCAATGGGTTGTTTGGCTTTACAGGTGCTTGTATACCTGAGGTAAGGCCTTTAGCCACAGCGAACATGTGGCTGGGATATTCTGGAGTACAGTGTCTTCTGCTCACTATCAGTAACGGGGATAACCGTTTTCATCCTTGGCACACTCATGTTTTGGGTAAGGAAACCTGCACTTAACAAGAATGGTAACTGTAATAAGGATTTGTGTACAACACATGCAGAATTTTCAAATTCAAAGTGTATCATCAAATGGTAGTAAATCGTACCCTAGCAGCTCCGAAAGCTTTAACACACTTCACCAAGGGTACAATTTTCCTTCAAGGATGACCCTCTGGATAATAGTAATTATGGTATTTGTTAAGCAGTTACTATGTGCCAGTTACTGTACTTAAGTGCTAGGGTGAATACAAGCAAATTGGGTTGGACACAGTCCCTGTCCCACATAGAAGTCACAGTCTCGATCCCCATTTTACAGATGAGGTAACTCAGGCACAGAGAAGTAAAGTGATTTTCCCAAGGTCACACAGCTGACAAGTGGCAGAGCCGGGATTAGAACCCAGGTTCTTCTGACTACCAGGCCTGGGTGCTATCTATCTTGCTGCTTCTCACTCAGAGTGAGTGCTGCTCTGCCAAAAAGACAGTAAGAGTAGAGAACACTGGGAAATACTTCTGCACATTTGAAGGAAGGCCAAAAAAATTCCTTGTTTTCAAAAGTGTTATCATATAAAATGGTTAATTTACATTCTGTTGAAATTGTGTAGGAATGTTTTTGTATTTTTAAGGATTTTCAGATCTGTCATTATCAAAGTATCCTTTGGTCATGGGACTGTGTCCTGTTATAATAATAATAATTATGGTATTTGTTAAGTGCTGTGTGCAAAGCACTGTTCTAAGTGCTGGGGTTGATCCAAGGTAATCAGGTTGTCCCACATGGGGCTCACAGTCTTAATCCCCAGATGAAGTAACTGAGGCACAGAAAAGTTAAGTGACTTGCCCAAAGTCACTCAGCTGAAAAGTGGTGGAGTTGAGATTTGAACCCATGACCTCTGACTTCCAAGCCCATGCTCTTTCCATTAAGCCACGCTGCTTCTGCTTCTATATCTACACCAGGGTTTTGTGCTGCAGTGCTTGGCGTGAAGTTAATACTTGTTGAATATCATCATTAACAGGGCTCCGGAGTTGGCAGATGACATTCTTTACCCACCTGCAAGACTTAGACTCAAATTCAGACCTGTAGATAGGCTGGCATATGCAGTTTTACATCTGTACATTGATTGAGATTTAACTGCAAATTGCTAATATGTTGTCGGGGATATGAACAACAAAACAAGCAATATTATTTGTAATAAGAACAGAAAGAAGTGAGATAGAGCTGGATCTTACTTTTTGTTGATTCAGTGTGAATGGGCAGGACTTTCCTGGGGGTGGGGAGGGTTGTATGGATGCTGTAATGTCGATGGGTCTGTTTGTTAGAGGTCTCATTTATACTGAAAACCACACAGGGCAGGTGTATGCCATTAGGGTTGGTAGGGAGATGTCGATCATGTGCAGCACAGCTCCCTCAAGTTTTAGGAGGGGATGGAGGGAGGATCTGTCTGTCTCTTTCTCCTTATGTACAGTGTCCCTCGGTCTCCCTTCCTATACCATCTGAGCAGCAGTTACAGATCATAGGATTCAGGAATGGATTGGAGATCCCCCTTGTATCTCTCTTTCCCCCCCTGCATTGTTGGGAAGGCACTGACTCCAAATGACTGTGTCTGGAGTTTGCCTGACTGCCACGGGTCACTTTTGGATGCATAGCTAATAGGGATGCTTCTTTTCTGCTACTTCTGCTATCTAATTTCACAAACTAAATATTTCATTTAGCTTGTTTTTGTGAGTTGCAGATAAACCCACCATCCCTTTAATTAGCCTCCATGCTATTGTGTTTTTAATATTATGATTGAGAGCTTTGGGGGAATGTACTTGTGTTCCTGAGAGCTTCATTTCAGTTTGGACCATGTCTGCTTTTAAGTGCCTGCCATATGTTGGGTTAATAGATTCCTTTAGATACAAGTGCTACTGATACGTTCTGATATCCCAGTCCATCACCCAAGCTTGAGACGAAATTAAAAATTAATGGACTACACTACTTGTTCAGCATTCACCTTCTATTTCAGCAAGGAAGGCTTGTTCAAAGATCATCGTGATGTTGAACTCTCCCAAGCACTCAGTACAGTGCTTGGTACGTAGAAAGTGTGCAGTAAATAGCATTGACTCATCATGATTCTACTGAATGACATGGTGTTGAGCTAAATAGTTTGTGTCAAGATTTTTCACCTGAGTTTAGTAGAAAAGAGTGGTACTAAGATCTCCGTCTTGTATGAAATTATCTGATGTAATATTTTCCACTCCCCTCAATTTATGATCATTCAAGATCCTGTATTTTAGGGCCTATGAAATCCCATCTGGTTCTTGTCAGCTCATTCAGATCATTTTGTGGTTGGCCTCTTCAAAGCAGAAAACATGTCTAGGCCTTCAGGTTTTGATGGAGACTCTGCCCTGGCTGATGTGTAAAGTCAAATTAGGAGAGTTGCCCTTTTTGAACCTCAATTTCCCCAATCCAAAATGACAGCAATGACTAATGCAAACCTACTGAATTCTCAAGGGAACGATGCTAAGTCAATACAAAGGATTAGGGAAAAGCTTGGAGATGCAGTTTTTTTTTAAATGAAAGTTTCAAGGATGCAGCCATTTGCTTTTATTTTTTGGGGTTGGAATTCTTCCTGGTCCCTCTAGAAGTACACTAATATCTAGACTTGTGACTTTTCCCCACTGAAATAGTGCCCTTTATTGTCTAAACTTTCACGCTTAAATTGCTGTCTTGTACGGTTAAGGTTTAGGCTTTAAAGATGTAGCAGTCTGAAAGATGGGCTTCTGAAATGGTGAAGTTGAGTAACTTAAAGAAAAATTCTCCATTTTGCTTTAAAGAAGCCATTGATAAAGGGTCGTTTTACTCCACTAGAAGATGCTTTAGAAAAATGATGATCCTCTGGTTAAATGAGCACAAATATCATTCCCCAATGACTCAAATTCCACCTTATTAGCTGTAGCAACCATTACCCTTAGATGCTCTGGGTAGGTAACTCTGGAAGATTTGTGAGTCATTATTCTACCTCTTGCAATGGCCACAAATTTGGGTCCTGTTCTCGTTCATCCCCAGAGTTGTTTTCACCACTGGACAAAAGAAATACAACTGTTGTAGCCCACCACCCTTTCAGAGAACCCACCGTAGGCACACAATGTCTAAGACAGTATTGGTGTCAGTAGATTTTTTTAAAGACCTATTATGTGTGAATAACTATACTAAGCACTAAAGGAGGAATCAAAAGAAGAGATGTGGTCCCAAACCTCAAAGGTTTTAAAGAGATCCCATACAATGATTAAACCAAGGGGTATGTAGATAGTATCACATATAATGAAATTGGTGTTTCCTGTATTCCCCTGATGCATTGTACTCTCCCAAGCACTTAATATTTTACTCTGCTTGCTCAGTGCTCAGTAAATACCACTGATGGATTTCCACCTTGTATTTTTCCATATTTATGGTTTCACATTCAGTTAAATAGCTGGACATTGATGAAATTCAAGTCATGGGGAACATTTTTCAGAAAAATTTCTTGCTGTTAATTTTCTTTATTGAGTGGAGTCAGCATTGATTGATATTATTTCCTTTCAGACTGCAGAGGAGGGATCCACAATTTCATGTGTTGTGGAGCGGACAAGGGGGGCCCTGGATTATGTGTACGTGTCTTACACCATCTCTCAGATCGACACAGCCAACATTCATTACCCTGTGGACGATTTTGCAAATGCAAGTGGAACTATCACTTTCCTCCCTTGGCAAAGATCAGAGGTAAACCCTATCTTCTGCTTAAAGCGAAGTATTTGCTTCTTTGAGAGCCGTCTGTGAAATATCTTTCTCTTATCCTTAAGCAGTGGGCATAATTCTAGCATCTTATTTCAGTGCGGTTTATTGCTCTACAACTCGCTTGGCCTTATAACCTGCCCTCTCCTATAGGTCTTGGGGGTAGAATTATTTTTAAAAGAGGAGGCCAAATGTAAAGTACTTTGTAATCATTCAGGATGATTGTTAGCATCTGCCTTGGTTGAATTCCGGCATCCCCCCTGATTCCTCTCCGGTGAAGCAGAACAGGCCAGTCCTTCCAGAGCTGCGATCCTCATCCTCTCTTGGTGGAAAGAATGCCATTTTAAGGTGGCTCATCTGCCTTCTTGCCCATTTCTGCCTGGAAGAAATAGAAGAATGGACTAAGCTCTCCAGTGCAGGCTGAGCACATTTTCCTCTTGGCCAGCTGAGGTTCTGGGGACTTTAAGGAAGAATGCAGAAGAGGTGGTATGGGCTTCTCATCAACTCTTTACCCTTTCACACCCTTCTCCCTCTTAGCTGATCTTTTTTTATAGAGTGTCTGAACAGATCTTGTATCTACCCCAACGTTTAGCACAGAACTTGGCACATAGCATTTAACAAATACCACAGTTATTGTCTTTAGTCTTGCTGACACCAATTGCTGCTGACACTGTTTTCTCCAAAGTGACCACAGCTCCTGGCCTTGGGGATTTCAGTGAGGCTATGTTTGGAAGCCAGAGCTGGGCCAGGGGTGGCCCAAGGAAGAGGAGAAGCAGGTTCAGGCTAGATACATCTCTGCTGGGATTTTTTATGCAACAGTTGGGTTTAAGTGGGCTTGCCCCTGTTTGGTACTGATTTGCCTTACAATTGATCAATCTCTCTCTCTCCTTCCCTTCTCCTCCCCTTCCCTTTCTCACACATACACACACCCACCCGTCTCCACCCCTTCCCCCCACTATTTGTCTAAATTCCTTAGTTTACTCCTAACTGCAGTTGTTGCAGAAATGAAAGTGGCAATTCTTGTCCATCTTTCCCTTTGCTGGTTAATCCAGTTCTTCCGGTGTAGTCTTTGGGGATGTGAAACAGGCTGTTGCCTGATTCCTAAGGGATTTTATCCCTGGCAATGGAGTCCCAAAGGGAGTGAAGTAGGGATGGCCAAGTCCCCATGAGAGGAAAGGTGGAGTAGCCTGGGCACATGTGGGCATGTGACCGCTCTCAGATTGATGGAAGTGGGAGATCCTTAAGGCACAGGACAATAGCCCTTATGGGCTTTACCTGATGAGTGGCCCTGAACAAGTCAGGCGGAGCGGTCTAGTGGAAAGACCACAGGACTAGGGGTCAGAAGACTAGGGTTCTAGTCCCAGCTCTGCCCCTGGACCAAGGGCATAGAACAGTGCCCAGCCCTTAGAACAGTGCTCGGCACATAGTAAGCGCTTAACAAATACCAACATTATTAAACTGTCTGGGCTCTAGTTCTATTATCTGAAAAATGGGGATAAAATACTTGCTTGCCTCCTAGACAGTGAGCCCCTTATGGGGCTATGACCAATCTGATTATCTTGCTTCTACCCCATTGCTTACATGATACCTTGGCAGTTAGTAAGTGCTTAACATAATTGTGATAGTAATAATAATTGTTATTATTTCTCATCCGGGCACTTTGTATTCCTTTGAGAAGCGGCATGGCTTAGTAGAAAGAGCACGGGCTTGGGAGTCAGAGATCGTGGGTTCTAATTCTGGCTCTGCCACTTGTCAGCTGTGTGACTTTGGGCAAGTTACTTTACTTTTGCAAATGGGGATTAAGACTGTGAGCCCCACGTGGGACAACGTGATTACCTTGTATCTACTTCAGCACTTAGAACAGCGCTTGGCACATAGTAAGTCCTTAACAAATACCATCGTAAGTATTAATAATATTCGTATTTGTTAAGCGCTTACAATGTGCAGAGCACTGTTCTAAACGCTGGGGGAGATACAGGGTAATCAGGTCATCCCACGTGAGGCTCACAGTTAATCCCCATTTTACAGGTGAGGTAACTGAAGCACAGAGTCACTTGCCCACAGTCACACAGCTGACAAGTGGCAGAGCTGGGAGTCGAACCCATAACCTCTGACTCCAAAGCCCAGGCTCTTGCCACTGAGCCACGCTGCTTCCCTGCTTCTCTGCTTCCCTAATTATTATTAGTGCATAATCTCCATTGGCAACAAAATATCCTTTTTAGTAATTTAATGTCACTATCCTTTTTAGTAATTTAATGTCACTATTTCGAACTCTAGGTGTTGAATTTGTATGTTGTCGATGATGATCTCCCAGAACTGAATGAATATTTCCGTGTAACACTGGTGTCTGCAATCTCTGGAGATGGCAAATTTGGTTCAACCCCAACAAGCGGAGCAAGCATTGACATAGAAAAGGAAACTACAGATATCACCATCAAAGCTAGCGATCACCCATATGGTAAGAATCTTAGTGGAAACAGTCAAACCTCCGGTCAAACTTTAGGCCTGTAGGATTTGCTTTATAATTAATGGAAGGGAAAATGGGCATAAACGTTAAAATTCCTTCGCAGTTCAAGCCTTTGAAATTTTTAATTGGATGCTCAGGTGGCATTTTGTCTTTGAAAATACCATTATGTGGAACCTTTTTATAAACAGTGACCAGAAAGTGACAGAAGCCCTGTTTTAGGGTAAACCTTCAAATTTGGCTCATGGCTCTCAGTAAAAAGTAAAATCCCATTTTGAAATTTTTTTTGTTTCAAGTGTCTAAAGAAGAAAAATGGAATTAAAATTTTATGGAATCTTGTGAAACTTGAAAATTAATGTGAGCAATATTGCTTTCAATTTAAACAAATTATTTTGATGTTTATATCTTTCAAAACATGCCAATCAGGCCACTAGTGACTAAATTTTATTTTCTCCAAAAAAGAGTAAGGAACATTTGCATGATATTTCAAATGCATTTTCATTCAGAAATCCCACAAAAACTTTTTAAATGGTTAATGAAACTTGCCCATCAGGCTGTTCCTGAATTGGTGTTTTTTTGCAACAGGTTTGCTGCAGTTCTCAGTGGGAATGCCTCCTAGAGCTGGTGATAAAATGATTCGACCTGCATCCAGCATCCCACACATTTTTGTGAAAGAGGAAATTGGAGAGGTCAAGTTACTTGTGGTCCGAGCTCAAGGGCTTCTGGGAAAAGTTCTGGTAAAATACAGAACAGTTTCTTTGACAGCTTACAGCCCTAAGGATTATCAGGTAAGAATGGTGCTCAGGAAAACAGGTACAGGCGTCCAAATCCTCTTTTTTATGGGCCAAGAAAGCCTTGCTACACACTAATGCTAAAAATCAGGTAAGCTTTGAGTTACTACTCTTCTTCCTTAGACAGAATTTCATCTATGGCTAGTTCAAAAAGCAAAGCAAGGTTTTCATTTTGGTGCCCAACTCTATAATGGTTTAATGGACATAGTATGCTTAATTAAATGATTTGAGTTGTTTGTAGCCATTTGATAGCATAGGGTTCTGGTACTTTGAGGATAAGATAGTGTGTCATTATGTGGACTAAGGAAGCAGTGTGCCATAAATAAAATGTTTTTCTGTTAATTGAGAATAATATTAAGGTCAGTCATTCAGTTACTTGATTTTTCTGCGCAGTTACTTGATATTGCTCTTAAAAGATTATTTCAAGGAAAAAACCACCAAATTAGCATGCCAGTTAGTAGCACAGAAAGTGTAAATATAGAGAAAGGACCTTAGTCAGCTCTTTAAGCATTTCCCTCAGGGTCTTGGATTAGTACAGTGCTCTGCACACAGTAACCACTCAATAAATATGATTGAATGAATGAATTGAAGCCTCTCATTCCAGGAGGTCTTAGTTCTCAAAGAGATCTGAGATCTGTTGCCTTAAAATGGCCCTAAAAACATTGAGAGTTTAGGGTTCTGCAGAAAAAGGAGGTGACAGGCTAAATCTAGTCCGCAGGGGTAAAGTGGAAACAAACTCTTTTCATTTCACATTTTATTTCAGGACATTGCAGGCACACTG
Source organism: Ornithorhynchus anatinus (assembly GCF_004115215.2). Classification (NCBI taxonomy): domain Eukaryota; kingdom Metazoa; phylum Chordata; class Mammalia; order Monotremata; family Ornithorhynchidae; genus Ornithorhynchus; species Ornithorhynchus anatinus. The sequence goes on along the minus strand of NC_041728.1, from coordinate 14,496,003 downwards.
GAATTTCAGCCGGGAGAAAGATATAAGTACATTGCTGTCAACATCATGGACAATTCTATTCCAGAACTGGAAAAATCTTTTAAGGTTGAGTTGCTGAACTCAGAAGGAGGAGGTGAGAAGAGTATACCGGAGTTTTTCTCTGTAGGCCTACTTCCATTGCCGTGTATACAGCCTGATAAGGTGGTTTAATATTTTTCTTAGGGGAAAAAACATTTTTCCTTTTATTCTATAAAATTGCAGTCCATTTATTATGCAGAAAAGCCTACTTCGGGGGAATCTATGACCAATTACTGTTTACAAAGGGAAAACATGTAAACTAGTAAAAGGATCTGAAAATGATTTTGAGTGTTTAAAACTTTATTTCAAAATAAACTCAATAAAAAATTCCCAGGCCACTCTTTTAATTTTAGAACATCTCCTTAGTTTCGACCATCTAAAGCAGACCTTAAGCAAATCATATTTTCGTGGCCGTTATTGAACTAAAGAAGAAATCAGTTAATGGTCCCAAGATTTACTGTATTCCATCTTTTTCTGAGAAAAAATATGGTTTGAGTTGAAAATCTTCCTATACCTATCTAGAGGCTTCTCTGCCGGTTTACATTTCTCCGTTGAGCCTTATTTTCATGATTTTTAGTGGAAGGCAAAAGTGATGAAGCACAAGTCTAGGCTACAGGGTCACCAGTGAATTCCTCCTTGTTGAAACCAATGGACTCTTTTCTATCCTAAACTTCCTCCATCTCTCTGCATCCTTTGACATAGTGAACAACCCTCTTCTCCAGTAAACACTTTCCAAACTTGGTTTCTCCATCTCTCCTTTCCTGGTTCTCCTTCTATCTCTCTAGCTGCTCTTTCTCAGTGTCTTTCCCCGGCTCTTCCCCTGTCCCCCCTTCTTAACTTTAAGTATCCCTCAAGACTCTGTTTTAGGCAGGGGTGGATGTATACCAGAACAGGCTGGGACTAATTTTCTGTAAAGCAGAATTTCCCAAATGGCTGAACTAGTATGCAGATGATTTTGTCATGGCATCAAAGACCCTTTTGGCCAGTAGAAGGACCTGCTCCCATCCACGTGGGCCCAGGCCAGGGATGGGCAACGGTGCCCAGTATGGGCCCTGACCCCACCCCAGCCCCTAATGTGGAGATGATCCAGGCAGAGCTCATCCCTGACCCTGATTCCACAACCCCAGCCTGGGTTTCACCCAGAAGGAGCGGTCGGAATACCTATGTCTACTTCCTACCTATGTATTCATTCCTTCCCAACACTTAGTACAAAGCTCTGTGCACAGTGTGTTTAAATAAATGCCATTACTACTAACTCCCAGCCAAGTCCTGAAGGACCAGAGGCAGAGGGCAGGGAGCTCTAGACATCTCCCACTCCACCAGTGCTCATTTCACTCTTCCTTGGCCACCGTGGCCCTCAGCTTCCTCTCTCCCCGGTCAGTTGGTCAGTTGTATTTATTGAGCACTTGCCGTGTGCTGAGTGCTAGGGAGAGTACGAAAGAACAATAAATAGGCATATTCCCTGCCCCCACTGAACTTACAGATCTGATCCAAGCCTTTCTGAATCAGATGGCTAATGTGTTAGAGGCAGGAAATACATGTGTACAATTGCACAGGTTCTTTTTTGGCCAGTTGCTATGTAATCTCTCTGACTTCTAAGTAATGAGTTGACCAGTTAGTCATATTTATTGAGTACTTACTGTTTGCAGAGCACTGCGCTAAGTGCTTGGGAGAGTACAATTTAGCAGACACATTCCCTGCGACAATAAGCTTGGAGTCTAGAGAGGGAGACAGATAAAATTACAGATATGTACATAAATTGCAGACTACTTGGGGGTTACACCTTACTGCCTTTCTTATTGACTTGAAATGTTTAAAACACTGTAATTTCTATCTTCTCTCAATTATATAAATGTATCTGTGTGGATTGTGTGTGTCTGTCCGTCTCTTCTTGAAGCTGCTGAGTTGTTTCAATTTGATGGCAGTGGGAGTGGTAATGGGGACCTGCAATTCTTCCTTCCGTCTGTGCACAGGCATGGTAAGCACCTTGAACTTTTCTTTCCCTCTTAACTATTACTGTGGTTTTCCAGGTATTTTTTTCTACATCCCATGTTTCACTTTTCCAGTGCTTTTTGTAGTTGTCTCATCAGAGCTTCTTGTAACTGAGATGACTTTCTCATTGCAACATCTACACAGTGTACTCCAAACAGGAGGAATTGATTGTAAATTACCAGAGTAAAACTGGCATTAATTGTTACGGCCACTTGTTGATATTTTGGATTTGCTGCTAAATTTGATTCATAAAAACAAGAATCCCATAAAATAAAACAAACTAAGAATGCCTTCTGAGGGACATTTCCATGAGGAAGTGGCCAGATGTATTTTAATAGAAGAAAGCAGGACCTGCTTTTGAAATGAGTAGCCAAAATTAAGGAGAGAGTTCCACTAAGAGGTAGCCACGTGGTGAGAACCAATCATGTTGTAAACAAATCACCAAGGCTGACTTCACTTTTTGTGAAAATAAGAGAGAGATTTGTCAGGCAGTCAATGGTAAAGCACTCTGTTATGTGCATAGGAAAGTAGTGTAGAGTTGCTAGACAAAATCCCTGCCTATAAGGAGCTTACAGTCTACATGGAATGATGGTTAAGGTATGATTCTTCAAGAGAAAGCATGAACAAAGCCCTAGTATGTTTGTCCAAGCCATTCTTATTTATGATCAGAGAAACCAAATTATTTCTGTTCCTACCCTACTGTCTACTGGAGTGGTCCTTCTGCTTTTCACCCACTGTCTCCTAACTGATGGCCAGCATGCCGTATCACTATTCTTCCAAGTCAGGTGACCTCATCATTCTGACTCTGACTTCATTGTCCCAGTTCCTGCTGCTGCAGCTCACATCTCTTGACACGACCCTATCTCGGGTTGCATAGTTTTCAGTATCAAAGAGGTCTCCTTCCTTCTTTAAGTCTCCAGTTTCCTTCTGTGGTTAAATTTTCTTCCAGGTGTCTAACAGAGCTTTACCTCAGAATATCCATTCTTAGATTTTTATTTCTCCCTTACTGCCATTTAATCTGTTTGTTTTTAGGTTCCCCTGATGGGAGTTTTTGACTATTTATGTCCACCGTATTGGCTCATTTGTGATGTACGCTTGAGTTCATTCATTCAGTCGTATTTATTGAGCACTTACTGTGGGCAGAGCACTGTATTAAGTCCCTGGAATGTACAATTCAGCAACAGAGACAATCACTGCCCGACAATGGGCTCACATCTAAAACGGGGAGACAGACAGCAAAACAAAACAAGTAGACGGGAATCAATACCATCAAACTAGTTAAATGGAATCATAGATGTATACACATCATTAATAAAGTGGAGTAATAATATATACAAATATACACGAGTGCTGTGGGAGGGGAAGCGGATAGAGCAGAGGAAAGGAGTAGGAGTAATGGGGAATGGAAGAGGGGCAGAGAGAAAGGGAAGGCTCAGTCTGGGAAGGCCTCCTGGACATGTTTGGTGGATGTGAGGAGGGAGGTCATTCCAGGTAAGTGGTAGGACGTGGGCCGGGGGTCAGTGGCGGGACAGGTGAGAACACGGCAGGGTGAGGATGTTAGTCGCAGAGGAGCAGAGTGTACTGATGTGTGTTCCTTAAAATGCTCCCTGGTATTTTAACACTGAAGAGGCCTTTACAAAAGGGATTCATATAAAACTTGGAAAAAGGTGTATGTTTGTATGTAAAAGTGCCCTTGTTCTTTGATGAACAGCACAATAATATTTTTCAATTACTAAGGCAAGCACATAACTTTTGTGATATTAAATATTTGGCATTTGAAGCATATTTTTAAAAAATCAGTATTTGTTAAAGGAAGCAATAAAGCCGTTAGACAAGGCAGATATCTTATGAGTACAAATTTAAGTAAAAGATAAATCTTAAAATTTTGACCATCAGTGGAGAGCTAATCAAGTCTAATAGCTAATGTTAATTAATAACTGTGACATTGAAGCACTTACTATGTGTCAAGTGCTGTAATAAGCGCTGAGGGTAGATACAAAGCTGAGCTACAAAGAAGTTAAGTGACCTGTCTGAGCTCACTCAGCAGGCAAGCGATGGAGCTGGGATTATATCCCGGGTCTTCTGACTCCCCAGGGCCATGCCCTTTCCACTAAGCAGAGTGACCAGATCATCAGGATTCTGCAAGTCCTTGGTGCCTTCATTTTTTCATCTGTTCATTCTTCCTCAGGAAACACTTTGTATGCATAACTGTCATTCAGTCTCTTCACTCTCTTTCCTCCCCATTTTTATGCTGCTCTCCTGCTTATATATGTCACTGCCGCTTTGAAACTGAACGTATTCTTTGAGATAAATACAAACCTTTTCTTTTATCATTTCCTAGCATCTGTTTCATTCCATGGTATTGGACTGTGGTAACGTAGGCGTCAGAAGCCAATGCAAGTAGCTTGGCTTACAAATGACATGAAGTTTGAATCCCATATCTCTCTGTGTTATAATTAAAGGGATGCTATAATTTTAAAAAGGTAATACTCTATTTTGGATGCTCTTGTAAGATCAAGAAAACGGGGGGATCTTTTCCAGGCAGGAGATTATTCTGTGATTTAAAAATAGAAAATGAAATAAAATTTACTATTCAATTCTACATTTCACAAATCACTTGAGCAGTGCAGATGAGCCAGGATTGATCAGTAAAGGTCACATTATTGCACAATGATGAGAATCTGTCTATAAAGAATGAGAGAATCATAAGTAATTGAAGCACCCTTTTTCATAGTGCCACTCCTTATTTTTCCCCTTGGTTTGCGAAATGCAAATGATCATTTTTCTGGTGTTCTTTAATTGACCATGCAGCCAGTCTTGGAGTAGCATCCCAAATGATGGTGACTATTGAAGCCTCCGATGATGCTCATGGTGTGTTTGAGTTCAGCACTGAGTCTCTCTATGTCAATGGAACGGAACCTGAAGATGGTTACAGCACAGTTATATTGCAGGTTAGTACATTTCAGCTGTCACCTTATAAAATCCCTTCAAATTTTAAAACTCAGTTGTTTTTTCACAAAAACAATTGTTGATTCCATATTCATACAAATTTTTATATGATTTAGAGTTTAGCGGCTAACTTTTAATGGTCTCATTATTGAATTAATAATTATTACTGAATTATTGAATTTAAACCTTTCAAGGAGGATGAGTGGTATATTTTGTGGATCATATATTGAGTTCTAATCAGTGATATGTAGTATGTATTTATTTGTGAACTTTACCTCTGATAGGTTATGAGAAGACACGGGGCTTTGTCTCAAGTAATTTTACACTGGAACATTCCCAGTGATCCTTTTGGAGATCTGGTCTTCACCTATGGACATATCACTTTTGCAACAGGACAGATGTGTGCAAATTTAACAGTTGAAATCTTGAATGATGAAGTTCCTGAACTGGATAAAGTATTTTCTGTCCTAATCATGAATGTTTCCAATGGTCGGCTGGGTCTTCATACAAATGCAACACTGACAGTCCTGGCAAGTGATGATCCATTTGGACTTTTCATCTTTTCAGAGAAAAACAGACCAATTGAAGTTGAGGAAGTAACCCAGAACATCACTCTATTAATAGTCAGGTTACGTGGTCTTATGGGAACAGTCATGGTCACATACAGAACCGTGGATGATTGGGTAAAGCCACCTTATTTTGCATCTAATATTGCCAGAGCAACTCAAGGAATAGACTATATACCTATTTCTGGATTTGTAGTTTTCAACGCTAACAGGAGTGAGGCAACAATAACTATTTCAATTCTGGATGACGATGAACCAGAAAAACCAGAATCTGTCTTTATTGAGCTACTCAACGTTACTTTAATAGAAAAAATACAGCATCGACCAAGTAAGTACATACCCTCGTGGTCTGTATTTTAGATGAATCTTGAAGTTTTCAATTGAAGATATTCTCAAAATATGCTTTTTAATCTCTCTCTCTAGTGCTACATCTATGTATATATAGATGCATGCATATATATGAAAATCTATATATTTATAGATATATGATTAAATCAAAAGCTAACTGAAAAACTTAAAGGGGAAGAAAAAATGAGTACTGATTCAACTTGGTTTGAAATAAGTGGCAAAGCTGAATGTGTATGTGCAGTGTTACGAGTTGTGTATTGCAGAGTAAAAAAGTTCTCAAAAACTGGAGGTGAGAGTTTGTGTAGGAACAGGAAAAATTCTGCTGTTGTGAAAAAAAGATCAAGAAGACAAAGAAGACAAGTCTGCAGTAGGCTGAGCATATTCTTTGAGGGGGTAGTTTTGAGCATCATATCAAAATGAAAGCTTAATAACATTTTTGAGGTAGAGTATTTGGAGGAGCTTCAGCCAAGAGGGGTGTTGTGAATAAAAATATTTTTAGTTGAAACATTCTTTCTTTTTTGGGGGTTTAGATAGGAAACAATTTTTGAGTAGTTTATTGCTTTTTTCGGTTGTTAGCGTCTAATTTTAGGTATTCTTCCTACTTTATAATATTTTTTTCCCAGTTTAATGGATTCAATACGTTTCCTTAGCATATCTGATTATGATTTGGAATTTTGAGTTTCTTAGGAGTGACAATGAATGATGTATTGGGCAGGAACTAAGGAACTTAGTTCAACGTAAGAGAATTCTACCTGAAGCCTCTCCCAACAATGTTCTTGCAGTAATGGGTTATGACAGTTTAGTCTTGAATAGCTTTCGCTTGTTGAATTTATCATCAATTTTTCAGCCACATATTTCTTTCTGCCAAGCCAGTATTGACATAATTTTGGGGTGCCATTTATTGTCACCACTGTCATCATTATTATTAGTACTAGCATCTGTATCCCTATAATGTGTAAATCATAGTATTAAACACTGGTAATCACAACCCTCTCCCACAAACAGTTTACAGTTTTAAGTAGGGGGACAGGATGAACACATGGAACAAGAAGGCTATCATCCAAACAACAACGAAAACTAAAAGCCAGCAGTGGAAAAGTATCAGCCGAAAAAGATTGAAATTATACCCTACTTGTAGGGTTTGGTTTCTGGTACTTTCTACTCCAGGTAGACAATCCATGGAGAGAATCCGCTGTAACCATTACAACCTTTTAAAGGTTTTGCAAGGAATTTCTCCCAGCTTCCACTCTCGCGGGGGTGTGTGTAAGTGGGCCCCATATTGCTCATAGTATTGCCTGCTATTTCATTGACTCACTTTATTCAGTAACCATGTTTTTCAAATGGTACTTGAAAAGCACTTACTATGTGCCAGTCACCGTACTAAGTGCTGAGGTGGATACAAGCAAATTGGGTTGGACACAATCCGTGTCCTATTTGGGGCTCACAGTCTCGATCCGCATATTACAGATGAGGTCACTGAGGCACAGAGAAGTGACGTGACCCAAGATCACACAACAAGCAAGTGGCAGAGCCGGTTTTAGATCTCAGATCCTTCTGACTCCCAGGCCCGTGATCTATCCACTAGGTCATGCAGCTTCTCTGTACTTATCTATCACTGTTGAGTTTTGCTGAAATGTTTGATGTTGGGAGATTTCATTTTGGTCAATCTCAAAATATTCTTGGTTTCTTTCACCATGGCAACAAAGATTTCTCTCAGCATGACTACGACGTAGTAGAACGAGCACGGGCCTTGGAGTCAGAAGGTCATGGGTTCTAACTTCTGCTCCTCCACTCTTCTGTTGTGTAACCTTGGGCAAGTCACTTTACTTCTCTGTGCCTCAGTTACTCATCTTTCAAATGGGGATTGAGATTGTGAGCCACATGTGGGACAAAGAACTGTGTCCAACTCGATTTGCTTGTATCCACCCCAGCGCTTAGTACAGTGCCTGACTCGTAGTAAGAGCTTAACAAATACCATACTTTTATTATTAGTACATGGAGACTTCTGGTTGGTCCAAGCCTCTTGTAGTTTATCTTGAGATTTCGTCCTTTAGATTTCAAGAGAGCTGGTCCCGACCCAGGCCTTGAGTAAACTTCTGGGGAGCAGTTCCAAAATGCTGTTTAGCCTGTGAGCCCGTTGTTGGGCAGGGACAATCCCTGTCCTCTGTGGGGCTCGTAGTCTTGATCCGCATTTTACAGATGAGGTCACTGAGGCACAGAGAAGTGACGTGACTTGCCCAAGGTCACATAGCAGGCAAGTGGCAGAGTCGGTTTTAGAACTCAGATTCCAAGCGCTTAGTACAGTGCTCTGCACATAGTAAGTGCTCAATAAATATGATTGAATGAATTGGAACTGTAGAAACTGCTCTGGGAGAGGGGAGCGTGATGTCAAAATGTCCACTTGTCTCAATGTGGCCAGTTGCCTGACCATTCTGTACTTGTGCCTCTTGCTAATTCTACATACTGGATTGTCTGACCAGTGGGGCTGAGATTGGCCACACAGGAATAGTTAATGAGTTTCCTGTCAGCAAACCTTGAATGTTGTAAATGACTCTGTGTTCAAGGTTGAATGATGCTTCTGTTCTGATCCACCTTTGTGACTTGTTAGTTCAGCTAGAGTTTTCAAGGGTGTGAGGATATCAATGTGTGTATAAAGTCAGCACATTTTGGGCTTGGTTTGCTTCAGTGTGTTCATTCCTCTTTCCAGATTTTACTGGTCAGTTTCAGGATGATGGTCTGGTCAAAGTTGAATACCCAGTAAACCTGGAAAAATGTTGTCAGAAATAAGGGAGAGACCTAAAAGTGTCACACACAGGAAAATATGAAGGCTTGCTATCTTTTACAGGTTAACAAAATGTACTTCTGCATCCAAAAGGGGTCTTGGTATATTTCAAGCAGGCATTGCCAACCTATATAAATAAGAAGCAGAGAAGCAGTGTAGCTCAGTGGAAGGAGCACGGGTTTGGGAGTCAGAGGTCATGGGTTCGAATCCAGGCTCTGCCACTTGTCAGCTGTGTGACTGTGGGCAAGTCACTTAACTCCTCTGTGCCTCAGTTACCTCATCTGTAAAATGGGGATTAACTGTGAGCCTCACATGGGACAACCTGATTACCCTGTATCTCCCCCAGCGCTTAGAACAGTGCTCTGCACATACTAAGCGCTTAACAAATACCAACATTATTATAAGTATATTAACCAATTAATCAATTGTATTCATTGAGTGCTTACTTTATGCAAAGCATGGTACTAAGTGCTTGGAAGAGTACACTATAACAGAGTTGGTAGACACATTTCCTACCCACAAGGAGCTTCCAGTGTAGAGTGGGGGGACAGTTGATATATCTGTATATCTTGATAAATTGGTAGACTTTTTTTCCCATTCAAAATGCTGCTCATAATGTGGGAAGGTGAAAAGATGCATCTCTCCTGCATTTTTCCCCCAGAGGCTTTTAAAACAATCAAATCTCTGGACTTGTCTTTAAGCTCTTCTCAGGGTGAAAAGAACTGTCTTTTCATATTTTGCTGTAGCAGTCAGTGCATTAGTAATTTCAAGGAGAATGTGGTGATATTGAAGCTGCTACTTAGGAAAAAATAATGAAAAGCAAGCATTTTGGCCCACTCTTAGCTGCTTCAGCCGGAAGCACTGTTTCATTCATTCATTCATTCATTCATTCATTCATTCGTATTTATTGAGCACTTACTGTGTGCAGATCACAGTACTAAGTGCTTGGGAAGTACAATTCGGCAACAGATAGAGACAATCCCTAACCAACAATGGACTCACAGTCTAGAGGCGTAGACAGACAACAAAGCAAAACAAGTAGGCATCACTACCATCAGAATAGATAAATAGAACCATAGATAAATGCACATCATTAATAAAATAGAGCAATAAATATTTACAAATATATACAAGTGCTGTGGGGAGGGGAAGGGGGTAGAGCAGAAGGAGGGAGTAGGGGTGATGGGGAGGGGAGGAGGAGCAGAGAGAAAGGGAGGGCTCAGTCTGAGAGACTCTTTGCCAGAAGTGGACTAGCATCACAGAGAACATCAAGAAGCTGAATATCTTGGTATTTTCTAGCATATAATAACAATTGTGGTATTTGTGAAGTGTTTATTATGTGCCAGACACTGGGGTCAATACACACAAGTTGGGTTGGACACAGTCCCTGTCCCACATGGAGCTTTACAGTCTTAATCCCCATTTTACAGATGAGGTAACTGAGGCACAGTGAAGTGACGTGCCCAAGACCACACAACAGACAAATGGTAGAGCTGGGATTAGCATATGAAGCAGCATATGGGATTAGCAGAGAAGCAGCGTGGCTCAGTGGAAAGAGCACGGGCTTTGAAGTTAGAGGTCATGAGTTCGAATCCCGGCTCTGCCACTTGTCAGCTGTGTGACTGTGGGCAAGTCACTTAACTTCTCTGTGCCTCAGTTACCTCATCTGTAAAATGGGGATTAAGACTGTGAGTCCCATGTGGGACAATCTGATTCCCCTGTATCTACCCCAGCGCTTAGAACAGTGCTCTGCACATAGTAAGCGCTTAACAAATACCAACATTATTATATGAAACTAGACCACTTTGACCCTATGCTCTTGTAGTCATTGGAAATTGATTTCCTTTTCCCATTTTAGAGTGCCTCTTATGATGTCCTGTCCGTCCGTCTCCCCCGATTAGACTGTAAGCCCGTCAAATGGCAGGGACTGTCGCTATCTGTTACCGACTTGTTCATTCCAAGCGCTTAGTACAGTGCTGTGCACATAGTAAGCGCTCAATAAATACTATTGAATGAATGAATGAATGTCTTACATCAAGACATTTTAGCAGTGAGAAATGCCAAACTACTGATATTTGCTTTGGTTCTTATTCTGAGTCAATTAATCAATAACAGTTCTGATTGCTCCCTTGGCTTCAGTTACCATCTCTATGCATTGATTACTAAATCTACAACTCCAGCCCTGATCTCTCTCCTTCCCTGCAGTCTCCTATTTCCTCCTGCCTTCAGGACGTATCTACTTGAATGTCCCACTAACACTTCAAACTTAACATGTCCAAAGCAGAATTCCTTTCATTCCCATCTAAACCCTGTCCTCCCCCTGATTTTCCCATCGCTGGAGCAGCACCACCATCCTCCCTGTTTTAGGAATCCATTACCTTGGTTGCTTGCCCATACTCATCACTCTCATTCAAACCACATATGCAACCTGTTACCAAATTCTGTCCATTTAACTTTCACAACATTGGTAAAAAAAAAATAAATCTGCCCTTTCCTCTTCATCCAGACTGCTACCAAATTAATCCCAGCATTTATCCTATCCTGCCTTGATTACTGCGTCAGCCTTCTTGCTGACCTGCCTGCCCCTTGTCTCTCTCCACTTCAATTTATACTCCACTCTGCTGCCTGGATCATTTTCTTATAAATCCATTCAGTTCATTTTTTCCCCAATCCTCAAGAACCTCCAATGGTTGTCAGTCCACCTCCACATCAAACAGAAACTCCTTACCACAGGCCTTAAGAACTCAATCACCTTAACCCCCTCACCTTGCCTCCCTGATTTCCTTACTACAACCCACTCTTCATAATTGCCTCCTCTCATACCAACCTACTCGCTGTACCTCAAGCTCCTCTATCTTTCCACCGCCTCCTAGCTTACATCCTGCTTCTTCATATCCTTCAGATGATCACTCTCCCCACCTTCAATGCCTTTTTTAAGGCAAATATCCTCCAAGAGACCTTCCCCGACTAAGCCCTCATTTCCTCTAATCCCCCTCCCTTCTGTGTTGCCCTTGCATTGGGATTTGCAACCTGTATTCAACCCTCCCTCAGCGCCAAGGTGCTTATGTACATATCTGTAATTTATGTCTCTCCCTCTGGACCGCAAGCTTATTGCAGTAGGGGAGTTTTTCTAGCAACTCAGTTATATTGTACTCTCTCAAGTGCTTTGTACTGTACAAACAGTAAGCGCTCAATGAATTTGATTGATTGAAAGATTTCATACTGTGGGAGGCAGCGTGACCTGGAAATAACATGGGGCTGAGATTCTGGAGACCCAATTGTTGTTCTCTTAGTGAGTGTACGTGTGTATGTGTGTGTGTGTGTGTGTGTGTAGTTGGGTGCCTCAGTTTCATCATCTGTACATGGGGATCTTACCTCCTCTCGCACTCTGTAGATTTTTTTTTTGTGGGGGTAAGATTCTGATGATCTATCTAAACTGTAGTGCTTGGCACACAGTGTTTTGGGACATAGAAAGTACTTATATTGTAAGCTAGCTCCTCGAAGGCAGGCATCACTACCCAACTCTATTGGATTGTAGTCTCCTAAGTGCTTAGTATGGTGTTCTGCACCCACACTCAGTACAGTGTTCTCTACAAAGTGCTCAATAAATACTAATGATAGTCTAATAATCTGTATACTTATCTTCAGAAAGACATACTGGATTGTCTTGTTATTCCATTTTCTTTGTTCAGTTCCAAATTCCCCACGTCTTGGACCAGAGATGCACACCATAGCCCATTTAATTATAAATGCCAATGATGATGCTTTTGGGACACTTCAGCTCTCAGCATCAAGCGTGCGAGTTGCTGAAAATCACGTTGGGCCTATTATCAATGTGACAAGAACAGGTGGAGTCTTTGCCGATGTTTCGGTGAAGTTTAAAGCCGTGCCAATCACTGCAATAGCAGGTAAGAAAATAATTTAAAAATCTATAGGAAACGAGATGAAGTCCATCAGACCTCGTGATTAGAGCTGTGGCGATACATACAGGTTGGCCGGAAAAGTCAACTCAAATAAGAACTGGATTATCTGGGTTTAGCAACGGGAAATCTGGATCTCGTGTAGATAAAGGTCTGTAGGACTAGTGGGAAATGCTGGAGAGATCATTTATGAAGAGAGATTCTTACAGGACTAACCACACTGGCAGAAAGCTAGTAAAATGAAAAGTAAACGTTACACCGGCATTAGGACTCTGACTCCGTTGCTTAACCTTGGGAGTTGTAATTCATGTGCAGAAATAGGGAGACTTAGCCATTCAGTTTGCTTGCACCAGAGTTTCATGACCAGGCCGGCAGCTTCTGTAACACACCGTAAACATGTAAAGGGAATTGCCTATAGCAGTTGCCTGCAGTGATGTAACTGGACACTGGATGTAGTCAGATCATTATAAAAGCTCTCTTACATTATAAAGACTCTCTAGCATACGTGCTTACTACAAAGTCTTAACTTATATAAAAGCAAATATGAAGGAGCATTGAGTTGTTTTCTTTAAAAAATAAAATGTGATTATGGTTCTGAAATGTCCCAGTGTAGGTTGCAGTGATCTCTTCACTCTCTTGAGGAATGGACAGTTTGTTGTCCTCTCTGGGCTCCAAAATTTAGGAATGATGGAAGTCCAATAAGGGACCAGAAGAGGTATAAAACAGGTCCTGTGAGGGTGATAAACTACTATGAGGATGGGAAAGAGAAAACTGAAGAATGAGTTAAATCACCAATGTTCAAGTCAAAGGAGAATTCCGGTCATGTTGATGGGGAGAAGCTGCTGCTAGTCTACCCTGAGAATGAAACGAGGGAAAACACCTCAGGGAGGAGTTCTTTTTCTAACACTTTCATGGTGAATGTGTTGTTGTCTGACTGCACAGGTGAAGACTACAGCGTAGCCTCATCCGATGTCGTCTTGCTAGAAGGTGAAACGAGCAAAGCTGTGCCAATATACATTATCAATGACATCTACCCTGAACTGGAAGAATCTTTTCAAATACAACTATTGAATCAAACAACAGGTGGAGCCAAACTTGGGACTTTAACTCAGGCAATCATAACTATCGAGGCCTCTGATGACCCTTTTGGATTATTTGGTAAAGCCCATTTTGTCGACCAGACATACTTCGTTGATGTACCATGTTTTCCTAGATCTCTAACCTGCCTATTTTTATAATATTGTAACGTACGCTACGGCCGTAGGTGAGTCCTGTCTCACGAAAACACTTCACGTACACCTCCCGGTGTGTTGCAGCCAGGAAGCAGTGTGACTTAGTGGAAAGAGCATGAGGACTAGAAGTCAGGAGACCTAGGTTCTCTGCCATTTGCCTGCCATGTGACCTTAGGCGAGTCATTTAACTTCTTGGTGCCTCAATTCCTCATCTGTAAAAACGGGATTAAATACCTGTTCTCCCTTTCCCTTAGACTGTGAACCCCATATGGAGCAGTGCTTATTTCTGATCTAACTTGTAATTACCTCTGTGCTTAGCATATGTAAAAACCTAACAAATACGAATATGATTATTGTAATTATTATCATCACTCCTGCCTCTTTGCTCATTGAACTAGGTGCCCCAATGACAGCATGACCAATTGGGAGTAGTTAAAAGACACTGCAAACCACTATCAAAATAATCACTTTCCTTTGCTACGATCTCAGGGCTGAGGGACATCAATCATTCTCAAAAGGAGACTCCATCGTCATCTTTAAGAAGAGTTACAAGTGTCTTGAAAAGTGTCAGATAGACAAACCTGCATTCAGGCATATATACCGCTGGGAGGGATGACTAGAGGATACTGCTTTAGATTGTAAGCTCATCGTGGGCAGGGAATGTGTCTGTTTATTGTTCTATTGTACTCTCCCGAGCACTTAATACAGTGCTCTGCACACAGTGAGCTCTCAGTAAAGAGGATTGAATGAATTCAGAAGTGTACAGAAATCGTCACGACCCTCTGGGTGGATTGGAACTAACTGATGCCCTTCATTTCAGTTTTTCAGATTACTAAAATCACTGTCGATGAACCCGAGTTCAGTTCAGTGAAGGTAATCCTGCCGATAATCCGCAATTCTGGGACACTCGGCAATGTTACTGTTCAATGGGTTGCCACCATTAATGGACAGCTTGCTACTGGCGACCTGCGAGTTGTCTCAGGTAATGTGACCTTTGCCCCCGGGGAAACCATTCAAACCTTGTTGTTAGAGGTCCTGGCTGACGACGTTCCGGAAATTCAAGAGGTGAGAGGAGCAGCTAGTATAGAATGACACTGTAAAGTGACTTTTCTTATCCTGTTTTAATAGTTACTAGAGCGGTTTCGTGAGAAACCTAGTAGGAGTAGTACCTTGAGTGTGGTGAATCAATGTTTTTCGTTGAATGAAAGGATGTAATTGAGAGGGGGGAATCACGTAATGTGTCTTATGGAAACGTAACCCTTTATTCTTTGAAAAGGGAAAGCCATGGTTTAGTGGTAGATCATTTGAGGACAGTGGATTTAAATGTTTGTTAAACTTAGCACTTAGTGTTTTAGCTAATTTCCAAAGCAATGGTTTTTAAAGGCAGCATGCATAAGTGCCACCCACTGCAGAAGCAAACATTTTTTCCTCCTTTCGGTGGAGCAATTAAACGATTCCCCTGGGTAACCAGCTCCCAGAAAGTAATAGATGCCTCCTGAGCCCATTTCTTCCCTCTTTCCCTGACTTTTGTCTTTTGGATTACAGTTGCTTAGGCCAACTGTTTTTCCCTCCCCTCTTGGTGTGTGCTGCTACGAAAGTGGCTGAGATACAGCACCTGCTGTAGACTGCACCCTGTGGGCAAGAATCGCTTCTACCAACTCTGTTGTACTGAATTTTCCCTAGTGCTTTAGTGCAGTGCTTTGCAGACAGTAAGCGCTCAGTAAATACCGTTGCTTGGTAGATGTCAAGAGCTTGCGCAAGATATACCTCGATGAGCATTCCAGTTAAGAAATTGGAATGTAGGCTGTGGTACTCTTCCACATGCACTGCCCTCTGAAGACAGTAAGTACTCAATACATATTATTAATTAAATATGCTTAAGAGGAGCTGTTCTCTTCTAGGGCAGAATATGCAGATAAATCTGCCCTTATCAAGTTTCATTACAAAGAAGGGATATTATTTCAACTTTTTTACAATGTTGAGCGCTTACAACGTGCCAGGCACTGTTCTCAGTGGTGGGGTAGATACAAGGTAATCAGGTTGGACACGGTCCATGTCCCAGCTGGGGCTCACAGTCTTAATCCCCATTTTACAAATGAGGTAATGGAGGCACAGAGAAGTAAAGTGACTTTCCCAAGGTCCCACAGCAGGAACGTGTTGGAGCCAGGATTAGACCCTATGTACTTCTGCCTCCCAGACCTGTGCTCTATCCACTAGGCCATGCTGCTGCTGCTGCTTTTTAGAATGGGAATGAGTCCTATGTACATACCTTGTAATGTATCATTAAAATATTAAAACAAGCAACCTTTTATAAAACTCATATTCATAGTGATATTTACTTATGCATTTAAGAGAGGTTCTAGGTTGCCTCTTTTCTGATGAATTATGGGTAAGATTTGTCTTAGGAAGATGAAAGGGATGATCTACCTAAGTTATGTCTCTGAATTGTCACGTGACAAAAACATGCAGTTTTATTGTTGGCCCCTAGTTAAACAGATTTGCCCCCCTCTTTTGTGTTGCAGAGTGTTTATGAAACTTTTTTCACTTTCTAAGGAAATGTGGATTTTGTAAAATGTGCAAAATATATTTTATTAGATTTTAGTTGACATTATAGAATGTATACAGGTTTATCAACAGGAGTGGGCGGCTCAAAATAAAATTGTCCAATGGAAGAAATGACAGAGGGGCTTAATCAGTGATAACTGTGGTTTTTGTTAAGTGCTTACTATATGCCAAGTACTGTTGTAATCGTTGGGGAAGATATAAGATCATCTTGTCCCATGTGGGGCTCACAGTCTAAGTAGGAAGGAGAGCAGGTATTGAAGCTCCATTCTGCAGATGAGGGAACTGGGGCACAGAGAAATCAAGCAGCTTGCCAAGGTCACACAGCAGGCAAGTGGCAGAGCCAGGAAAAGATCCCAAGTACTTGACTCCCAAGTCCGTGCCCTTTCCACTAGGCTGTACGGCTAACATTGAAGCTTAAAAGCTCTGAATTGTGTGAATGCATATTAAAGGGAATTTAGGTGGGAGTGATTCTTGTTGAGGATTGTGCTTAGTAGCAGGAGTAGGGGAAGAGCAGAGCGGGGAGGGGGGAATTTTTCTTTGTGGTCATATTGGGTTTGCCATGTGTTCCAGGAAGAATTCTTCCTTGAGCCCTCTGGTAATGAAACCCATATGGCTTCCCGTGCTAGTCCTCTAGGCTATATTTATCTCTGTGTCATAATCATTTTAAATTCAGAACTGGAATGCTGTTAAGGAAGCTTTCACTCTATTTTTAGGTTATTCAAGTGAAGCTTACTCAGGCCTCTGGTGGAGGTTCTATTGGAACAGATCGAGTGGC
The DNA here is from genome assembly GCF_004115215.2 of Ornithorhynchus anatinus. Lineage (NCBI taxonomy): Eukaryota > Metazoa > Chordata > Mammalia > Monotremata > Ornithorhynchidae > Ornithorhynchus > Ornithorhynchus anatinus. The sequence continues at coordinate 14,478,817 of NC_041728.1, read as the reverse complement.
AAATATAACCATCCCTGCCAACAATAATCCTTATGGCACTGTTGCTTTTCATCAATCTGTGTATCGTGTTCAAGAGCCTCTCGAAAGAAGTTCCTGTGTTAACATAAGCGTCAAGAGGAGGTTCGTTTGCGGAATATGCTGATATAATAATTGCGGTATTTGTTAGGCACTATGTGCCATGCACTGTACTAAGTGTTGGGATAGAGACAAGATCATCAGGTGCCCATGTGGAACTCCCACTGTAAGTAGGAGGGGAACAGATATTGAATACCCATTATATAGATGAGGGAACTTTGGCCCAGTAAAGTTAAGTGACATGTCCAAGGTCACACAGCAGGCAAGTGGCAGAAGTTGGATTAGAACCCATATCCTCTGACTTCCAGGTCTGTGCTTTTTTCACTCAACCATGTTGCTTTTCCTTCTTTATGTTATTTGCGTATTCTATTCTGATGCAAAAGGGTTTTTCTAGTCCATTAAATATTAGTGTTTTTTGTCTGTTTTCTTTGTTTTATTGACTCTTCACAGGCCTTTGTAAAATGCTACTATTGGGTCAGACCAGTAGTTCCTTCCCCCGCAACCCAGTAGTCTGTCACTGAATGGAATTTAGGATTCTAGAGGACCCATGTGCTGGTTGCTCATCTTGAAGTAGCTTTTAAATGGGTTTTATTAAGCATTTATCATGTGCTTAGCGCTAGGATAAATACAAGGCTATCAGTTCAGACCTAGTCCCTGTCCTACATAGGGCTCACAATCTATCTTGGGCTGTGGAGTGGACTTCCCAATTTTCCTAACTTTTCCCTCGTTCCATCTCCAACTTTTCCCAAAATTCTGCTCCTCCATGAATTTATCCAAATTCTACAACTGTTGTTTTCCACCTGCACAACTTCCTGTGGCAACAAATCTGTTGCGGAATTGTACATTCCAAGTGCTTAGTACAGTGCTCTGCACATAGTAAGCGCTCAATAAATATTTTTGAATGAATGAATGAATTCCAAATGCTTACGTCGGCTGGGTGAAGAAGTGTTTCTTTGGATTTGATCATCTTCATCTGTTGCATCTTTGGATCTTATGAAATCTGTTTTAAGCTTTCATCTGGTTTCTAAGCTGTTTTAAGACTATCTTAATTGATTCAGTTTTCCCTTCCTTAATATAAAGATACCATCCCCTTTACTAGTTTAATTTTGTAGGGAAGTAGAAGAAAACATTCAACACTAACATTTTTTCGGGGAAAATATTGTCACACTATTTCAAACTGCGATGATATTAAAAAAACAAAAACCTGTAGAGAAAAACAAAAAACGCCAAAGAAACTCTTTTGCATTAGAAAATAGTGACTTTCTAGGTTTAGTTCTCCTTGCAAAGTTGATCATACCCCAATTTTCAATTTTTGATAAACTGGTGTATTTGTGTCATTTATACTCCTGAAAACTGTTTGCTTATAGGCAGGCAACATATCTGCTAATGCTCTCCCAAGCACTTAGTACAGTGCTCTGCACATAGGAGATCCATAAACGCTGTTGATTGATTAACAGTTCTATTTTTAGGAAAATCAGTTTAAAGCAGTTGTCATAAGTCTTTTTACTCCATTTTATTATTCTGAGAAGCACGTTTTGATACATTGTATGTAATATTTCTTGTCTCAGTTGACAAATATTAACTCTGCTTTTTATAGGGACAAAATTATCTCACTAGTAATTTTTGCCCGACCCAGACGCATTGCCAAGAATACTTGAGAAACAGAACTGCCATCATATGAGAGAGTTGGAAGTTTTTTGAAGCGTATGAACAAAAGAGAAGTTGTTCTGACTAACCCACACCTTTATTATCGCTCTACTTTTTAGTGGAGGACGATTTGGACAGCTTCTGCTATTCTATAGTACCTCGGAAATTGATGCCGTGGCTCTTGCGATTGAGGAAGGCCAGGATGTACTCTCCTATTATGAGCCTCCAACCCAAAGTGTTCCTGATGGAAATTGGAGGACTTGGGTGAATGTTTCTGCAGCTGTGGATCCTCAGCACACCTGTGCCATTCTCTGCCTTAAAGAACAAGCATGTTCAGCTTTTTCCTTTTCTGATGCCTCTGCAACCCCCCTGTGTTTCTGGTTGACATCGGAGATCGGTCTAACCCACAACAACTCGGGATTTCGGACCTATCGAAAGAACACTACCAGCATATCTTCCCTGTTCAGTAGGCAGGCCGTGTCTGGTAGCGACTACGAGCCCGTGACCGGTCAGTGGGCCATCATGAGAGAAGGGGACGAGTTTGGAAACCTCACCGTTTCGATCCTTCCCGATGACATCCCCGAGTTTGACGAGAGTTTCCTCATCTCCCTTCTAAAGGTTGAGCTCATGAATGGCTCAGCCAGCTTGGAAAACCAGCCGTCTGTCGGACAGCCAAATATCTCTACGGTGGTCATAGCACTCAATGGAGATGCCTTTGGAGTGTTTGTGATCTACAGCATCAGCCCCAATACATCCGAGGATGGCCTCTTTGTGCGAGTTCAAGAAGAGCCCCAAAGCTCGGTCCAGCTGTTGATCCACAGGACTGGGGGTAGCCTTGGTCAGGTGCTTCTCGAGTGGCGTGTCGTGGGTGGAACAGCTACCAGTTCGGTGGATTTTATAGGGGAAGGTGATATTCTGACTTTTGCAGAAGGTCAGTCAAAGACTTTCTGAATCTGCTTTGTCTCTGAGAGCTAGACTTTAATAATTGTAAAAATTCAGACTTTATTCACCATTTCCAGCCCTTTCCCTCTCCCTTGTGTCAGGGTGTTATTTTGCCCTTTCTCAAGCCTTCAAAATGAAACTTCTTAAATTGAGGCCCATGGGGGATGGGATTATCTTGTATCTACCTGTGTGTCTGGCACCCAGCAAGTGCTTGTTAAATACCACATTTGTAATAATTGTAAGTGCTTACTGTGTGCAGAGCACTGGGTCAAACGTTGGGAAAGAATACACAGGTGGAAATTAGACATGGAACCTGTCCCTCAGGGATTCACAGCTGAAAGGTTAGGCAAGAGCAGTTGCACTGTGCCTTATGGATACTTGGTAAATATTAGGCGAATTGTGTCACATCACTTCATATTTGAAGATGTCACCTATTATATAAGGCTTACCTCAGCACTTAACATTCTTGCCTAATATTTTAATGTTATTCCAAATTAATATTTTTGATTTGCCTTGTTCTTGTTTGCTGTTATGAAACCTGTTCAATAAGCCGACACTGCTGGGCTCTACTACTCATCGACTATGGCCCTCACATTGGCCATTGGTAGGACTGTGGTTTGAGGACTGGTCCAGGAAAAGAGTTCAGGCCTCGGAGTTAGAGGACCTGGGTGGTAATCAGTCTAGACAAGTAGTGTGGTCTAGTGGAAGGAGCATAGGCCTGGGAATCAGCAGTCCTGGATTCTAATCCCGGCTCCACCGTTTGTCTCCCGGGTGACTTTGGGCAAGTCATTTCTTTTGGGCCTCAGTTTCCTCCTCTGCCACTTGTCAGCTGTGTGACCTGGGGCAAGTCATTTAACTTCTCTGTGCCTCAGTTACCTCATCTGCAAAATGGAGGGTAAGACTGTGAGCCCCATGTGGGACAGGGACTGTGTCCAACTTGATCACCTTGTATCTACCCAAGCACTTAGAACAGTGCTTGGCACATAGTAAGTACTTAAAAAAATACCATAATTCTTATTATAATTATTATATCCAGTGCTTAGAACAGTACTTGATACATAGCACTTGATAATAATGTTGGTATTTGTTAAGCGCTTACTTTGTGCCGATCTCTGTTCTAAACGCTAGGGTAGATACAGGGTCATCAGGTTGTTCCACGTGAGGCTCACAGTCTTAATCCCTGTTTTACAGATGAGGTAACTGAGGAACCGAGAAGTTAAGTGACTTGCCCAAAGTCACACAGCTGACAGGAGGCGGAGCAGGGATTAGAACCCATGACCCCTGACTCCTAAGCCCAGGCTCTTTCCTCTGAGCCACGCTGCTTCTCAAACAAATACCATATTATTGTTTTCATTATTATTACTACTACTAATGATAATAATCCTGGCATCACCACTTGCCTGATCTATGGCCAAGGGCAATCACTGGCCATTACACTCTAGAAGGGAAGACAGACACTAATAGAAATAAGTAATTTATATTATATAATTTATAGATACATGTTAATTTGGATCTGTGCAATTTAAGCAATTGATATTCACCCCTTCATAAGTCCCACAGCACTTACATACATATCCATAATTGATTTTAATGTCTATCTCCCCCTGTAGACTGTAAGCAGGGAATGTGTCTACCAACTCTGTACTGTATTCTCCCAAATGCTTAAGATAGTGCTTGACACTTGGAAAGGACTTGACAAGTACCACTGTTGATTAAAATTGGAATACTCACCATCTTTCACTGTCTACTTTTACTGTTTGCTGTTCTTTAAATCCAAAGATGTCATTGCTGATGGATTCATAATTCTGAGAGAAATATATTAAAATGCTCTGTTTTTCACTCAAATTTTTCTTACCATGGAGTTGCTTTTGCGTGTGTGTGGCGTTGGTGATGTTGATGCCGCCAATTTTTCTCTGTACAGGGGAGACCAAAAAGACCATTACTTTGACCATTTTAGATGATTTGGAGCCAGAGGATGATGAAACCATTGTAGTCGGCTTGGTCTACACAGAAGGGGGAAGTAGGATCCTGCCCAGCTCTGACTCTGTCACTGTGATCATTTTGGCAAATGACAATGTTGCAGGAATCATTAGCTTTCATACAACTTCCAGATCTATCATTGGGATTGAAGGTGGGTTCCTCTTTTTTTGATCCTCTTTTTGTTGTTTTTTTCCGATCTCTTGATTTTCTTGCTCTCTTGAGAGGTCATTTTGGCAGATCAGCAAACTTCTTATTTCCCTTGAACCTGACGAGTCTGGTAAAGGTAATCACTGCATTCTGGAGCAAACAAGAACGATTGCAGTGTGATGGAGGGTTATAATCTAATGATGTTATCTTCTTATTTAAGGATAGCTCTAATTTTGGTGAATATGCTTTCTTTGCAGAGCACTTCTTGTTTGGTCACAAAGTTAGAGTGTTCCTTTTTGTCTTTGAGATCTGTGATGGTGTGATTTTTCTAAAATTCATTTTAGAAAATGGTGATTTATTCGGTTAGGAGGAATTTCATATTCTATTGTGTGAGGTCATTAATTACTCATTGTGTAGGGTATTTGTAGTGCTTAAAAACATCTAAGTTGATTGTATACTCAACACCATCCCTATTTCACTTCTGTTAATGGCTTTTATTACCAGGTCTATTTTTAAATTATTTGACTGATCAAGAAGGGCCATCAGTAGACACAAGAATTTATTCAGTTATCTTAGATCCAAGATCATGGGAGTTCTCTAAAATGGTACATTTGAAAACAAGACAGAGTCTCGTTTGAGTTTTATGGCTAGTAAGAATGGTTTCCAGCAAGAATGAAATTAATTAGAAATAGAAAAAGAGAGTGAATCTTTTCGTGGGATTTTTTTTATTATTTTAGAAAATTGCCTTTTTAGCAACTTAATTCTATTATATTGAGAAATGTTTTAGTGGCATTAACATCATGCTTTTTGTTTTACTGGGTTTTATTTATTACTTTGTCCTAAATATTGAATAACTTCTATTTTTTGATGTAATTTTGTATCCATATCTTGCCAAATTGCGGCATCACATTTCAATGTACAAAGCTGCCCCTTTATACTTGCAAAATTGTAAGAACACCTCTAAGAACAAGGTCGTGATGAGACCTTTAAGTTCTTGAGGCATATTCTCCCATCATATTGCCTCCCCAGCTTTCTTCATTCCATTGTAAATACCCATTTTCCTTTCTCCTGCTCTTCAGTGGGGCAGAGACGGCAACCAGGATTCTCTGCTGGTGGGAATGATGATTTGAATCCACCTCCCACTTTTTCCCAGCCCACCCCAGAGGTGATGGAGAGTTTCTGAAAAAGTATATACAATTTGTGCCCCTGATTTTCCCACACACCACCTGTGTTTCCATGTCTTCTTGCAGTTGCTGAGTGGAGTTGGAAATGCAGTGGTTACATCACTCTAGGATGGGCATATCAACCCTGCCTCTTTGAAAGCAACAGCCAATTTTCAAATCATCTTAGGATTGCTAGGCTCAACTAAGGAATTGATTGGTGGCCGTGACTTACAAGCAAAAATAATTGAGTTTACGGTGACTCAGTGGGCATAATGTCAGTGAGGAAATTGAGCCTCGTTGCAGAATTGAGCCACGTGGATTGTCCACAATGAAGTCGGTGATTCTAAGTTGGCTTTGGAGTGAAATCTGTTTGATTTGGTTACTACCAAAACTATGCATCACTTCCAACTTAATTGGACAAGTTCTTGAAATGTCTTTTCTTAAAGGAACAAGAATATGGTCATTTCAAGGTCTTCCTCTGGCTACACTATTAAGCAGTGCAACGGAAAAAGTTAATTTTTGATCCAAACCACTCTTGCTAGGTATACCAGAAGACTAAAGGAGTTACAGTTCATATGCGTGAAAAGACATGAATACCATCAAAGAAAATCCTATGAATATTAGAGCTTGAATATATCTTATTTGTAAACATGCCTCTAGGCCACTACAGTTTCACATGTAGGATTGTAGCCTCATGTTTGATTAGACTATCTGGCTCATGATAAACTATGTATTGATTTTCAAGATAAAATATACTGCTTTCTGCTTAGTTGCCATTGATAATTTTTAAATTAAAATCAGAGCCTTAAAATGTATGCCTATATTTGAGTATCTAAATATAATACATGTAACAGTCTGGATATTATTTATTTCCTTGTTTTACTTTCAGCAGTTCATAAATCATCCACACAATATTTATGCAAATGTGTAATTATGGAATAAGCACCCTTTACTTTTATTTTATTGAAAATGTGTATGCATACAACCCCTACATTATGCATTCATAGCATTGATAAAAAATATCTTCGAAAAGATTTCCCATTCCATTTTCTTATCTCTAAAAAGTCATTGCAAATCTGAACATATGGCAAGTCTGAAGTATTTTGCACTAAAAAATGCTTTTCCTTCACTCATTCAATTGAATTTTTTGAGCATTTACTGTGTGTAAAACACTGTACTAAATGCTTGGGAGAGTACAGTACAACAAAAAACAGACATGTTCCTTAACCACAATGAGCTCACAGTCTAGTGGGGGAGTTTCAGATACTGCTGAAACATAATAATAATAATAATAATGTTGGTATTTGTTAAGCGCTTACTATGTGCCGAGCACTGTTCTAAGCACTGGGGTAGACATAGGGGAATCAGGTTGTCCCACGTGGGGCTCACAGTTTTCATCCCCATTTTACAGATGAGGGAACTGAGGCACAGAGAAGTTAAGTGACTTGCCCACAGTCACACAGCCGACAAGTGGCAGAGCTGGGATTCGAACTCATGAGCCCTGACTCCAAAGCCCGTGCTCTTTCCACTGAGCCACGCTGCTTCTCCATGCATTTAACATTCATTTTTTAATATTCTTTCTTTTAAATAAGTGTATTTGGTGGTGTGTTGCATTGATCTGCATTGAGTGTATTTACTAAATTTCTCCATATGCACACAGAATTAAAGTTGAATGAAGATGTCTATATGTTTATTTAATGCAGATGTTCAGATTCACTTTTCATTTAAAGGAAGAGCTTAACATTTTAAACAGAAATAGTTGATGCCACCTTCAAAATTGTTTTTTTAATTCTCATGTTCACACAATGCCCTGCTAGGTGCTCTACCAAGCAAGTTAGTTGGGTACTTGCCCTCTAGTAAGTTATGTTTCAGTTGAGGTTAATTTTTAAAACTTGTTTTTTCTTTACACAATTTAGTTTTCATCAAATTATGTTGGGGGACTGAAGTCAGAAATAGGAAAGACATTTGACAGTTTTGTTTCTGTCCAAAGAAATGGGACCCTTGATTTTATTTTTTAATGACATTATGAGATGTTCTTAATAGTTTTGACAGATTTCCTTTATATTTCTTTAAAACTGAATCATTGATGTGCTATGTAAGTTAAGTTGCAAATAAATGTGATTTTCAGGTAATTGCAAGTATTTCTATGCATACCATGCAAAATCACATTGTCCTGAAGTTCTAGGCAAACTAAAATAGGAATTTACTTATGGCTAGAACTTAGAGCATTTCTTATGTTTTCCAGACTAAGAATGCTGATGTTCTGGTGTATGTGCATGCCTTTGTGTGGTTCTTGGTTTCCTCAGTTTAGCATGCATTTTTCAGCTTTTCTTGAAATTAACTCAGTGGAAGCTTTCAAAATTGGTCTATTTACATTGACTCGTGAATCAATCAGCCAGTCAATCATATTTATCGATCACGTACTGGCTGCAGAGTCCTGTCCTAAGAGCTTGAGAGAGTAAAATATAACAATAAACAAAAACATTCCCTGCCCACCATGAGCTTCCAGTCTAGAGGGGGAAAAGAGCCTGGAGCCTAGTGAGTAAAACAAGCATGGAGAAAACATGTTAGAAACTATGGCCAAGTCATTTGTGTATGTTTTGGGCTAAAGTGTTGTAACCTTTGATTGCATGCGTCAGGTTTCTGGTTCTGCTGATCATAATTATGCAGTTGACATGATTATCAAACAAATGTTATTCTGTGCTCTTCTCTCTTAGGAGAAACATTGCCATTCCATGTTCTGAGGACTCCCCCTGGGCGAGGAAACGTTTCAGTGAACTGGAAAATTATTGGGGAGCGAGTAGAAGAGAATTTCCTTAATTCTACAGGAGAGATCTTTTTTCCTGAGGTAACTCCATTTAGAAACTGTTGACTACAGAACTTCAGAGAAAGCTATGCTTTAAAGATAAATGAGAAAACCAGATGAAATGTGTGAACTAAGAACAAAAGAGCTCAGCCCTGCTTTTCAAGAATTAGGAATCTTTGAATTCCAAGGAAGAGTCAATGGAGCAATCAGTGGTAGTATTTGAGTGCTTACCGTGTGCAGAGGCCTGTGCGAAGCATATGGGAGAGTGCAATAGAATTAGTAGGTATGATCCATGCTCTTAATGAGCATATAATCTAGCAGGGGAAAGAGAGAGACATTAAATAAATTCCAGATAGAAGGAAATAATAGTGTATGAGATACGTACAGAAATGCTAAGTGGGGTTGTGAGTACTCAAAAGTGGAACAGAAGAACTGAAGCAATATTTCAGGAGATAAAAAGTGTGGCGTTTAAAAATTGATTGGGAATGGCCTCCTAGCAGAGATGTGATTTCAGAAGAGCTATGGAGCTGTGGCTTGTTGGCTATGAAGGAGAAGGAAGTTCCAGGCATCAGAGGGTGTGACCAAGAGATCAGCAGCTGGAGAGACAGGACGGAGGCTCAATGAGTAGATGAACTTGAGAGGAATACTGAGGGTGAGGTGGATTGCAGAGGGAGAAGAGAGTAGACAGGTGAGAGAGGAAAAAGCATATGGAGTGCCTTACCAACAAGCAGAAACTCCTGATCATTGGCCCTAAGGGGAATGAGTGTTTATGAGGAGTGGGAAGACATGGGAAGGAATGACAGTTTAGAAAAATGATCTGAGTAGCAGAGAGAAGCATGGACTGGAAAGGGAAAAGACTAGAGACAGGGAGAAAAGCAAAGAGGGTGATACTATAGTCAACCCAGGATATGGCAAGAGTATGGGACTAACATAGTGACTGGAATGGATGAGGAGGAGCAAGGAAATACGGAGGTAAAACTGACAGACTTGGGTGACAGTCTGAATGGGGGCTGGGTTGTTAAAAGAGAAACATATCAAGGTTATAAAATCCACACAGAAAATATATTGTGGCCACTTATGGTTATGAGTGATGACTGTAATCATGTTTTTTCCTTTGTTTGGAGCAGGAGTCCTTGAACCAAACATTTTTTGTGCATTTGTTGGATGACCATATTCCTGAGGAAAAGGAGGAATATCAAGTAATTCTGTACAATATCAACACACAGGGTAATGCAGCGTCGATCTACGTTGTCACTGAAAAATATTCTTACACTCTAGAGGAAGATCTCACACAGAAGCCATTAAGACATTTTGAGGAAATATATTGTTTATTTGGCATTATTCTAAATGTGGCATAGCTCATCTGTAAAATGGGAATTAAGACTATGAGACCCATGTAGGACATAGTGTCCAACCTAATTATCTTGTATCTACCCTAGCACCTAGGAGAGTGCTTGGAACATAGTAAGCACTTAACCAATACTCTTAAGGCTGAATTTCCTGAGAGTTTTCTTTTAGGTCAGACCTGTCAGAATTGTCAGAATAATTAAATCTGATGAATCTGCATTTGAAATATCCCCATCTTAAATATAATTTTGCTGATTGCTTTCTAGCAAACTAAGGGTGGAAGTCATTAGGAGAAGGGGTGGTCCCAGTCCTCTTGTCCCACCGCCACCCCTCAGCCCCCTCTCCTCGTCCAGGGCCCCGCCACCTCCTTCCCATCCAAACCCTCCCCTCCCCCCGCCCCTCCCCCCCTCCTCCCCTTGCACCCACAGCTACTTTCAAGTGTGGCCTCTGGAACCCCCGCTCTGTTACAGGCAAGCTACCTTTCATCCATGACCTTTTCCTCTCCCGCTCTCTCCTCCTCCTCGCCCTTTCGGAAACGTGGCTCTCTCCCGAAGACACGGTCTCCGCCGCCGCTCTCTCCAGCGGAGGCCTCTCCTTCTCCCACTCCCCCAGACTCACCGGTAAGGGAGGAGGCGTCGGCTTCCTCCTCTCGCCCCGATGCTGCTTCCGCACTATCCCTCCTCCCCCCTCCCTCTCCTTCCCCTCCTTCGAAGCCCATATCGTTCACCTCTACCACCCACTCCAGTTACTTGTCGCCGTCATCTACCGCCCTCCCGGTCCCACCTCCGACTTCTTCAACCACCTTGACCCCTTTCTCACCTTCCTTCTCTCCTTCTCTCTGCCCACTCTGATCCTTGGAGACTTCAACATCCATACGGATGTACCCGACGACTCCTCTGCCGCCTGCCTGCTATCCCTCCTCGACTCTGCCGACCTCCTCCTCCACCATACCGCGCCCACTCACCGACTCAGTCACACCCTCGATCTTGTCATCTCCTACCGCTGCACTATCTCCTCACTCACCAACTCTGAAATCCCTCTCTCTGACCATAACCTTCTCACCTGCCTCATCTCTCACACTCCCTCCCCCTGCAAATCTTCGCTACTGCCCCACAGAGACCTCCGCTCTCTCGATCCCATCCGTCTTTCCAATAGCATCTCGCCTCACCTTGCCGCCCTGTCCTCTCTTCCCACTCTCGACGATCAGGTCTCCGCTCTCAACTCCACCCTCACTACTCATCTCGACTCTCTCGCCCCCCTTTCCCTCCGCCGCTCTCGCGCCACTAACCCACAGCCCTGGATCACCTCCTCCATCCGCCTCCTACGCTCCTATGCTCGAGCTGCTGAGCGCCGCTGGCGAAAGTCCAAGCACCAAGCCGACCTCACACACTTCAAATTTATCCTTTCCTGCCTTAACTCTGCCCTCTCCTCCGCCAGGCAAAGCTTCTTCTCCTCCCTCATCGACACCCATGCCCGTCACCCCCGCCGATTGTTCCGGACCTTTAACTCTCTCCTTAGGCCCCCTGTTCCTCCCCCTCCCCCATCTCTCACCCCTAATGATCTGGCCACCTATTTCCTCACGAAAATCAACACGATCAGGTCTGAGCTCCCCAAAGTCACCCCTCCGCCTCTCCCCTCCCCCCCCACCAACCCCCTCCCCTACTTTCCCATCCTTCCCTGCAGTATCCTCAGAGGAGATCTCCTCCCTCCTCGCAAGTGCCACCCCCTCCACCTGCGCCTCGGACCCCATTCCCTCTCACCTTCTTAAAACCATCGCCCCTGCCCTCCTCCCTTCCTTAACTTCTATTTTTAACCACTTAATCTCCAAGGGCTCCTTCCCCTCTGCCTTCAAACACGCCCACGTCTCCCCCATCCTAAAAAAACCCGCTCTTGACCCCACTTCCCCCTCCAGTTATCGTCCTATCTCCCTACTACCCTTCCTTTCCAAAATCTTAGAACGAGTCGTCTACAATCGATGCCTAGAATTCCTTAACTCCCATTCTCTCCTAGACCCCCTCCAATCTGGCTTCCGTCCCCTCCACTCTACCGAGACTGCTCTCTCTAAGGTCACCCATGACCTCCTTCTTGCCAAATCCAATGGCTCCTACTCCATTCTGATCCTCCTTGACCTCTCTGCTGCCTTTGACACTGTCGACCATCCCCTCCTCCTCCGTACCTTATCTCACCTTGGCTTCACGGACTCTGTCCTCTCCTGGTTCTCCTCTTACCTCTCTGGCCGATCATTCTCGGTCTCCTACGCTGGAGCCTCCTCCCCCTCCCATCCTTTAACTGTTGGAGTTCCTCAAGGGTCAGTTCTTGGCCCTCTTCTGTTCTCCATTTACACTCACTCCCTCGGTGAACTCATTCGCTCTCACGGCTTTGACTACCATCTCTACGCAGATGACACGCAGATCTACATCTCCGCCCCTGTCCTCTCCCCCTCCCTTCAGGCTCGCATCTCCTCCTGCCTCCGGGACGTCTCCACCTGGATGTCTGCCCGCCACCTAAAACTCAACATGAGCAAGACTGAGCTCCTCATCTTCCCTCCCAAGCCCGGTCCGCTCCCAGACTTCTCCATCACCGTGGATGGCACGACCATCCTTCCCGTCCCGCAGGCCCGCAATCTCGGTGTCATCCTTGACTCGTCCCTCTCGTTCACCCCACACATCCTATCCGTTACCAAGACCTGCCGGTTTCACCTCTACAATATCGCCAAGATCCGCCCTTTCCTCTCCACCCAAACGGCTACCTTACTATTACGGGCTCTCGTTATATCCCGGCTAGACTACTGTGTCAGCCTTCTCTCTGACCTCCCTTCCTCCTCTCTCGCCCCGCTCCGGTCTATTCTTCACTCCGCTGCCCGGCTCATCTTCCTGCAGAAACGATCTGGGCATGTCACTCCCCTTCTTAAACAACTCCAGTGGTTGCCTATCGACCTCCGCTCCAAACAAAAACTCCTCACTCTAGGCTTCAAGGCTCTCCATCACCTTGCCCCTTCCTACCTCTCCTCCCTTCTCTCTTTCTACCGCCCACCCCGCACGCTCCGCTCCTCTGCCGCCCACCTCCTCGCCGTCCCTCGTTCTCGCCTATCCCGCTGTCGACCCCTGGGTCACGTCCTCCCGCGGTCCTGGAACGCCCTCCCTCCTCACCTCCGCCAAACTGATTCTCTTTCCCTCTTCAAAACCTTACTTAAAAATCACCTCCTCCAAGAGGCGTTCCCAGACTGAGCTCCTCTTCCCCCTCTACTCCCTCTGCCATCCCCCCTTTACCTCTCCGCAGCTAAAGCCTCATTTTCCCCTTTTCCCTCTGCTCCTCCACCTCTCCCTTCCCATCCCCACAGCACTGTACCCGTCCGCTCAACTGTATATATTTTCGTTACCCTATTTATTTTGTTAATGAATTGTACATCGCCTTGATTCTATTTAGTTGCCATTGTTTTTACGAGATGTTCTTCCCCTTGACGCTGTTTAGTGCCATTGTTCTTGTCTGTCCGTCTCCCCCGATTAGACTGTAAGCCCGTCAAACGGCAGGGACTGTCTCTATCTGTTGCCGACTTGTTCATCCCAAGCGCTTAGTACAGTGCTCTGCACATAGTAAGCGCTCAATAAATACTATTGAATGAATATTGAATGAATAGGGGAATCTCAGGCATTTATATTCTCAGAATTGGGGTAACAAGGAGGAAAGGATTTCAAATCTAATTTCATGAAGTGATGCCTGATTTTTATATCCGTAAAGAAGGTGGAAATCCATTTCAGGGACTCAGAAGAGAATTAAGAGTGCCAGGATTTTTAGGTTGTTTTTTTTTTGATTCACTGTGGCTCTTTTCAGGAACCTCTTCAGCAGGAATGGCTATCCTCGACAGCCAAGGCTATGAAGCTGTCTTAACAGTGGAGGCCAGTGATGAACCACATGGAGTTCTGAATTTTGCTCCTTCATCCAGAATGGTTTTTGTGCAAGAGGCCAACAGAACTGTTCAGCTTTTCATCAACAGAGAGTTTGGGTCACTAGGTCTGCATTCACTTAACAAAGATGATCTCTCTGGATTTGTGTGTATAAACCTATAGATTCCTTCTTGTTCAAATATCATTCAGCTGGTAATTTGTTTTTTGTAGATGAAACTACTAACCATGTCATAGAGAATAAATTTAGGGTGGGGAAAACTAATTTGATTATGCGTTTCAGAGGAGAGAATACAGTTTCAAAACTGAGAAAATCCTCAGGATTTCTACATGGAAAAAATAACATCCTCTGGACTGTTTGAAAATCAAACTTCACATCTTTTAAAATAGACAAAATATATTTTTAAGTCAGTGAATATAGTAGCTAGTTATGGGAAAAAGCAAAATGATTGGTGTAACAAGCACTGTGAGATATTCATTTTAATTATTTTCATTCTGCTACCAGGGGTTATCAACGTTACGTATGCTACAGTTCCTGGAATGCTCAGTGTACACAATCAGACAGAAGGTCACCTGGCTGAAGCTGGGGTTGATTTTGTGCCAGTGGTTGGCTCCTTGCTTTTGTGGGAAAGGGAAACATCAGCTGCCATAAACATTACTATCCTAGAGGTAAATTTCCTTCCTCACTGCAACTGAACTAAGGAAAATGGAAGTGATGGAGCATCCTTGTGGCTGTACCATCTTTAAATTGCAAATTTAAGTAGTGTAGCAAAATTTGCCTTTTAGAAGTTGTGTGCAGTCAAAAATTGTATGTAAACCCATCCTTTACCGATTTTGTAGAATCCCATCTCCTGGGAACATTGAATAACCTTCATTTTTCTGACTTAGTCCTTTCCAGGATGTCCTTTTACCTCTCTAGCCACTCCCTACTGTATTTGGTGGCTCCTGTATTCCCCATCTTCTTCTGTTTCCCTTTAAAGCTCTGCTCTTGGTTCCTTTCTCTTCTCGCTGTATACTCACTCCCTTGCAGAACTCATCCACTCCCGTGGCATCAACTGCCACCTCTATGTGGATGATAACTAACAAATCTACCTTGCCTGGTCTCTCACCTCCATTGCAATCTCACATTTGCTCCTGTCTCCAGGAGGTCACAAACATGCATCTCCCACTGACATCTTGAGGATAAGATGTCAAAAGCCAAGCTCCCTCTCTTACCTACTAAATCCTCCCCTGACCCACCCACTTCACTTTCCCATCACAGTTGACACCACCAACCATCATTCTCTGAAGCTCTGAAGTCCCAAACCTTGGCATTATCCTTGACTCCTCCCTCTCTTTCAACCCCCAAATCCAGTCTGTCACCAAATGCTGTCTTTTCTTCCTCCACAACATTTCCTGAATCTGACCTTTCTTCTCCATCACCCTGGTTCACATGCCCATATTATTCTGACTAGATGACTATAACTGCCTCACTGATCACCCTGCCTCCAGTTTCTTTCCCTTTTCTTTCAACCATTTCAGTAGTTATCTCTTCACATCAAGCAGAAACTCCTGGTCACTGATTTCAAGAAACTCCATGAGCTCTATTTCCCTTTCCCACTGCTTCTGGGCACACACATTTTGTTTGTCAAGCCAACCTACACCTTGTGCCGCCTCCTCATCTCTCCCTCGCTCTTGTCTGGCACTCCCTCTCACTTCAAATCTGCCAGATCACTGCTCTCCCCATCTTCAAAGGCCTTCTGAAATCACACCTTCTCCAGGAGGCCTAACGTAAATTATTATTTTTTCTGATGTCTGCTTATATCATCCCAACTACCCCCTCAGAACTCTTACCCCTCCCTGTGCACTCACAATCATTTGTAGCATTTCTGTACATACTGTATATTCTTGGACAATTGCCTCACTTTTCACACAATTTTTGTTGCATTAAAACATGGCTGGAGCAGTTAGGGTGGGTCATAGAAGAATTTAATCTGTAGTAGAAGAGGAGAAGGAAACAAGGTCGGAGGAGGACTTGTCCGCTGTGTGACCTTGGACAATTCACTTAGGTTCTCTGTGGCCTGTGGCTTGTATCTACTCCAGTGCTTAGTGTACAGTGCTGTTACATAGTAAGTGCTTAACAAATACAGTGATCCTTATTGAGCACTTGAGACTGCATCTTCTCCACTGCACTCACCAAAAGACTGTGTACAATATGTACTCAGTGAATGAAGTCCCAGTTAAACTGTTTGTTGCAGTCTTACCTTCCTTCTTTTCCTCCTGTGTGACTTGCTATGTTTATTATTATGTGGTTTAAAAAATCTATTAATTTTGTATCCCCTCAAAATTGGGCTGGGGAAATCAATTTACATGCTCTCCTATTTAAGCCTTAGACTTCCACTTATCTCCATCTTTACAGTTTATTTCTCTCCCTTCATTGAATTGTTTTGTGTCTCCCATCAGGTTGTAAACTCCTTGAAGGCCCCTGTATCTTCTGATTCTGTTTTATTTACTAGAGCAGTTAAGTGCTGTAGACACAGTAGGCGCCCAATAAAGTTGATTGATTGTAACTCTTTTAATCAGATAAGATGATTACTGTCTGTATTTGTCTTTCAGGACGACATACCGGAACTGCAAGAATATTTCCTGGTTAATTTAACTTCAGTAGAACTTATCATGGCTCCTTTGACTTCATTTCCTCCGAGACTTGGTATAATCAATCATTCTTCCTATATGATTAATAGTATGTGTTAACTCATTAGACTTTTTGTTATTAAGAGATTTGGGTTTTTTTTGTTAATGCAGGATTTTCGGGTTGACTCCTTGCCCCATATTGTCCATTACCCATAACTACATTTGCCACTTGATAATTGCATGATTTTATTTGGGACTATAGCATTGTATTCTAATGATTTTTGAGGCATTAAATTATTCAATACTTGATTTTCATCTTCCTCTCCTCAAGGGAGGGTTCATGTCTACCAACTATATATGAGAAGCAGCATGGCATAATGGATAGAGAATGGGCCTGGGAGTCAGAAAGTCATGGGTAATCCCATCCTTCTAATCCCAGCTCTGCCGCTTGTGTTCTGTGTGACCTTGGGCAAGTCACTTCACTTCCCTGGGCCTCAGTTACCTCTTCTGTAGGATGGGGATTGACACTGTGAGCCCCATGTGGGACAGAGACTGTATCCAACCCGATTTGCCCATATCCACCCCACCTCAGAGCTTAATACTGTGCCAGATACATTGTAAGCACTTAACCAATACTATAATTGTTATTATTATTATTATACCGTACTTTTCCAAGTACTGTAGTAAACTCATTGTGGACAAGGAATGTGTCTGTTTATTGTTATAGTGTACTCTCCCAAGCACTTAGTACAGTGGTCTACACACAGTAGGGACTCAATAAATACTACTGAATAAATGAGTGTTCTGTACGAAGAAAGTGTCACTAACTACTGTTTATTGATTAAGTGCTTAAGCATTTGATATTCAAAGTGTAGTTGATTTGAAATCTGTAAAGAACAAGGCACCGTAGATATCTTAAGCCAGAGTCTCCTGTGCAAAATTTCCACTTTGGTAGTAAGATAGGCATTTTAGGAAGGCAGTTTAGTGAATTCTAGCAGTGTATGCAGAATATAAACAAATGCACTAACCAGAGGCCTGAAAGAATTATTGTCACTCCCCAAATGTCTAATTTATCCCCAAGGAGTAACTTTGGTCTTGGGGAGCATTAGGGTCTTTTTGACCCCCCCCCTTTTTTTTTTACCTCTAAATAAAAATTGGAACTAATATTTGGTTTACATCGTGATTCAAATGATGATTACATATCAGAGCCCTTTTAACCGTATTTAGTGAGAGTCTAATTTGGGCAAATGATCACACCACAGATGCAGCCAATAAAATATGATCCCCACCCTTAAAACTAATCTTTTTCCCATAGCACATAGCTCAGTTTAGAAGTAGGCATTGTTTAGATTCTTAATCCAATTCCATCCTTCCTAAAACATAGGATGGAGTATAGATTTAAAAAATAATAAAGACCTATGATCACAAATTTGACCTTTTTTATTCTTCCAAATATTCAACATCTTTTTTTGTCTTTTTTTTTTTAATCCATTCCTTCTTTGTCCACTTTTTGTTCCCATATTCCTTTTAAACATCTCCCTTTGCCCCCCTAAGGTATCGGAGATTTCCTAATTTTGTTGAATGGAATCCTTATACCTTATAGTAGGTATAATAGACCTATCTTGATTCTTTGTGTTTATTCTGAACTGGTAATTATATTGTAGCAATATCGAACAAAATATATATTTCTCAGAGCATAACAGTACCTGATTGCTGATTTGATGCAGTCTGGTCAAAGTTCTTAATTTCTTTCAATTGCTATTTAAATTCTCTTTGGACAAGTCCTTAATGCTTTCTAAAAATTCCGGCTATGGATTGATTTGCTGCAGTCTTCTGCTTCTCTGACTTTTTTCTCTTTCCTTTGCTTGTTTTTTAAAAAAGTCACAGTTTACTCATTACCATTTGAAAGGTAAACAACAAACCTCATTGTCATTTTTGCAGATTAAGCTTTAATATAAGAGATGTGTAATTCAGTAGTTTGAACCTCTGCCTTGTTCATATTAGGAAAACTGGAAATTTGGAATTTATAGTGCAGGAGATCCATTTGCTGGTGATATTCTCTTTTTATTACAAAACATCTAGATCTCCACTTGAACTATAAAGTCACAGGAACAGTTTCCCAGTGGTGAGGGAATTATAAAAACTGTATTGATTATTTTCAGCTCTGAATAATCGTACTGCAAAGATTCCCCTAACCAATTTGTATAATCAGGTTTTGCCTTGGGCAGTTATGTTCTCTCTAATATCCTTCTAAGTTTTCTTCTCTTTCATTTTATGCTTGCTGATGATTGTGTAATTAAGTTCCTCACTGTTCTTCTCTGTTTTATGAGTGTGCTTGTTAATAATAATTGTGATATTTAAGTGCTTAGTTCGTGTCAAGCAGTGTACTAATCACTGGGGTAGATACAAAATAATTATATTGCCCACAGTCCCTGTCCCACATGGGGCTCAGAGTCTAAACAGAGGGCAGAACAGGTATTTAATCCCCATTTTACCGAAGAGGAAACTGGCCTAGAGAAGTTGAGTGACTTGTCCAAGTTCTCCCAAGTAGGCAAGTGGCAGAGCTGGGGTTAGAACCCAGGCGCTCTGACTCCCAGGCCTCTGCTCTTTCTCTAGGCCACTTCAAAGTTAACATCTATAAGTATATTTTTCAGCTGTACTAGTGTAACTAATGTCAGTTTGAAAGCCATTTGCTTTTTTTTTTCAAAAAAAACTCTAGATGCAGAAGGCCTGACTGCTCAGATTATTATTGATGCCAATGATGGAGCCAGAGGAGTCATCGGGTGGCAGAGTACCAGGTCTGGGACATCAGACTGAGGTTTCCTTGTGGATACATTGCATTTTGAAAAGAAATGAAAGTCCTTTGACTCTCCTCCTCCTTTATTTATTTATGAACTCTAAGTGATGCAGTTATGGAAGGGGGATCAAATCAACTTTTTGTTTTCTTTTTTAGGTTTGAAGTAAATGAAACTCAAGGAAGTGTAACCTTAGTCGCGTACAGGGACAGAGGGGCCTATGGCAGTGGGTCCTTATTCCTGTATGGTCAGAATTTGGAGGCACAGCTGGGAAGGGATTATAATATTTCCCCAACGGTAGGAATCATAATACCCATAAGCCCCACCTATTACATTTGCAGTGTTGTGGGAGGCAACTTGGACTGAATTATTATTGGGGAGGATCTTTTATGTTCTGATTTATATTTTTGAGACAGAGCTGTATTCAGAAATCATCTCTGCGCTATAATTAAGTGTCATGGCATGACAAAAGTGAAATATCACTTCACTTGCAGCCTTCCCCACCTCTCCTCCCCTGTGTCCCTCTCCGTCCCTCCCTCCCTCCTTCTCTCCCTCTCTCTTTCTCTCCCTTCCTCTCTCCGTCCCATTCTCTCTTTATCCCTCCCCTCTTTCTGTCTTCCTTTCTCTCTCTCTCCCTCCTTCTCTCTCTCTCCCTCCCTCTCTCCCGTCAGGTTATCTGCCTCCAATGCTTTTTTCACTAAGCCACTCCACTTCTCTAAATGCTACAGCTATTTACCATGGGACAAAAGAGTTTGGCTAATTGAAACTATGGTTACTTGGTAAAATTCAGAATAGTAGTGAAATACTCTGTAGTATAATTTCATAAAAATCCCCAGTTTTTCTAAAGATTATAGTTCCCATAATATCTCTCTCATTGCACCTTAGATTTCCCTTTTCCAACTTTTTCACCGTTTTCTTTCTTAAGCTCTTCTCGTCTGACCCTTCCATCTCTTATTTGTTTTTTTTTTGTCATGTTTTATGTAGTCTTGTTGATTTGTATTCTGTACCACAATAGCATCCTGTTTTTGGGTTCATTTCATTCCTTTTTATCACTTACCACCCCCTCTTTTGCATTCTCCTTTCCCAACTTTTCCTTGATGATACATCTCTCCATTCTTTCTTCTCCATTTTTCTGTTATCTCTTATTTCTCGTTTTACCATGATGACCTCCCTCCAATTTTATTTTCCAAGAAGATGGTCCCCCATAGGGAGGTTGTGACCACAATCAGGAAATTCTAAAATGAAACTCACATTTCAATTTCTGCCTCAAAAGACAAAAACTTTTCTCTAGCTTTCTTTCCAAACTTTTTTATTTGCCGTCATTTATAGGTTCTTCATTTTGCTGATGGGGAAAGGTATAAAACTGTTGATGTCATGATTCTTGATGATGAGATTCCTGAAGGAGATGAGACGTTTCAAGTTATTTTAACTAATCCCTCCCCTGGACTGGAACTG
The DNA here is from genome assembly GCF_004115215.2 of Ornithorhynchus anatinus. Taxonomy (NCBI): domain Eukaryota; kingdom Metazoa; phylum Chordata; class Mammalia; order Monotremata; family Ornithorhynchidae; genus Ornithorhynchus; species Ornithorhynchus anatinus. The sequence goes on along the minus strand of NC_041728.1, from coordinate 14,457,945 downwards.
GGAGAGAAGACGACAGGTAACACGACTCCCCAAACTTCATTTCCTTATATTCTTTCTTTGTATATTTAAAAACTGGGCATTTTTAAATGTGGTAAAACAGTAAAGTTAATGATGTGTTGATTGTTTTAGTGAAGAACGCAATTGCTCCAATAAGTCATATAGGAAGTGTTGTCAATTCTGTGGTGCTTTCAGTGATGGTGTATGGATCCGAAAGCTGGACAGTGAAAAAACAGGATAGAAAGAGCATGTATTCTTTTGGACTGTGATGCTGGAGAAGGCTTTTGCAAATACCATGAACTGCCTGAAAAGCAAACAAATGGATTTTAGAGCAAATTAAGCCAAAGGGCAAGGCCAAATAACTCAATTTAGATTAGCATATTTTGGACACATAAATCAGGAGGACTAATTCTCTGGAGAAGACACTAATGCTAGGAAAAGTCCAGGGAAAACATGGAAGAGGCAGACCAGCAGCTAGATGGATAGAGACCATAACAACGATAATGGGAGACCCCGTTAGAAAGGTTGTGGATTATGGCAGAGGACAGGACATTCTGGAGAAAGTATATTCTTGGAGTCGCTATAAATTGGAAACGACTCGACTGTACTTAATAATAAATGACTTGCTTAAAGAGGGAGTGGAAGGAATTCATTCATTCAGGCCTATTTACTGAGCACTTACTGTGTGCAGTGCAAGGAGTAGGAAGCTAGATACCAAACATGGGGGCCTTGAGTTTATAGATGATTGGGCATTGCAGGTGTAAACAGTGCTATTTCCTTTGCCATACTGATATTCATTCAATCGTATTTACTAAGCGTTTACTATGTGCAGAGCACTGTACTGAGCGCTTTGGGAAAGTACAGCATAACAATAAACAGGCACATTCCACTGTACTAAGTGCTGGGAGAGTACCGTATAACAATAAACAGACACATTCCCTGCCCATGACGAACTTACGGTCTAGAAGGACTCGTGTACCAGGTTCTTTGGGCGAGTTGCAGTTGAAATGCAGCTGACATTATTGCTTTTCGGCTGCTTTGGCCGTTTGTAGAAGAGAGGGTGGGCAGAGAAGAGCAGAAAGGGGAACCAGGGAGGGCCAGGGTAACACTGAGTGGTCACCACAGCAGCACAAATCTTGGAAGTGGTGACAAAAGCACTCTGGGTTCTAGAAAAAGTACCCGTGCCACTGCCAAGGAGTGCTAATGCCTGACCTTTGTTTCCAGGGTTTCAGGTGAGTATGTTTCTCATAAATATCTTTTGCTGCCTTCTGATCTGTTTAGTGTTAGAAAACTTTACCTGCATAAACCAGACTTGAAGAAATCATGTTAATGAGAAAGTTTTCTTATCCTTGGAAATTTCACTGAAGGAGGGGCATTCAAGAAAAGGGGCTTGGGGTTTTAATTCTACATAGGAATGGCACATACATTTGCAGAAGATTCTTTAGGTTTTGAGATCATCATAATATTTACTGAACATGTTAGATTTGTACTGATTATTTACACAGTGGTAGTATAGTTATGTCTAGAAATGGACCTTGGCAGATATCCTCTTATCCTCTATCAGCTGGCAAATCCATCGTACCACTGGATTGGTATATGTACCAATTTATATTTAAAACAAAAGGAAAAAAGAAACTATAGAAAAGCAGATTGCACAACTGGTCTTGGTTACTTTGTCTTGGGCTCAGTTTTCCTCACTCGCGGGAGATTTTTCCTTATATCGAACCCCAATTCTTCATGCTACTTCAGTGATTGATCTTCCATAAATCTTTTCATGTTGTCATTTTGATTGATTTCCTCCTTTTCTGTCCACATTGGACATGGAAAATGAAGTGGCCCTGTGGTTCGAGTCTCTGATTTGGTACCCTTTCATATGTTCATGTCCACAGCCTTGATTACCATCCTCGCCAACGATGATGGGCCTGGAGTTTTATCTTTTAACAACAGTGAGCACTTTTTCTTGAGAGAACCAACAGCTCGCTATGTACAAGAAAGCGTTGCAGTGTTGCACGTTGTCCGGGAACCTGCCCAAGGACTATTTGGAACTGTGACCATCCAGTTTGTTGTGACCGAGATCAACTCTTCAGAGGTGTCCAAAGATCTGACTCCTTCAGAAGGATTCATCGTGATGGAAGAAGGGGTTCGATTTAAGGTAACGTGGATAGTAATGAAGAGTTTAATGAGGGTTGATTTTAGTGGGGGGAACCTCTAGTACTATATACAACTATTGGGAATTTTCATATTCTGGGAAGTATGTTTATAAACTATATTGGGAACTGGTATACCCTAAAAATCCTAAACCGGTTATCTTTGTTTGAAGTATTCATGTATGCCAAGTTTAGAGGGAAATGTAATTAATGCAGGAATGAATTGCCTTCAGAACTTGATAGAAATTGTCAGGGATCTAATTTCTAAACTAATTGCAGCTTAATCAGGGCTTGAAAAGTCATTTTTAAAAAGCTAGTTTCCTGCCTTCTTGCTAGTCAGTCAGGCTAAATGTACGGGACAGAGCAAAGCCCAGAGGGAAAGTACTTCAGGACTCTAACTAGTCATAACTGGATGCCCACGTGAAAAATGTGATGGGGTGGCTGCTTTTCAAGCCTTGTAAAAAGGAAAGTCATTTGAACTTATTCCCTTTTCTGATGGTAATAATAATAATAATGATGATATTTAAGTGCTTCCTGTGTGCCAAGCACTATTCTAAGTGCTGGAGTAGATTCAGGATAATCAGGTTGTCTCATGTGGAACTCACAGTCTTAATTCCCATTTTACCGATGAGATAACTGAAGCACAGAGAAGTTGTGACATGCCCAAAGTCACACAGCTGATAAGTGGCAGTGCTGGGATTAGAACCCACGACCTCTGACTCCCAAGCCCGCGCTCTTTCCACCAAGCCTACGCTGCTTCTCTAATATTAAGCTTCCTAAAAGCCTATCAAGTTTGGGGACCCCGGGAAAAGGAACTAAGTCACTTTTAGGGCAGAGATCATGTCTATTTATTCTACAGTATTCTCCCTAGTGCTAGGTAGAGTCTTCTTCACCTAGTAGGTGCTCAAAATATGCCAGTGATTGATTGGAATAGAATGGAATAATTTTTTTTATCAAATTACGAATCTCATAGCATTTGTAATGAACATATGGTTTTAGTGATTTTTACTTTCTCTTTTCCTCAAAGGATTTGCACATTTCTGCTATATTGGATTCAGAACCAGAAATGGATGAACATTTTATTTGCACTTTGTTTAACCCTACCGGAGGAGCTAGACTGGGAGCGCCTGTGCAAACAAGGATAACAGTCTTACAGAACCAAGCCCCCCTTGGACTGTTCAGTATCTGTGCTGTAGAAAATAGGTATAGCTCATTGATATACTAATAGGAATAATGAACATTCTGGAACCAGAAGAAAGATCATACTTATGATGAAGGCCACTGTTTCCAATACATTAAATATATAATATATACTTTCTCAGAGCATCATCTTTTTATCAGTGTGTGAGTGTATCAATCAAGTGCTTCGTACAGTGCTCTGCACATAGTAAGCGCTCAGTAAATACTCTTGAATGAATCAGATTTTTGAAAGCCCTACTCCTTACAGAGCACTAAATTAAGTACTTGGGAGAGCTGATAGACACATTCCCTTCCCACGAAGAGCTTATAGGCTACAGGGGGAGTGTATTCAGAACTAGAGCTATTGAGAAGGAAAAAAAAAACCCAAACCAAGTTAGTCTTCAATCAGAAATTTAATGAGTTTAATTTTTCATTTTCTTCTGGTTGCCAACAAGTTTTCCTACTCTTGGAGCCTTTGTTGTCTTCACTGTTCATTAACATGAGGATAAGAACCAGTTTCATTTCTGTATTGAAATGGTTCTTTACTGTCTAATGCAATTTCTGTTTAGCCGTGATTATATTTGCTCTGGAAATAGCTGTAAAATTTGTAGCAAGAAATGAGTAGCTACTGATATTTTCTTTTCCTCACTGTTGCATGCTGATGCTGTTTGGATTGTTAGATTCCAAATCATCTTCATCGATACATATTTATTGAGTTTTATGGTGTGCAAGTCCAGACGTAGAGTATCAAATGCAATATAAGCATGATCCTCTTTCTTTTCTCTGGACATTTGTTTTCAATTTGAAGCTGCATTGACAGAAGAGCAGTAATTTGAATGAATTATGGGCTGTGAATATGAGTATTATTCTTCTTGTTTTCCACAACTCCACCGGTGACCTCCAGAGCCACCTCCATAACCGTGGAAGAAGCTAACAGGACAGTTTATTTGCATGTGTCCCGAAGTAACGGGTTGGATTCTACTGTGAGTGTGGAATGGGAGACACTCTCTGAAACAGCTTTTGGCATGAGTAAGTTGTTTCTTGAAAGAAGCAAGCCACAAAGAAGTTGGTCATGTCGGTTTTTACTTTCATAATAAAGCTCCTTGATTTGTTGGGAAAACAGATATGTTTTAAAGGAAGGGACTAAAGTTGGCAACTTTTAAAGTGAAATTTAACTCAGGGGAACTTATTATTTAGATTACAGTTTCTACCTGGAAATGCTTTCTTTTCTCTTCAGAAAAGTGAGGGTGCCTTCTTAGAGCCTCCAGCTCTGTTGGGGGACTGCCGGTCTGAAAATTTTCAACGCCAGTAGTCTCACCAGTTGTCCCTAATCACACTTATCCTCTTGCCATTTTGTGAGAGGGAATGACTTAGGCTGCCTAGGATTCAGAGATTCTACAGAAAAAGTAGTGATTGTTTCACAGCTGGTTTCATAACACCTAGTCAGGTATGGCAACGTTAGGGAATTAATGATGTAGTTTTGCTCATGACAGGTCTGAAATCATCATCATTATCATCATTATGGAAAGAGCTGAGGGGGATACAAGACAGTCGGATCAGCCACAATCCGTGCCCCCCAGACTACAAAATAGGGAGAGCAAGGATCTCATCCCCATTTGACATCTGGGCAGACTGAGGGCCAGAAGGGTTAAGGGACTTGTTCAAGGTCACACAAGGCCAGTGGCAGAATTCTGATTAGAATCCAGGTTCTCTGACTCCCAGTCCCATGCTGTCTCCACTAGGCCCCATTACCTGGGTAGATGTATTGAAGAGAGGGAATAGGATACTGATCATAGCTGTTTACTTAAGTGGAACCTAGACATCCTAATTACCATCTGTCTCTCTGCTCCAATGCTGATGTGATCGGTGTGCAAGCTTGGATTCCTCAGCGGGCAGGTCACACATCTAAGCCTCTGTTAGAATCCTGTAGTTATTTTCAGTCAAGAAAGCAGAGGTTGGTTGGGACCGACCTCAAAGGTGACTGAGTCACGGTTGAGGGATCTGAGAAACCTGAACTGTTGGTATCCATCACCTAGGTATTCCTTGACTATTACATTCTGAAAAAATCCAGTATCAGGCTTATGACTAGAAAGCTGTCTTTTGTCATATGTAAATCCATTTTAGAGCACCTAGATAAAAAAATCTAGAAAGGGCTAAATCCTATTGGTAGAATTCCTTAAAGATTCTGTACTTTAAAATGAGCTTGATTGAGAGACTATGGCACTACGGCCCTTATTTAAAATGTATAATTTGTTACCCCTTTTACAGTATTTGATTTTAAAGAGGGCTAGACTTTTCTAGAGGTCAAGATTCATTTATCATTCTATGGGTATTATTTCTGAAGTCTAGAAATATTTGTATAAATTCTATGGAATTCTCTTTATTTTGGGGGGGGCGTTGATGTGGTTGTCATTGTAAAGGGACTTATTTCCCAATGTTTTAATTGCCATTAGTGTGCTCTTTTTTTTTTGTTTTGCTTTTTTAGACTAGCTGTCCTATTACACAATTTGAGATCTGAGGTTTTCTTTTGAACCCTCACACATAAGAGCACTTAGATAACCTCCTTCAGTCTTCTATCTTATAGCAAAGCAGGGACTTAGTTTCCCCAAAGGCCAGCTGCAAATAAGTAATGTTTTCACCAGTTGCATTTCTTATGAAAGGTTTTTGTTATGACTGCCACCAGAGTTAGGTCAAAGACCAGTGCGATTCAGAAATAGCAGTACAGAATTATGGCTGTGAGTCCAGGGTGATCATCAGATGAAATCAGATGCCAGCCTGGAAGAAATGTTGTAATTATAATGACAAATTATATGATAAGAGAAGCAGTGTGGCTTGGTGGAAAACAGTGTGGACCCTGGGAGTCAGAGGACCCAGGTTCTAATCCCAGATCTTCCACTTGCGTGCTCTGTGGCTGTGGGCAAGTCACTTCTCTGTGCTTCTGTTTCCTCATCTGCAAAATGATGATTCTGTTCTCTCACCTACTTAGATGGCAATCCCCTTGTAGGGCAGGGAATGTGTCCAAATTGATTATCTCAGAACTACCCCAGTGCTTAGTAAAGTGCTTGGCGTTTAGTAAATGCTTAATGAATACCTCAACTATTATTACTGTTGCTATATGTATATTTTGTGTATTACAGAGGGAGTGGATGGTGTGTTGTCCGTCCTTCAAAGTTTTTTGGATGAACCAGCTTCTAGCTGGTGTTTCTTTACATTAGGCCAGTCTTTATATGGTGTAATGTTAAGAACATCTTCAGCAGGAATTTCCTCTCTCTACCGATGGCAAGGCATTTTTGTTCCAGTTGAGGTAAATGTCGCATTGTTTAAGTTTGAAGTTCATAGAATAATCTTTCTTTGTAAATGGAAATTACCACACTTTTTCTTATGATTTGTCTTCTAGGATTTTAGCATCCAGAGTCCACACAGCTGTGTGGTGTTTAATGTCAGTGGCTCTCCTTACCTTGTGATTACACACCAAGAAACACATCAAGAAAAGCCTTCTCTAAATGCCATATACACCTTCACACCAGAGCTAAGATTACTCTTGGTAAAAACAAAATTATTTCTAGCTGATTACAGAGACCGTGATTTTCTGGATGTGTTTGAAATATTGGACAGTACACATTCTACACAGTGGCTTTCAATAATATGCCATTCCCTGCAGTAGACTTTTTTATGATATTTGTCAAGGGCTTGCTATGTAACAAACACTGTTCTGAGTGCTGGGGTAGATACCAGTTAATTAGGTTGGACACAGTCTCTGTTCCATGTGGGGCTCACAGTCTCAGTAGGAGGTTCTGGGATTTATATGTCTCCAACTGATGGATGATGGCGTCTCCCATTATTAGAATTCTAAGGATAGTTAGGATTCATCTAGACTGAATTTGGGGCTGCTTCATTGTCTACCATCAAACTGTTGAAACCCCAAAGGTATGAACTTAAAGGAGTCCCATCAGCTTCTCCTAAAAAAGGCACTGTAAACTCCAAGGGCCATAATTGGGCTACTCCCACAAACAGTCAAGAGAAACAAACAGGATTTAATCTGGAAAATAGAGGAAAAGCCAACGCAGAATATTGAGAGAGGCATGCCAGGTAACAATCTATAGCTCTTGAAGGTTTTTTAGGACCAATTAACGGTTCATTCTGCTAAAACCCCTTCCTAATTAATTAATTCATTCAGTTGTATTTTGAGAGAGTAAAATACAACAATAAACAGATACATTCCCTGCCCACAATTGGTGAGTTATAGGACATGGGCCTGAGCACCTCAGTTTAAACCAAACCGTGCTAACCTTCCTTTTTATCCTTGTTGCCTATTGAGGGAGAAATAACTTTCTACAGGCCTTTGATCTCTCCAGGCTGGGCTAATTGGGTGCCATTTGTGGTTCGGAAAAAACCCATTAAGAACCGTGGCAGAAACCCAGTCCTGAGACTCTAGGATGGAGAATCTACCTGTACCAAGGAACTGATTAATGATGGCTTTGTTCTGAATTATACGTAAAACCTGTAGATTACAAACTCACTGAGAACTGTAAGCTCTTTGTGGGCAAGGAATGTGTCTGTTTATTGTTATATTACAGTCTCCCAAGTGCTTAGTACAGTGCTGTGCACACAGTAAGTTATCAATAAATACCATTGAATGACAGAAAGGGACAGTCCAATTTGCATTTCTCCTATTTGCCCAAACATTAGTTCAGGGTTGAACAGTTGATAGGCTGCCTATATTAGGGAAACTGCACTTGGTTTAGGATTGTTCTGTTTAACCAAGTTCTCACTATTTTTTTTTCAATTTTCACCTTACTGATCTGCCTTCTTTGCAGGTGCAGACCATCAGAATTACAGAAAGTAATGCAGTAAAACATTTTACATCAGACAACCAGGATTATTTGATTGTTGCCAGCCAAGGAGATGATTCGGAGTCAACTCAGGTCAGAGTGATTTATCTTTCCCTCTCGGTTTGGATGTTTACAAAACAAAAGCCACATAAGACCAACAAAATGTTAAGGGAGCTAGTACTTTGGACATTGACTTCACCTATTGATAAATCTGTAACACCAAAGTGAACAATACCTTGCTTATCTAGAGCCATGAATAATAAAGAATTCATGTTTCAGTGCTAAAAAATCTCTTTTCATATAATGAATGAATTTAGTCCTTTCTAAACATGTTATAAAGATTATAATTGAGATATTCAAATGCTTTATTAGTACCAAGTACTCTACTAAATGCCAGAGTCCTTGGATGATAAGCAAATCAGATTCAGTCCTGGGCATGCTGAAGGAGTAGGGAGGGAGGAGGGAGAACCAGCCATTTTACAGATCAAACTGAGGCACAGAGAAGTTGTGACTTGCCCATGATTGGTCATACAGCAGGCAGGTGGTGGAGCTGGGATTTAGAATGTGTCTGTTTATTATTGTCCTCTCCCAAGTGCTTAGTTCAGTGCTTTGCACACAATAAGCATTCATTAAATACGATTGGATGAATGAATGAAAGGTCCTCTGATTCTCAGCACTGCAATCTTTCCGTTAGGGCATACTAATTCTCAAGTAGAGAAGCAGCGTGGTTCAGTGGACTGAGCCCGGGCTTAGAAGTCATAGGTCATGGGTTCTAATCCCTGCCCTGCCACCTGTCAACTGTGTGACTTTGGGGAAGTCACTTCACTTCTCGGTCCCTCAGTTACCTCATCTGTAAAATGGGATGGAGATGGTGAGCCCTACGTGGGACAACCTGATTAACTTGTATCTACCCCAGCACTTAGAACAGTGGTTGGCACATAGTAAGCGCTTAAGAAATGCCAACATTATTATTAATAATGATCCAGGAATCTAGTGTAAGCATTGTTGAGCTCAGAGAAAAGGGAGGGGTGGCACATAGAAAGCAGTGCAAACACTGCATTGCTGCCTCACCAGTGAAAGCAAGCACCAAGCGTCCTGCTCACTTTCTGGGAGGCTATGGGGCACTTCTTCCATTTCACTTTAGACCTTTGTTGATATAGGCCAGTGATAGCAGCAGCAGTAGTGAGTATATTTCCATTAATCAATAATCATATTTCTTAAATGCTTACTGTGTGCAGAACACTGTTCTAAGCGCTTGGGAGAATACAGTACCCGAGAAGCAGCATGGCTTAGTGGAAAGGCTTAGGCTTGGGAGTCAGAGGTCATGGGTTCTAATCCTGGCTTCGCTGTTTGTCAGCTGTGTGACTTTGGGCAAGTCACTTCACTTCTCTGTGCCTCAGTTACCTCATCTATAAAATGGGGATGAAGACTGTGAGCCCCACGTGGGACACAACCTGATAACCTTGTATCTATCCCAGCATTTAGAACAGTGCATGGCACATAGTAAATGCTTAACAAAGACCATCGTTATTATTACTACAGTATAGCAGAGTTGGTAGACGCATTCCTTGCTCACAACCAGCTAACAGTCCAGAGGGGGAGACAGACATTAATATAAATTATGACTACGTACACAAGTGTTGTGGGGCTGAGGGATGGTGAATAAAGGGTGCAAACCCAAGTGCAAGGGTGACGCAGAAGGGAGCGGGAGAAGAGGAAATGAGGGCTTAACTTTAAAGGGTCCCGTTTTCTCAGTAACTGGTCCAAGATCTGTACTCCACTGAACAAGCAAGAGAAAACAGTTTTGGTTCCATACCCGTCCATCACTCTCCTCTCTTCATATCCTAATGAAGTGCATCTGTAGACACATCAGGAAACGTGTCTGCTAATTCTGTCGTATCGTTTCTTCCAGAATTTTGCCTCAGGCAGGATTAAACATTTGAAGATATTTGAAGAAGCTCTGTGATGATTCTCCTTGACTTCTTTTAATCCTTAGCACTTAAGCAGAGTCTCTCAAAATAAAGGAATTTAGGCTTACTGACTTGATGAAGGAAAGTCATCACAAATAGATATCAGCAATAGCATTTTGTGAATAGTTAGGGTCTGTCAGCCTTCCCCTGGATATTGTAAACTCCTTGAGACTCTCTGTCATAGTCTCCCGAGTCCTTTGTTCTATGTTCTGCGTACAGTAAGAGCTCACTGAACAGTATTAACTGATTAACTCTCTTCCCCTCTTCAAAGCCCTACTTAGAGCTCACCTCCTCCAGGAGGCTTTCCCAGACTGAACCACCCCCCGCTCCTCCTCCCCTCTCCTTCCCCCCCCCCCACCCTCTGCTTCTTCCCCTTCTCCTCCCCTCAGCACTGTGCTATTTGTATATATTACTTATTACCCTATTTATTTTGTAAATGAGATATATATCACCATGATTCTATTTATCTTGATGATGTTTTGTTTTGTTCTGTTTTGCTTTGCTGTCTGTCTCCCCCATTTATACTGTGAGCCTGTTATTAGGCAGGGATTGTCTTTATCTGTTGCTGAATTGTACATTCCAAGCACTTAGTACAGTGCTCTGCACACAGTAAGCATTCAATAAACGCTATTGAATGAATGAATTAATTAATGAACTTATCAATTGACCTCACACCTAATCCTCCTCTTCTCCCCTGCTCCAGATGATTTTACTCTTTCATTTTTTGGATTTCCACATCTGGACTGGGGTATATTCAGTTTTTCATTATTTTTAGGTCTTACAGTATTCTGGGTCATGTTGACAAGGCATTCATTCCAGAGCTGAAGAGCTTTAACCCCAAGCCTTGCCCTTGTCCACCCTCTAACAGTTGCTGAGTGGGAAGGAGGGGGCCGCATTCGTATTTTGCCAGCTTACTTCCACGTCTTCCCGTTATCCAAAGAAACATAAACACTTTTTGTGAGAAATTAATCTCTATTTTAGCTGGAAAAAAGGAGCTTGAAGAATGAATGCAGTTTCATGTTTAACTTGTCATGGGCTCCATGTCCTTGGTGTGAATTTTGTTTTTTGTATTTTTCCAGATCTTCCGTTGGAATGGTGAAATCTTTGTGTGGCATCAAAAACTCCCCGTCCACCGAGTGCTGAGCATGGCCCTGTTTTCCAGAGGAGGAAGTGTGTTCCTAGCAATTTCCCCATCTGACGACAGGCCGAGCTCCCTTTTGTTCAGATGGTCGGGGAGTGAGTTTAGGAAATTTCAGGAAATATCAGCCACAGGGACAACAGCAATGGAGGCATTGACATCAGGAGATGATGTTTATTTAATTTTTGCTAAAGGTAATAGGACTGATTGCACATATTGTATGATTGCACTTATTGTAGCCGTTGAACATTGCCCTGGTATTTTGAACCTTACCAAAAAAGAAATTGAAAATAACTGACTACGTAAATCCAACTGATTATGCAAGTTTATCAGTAGACTATGGCATAAAAAGTATCACTGCAAGATAATCCCATCGGAAAAAAAAAAAATCTCAAGCCTTTGATTCTCTGCCCTGCGTCAATCACTGGTTGAAAATACAGCATAGGTGATATCTTCATTGCTGAACTCTTATTCTGAAGAAGAGGAAATGCTAGCCAAAATAAAAGCTTGCCCACTAGGGATATAATTTAACTCCATTCAGGGCCACAATTAGGTATAGTTCTGGTAGAGTGTATCACAGAGTATTTTGGGTTGTCCTATTGTGATTTATCTCTGTAAACTTTAGGCAGCAATTTGATTCTTCGTTTCTTCTTTTTCAGAAGGAGCCAGGAATGCCATAGATATTCATGTGTGGGAGACAGGGCGTTCTTTTTTCACCTCTCTTCAAACCCTGGACTTTGGGACAGCACACAGGATCCACTCCTTCATGCCTACTTCAGGGAGAGGTATGAGTGAATTCTTCCTAGTGATATTTCCTAAGAGCCAACATCAGACCGTAACACAATGAGAAAACCTTGCTCATTTGTGTTTTCGTTTTGCTGGTAGACTACTCTGACAGGCTCTCAATTTCACAGAAGACATTAGAGAGAAGACTCGATGGGATTGAGCATAGCCATCAAATAGCACAATATGGAATGTTTGGCCAGGAGTGTAAGGGATAAATAAAGTCGTTCTTACACTGGATTGCCAGCTACTGAGTGTAAGGTCCAGGTTGGACCTCTCATTTCAAGAAGGAGGAGGGATTGGAGGAAGAGACTCCTCAAATGATATAAAGGTTCCTTAGGGCTCAAGATGTTAGCGTTATTTATCAATAATAAATAGTGAGATTAAGTGCTTGCTCTGTGGCAAGTTTTGTAGATACAAGATAATCCGTTTGGAAACCCGAGGGATAGCTTTGAATAGTCATGTAGTATATGAAAAGTTTCTGAAAGGAATATCAATCAATCAGTGGTATTTATTGAGTGCTTACCGTGTGCAGAGCAGTGTATACTAAGTGCTTGGGAGAGTACAATGTAATGGAGTTATGGGGGCTACAGGTTGCCAGTCTGCCAAGCCCAGAAGGGAATAAAATGGGAGTTAGATTGCAGCTCATGAGTTGGACAGAACAAAGACTTCTCTGACTCTAAAGCAGTTAGCAGTTTCAAGTTGGACCAGAAGCCTGGGATTGTTTAGGTAGGTTAGGCCATGAATGGTCACTGCACTGAGGTCTCTAATACTCTACTGAACTCAACCAAGTGCTTAGTATAGAACTCTACAGTAAGTGCTCATTAAATGCCATTGGCTGATTGATTAAGACTGTGAGGGTCATGCGGGGCAGACACTGTGTCCAAACTGATTTGCTTATATCTTCTCCAGGGCTGAGTACAGTGCCTGGCACATAGTAAGCACTTAAATACTATTTTTACTATTATCTTATTATTGATTACTTTCTCTCTATGTGTACCAGATGCCCTGGGGTGCTTACTGCTCTCTCTGCCCAGACCCACCCTGATCTTTTGGTAAGAGAGGCTGGGAGGAAATCCTGACATTCTAGAATTGTTTTAGTCACATTGAGATAGGTTATCAAGGTCCCTATAGACAAATTTGTTGCTGTATAGTATCCACACTTAAAATCATTTCTTCTGCACATTTTATTCACCCCTGATTTTTGAGGATATAAAAGATTATTTTTATCGCAATGATAGAGATGTGCCATGGGCTAGGAAAAGTAATAGGGCCAGGTTGTTGCAGATATAGTAGAAATGCGAAAAGGGAAGAGAGGTTAACATAATTTAGTTCCCTCACTTAACTTTATTTTCCTTACTGCTCTTTTTTCTCCTACTTCCTTTGTTCCTAAACTTAATTCCCCATGTAATAGCTTCTCCCTGTTTTTGGATGGCAAAAATTATGCAAAGGCAGGGCAGTTATATGGGGAGATAATTGGGCTTAATGTAATGGTGATAATATTAATGAAAGTAATTGTATTAATGGAAGATGATACTGGTTGAGAAGATAAAGGTAGACCAAGGCGGAGCCTGATATGGTAGCTATATAGTGTGTTCAGACCAGGCTATGCTGCCAAAGGAAAATATATAAATAAAAAATAAAATACTGTCGATTTCCATATCAGTGGTTTCTAAATGCCTAGATTTTCTAGAGAAGCAGCGTGGCTCAGTGGAAAGAGCATGGGCTTTGGAGTCAGGGCTCATGAGTTTGAATCCCAGCTCTGCCACTTGTCCGCTGTGTGACTGTGGGCAAGTCACTTAACTTCTCTGTGCCTCAGTTCCCTCATCTGTAAAATGGGGATTAAGACTGTGAGCCCCACGTGGGACAGCCTAATTCCCCTATGTCTACCCCAGCGCTTAGAACAGTGCTTGGCACATAGTAAGCACTTAACAAAAACCAACATTATTATTATTATTATTAAATGCTCAATATGTTTATTTCAAGAAGTGTGCAGCAATTATCTTGGGATTATCCTAGATTTCTTTGCCACTGATGGTTTATATCTATGTTGAATAATGATCTTATATTCTTCCCCAAATTATAAAGAGGGCTTTATCATTTAGTTCACTCGGTTCTTTAAAGAGAATTTGACCTGTGAACTTCATCAGGGGTTAAAATGGGATGGAACATAGAGGATATGTGGGCTGATAGCCATTCCATTAATTTTCGTACTTTTTCAAATCTTTCTCACCATTTGTGCAGTTCATATACTCCTTGCTGGCAAAGAAGAATCAGCACTGTACTACTGGAATTCAAAGTTGAATCAGTTCTCTTTCATGTTAAGAGCACCCCCTGCTAACAGCTTTGCTTCAGTTTCTTTGAAGTCCAGTAATTCAAGCAAAAGTCTGATTGCTCTAGCAGGAGAAGTTCATTCTCAAATTTATGAGCTGACCTACATTTGTAATCAATCAGACTTTATTCCTAGGTAAGTATCTCATTTTATACCCAGCAACAGCAATTTACTGTTCTTGTGTTCTACTGACATTTTGGGAGGTGGCGGGGATAAACACTCGCTTTATATTTTTCCTTCAAATCGTATATCAGTGGGCTCGGGTTGGATCACTGTCCTTGTTTAAATGGTTTTGTTTTTGGAGTGGTGGGGGATAATGGATTTGTGAGGCATCTTATTTTTTTCTTCCTCTTTTGCACTAAGGAAACCAGTATACTGATTTCTTCCATACTTCTCATGGCAGTTCAGGTGAATTGATTTTTGGACCTGGGGACAGGGAAGCCGTAATAGCAATCAACATCCTTGATGATGTAATCCCCGAGGAAGAAGAATCTTTCCGTGTGTGGCTTAAAAATCCTCGAGGGGGAGCAGAGATCGGTATCAATGGTTCTGTGAGAATAATTATTCCAGCCAATGATGATGCTTATGGATTGATTGCTTTTGCTCAGGTACCATTTGCCTATATTCAACTGTTAGAAAGCCAACCCATTTGCTTTCTCCTTTCTGAAGCATTTTATTTCCCAAATGTTGAGGCAGGTTCTTAGAGAAGGACTTTGCCTGTAGCGACCTGGACAGTCTCTAGACTGTAAACTCGTTGCGGGCAGGGAATGTGTCTCTTATCTGTGTTATATTGTACTCTCCCAAGCGCTTAATTGACTTTGCTTCCCCCAGAGCCAAGGAACAGGTCGGAACAGTACTTTATTCTGTACTTTCCAAGGGTTCAGTGCAGTTCATTACACCAAGTGGGCACTCAAATAGTACTATCAACACTACTACTCTGTCTTCAGGTTAAGTCTCTATAGTGGCCGATTTGTAAACTCCTTGTAGCTAGATTGTAAATCTTTGAGAGCAGGGATCCTGTATACCCACCCAGCAAGCACTGAATAAATTCTATTGACGGAGTTGTTTGAGGAGAGCTTCTCACAAGAACCAGCTTTGAAGAAGCAGCGTAGCTTAGTGGAAAGAGCACGGGCTTGGCAATCAGAGGTCACGGCTTCTAATTCTGCCTCCACCACTTGTCACCTGTGTGACTTAGGGCAAGTCACTTAACTTCTCTGAGCCTCAGTTACCTCATCTGGAAAATGGGGATTAAGACTGTGAGCCCCACGTGGGACAACCTGATAACCTTGTGTCTATCCCAGTGCTTAGAACAGTGCTTAGCACATAGTAAGCGCTTAACAAATATCATTATTATTATGTAAGAAAATCAGAACAGGTTGTGAAGAAGAAAAGAAAGGGAGGAAAAATCTGTTTATAAGAGCAAACCAGGTGAGGCTTATTGGAGAAAAGAGAAGTGTTAAGCCTGTGGAAAGGTTTAGGAAGGAGGGTTTATAATTGTTTGCCAGTGGCTACAATCAAGCTATCCGTACCAAACCCTATAATCAAGATTGACCCTGGTTATCCTAGGTATAATGAGCCAATGAAGCAGCAGGCATAGTCAGGTACTCAGGTAAGTATGCAGATAAGCAAAAGGTGAGATACACAGGCCAGCCAGGAAGCATACTTAACTAGTGGGTTTTGTTTTGTTTTTTTTATATGAGCCCCCATGGGCCAGGAGTTTCATGTAATCAGCTCACAATTTAGTTCTGTACTTTGCAAAGCAAACTGTAAGGCCTTAACAAATGCTAATAATAAGGATAATAAGAGTGGTTTACTGCCAACCTCTGATTAACTTTGATAAAGAACTGGGTTTGAGGTCTTTATTCCCCATCTCTTCCAAACACTGAAAAAGAAAAGCAGCATGGCCTACTGGATAGAGCTTGGGCCTGGGAGTCAGAAGCACCTGGGTTCTAATCCTGACTCTGCTTCATGTCTGCTGGGTAACTTGGGCAAGTCATTTCACTTTTCTGTGCCTGTTTCCTCATCTGTAAAATGGGAGTTGACCGTGAGCCCCACATGGAACATGGACTGTGTCCAACCTGAATAACTTGCATTTTCACCAGTGTTTAGTAAGTACATTGCCTGGCACATAGTAAGCACTTAACAAATACGTTTTTTTAAAGCGATAGAGACTAACAAGGAGATTAACATAGTTGAGAGGGAAAGAATGAGGACTGGAAATCAGAAATCTAGTTTCTAGTCTTGGCTCTGCCATTTGCCTATAGTGTGATCTGAGGAAATCAATCAATCAGTGGTATTTATTGAGTGCTTACTGTGTGCAGAGCACTATACTGAGTGCTTGTGCCAAGTCACTTAACCAGTCTTCAATTTCCTTCATCTGTAAAATGAGGATAAGATGCCAGACCAATCAGTTAGTCAACCAGTGGTATTTACTGGGGCGGTACTATTGTAGATCACTATACTAAGTGCTCGGGAGAGAACAATCCAGTAGAGATGGTAGACATTAATCTTTGACCTCAAGGGATTTACAATCTTTCTCTCCCTCTTCAACCATGAGGTCTATGTGATTATTTTCTATCTTAAGTGGCACAGACTAAAATCATAAAATCATAATGAATATATTCACCATTATCATCCTTATTCATCCTTTCAATCAAACAATACTAAGTGCATGGTACAATATAATGCAGTAGAATTGATAGACCTGATCCCTGCTCACCATGAATTTGCAGTCTACAGTGGGAGACAAATGTTAAAAGCAGCATAGTCTAGTGGAAAGAAAATGGATCTGGGAGTTAGAGGACTTGGTTCTAATCCTGGCTCTTCCAATTGCTTGTTGTGTGATCCTGGGCAACTCATGTAACTGCACCTTGCCTCAGTTTCCTCAACTGTAAAATGGGGATTAAATCCTACTACCTCCTGCTTAGACTGTGAGTCCCACCATGTGGAACAGGGACTGTGTCCAATCTGATGACCTTGTATCGAACTCAGCACTTAGAACAGTGTTTGGCAAATAATTAGTTGCTTAACAAATACTATTAAAAAAATTACAAAGAAGGGAAATAGCTTATAAGGATATGTCCATCAGTGCTGTGTGACTGGGGTGAGTATTGTAGTACTTTTGGGCATCCATGTCCTTTCTACCTTATGAAAGGACTGTTTGTTTTCAATGTTTGATCTTAGCTTTCTATGTTTGCTTAATACATATTAAAGATAACTTTTGTATGTGATGTTTAGAATTTCCAGTAAATTCATGATTTTTCTGCCCCTACATTTACAGACTTCTTTGCATAAGCAAGTGGAGGAAATGCACCAAGATAGCTTAATTACCTTGAGTGTCGAACGATTGAAAGGAACTCAAGGCCGGTTAACTGTGGAGTGGGAAGCTGATGGAAGCCCTAGTGATGTATTTCCCACATCAGGAGTGGTATGTGATGTGAAGTTATTCAAACATTCACATTTTACAAAATACCAATAGTAGCCTTATTCTCTCCTATTTATATTTGTGAGTATATACAAGAAGCTTCAGTTAATTTTTAAATTTTGATTCTGCCAAATTTTTCTAAATCATGAATTATAAAAATAGCTTGACTGTGTATAGGCTTTTTGATTCTTTCAAAGTGTTTTGTTTTCATCGGTATCCATACTCAGTATATGCAACAGTCCCATAAGACTAGGATGAGGGAAATAGTGAGATGTTGCCGTTTGCCAGATGAGGAAACTCGAGGCAAAGAGAACTGAAGCAGCAAGCAGGGGGAAAGCTAGAACAAGAATCCAGATCTCCAGTTTACCATACCATCCTGTTTCTCTGGGCCCCGCTGCCTCTCGCGCTTGTATAGTTTCCACTAAATTATTTGTATCTCACTTGGAGAAAAGAGAAAGCCCTTGGCTTTTTCTCCCCGCATCTCCCGCCCACCTCTTTAATACAGTTTCAAGCTGTGCCACAGCCAAGGGGTTACTACTTCACTGCAGCACCTCTGAAGAGTAAACATGATTCCACACTCCTCCCAGACAAGGAGGGATTCCTGAAGAGATGGCAATAACATTTCATTATGCGCCACTAAATACATTTTACCCTTGAAAATAAGGATCTACAAGAGGATAGGTGTTGTCATCTCAACAACCCCATGTATCTCCTTTGTGACCTTGGGCAAATGACTTCATTTTGCCTCAGTTACCGCATATGTAAAATGGGGGTTCAGAGTCTGTTTTCCCTCTTATGCTGTGTTCTCTATGTGAGAGAGGGTCTGTGTCTGATCCTGTTGGTACATAGAAAGCGTTGAACAAATAACACTGTTGTTATTACAGAAGCAGCGTGGCTTAGTGGCAAGAGCACAGGCTTGGGAGTCAGAAGTCGTGGGTTCTAATCTCGGCTCCACCACTTATCAGCTGTGTGACAAATCACTTAATTTCTCTGTGCCTCAGTTACCTCATCTGTAAAACGGGGATTAAGACTGTGAGCTCCAAGTGGGACAACCTGATTACCTTGTATCTAC
Organism: Ornithorhynchus anatinus; assembly: GCF_004115215.2. NCBI lineage: Eukaryota > Metazoa > Chordata > Mammalia > Monotremata > Ornithorhynchidae > Ornithorhynchus > Ornithorhynchus anatinus. The sequence goes on along the minus strand of NC_041728.1, from coordinate 14,439,071 downwards.
CCCAGCACTTAGAACAGTGCTTGGCACATAGTAAGCTCTTAACAAATACCATTATTATTGTTAATAATAATAAACATTGAAAAACTAGTGACATACAAAGACGAAGCTCTGCCCTAACTACTGAAGAAGTCACCATGGCAAACAGTCAAGAAAAAGAGCACCTAAAGGTGATAACCTGCTTCCTGAGATCTTCAATTGAAAAAGGGACATGCTGCTCAAACCCATGCATGTTCAACACGTAGAATGCCTAGGAAGTACCACAGGACCGCATTGACAGTCTCTTCGCTGCGCCCGTCAACATCTTCGAGAATAAAAGTGAAAGATTAGACTGCAGAACATAATGTGGTATCTCCCTTCTCTCCATTTCTGGCAAGAGCTTAGGTCAGAGACCTTCTCTGGGCCCGTCAATGAAAAATACCTTTGACCACGGGCTTCTAGAATTACAGTGAGTCAGACTTCAGGCCTCGGAATAGCCCAGCAAACTTTATCGTTGTAGCATGCAGAGTTGTAATAATAGTAATTGTGGCATTTAAGTGTTACTGTGTGTCAAGCACTGTACTATGTGCTGGGGTAGGTACAAGATAACAGTTCACAGTCTAAGTAGGAGGGAGAATGGGTATCGAATCCCCATTTTGCCAGTTAGGGAACTGAGGCACAGAAAAGTGAAGTGACTCACCCAACATCACACAGCAGACAAGTGGCAGAGCTGGGAATATAACCGAGGTCCTCTGACTTCCAGGCCCGTGCTCTTTCCACTAGGCCAGGATACAAGAGAAATTCAGGGAATAACATCGAGACCTAGCTCCAGTTTCCACAGGCCTCACAAAAGGCATTTGACCCCATCAGTAGATGCCGATTCTGGAAGTTGGATAGTAACTGTCCCCTTCTTCAAAGTTCAAAATTATATCTCCTCCAAGAGACATGCCCTGACAGACCTCTCATTTCTCCACTCTGTTTTCTTTCCCCTCTGGGTCAACAATGCACTTGGGTTTGTCTCCTTAAGCGCTTTGATGCTCACCCCAGTCCCATAACGTTTTGGGTACTTATTTAGAAGTACTTAGAAGCAGTGTGGCATAGTGGAAATAGCACGGGTTTGGGAGACAGTGGACCTGGGTTCTGATCCTGGACCTGACGTGCATCCTGGGTGATCTTAGGCAAATCATTTAAATTCTTTGTGCCTCAGTTGTGCCATCTGTAAAGTGGGGAATTCAATGCCTAGTCTCCTTCCCACTTAGATTACAAGCCCTGTATGGGACAGGGACTATGACCTGATTATTTAGTATCTTCCCCATCTCTTAGAACAGTGCTTGACAGAGAGTAAGTGCTTAACAAATGCCAGTTATTATTATTATCATTATTATTTACATATCCTATATTCTGCCATTTCCCCATCTGTAATTTATTTTAATAGACTGTAGGCCCTACCGATTTCTCTTGCATTGCTTGTTCTCAAGTATTCAGTACAGTCACTTAATGGTATTTACTGGGTGCAGAGCGATACAACAGTGCTCTGCACACAGGAAGTGCTCAGTATCAAAGAGTCTGAGGCTGCTTTGTGTTAGCTGTAGTAAAATAGTATATATTAAGTACTTATTGTGTGCAAAGCAGTGTTCTGGGCACTGGGAAAGAGGACTACTCAGGTGAGAATTAGACAGGGTCCTTAGCCCTCAAGGGGCATATGACTCCCTGTGTTGGAGTGAAGGGCCTCTTCATCAGACCATTCCCCATGTCCAGTGATTAAAGCAGGGCTACACAATAGGTCCCTTCTTGTTGAATGTTTTTCTATGTAGCCAAGCTGGAGGATGGAACAAGAGAAGTGGATGTCGACATTAGGCTAGGATTCCAGCCCTCAGGACAATTTCCAATTCAACAGGTTGCAGATGTCATCCAAAGCACTAGAGACAATGGCTCGAGTCGATTGTGCCCCTTATGCACACGATCAAGGAAACTTGCAAGGAATTTTAAACCACTTTGACAGCAAGAGGCTAGAAAGACATGCCCAAAGACATCAGAGCCCTGCACTGCAGAAGCTTGACACCCAATCGAAAATCTTCATGATCAACAGAGCTAAACTTCAGCTGTTAGGTTACTTAAGCAGCACAGTGGTCAGTGATGCAGCTGTAGATAAGAAAATGTGAAGCCTGTGTATTTCCGGAGAATGTTGGAATGGTGGTGCAAGAGCTGAATTAAAGAAGATGAAATGCAAATTGGTTTATCATGATGTAGGTTTGCAGCTTTTGTAGCTGTTGGCTATAAGGAAATTTTTGGATTATCTGTGGATTTTATATATCCACGTTGCCCTAAGGCCTGTTAACTTAATAAATTAGTTCTATTTTACTGAGAAAACCGTTTCAATATACCTTGTTTTAATTGAACCCTAAACTTCACCAACTTTTAATCTAGCATGAATTTAATTTCTGCTGGCGATATATTTCTTTCTATTGTCACAGTGAACAGAGTCTTGGAAATGTGGCCAAGAAATACATTCCAGAAAGACCTTTATCATTTAAAACAAAACACACACACAAAACTAGTTCGTGATCATTGCTGAAAATACAATTTAGGCTTCTTTTCCCTGAAAATTCTTAGATTACGTTTTCCGAAGGTCAGTCTCTGGCCACGATCACCCTGACCATTCTCGCCGACGACATCCCAGAATCTTCAGGAACAGCTACTGTCACTCTCGTCCGAGTTACCACAGTGGGTATTAAGGACCCTTCAAGAGGCGCTACCATTGATCCAAAACGGAAGAGGGCTGTGATCACCGTTCTGCCAAGCGGCTCGCCTCATGGTGTTATTGGCTGGCACCCTGAATCTCTCTTTGTAAGAGTAGCAGAGCCTGAAGGTAAGCTCTAGAAAATGCCAGTGCTAACAAAAGCCCTCTCTTTAAACTTAAAGAACTTCACGAAAGCGACAAAGTTGTGCCATTTTAGCATGTACTTCCCAGTTTGGTAGAATACAGGAACTCATGTTGACTCTATAATATTAAATGTAACCTTCCCGTTGTTCTGTAGTCTTGAGCTGCATTTTAGTCATACTGGGAAAGAGAGAGAGAGAGGATTGAGCTACAGTGACCCAGTCACAAGAGAACCCTAAAGATGAACCATTATAGCAGATATATTTTTTTCTTATTTCTTCTCCTTCTTGTCCCCTCTGGTGGTGTTCCCCCGTTTCTTTTATTTCCTTTCATTCCTTTTTTTAGGGACAAATGCCCTCCCCCACCCTGGCCTCTATCTCTAATACTACATATACTGGTGATATTCAAGGGCACCAGGGCACCAGAATGGTTCTGACTTTTTCTAAAGAAGCGTTAACCTGATGGTCATTTATCAATTTGCAGTCTGGGGCACCTCACTTGGCAGACTACCTTGGAACTGAACTATTTTCTAGGACTATAACCACGTTTACCTGGTTATAGAATGGCGATTTGATGGTAATATAGGTGAAAGAGCTATGAGCTGATTGGATGAAAGGGTCTATGAAATGCAAGGTATTGAGATAACTCTGTCATCAAAGTTTTTTGCAATACTTTCCCACAGTATTGGTTTCAAACTTATGATTTGACACGTTTCCATTCACAAACTCACATTGGAGATTTTGAGACACAGTAGCTCTCGCAAAATTGTTGTGCTGTTGGGGGTGGAGGGGCAACTTTCGAGTTGGTGTGAGGGGATGGACTTGGAGTCGAACATTGTACGGGGAGTTTTTGGAGAAGAAAGGGAAAAGAAATAGAGGGGAGACTTTGAAAAGGCGAGGAAGGTAGATGGTGCTAAGAATCATGCCTCTTGCTTCTGTTGTGTTCTCCAACAGTGTTATAATAATAATAATAATAAAAAATAAATATGGCTTAGGGGCCGAGCACTGAACTAAGAGCAAAGGTAGAGAGAAGGTAATCAGATGGGGTACAGTTCCTGTCCCACACAAGGCTCACATTCGAAGGTGAAGCAGTGTGTCCTGGTAGACACCTGGCTATGGCATTGATAAAGGTTAGCCAGTAGAGCCGTCTGCAGAGGCTGTTTAAGTTTGAATAGTCTCCAGACCCGCTTCAAGGCCCTGCTGCCAGCCTCCTGCCACCCCCAGCAGGAAGTGGGAGTGACTCCAGAGCTGGTCCAACTGGGACCATCTGAGTCAGAGATGCTACTGCTGTTGGTCAAATAATGGTGGTTGTGGGTGGACAGTGATGGGGTGGGGCGGAGAGGGGCGGGAAACTCTTCTGCCCAAGTCTGTTGCTACAGAGACCAGCCGCTTTTCTCGAGGAGTTTTAATAAAAAGACATTTTGTGGAAACACATTTGACTGCACACACCTTCCCAACTCATACCTTCGTCCATTGTTGATATTTGTTTAAATATTGATTTAACTACATGCACTGCATCGCACCGCTTGGAAAAGCAGAAAGAGTAAGCCAGATATCACAGCATCTCACTCTGGTATATCTTGAGGAATTCCAATGTGTTTGGAGTGAATGATCTATGTGAGTGCTTAAATTTTCACTCCAGAAAGATACTCTAAGCCCACAGCGAGAAGTACCTGTGCTGCTTCTGGATTTGAGAAGTTCTTTAAGACATCAAAGATTTTAATTTAATGGTTAGGATGGATGTACCTCAGAATGGGGTGTGTATGAACCCAAAGGAAGAAACTGTAACATATCAAAGCTCATTCATTCGGATGCTTTCTCTCCCAGGAAATGCCACCGTGCTTAATTTAAAAATTGTTCGAGAACAAGGGTTTGCTGGAGACATTGTGATCCAGTTGTCTTCGAAACCCAATTTCTCACTTCCTCCCACTAATCGAGCCATTGAACATCAAGATTACCTGGTCCGTGAGAAATTACTAATCGCGGCAGAAAATGCAAATGTGACTCATGTGAAAGTAATCATCCTGCCGGTGAGTAATCAAAGGGAGATGTTTTCCAGGAAGGGCAGACGAAGGGAAAGCAGGTTTTTGGATTTTTTGGGGGGTTATGACTAGAGATGAATCCATTTTTCCAAAGGAATTGGATCTTGTGACTTTAGCAAGTGCTTTAATAACTTGCTTCTAATTTTGAATATTTTTAACCTATGGTTTGACTAACTTTGGATGCCTTAGCATACTGCAGATTGTACTCAGTGTGCCTTCAAAGGTTTGTCCCTAGATTTCTTTAACTGTGTTTTCTTCTCCTTGGGTCTGGGAAGGTCCTCAGACCATGATCACCTGGTCACCCAGGGTAGAATCTGGTCTTTCTGTGTCTTCCTTGATTCTCCATCTTGCCAGCATCTCTCTGAAGCCCTGCTTCTCATTTCCAGTAGCATCAGGGTCAATCTGACCAGTGGTCCAGCTTTTTCATAAAATGCGTGGATGACAATACCCTAAGAAACCAAATGGGAGTCTGGCTGGCTTGCTTTGGAGGGCACAATGTGAGCAAATTGGCCAGTGTGTCCTCCCCCACTCCCAACCCCATCTTTGGCAAGCAGGGTGATGGTAAAGTTTCACTCTTACTATTATTTTTTTATGGTATTTGTTAAGCGCAGGTCAGTCTCATTTTCCTCAGCCTGTATATTAGCATTTTCTTGTCATTGAAAAATAAGGGTGATTCAGTAGGTGTGCTTTTCTTCTAGGAGAGTTGACAAAAAGCAAGGTGTGTACAATAGAATACGATAAAATTCTGTGTGAGGTTCTGGTGCCAGTGTAATTTAGACTATTACCAGTACAATCAATGAGAGAGTGAAGTCATGAAAGCTGTAGAGTTTCCACTTCTCATTCATAGATAATGGGATTTTAAAGGAGGAAATTGGCTTCTTTCACTTACATTCCAGTTACCCTTAAGATGTCCCCAGCTAGACAAAAGATAGTGTGTGACAGAGAATGAAGAGATGCTCATATTTCTCCATTCAATTAGTCAAATAAGTTAAATGTTTTTCAGGATGATATTCCAGAATTAGAAGAAGGATTTGTTATTAATATTACTGATGTGCAGCTAGTAGAGTCTTCTCAGTCTGGAGGACACCCACGAGTGAAGAGGCCTGGGCTAGAAATAGCTGAAGTAGTGATCAGCGAAAATGATGATCCTGGAGGTGTATTTCATTTCAATATCACTAGGGTAAGACTTTAAGGTAAAAACTGTCTTTCCAATGACTGTAAGGGCGTGTATAGGTGTGTGTAGTTATGGTTTTGTCATATCTTCAATAAAATAATTTGTATTTCTTATAAAAAATGTGTGCCATCAAAAGTGATATATGCTGAATTGGTTAATCCTCAATATTCTTAGCCCAGGGTTCAACTGGGTGAGTGTTGGGCATTCAGATTTAATTTGGGCTTTTACACATCTGGAGCAATGGACATTTTAGTCAACTTATTTATTGAAGAACATTAATAACAATGAGAATCAACCAATCATTGGTATTTATTGAGTGCTTACTGTGTGTGGAGCTCTATACTAAGCACTTGAGAGAGTATAGTACAGAGTTGGTAGATACGTTCCCTGTCCACAGGGAGCCCGCTGTCTAGAGGGGGACACAGACATTACTCTAAATAAATCATTTATAGAGATGTACACGAGTGCTGTGTGGCTGAAGGTGTGCCAAATACCAAATACCCAAAAGGTACAACAGTAATGATGGTGCAAAGTACTGTGCTGAACACTGGGGAAGATGCACCGTGGCTCAGTGGAAAGAGTCCGGGCTTCAGAGAGGTCATGGGTTCTAATCCCAGCTCTGCCACTTGTCAGTTGTGTGACTGTGGGCAAGTCACTTAACTTCTCTGTGCCTCAGTTACCTCATCTGAAATGGGGATTAAGACTGTGAGCCTCACATTCGTCAACCTGATTACCCTGTATGTACCCCAGTGCTTAAAACAGTGCTCTGCACATAGTAAGCGCTTAACAAATACCAACATTATTATTATTATTATGCGAGATAATCAGATGGGGAGCAATCAGAGCCCACCATGGAGCTAACATTTAAGAGAGAGGGATGACCGGCATTTTGTCCCGATTGACACACAAAGAAGCTGAAGCACCTAGAAAGTCCAAGATCACAGGGCAGACCAGTGGTGATAATGGCAAACTGATGCTCCGACTAGGTCTGGGTCCTGGGGCCTTATTTTCAGAGGGACACACAAAAGGAAATTTTTGAGCAGTTGGAGGGAAAAAATCCAATTAAACACACAGAAATATAGCTTCACTATGGAAGTATATTTTTAAGCTGTCATAACACTATAAAGAAAAAGACAGAGAAAAGGGGAAGAAGAGGAAATGAAGGAGAAGAAAGAGGAAGAAAGGAAAAATGGGGAGAGGACCTAGAGGGAACAAACCTCATCCATTCAATCGTATTTATTGAGCTCTTAATGTGTGCATAGCACTTTTCTAAGCACTTGGGAGAGCGCAATATAACTACAGATACATTCCCTGCTTCCTGGTTGTTTTGGAAGTGAGGGTGAGTGCCGGAGTTGCAAAGCTGTGTGTTTGCACCTTAAACAGACTTACTACAAGCTTTCTTTAGGTATAACCTTTGCATTCCTAATCAAAACTTTGCTTCCGGTCCTCCAGATATTTAGCTGGAGGGGAAAGGCCTGTTTGGAGCAAGGTCCCAAAACTGCCTAGGGGTTAGGGGAGGAGACCTGGGGCTTGGAGGGAATGGGATAGCTCAGTGAAAAGAGCACAGGCCTGGGAGTTAAAGGACCTGGGGATTCTAAACCCCATCCTACCACTTGCCTGCTGAGTGTCCTTGAACACATCACTTAACTTCTCTGTGCTTGTTTCCTCATCTGTAAAATGGGGATTCAATTCCTTCATCCTGTTTAGACTGAGAGCCCCATGTGGAACAGGGAGTGTCTGACAGTAGCTGGCACATAGCACTTGACTAATATAGCAATTATTATTAGTAGGGGAGAGAAATAACCTGCAGATGATAAGCGGATCTAAATCACTGCCCTTATTCATGTGCACAGGAAGGAGGCAACTGCTATGAATTGAATATTCCTCCCCCCACATCCTTTAAGCGGGTATCGCTGGGGAAGGGTAGTTGTGGCTTCTAGTGCACAAAAGCCATATGTGGTTCCCGAAGTCTGGAGTTTTTAAGCTTTCCCTCTGGTCTGTAAGTTCGCCCTGCTCATCTGTAAGCTCTTCTCTCTGGTCTGTAAACTTCCCCTCTTGTCTTATCTGTTGCCGACTTGTTCATCCCAAGCGCTTAGTACAGTGCTCTGCACATAGTAAGTGCTCAATAAATACTATTGATTGAATTGTCTATAAATTCCTTGAGGGCAGGAATCATGACTACATACTCTAGGGTATTATATTTTACCAAGATCTTAATACAGTATCCCCAGAGCTAGATTGTGGCTAAAAATATTGAACACCAACTGAAGGCTGTAAAATAAGAAACTTGGGGGAAGAAAAAAAATGAACCACAGTAAAACATGTCGAATGCTTGAGAGTTTGAAAGGAATTTGTGTTGATCTTTAGCCTCTCCTCTCTGCTTGCAGGATCTAAATGGAGCAGTTGCTGGCCTTGAGGTCCCTCCGCCACTGAATCTACTAAGGCTGCCGGTGGTTCGGGAGGCCGGAGCGTTCGGTACCGTGACGGTCTTCTGGGAAGCGACGCCCGCTAGTGCAGGCCTGGAAGACTTCCTCCCATCTCATGGGACCCTTGTCTTCGAGGATGGACAAGTATGCTGTTGATGAAACATGGGAAATTTGGGGTGGTTAAGTCAATAAATTACTTCAGTTTATTCCCATGGCTCAGGGTGCCTTTAAGAGCTTGGTATGTGTAAGTTTCCTGGAACTTGGTGAAAAGCATACGGTAGATTGAGCTTACTGTTGTGTGTCTCTTTATGTTTTAATTGATCTAGGCCACTGCAATGATAGAAATCACAATAATCGATGATGAAGAGGTTGAATATTTGGAGACGTTTAACGTTACCTTAATGGGAGTGACTGGAGGTGCTCGACTCGGAGATGACATTGTGGTGACTGTGATTATCCCATCTAATGACTCCCCAGGTGGAGTATTTGGATTTAAAGAACAGACCGTAAGTTTGCCGTAATTAGGAACTTTCTCCTCAAGAAATAATAATAATAATGACCGGATATAAGCACTTACTATGTGCTAGGCACTTTACTAAGCGTTAGAGTGGATAGAAGCAAACTGGTTGGACACAGTCCTTGTCCCACGTGGTGCTCACAGCCTCAATCCCTATTTTCTAGATGAGTTCACTGGGGCATGGAGAAGTACAGTGATTTACCTAAAGTCACACAGCAGACAAGTGGTGAAGCCGGAATTAGAACCCATGACTTGACTCCCAGGCCCGTGCTCTATCCACTACACCGTGCTGCTTCTCAAGTGACCTTTTTGGTTTCAGTTCTCTTTGGCAATCTAATGGTGTTTTTTCCCTCTGCCACTCTATTTCTTCCTTTCCTTCCTCCTTTCCAGCTCTGTTATATACTTAAAGCTTACTGTGTGCCAGGTACAGTCCTAAGTGCTGGGGTAGTTATCAGATAATCAGTCCCTGTCCCATGTGGGGCTCAAGTCTTAATCCCCATTTTTACAGTTGAGGTAAGTGAGGCACAGAGAAGTTAAATAACTTGCCCAAGATCACACAGCAGATAAGCAAGCAGAGTCAGGATAAGAATCTAAGTCTTTCTGACTCCGTATCCACTAGGCCACAGTGCTTTCTTGTGATACCTTCATTTCTTTTCTCTCTAAATGACTTCCCATTAACTTCCCTTGACATTAGTGGAGGCAGAATAGTTTCAAGTACTGCTAAACCACTATCCAAGAGCTTCCCTCCCTGAATCTCCCAGTTCCAGCCTTCAGAACCTATATAATGGACCCTCTCCCGCTCTTCCTTCCTCCCTTTTTCCCTTCCTTCCTCACCCCACTCAAGACAGTGTTGGTGTCTTTTCTGGGGAAAGAAAGATCACTCCACTCACTCCTTCAACGCTCTACTTTTGCTACCTAAATTTTCTCCTGTTTCCCAGCTATCTCCCAAGAGGAACTCTTCCTCCTGCATTATCAGTAACTCACCCCTCTCTATGCCCCTGACCCTGTCTGGCTTATCAGAGAGCATCCCCTGGCCAGGCGTCCCTGAAACAGTGCCACGCAATAGCCAGGGCCCCAATCAATGCCAGCACATAGGCACATATATATGTGCACGCTCACACACACACACACACACATGCAGAGTCTACCCGTTGTCATGTTGTCATGCCCAGTGTCCCTTTGACCCAGGGGCGTGCCCTGCTGTCTGACTAGGTACCCATTCAGGATCTAGCATTGGTACCCAGGGCTGGCATCCCGGGCCTCTCTCCTGAGGGGTTGGGTCTTGCTGGGAAATCCTCTCTGGGGAATGCTTGGATCATCAGCTCTCGTGTGGCACCCCACACCCATTAGATCCTGCTTCTCATGGCCTTAGGCACTCTTCTCTACCGTGTTTCCCAAAGTGTTGGCAGTAGATGGGATGGGAACATTGTTTTGAGATATTCCTTGACATTCATGGGCTTGAAAAAGGGCAGTCAGCTCCCCCAAACTCACATCTGCCCCCACAGTAATTAATGCAATGGGCCTCCATAGTGGATGCTCAATCAATGCCACTACTACTAGCACCACCTATTTTTTGGCCATGAACAGGTGCTGAAGCAGAGAGATCCGCTCTTAGATCCGGAGGCCCAATGCCCAGGAACCTGGCCCATCAGCTCAGTGCTCCTTTTAGGGTCCTCTCTTCACCCAAGCCTCCAGAACTAGACTGTAAGCTGCTTGTGAGCAGGGTATGTGTCTACCAACTCTGTTCAATTGTAATCTCTCAGACACTTAGTACTGTGCACATAGTAAGCACTCAAAAAGACCATTTTGATTGATTGTGTTTGGGAGAGTATAATAGAACAGAGTTGGTAGACACGCTCCCTGCCTACAATGAGCTTACAGTCTAGAGGGGACCAGTGGCAATCCCAGTTTTTCTCAAGTGGCCTTCCCTGATTGCCCTGAGGGGTTTTATGAGAGTAAACAAGGTCACTTTGGGTCAGACCAGTGGCGTCTCCAACCCAGTGTTCTCTCTCTGAAAGTGGCAATGGGATGCTTGGAGAAGCAGAGCTAACTGCCCTCCTGGACTTCCATTTTCTTCAATAGGCATGGACCACCTCTCAGTAAAATGTCAACTTTCCTCCTCTACCTACTAATTTTTCCCTGGTAACCCCTATTATGAGCCGCTGGTCTAAAATACAAACCTCTCTAGAAGCGGTCGGTGGATTTTGCTGCCGAGTTTTTTGAGTCAGCCAATTCTATAAGCTTCCACCCACTTGCTGAAGAATTGTTCAACTTTTGTTTTAAATCTTTCACCCTCTAGCTTCAGTGGGTGTCCCCTTGTCATGCTGCCGTGGAGTTTTGGTGACCAACAATTCTGGGTTTGTCTTGTCCATACCCATCGTGATTTTAGACTTTCATCTGTGCCCCTTTCATGGGAGCAGGAAAGGGCAGGTGACACTGTGTCCCATTTGAAAGATCCAGAGAAGGAAGTCCAGAGAGAAGCATTGTGGCCTAGCGGAGTGAGCATGGGATTGGGAATCTGAATGATCTGGGTTGTAATTCCACCTCTGCTAATTGCTTGCTGTGTGACCTTGAGCAAGTCACTTAATGTCTCTGTTCCTCAGTTTTCTCAACTGTAAAATAGAGATTAAATACCTGTCCTCCCTCCTACTTGGACTGTGAGTCCCATGCGGGACAGGAACTCTGTCTGACCTAATTAATATGCACCTACCCCAGCTCTTAGAACAGTGTTGAACATGTAGGAAGAACTTAACAAATACCATAAAAGAAAAAATAGCCAGGTTTCTCCCTCCCTGACTGCTGGCTGATGTTTGGTGAGAAAAATATCTGTAGCTTGTCGGTCTGGGGCCAGGCCGGGAAGCAAGGTCGGCTCTTTTGTGTGGGATCTTGCAGTCAGACTGATATACAGAAGTTGAATTGTGATGAAGTGATCCACAGGCTCAGCAGGAATTTTTTGTTTTATCCCAAAGGTCAAGTCCAGATAAAACACTCAGTCAACCCTAAAGCCTGTTGCAGTGCAGTGAAACAGCCCTGAAGGAAAATGACAAATATTTTTCAAACATTCTGATATAGAATTAGTTTAAAATGGTATATCTTCCAAAAGGATACATGCTGTTGGTATTAGAGCTCAGGGAATGTCTGTTTATTGTTATATTGTACTCTCCCAAGCATTTAGTACAGAGCTCTGCACACAGTAAACGCTCAGTTAAATGCAATTGAATGACTGTCAATAACCTCTATCTTAGCCCCTTAGGCAATAAAAACCTAAATCGTCTCCTAAAATTGAACACATCCATAGTTAGGGAATGCAGAGGTCAGTGTAATTAGCAAAAAAAGACATTTTGCTTTTGTGCCTTGTTTCTCTCACTGCTTGTTCTCCTGCACTAGGTGACGGTCCATGAGGCCCAGTTCCCAGGTGACCCAGCTGCACTTGTGACATTAACAGTCATTCGAAGTCCTGGAGGAACTGGAGTAGTCCAGCTCGAATGGACTCTGGAGGAGGGCGCCAAAGATGACCTCAGTCCTCTGACTGGAACCCTTCACTTTGATGAGGTACAGGCAGAAAGAATCGGGCCTTCCCCTCGTTAATTTTGGGATATTTCACTTTCTTCAGGAGTAGTGACCAGAATAGAAAGTAGCATGCCAGGATTCTGTAGGACACAGTCTCGACATTCAAAGGGGGAAAGTTAATTATAACAATATTGATAATGATGGTGTTTATTAAACACTGACTACATGCCAAGCCCTGGGGTAGATACAAGATAAAGTCAGTCATAGTTCCTGTCCCACGTGGGGTTCAGACCAAAAGGGAGGGAGAACAGGTATTTAATCCCATTTTTTACAGATGAGAAAACTTTGGCACAGAAAATGTAAATGACTTCCCAGAGTCACACAACAGGTGAGTGAGGAAGTCAGGACCAGAACCCAGATCTCTTGATTTCCAAGCACATATTCTTTCTACGAGGCTAACTACTTACCCATAATAGCACATCAAGATGAAATCACAAACATATGGTCCTGGGGCACAGTTCACAGTCACCTTTGAAACACTGATCACTGCATCATACCATCACTGGACAGGATGTATGAGGAGAATGGATGTCTCAAACAGATGGTATATAGTGAACTAAAATCAGGAGGCCATGAACAGAACATAAATGAAATGGTTTAAGGCCCCGAAAGGTGAAATCTCACATGGTATGGCAGAGCTGTGGGCAGTAAGAGACAGTTGGCAGCAAGATGGAATGAAATCCCCTTCTAGACTGTAAACTCGTGGTGGGCAGGGAATATGGCTGTTTACTGTTATATTGTATTCTCCCCAGCACTTAATACAGTGCTCTGCACACAGTAAGCACTCAATAAATACAATTGATTGACTGACTGTAGAACTTCTCTTAGTAATAGATGTTTAAAGAAAACTACCCCACCCAAAGATTGAAATGAGAATGGTGCCAGACACTATGGCTGGTACAGGCAACCTTGCATGTTGGGGAAATGTTTTCAGACACCTGTACACTTGATATAGAGAGAATGGTTGGACATACATGAGGGTTCATCCTGGTAGACTGGAACCACCTGTAGCTTCGTGTGTAGAGCACTGTACTGAACACTTGGGAAAATACAATATGATAGAGTTGGCAGACACAATCCCTGCCCACAAGGGACTTACAATCTACAAGATGTAGAGGGCTATTTTTAAGTAAAAATGTCTTTAGAGGAAGTTTCAGGAGCAGTAGTATTACTCAGCAGTTAAGGCTATTGAGCAGTTAAGTTATTGTTGGATTCTCTTTACATAACTTTGCCAGATCATCCCATAGACTTTATAGTTTAAATGGTGCTCTACATATAGTAAGTGTTTAATCGATCAGTTTTTGGAAGTCTGAAGCCAGCCACTGCTTATCCCTTAAGATTTTGCCATGGAATGAATTGAAGTTTCTTCTGTTTATTGAAACTCTTAGCTCCCAGGGCAGGAATCATACTTTACTAACTGCAGTATATTCTCCCATGTGCTTGGCATGGTGCTCAGCACAGAGAAGTCCTCAAGAAGCATGATTGATTGATTAATGACTCAGTAGCCAAAAAATGTGGGTTCCTTCAGACACTCCCAATTCCTTGAGTGTTCTGAGTGACCAGAGAGTTTACCAAGCCTTAAAGAGGTGGAATGCTTTCAAAAGGGTGAAACATGAGGACTGAAGCCCTCAAAGAGTATGGCTAAGCTTTCTTGGTTATATTAGCCTCCCCTACCATGTGCATTTTTCCCATTGGAGGGATTTATACGTAGAGATCATTTTTGCTTTAGATCCATGCAGGATTCAAGCAAAAAAAATAACCTTATTCTCATCAGTGAGACCGCAATATTATCAGATGAGAAAATTTATCAGACAGACCGCAGCTCTCTCCACGTTCAAATCCCGCCTCCTCTAGCAAGTCTTCCCCGATTAATCTCCCAGTACTCTGAGCCATATCATCCCTTCAGAAATCTCTAACACCAGTGAACATATTTACACCCTCCTCAGGACTCGTGGATTTATGTCTGCTCATTTTATTTATTTGGAGAGTGTTACAAGTATTTTGCCGTGGCCGTTATTGTAAACTCCTTGTGTGCACTTCCTCATTCTGTACTTCCCAGGCCCTGAGTATATACTGTACTGCACTAAGTGGGTGCTCAGTAAATGCTATTTAATATATAAATTAGATAAGTAAATATCAATAAATATCAATAGTATCAATAATTGATACTTCTTCTGAGAACGGAAAAATCTTTTCCAGTACAATTTTTTTAAATCTCTATGCAGACTGAATCCCAGAAGACCATTGTGCTTTATGCCCTTGCGGATGCTGTGGTGGAGAGGGATGAGAGCTTCATCATTCAGTTGGCGTCTCTCGGGGCTGAAATATCTCCAGTATATGGTAAAAACAAAAGCCAAAGCAACACAGACTTTGGCATTAAACTCTGGACCAGTGGATATATAAATGGATATATGTCTGTCTCTCCTCTTCTAGACTGTGAACCCATTGTGGTCAGGAATTGTCTCTCTCTGTTGCTGAATTGTATTTTCCAAGCTTTTAGTACAGTGTTCTGCACACAGTAAGTGCTCAGTAAATATGAATGAATGAATGGTTGGGGAGTTAGGAAGTAAGATGGTAGAGAGTCTTGTTCTTTGAACGTATTAAAAAAAGTGTCAACATTTCTTGTTTGGCTAAACTAAAAGCTGTTTTTTTAGCTTCTTTTACCATACTGAGCTTTATCGTTCCAGTGCCTGCCTCTCCCAGAGTAAATCAAGCACTTTTTGTACAGTGCTCTGCACACAGTAAAAGCTCGATAAATACAACTGAATGAATGGAGAGCCGCAGTTGTTATTTCAGACCCTTTTTTGTAGGTGACTCATGCAGGAATTTACCATGCAGTTTGATGCCATGTGAAAGACTTAATGCACTACCAAGAAGCAGTCATAATTTAGGCTCTGGGAAGCACTTGTTCTTCCATAAAATTGTATGTAGAGAAGTCATGCCATAAAATGCATGTTAGGGCAATAATAATAATGACAATAATAATTATTGTGTTCAAGTGCCCAGCACTGTACTAAGCACTGGGGTAGATCTAAGCTAAGCAGGTTGGACACGTGCTTGGAGTTGGGTCCTAGACTTCTGGAGCATGGAAGGCTCTTCCTGTTCCCTGAGAGGGACCAGCAGGGTTGGAGTTAAAACTGAGCACTGACACACCATGAAGATCAGTTTCAGATTTTGGATCATGGGTTCTGAAGTGGGATTCATAGTTCATGGTTCTAAAAGTATTGGTCTTGACTGATTGATTGAAATGTAGGGCAATACTGAATATTTGGTTTATTCCAGGAAGATTTGTGTTCAAAAAGTAAATTTCCAGTGAAAAATTCACTGAAAAAGCATTATCCTGCAACTAGATATTCAAATAGTTTTTTTTAAAACTTTAAGGTCTTCTTGCAGGACACCGTTCAGTTCCTTTTGGCTCATGCAGTAATGTCAAGGTTCTTTTTGATTCTGTTCCTAGGAAAAGCAACAATTACCATCCTGGGAGAGAGAGGTGCAGCAGGAGAAGTTTGGATAGCACCATCATCCAGCCATGTTCTCATCGGGGAACCTTCAGCTAAATATAATGGAACTGCCCTAATCAGGTAAGCACTTCCCAGTCGTCTTTGCTAACACGATGACAATCGCTAGATGGTAAACTCTTTGAGAGCGGCAATCACGTCCACCTACACTATTGTTATATTCTCCTAAACACTTGGTATTTTTCCCTGCACACAGTCCACCTACTATATTTTATATTCTCCCAAGAACTTAGTATGGTTCCCTGAGCACAGAAAGAACTCTGTAAATACAGTGATTGCATGATAGAAAATGAAGCCACATGACCTAGTGGATAGAGCATGGGCCTGGGAGTCAGAAGGACCTGACTGCTAATTCTGGCTCTGCCACTTCTTCTTTGTGACCTTGGGAATGTCACTTCACTTCTCTGGGCCTCAGTTCCCTCATCTGTAAAATAGGTATTAAGACTATGAATCTCATGTGGGCCTGGGACTGTGTGCAACTTGATTAACTTGTAATCTACCCCAGAATTTAGTAGAGTGCCTGGCTCATAGTAAGTGCTCAACAGCTACCATAAAAAAATAGCGGGAAGGGTTTGGTTAGGCAAAAACCTAGAGATTCTGGCTACTAATTAATGTTTCTATTCTCAAATGCTCTCCAAAATCATGAATGGCGGGCTCAGAAACTCTTAATTGTTCCCCAGTTCCACAACTACGGAGCACCCACCGGAGCGTGAAGGTGGCTGGTGCACAGTATATAAAAGGAAAGATTAAAAGCTTCAGAAAACCTCCAACAAGAATGTTGTTTTAACGTATACATTTTCCCTACAGTTTGGAGCGTGGGCTCAGGAGTCTTGGTGAAGTCACAGTGTATTGGAAAATAACACCCCCTCACGAGGCAGAGTTTGCGAAGACGTCAGGAATGTTGATAATGCGAGATGGAGAGGCTACAGCTACTGTAACAATTCAGGTACTAAAGTGCTTTCCTTGCCCTGAGATGAGTGGTGTTGGTGATATGCAATTTGGGCAGAGTCCTGTAAATTATAATCCTGCTCAATTGCAAGCTCCTTGAGGGCAGGGTTTGTGTATGATCGTTTTACTGTACTCTCGTAAGCCCTTAGTACAGTCCACAGTAAGCACTCAATAAATATTTTTGATTAATTGATTCAGCTTCCTTTTTTTCCTGTGTTCTGGTGTTCTTCCATAGGCCTTGGATGATGACTTACCTGAGGAAAGGCACTTGTATCAATTTCAGCTCACTGGGATCAGTGAGGGAGGAGTCCTGAATGAATCTAGCAAAACAGCCTGGATCACAATGGCCGCTAGCGATTTCCCCTATGGCCAGTTTGGCTTTTCATACGATCTGCTCCAGACCTCAGAAGTAGAACAAATGGTAGAGTATTAAATAGTAACCTTGTGGATGAAGACAATATAAGAAACAGTTTGGAAACTAAGTTGCTGTTTTTCCTTCCTAAATGTGTTCCAGCGTATTTACCCTAAGCTAGTTATGATGTGTAATTGATTAAGGATTTTCTCAGAGTAGTATGTGTGGTGGGAGCTTCCAAGCGCTTAGAACAGTGCTTGGCACATAGTAAGCGCTTAACAAATACCAAAACTATTATTCTTATTAATAATAATAAAAACTGCATTTATGCTGAATTTTTCAGTTGGTGTGTTTGGTGAATTTTTCAGTTGGTGTGTTTGTTTCAAGATAGTGTATCCAATTTTCAGCTGCAGTATTTGGTTTCATCTTAAAATTCACTTTTATTTCAGCCAGTTGTTTTAATTTAGCTCAAGTAACTAATGACAGCGTCATAGTGAAAAATTGTTCTGCAGAGGAAACGTCAACATAAAAGATCAGAAATATGTTTCTCCCACAGGTTAACGTCACTGTAGTCCGATCTGGTGGATATTTTGGCCAAGTGAAACTCTGGTATCAAACCACAAGTGGGACGGCAGAGGCAGGGTTGGATTTTACTCCTGCATTTGGGGAACTTCTGTTTGAGCCAAAGGAGGAAACAAAAATAATACACATCGAAATCCTTGATGATGAGCTTCCCGAGGGCCCCGAAGAATTCTCTCTAGCAATTACAAAAGTGGAACTCCAGGGAAGGTGAGGGGATGTTGAGACATCCACAGAAATGGTGCAGAGAGGTGAATGTCTTCTAACTGAACTGAGACTTCTCTCATGCCCTCCTGGTTTGGAGTGAGGTCTCAGAGCCTTAGCATAAGGGGGCTAGGATTAGAATTTATGTTGGTAACTCTTTTTCAGAAAAAATGTTAGGGATAGCTGAATTGCTCAGTGTTTTCTTTCTGCTCTGTACACAAACTGACAGTTGTTTCGGGTAAGAGGTATGCGAATAAGATGCCAGGAGGATCTGGCACAGAACTTGATCATAAAAGTTCCAGGGATGGCGCCTGTAGTAAAAGCCACTGGAAAGCCTGTGTTAGCCCAGACATCAGGTGAAATTTTATGGAAAGGGAGAGGACCAGTGATTGACCAAGATAATTAATACAAGTTCACAGGTCACCTGGGATCAGAATGGTTGCACAGGAATCAAAAATATGATTGAATGAATGAATCACAATACAATATACAATTTTTGGAAAAACAAGATAAAATGGGGGCCCCAGTGTGTGCTGGAAGTGCTATAACCAATGTTTTTATGATGTGAATAAGGAATAATAATCTCGAAATGAAATGACCGTGGGTCATTCCCTCAATAAGCAATTTTTTTAAAAGCCTGAAAATTAGTATGTGGAGACTAAAAGCATGGAGTGTTAAGTGGATCACAAATTGCTAATCCAGGGATGACCATAATGAATAACTAATAATTGGGAAAAATTTGCTCATGAACTAGAGTATTATGGTTTTTATTTGTCAATTCATAAATTTTCAGAATTTCCTGTTGTTTTTTTAACTCAGTTTGCTGGTAGACTAAATGGCAAATGTTCTCTTGTCCAGAAAGAATGAGTCTCAGTAACAGAAAAATTGATTCAACAGAGGCAGCGCTGTCAATATGGGGCTGCAAAATTTTTATTGAAATGTTCATCTCTGAATTATCTTTGAATCCCAAATATTCATGGGAGTGGTTGAGAGGATTAAAATGCCCAATAGGTAGCAATGAATTAGAAAGTTCATTAACTCATTCTGAGATGTGTGTAATATTTTAATATTGTTTCTTTATGGCTTTGCCAGTGGGTACGATTTTGCTATTAGAGAAAATGGACTTCAAGTGGATCAACCTCCTGAGATAGGAAACATTTCCACCATTCGGATCATAATAATGAAAAATGACAATGCAGAGGGTATCATTGAATTTGATACAAAGTATTCCTCTATTGAAGGTAGGCGGCTCTACCAACTACTAAAATTTAACAGAGTCCATAGAAGTTGTTCAAGGTGCAAAAGTAGATTACAGTATTTTACTATTGAATTACTGTACTTTTAGCTTTTTGTTTTTTCTTTGGTTTGTAGTGCATACGTGGCATAGCTTTTTTTAAATTAAAGAATTAAGTTTGAATAATCAGTGTAGTATCAAGAGTACGGGTTTGGGAGTCAGAGGACGTGGATTCTAATCCCGGCTCCGTTTTGTCTGCTGTGTGTCTTGGGTCAAGTAACTTAACTTCTCTGTGCCTCAGGTACCTCTTTTGTAAAATGGGGATTAAAAACTGTGAGCCCTATATGGGACAATCTTTTTCTACCCCAGAGCTTAGAGCATTGCTTGGCACATAGTAAGTGCTTAACAAGTACCATTATTATCATTATTACCATTGTTCAAGTGTTTTTGGTTAGGATAGACAATAGTTGATATTCTTTTCCGGTGCTTGAATGATAGGTTTTGCATATTTCATTTAGTTAATAAAACATTTCTCTAAATCCTGTTTTCCTGTATTGAAAGAAGAAATGGGCCTGAGTTTTTGGATTAGTGGGTGCAAACAGAGGGGGAAAAAAACAAAAAATGTCAATTATCTTGATAAAGGAATTAAGAGTATGCTAATAAAATTATCTCTTTGGTATCCTTTAATCTCTTTTGGGCAACCTGAAGGCCAATACTAATAGCCTTACATTGCTGATAACATCTCCCTTTAATACACAAGTTCCCTGTCCTACTTCTAGTTGGTTGTATTCGCATCACTGGCTTTTCCTCATTTCCATCATCTCCCACCTGTTCTCCCCTATCCACTCTTCTCCGCCTATCTTCCTCCCTACTGGTTCCCCAGTGTCTTATTCCCAGCTACCCCATCAAGGGGAAGCCCAACTACAGTAAGACCAGGATTGCCCCAGGGGACCACCAGGAGGAAAATGAATCTACATTAAATCTCCATCAACTCTCTGTTGGTTTCAGCAGGGATAGGACTAATGAAAGGAGAGGCCATGGAGAGGTCCTTTGTCCTTGATTTCATTCATCCCTGTTTGGATTAGCCGGGACAACCGTCAAAGCTGGGTCCATTGCCTGGGCAAGTCAGACACTCTCTCCGTGCCCTCTCGGGTCTAGGAATCTATGATTTTTATGATTCCAAATTGGTTCCCAAATTGAATATTGGACTTCACATGGGCTGAGAATGCAGTGGAGCTTAGTTCACATGGGCCTTTTCTGCTTGTGAATCAAATCTGATAGAAGTTCCACATGTACAATTGCCTGAGACCCCATAAAAAGAACAAAGAATGGTTTTGTTCGATGGCAGAGGATATGGGTACATCTGGGTTTCCTGAAGACTGCTGATCTCTGAGGTCTAAACACACCTATTGACATGCTACATGTAGAAGAAACAAGTCCTTTCAGGGTTTGCAGTGATCCTCCAGAAGAGTGTAATTAAAACCTCTTGCCGACACTGCAGTGTTCATCAAATCGTGGGCGATGGGACCATACACTTGAATAAAAAGTGAAATAAGGAGTTTTGCTTGATCATTTGTGTTATTTTCAAATTAGGGATGAGTTCTTAGAGAAATTGAATATTTAAATTATATTCAAGTGTTAAGCTTGTCTGTAGTTCCCAAGTCTTGCCAAACTTGGCATTTTACTTTAAGCATATGAAAAAGTTTCAAAGAAAGACATTTAAAAATCTTCCCCTACAAATCATCAGTCTCTTTCCAGAAGTGCTAATTTGCATCCAAGTATTAATGGCCATACCTCAATGGGAAAGCAAACAAATAGAATCAAAATCAAAACTCTGTGTCTACATATACAGAATTGATCCCTACAAAGAAATGTATCAGATAATGCACACCAAAAGATCCCCCATAAAGGCAGAGAGGCCCTTGGAGTTGAAGAGTGTTTGTACACCAACAGGTTTGGCTCTTATTTCCATCTTGAAGAAGAGATCTAGGATACATTTTGATTGCTTCTTTTTATTCGGTTTCATCATTGGCAAACTTGGAATATTTGTTCCAGTGGAAGAAGATATTGGAAAGATCATGATTCCAGTGATGAGATTACATGGAATTCATGGCAACGTGTCAGTGGAGTTTATCTCCCGAAGTATATCTGCCCTTCCAGAGGGAGTGGATTACAGTGTCGAAGGCCATTCAGTCATTTTTCTCCATGGACAGAACCAGAGTTTTATCCTTGTCACCATCGTCGATGACAGTGAAAGGTAATTTGAGTGGACAGTACCTTGGTAACCATGAGTGAATTCAAATTTATATTAGAAAATTATATTAACATTTTAGGTGCTACCTCTCAGGTGTGAGCACTGTAGTCTATAACTGCCCTTTGGGACAAAATAGTTTCTTACTGAGTGAAAAAGACCCAAATAAAGCTGTATTATTATTGTTATTATTATTACTACTAATAACAGTATTTGTTAACCACTTACTACGTGCTAAGCAGCATAAGAAGCATGGCTTATTGCGGAAAGAGCATGGGTCTGGGAGTCAGAGGCCTGGGTTCTAATCCCAGCTCCATCACTCTGTCTGCTGTGTGACCTTTGTAAAATGGGGATTAAGACTGAGTCCCTTGTGGAACAGGGACTGTGTCCATCCTGATTATATTATATCTACCCCAGTGCTTAGTATAGTGCCTGGCACATAGTAATGCTTAACAAATACCATTAAAAAAAATAAATAGAAGAGCACTGTAATAATCGCTGGGTTAGATACAAGATAATTCAGGTTGGGCACAGTATCTATCCCATGTGGGGCTCATCAGGTGATTGGTGCCAATAAATCAATGGTTTTTGCATGCTTACTGTATACAAAGCACTGTACTTAGCACTTGGGAGAATGCAGTGCAAAAGTTAATACACAATTCCCTGTGCAGCTGGAGTTGACAGTCTAGGGGACAAAAATACTCATGTTTATCTTCTTCATTCATTCAGTAGTATTTATTGAGCACTTACTGTATGCAGAGCACTGTACTAAGCGCTCGGAATGTACAATTCGACAACAATCCCTATCCAGCGACGGGCTCACACTCTGAGCAATAGGATTAGAATGTCCCTCATTTAAATGAAGTAACCCCTTCCAATTCACTGTCTTAATAAATCAATAATTAAAAAAAAGGAGGAAGGAGCTGTGATGAGTCTTCGAGGGCTCTGGGGTTGATCCTTCTTGCGTTAAGCTGGGAACTCGGTCCCCACCGCTTGATGATTGTGAGGCGTGTGATGAACTATGTATGGCCCATTTGGAAAATGAGTAGTTATTTGGATTTTAGCAGCATTTGAATGTGTTTAGACTCACAGGATTGCTCCTTCTTGCTACAGCGAATTTGCAGAGCAGTTTGAAATCCAGCTGGTTGGAGCTTCTGGCGGAGCGGTGCTTGGGCACCACCTAGTGAGTCGCATCACCATTGTCGAGAACGACTCTCCCTACGGGATTGTGCGCTTTCTCAACAGGAGCAGAATTACTCTCCCTAACCCCAACTCAACGCTACCTTTGCCTCTGGTGCTGGAGAGGACAGGAGGGCTCTTGGGAGAGATTCAGGTAGAGGTCTTCATTTCTAGTTATTTTCCAGAGTTTGGGATGATATATGCGAGGGGTTCAGTTTGTGACTTGGGAGAGAAATGAGAGTCTTTTGACGGGGTGAGGTGCAAACACAATTTTCACTAACGATTTAGAAAGGTAATCAGGTTGGCAGTAGCGGACGAGGCATGGTGAATTTATAGTGATAATAATTGTATTTGTTAGGCACTAACTGCTTTGGATAAGCCACTTAACTTCTCTGTAAAATAGCAATCAAATACCTGCTCCCCCAGCTTCTTAGACTGGGAGCCCCATGTGGCCAGGGACTGTGTCCAACTTGATTATTTTAGAGAAGCAGCGTGGCTCAATGGAAGGAGCACGGGCTTAGGAGTCAGAGGTCATGGGTTCTAATCTCGGCTCTGCCACCTGTCAGATGTGTGACTTTGGGCCAGTCACTTAACTTCTCGGTGCCTCAGTTTCCTCTCTTTTTTCCTCTTTTAAAATCCCTCAGTGTGGTCAAAACTATACCTTTAAACTGACTTCTCAACTGGTGAATTCCACAGATCGACTGGAACATTCTCGGACCGAATTCGCAGAAAGTCCTACCTGCCTTGAACAGTGATTTTGGAGAGCCAGTGAGTGGATCCTTTTATTTTGGCGAGGGAGAAGCTGGCTCGAGGACCCTAATTCTGACCATTTATCCCCATGAAGAAATTGAAGTCCAAGAAGTCTTCATTGTTAAACTGTACCTGGTTCAAGGGGAAACTGAGCTAGATCCCCTGGCAAAAGATGTCACATTAATAGTAAGTCTACCTTTTATTTTGCAAGGGACTCCAATATTTATCAGAAAACTTGTGGCATCTCAGCAAATAACATTAAGTTGACCATTGGTAAATTCAGAATGATGAATAGAAATGACCAAAATGTGAACTTTAAGGTGTTGGAGAGGAATTTCAAGATAAGAGCAGAATGGAATCATGGGATGTCAAATGGATTATAGGCCTCAATAGAGAAAACATTCAGGAAGGATCTTCTTTATTAAGGGTTTTGCTGTTTATGTTGGTGTCTTTCATATCCTTCACTCCACCAAAACTGTCCTCTCAAAGTCGCCAGTGATCTCCTTCTTGCCATATTAAGTGGTCTCCACTCCATCCTAATCCTCCTTGACCTCTCAGCTGCCTTTGACACTGTGGACCACCCCCTTCTCCTGGAAACGTTATCAAACCTTGGTTTCACTGACACTGTCCTCTCCTGGTTCTTCTCCCACCTCTTTGGCCTCTCATTCTCAGTCTCTTTCACAGGCCCCTCCTCTGCCTGCCACTCTCCAATTGTGGGAGTCTCTCAGGTCTCATTTCTGGGTCCCCTTATATTCTCCATTTACACCTACTCCCTTGGAGAACTCATTCTCTCTCATGGCTTCAACTACCATCTTTATACTGATGACTCCCAAATGTACATCTCCAGCCTTGATCACTTTCCTTCTCTGCAGCCCTGTATTTTCTTCTGCTTCAGGACATCTCTTACTGCCCGGCTGACGCATCAAACTTAACATGTCCTAAAGAGAATTCCTCACCTTTCCACCCAAGCCCTATCCTCTCCATGACTTTCACATTACTGTAGACAGCACCAACATTCTCACTGTCTCACAAGCCCGCAACCTTGGCTTTGTCGTCGATTCAGATCTCTCATTCAACCCATATATTCAATCCCTCCAAATTTTGTCAGTTCTACCTTTACAACATTGCTATAATCCACCCTTTCCTCACCATCCAAACTGTTATCACGTTGATCCAAGTACTTAGCCTATCCTGCCTTGATTACTTCATCAGCCTCCTTGCTGAACTCCCTGCCTCCTTTCTCCTCGCTCTCCAGTCCAAACTTAATCTACCCAGATCATTTTTCTAAAAAAAATAAAGTGCAATCCACATCTCCCCACTCTTTATGAACCTCCAGTGGTTGCTCAACCACTTCCACATCAAACAGAAACTCCTTGCTCCTTAAAGCACTCAATTCCTCTGCCCCCCTCCTATCTTACATTATTATTATTATCATTAATAATAATATAATTATTCTGTCTTATTAAAATTACATCTCTAAGAGCTTTGTACAGTGCCCAGCGCTTAGTATGGTGCCTGGCACATAGTAAGTGCTTAACAAATACCATTAAAAGAAAAAAAGAGGCCTTCCTCCACTATCTCCTCATTTCCTCTGCTCCCTCTCTCTCCTGCATCTCCCCTTGCACTTAAATTGATGCCACCCTCATCCCCAGAGCACTTATATACAAGTCCATAATTTATTTATATTAACGTCTATCTCCCTACATGGGCTGGGAGCTCGTCTTCCAACCCTTGTATTTTATTCTCCCAAGCATTTAATATAGTGCTTTGCACCTAGTAAACACTCAATAAACACGATTGATTGGTTACTAGCCAAGTGTTAAACAGTAAGGAGTAGACTGGAAGAAATCTTGTTCTCCCTTGGGGCTCACAATCTGTTTCCATGAAAGTTGCAAATCAGAAGTAAAATTTACCAGTTAATCAGTGGTGTTAATGGAGTGCTTATTGTGTGCAGTACAGATTCTGAGATACTATTTTTTATGCCACTTTACTGATTCAAGATGCATTCCAATAATCAGGGTCAGTAGACCAGGGACACAATTGGAAATGAACCGAGATTTGTTACATCATTCATTCAGTAGTATTTATTGAGTGCTTACTATGTACTAAGCGCTTGGAGTGTACAATTCGGCAACAAATAGAGACAATCCCTGCCCATTGACGAGCTCACAGTCTAAAAGCAGAGACTTGGCATGTAAATGAGCTGGAAACTACTGGTAAATGGATAAGAAAGCTTTTCAGGATATGGTTATTTGAACATAATTCTCCAGAGCACAGTGACTGCATCAGTTACTTTTTGCATTAGTGTGGCATGCAAGTGAAGCTCTGTATTTTGGATTTTAAAACAAATACATGCGGTAAACATTGGTGTGGTACATCAGGTAAATTTTGCATCTTAGATATGAGCTTAACTGAAATGGAAGGTTCACGTCAGGTGACATCGTGTGCTTAATCAATCAGTAGTATTTATTGAATGTTTACTGGGTTACAGAGCTCTGTACCAAGTGCTTGAATTCATTCAATAGTATTTATTGAGCGCTTACTATGTGCAGAGCACTGTACTAAGAGCTTGGGATGAACAAGTCGGCAACAGATAGAGACAGTCCCTGCCATTTGACGGGCTTACAGTCTAATCGGGGGAGACGGACAGACGAGAACAATGGCAATAAATAGAGTCGAGGGGAAGAACATTTCGTAAAAACAATGGCAACTAAATAGAATCAAGGCGATGTACAATTCATTAACAAAATAAATAGGGTAACGAAAATATATACAGTTGAGCGGATGAGTACAGTGCTGTGGGGATGGGAAGGGAGAGGTGGAGGAGCAGAGGGAAAAGGGGAAAAAGAGGGTTTAGCTGCGGAGAGGTAAAGGGGGGATGGCAGAGGGAGTAGAGGGAGAAGAGGAGCTCAGTCTGGGAAGGCCTCTTGGAGGAGGTGAGTTTTAAGTAGGGTTTTGAAGAGGGAAAGAGAATCAGTTTGGCGGAGGTGAGGAGGGAGGGCGTTCCAGGACCGTGGGAGGACGTGACCCAGGGGTCGACGGCGGGATAGGCGAGACCGAGGGACGGTGAGGAGGTGGGCGGCGGAGGAGCGGAGCGTGCGGGGTGGGTGGTAGAAAGAGAGAAGGGAGGAGAGGTAGGAAGGGGCAAGGTGATGGAGAGCCTTGAAGCCTAGAGTGAGGAGTTTTTGTTTGGAGCGGAGGTCGATAGGCAACCACTGGAGTTGTTTAAGAAGGGGAGTGACATGCCCAGATCGTTTCTGCAGGAAGATGAGCCGGGCAGCGGAGTGAAGAATAGACTGGAGCGGGGCGAGAGAGGAGGAAGGGAGGTCAGAGAGAAGGCTGACACAGTAGTCTAGCCGGGATATAACGGGAGCCCGTAATAGTAAGGTAGCCGTTTGGGTGGAGAGGAAAGGGCGGATCTTGGCGATATTGTAGAGGTGAAACCGGCAGGTCTTGGTAACGGATAGGATGTGTGGGGTGAACGAGAGGGACGAGTCAAGGATGACACCGAGATTGCGGGCCCGAGAGACGGGAAGGATGGTCGTGCCATCGACGGTGATCGAGAAGTCTGGGAGAGGACCGGGTTTGGGAGGGAAGATGAGGAGCTCAGTCTCGTTCATGTTGAGTTTTAGGTGGCGGGCCGCCATCCAGGTGGAGACGTCCTGGAGGCAGAAGGAGATGCGAACCTGAAGGGAGGGGGAGAGGACAGGGGCGGAGATGTAGATCTGCGTGTCGTCTGCGTAGAGATGGTAGTCAAAGCCGTGAGAGCGAATGAGTTCACCGAGGGAGTGAGTGTAAATGGAGAACAGAAGAGGGCCAAGAACTGACCCTTGAGGAACTCCAACAGTTAAAGGATGGGAGGGGAAGGAGGCTCCAGCGAAGGAGACCGAGAATGACCGGTTGAAAGAGTACAATGCAATAGAGTTGGTAGAAATAATCCCTGCCACAAAAAACTTACAGTCTAAGGTGGAGGGGACACAGATAATAAAGTAAATTATGGGTAGGGGAAGTGGCAGAGTATAAGAATGTGTACATAAATTCTGTGGGGCTCAGGAGGGGTATCAAAGTACTTAAGGGGTCCAGACCCAAGCGCATGAATGATGTAGAAGAGAGAGAAGCCAATAGGGTGGGGAAATGAGAAGTTAGTCACAGAAGACGTCTTAGAGGAGATAGGATTTTGTAGGGCTTTGAAGATGGGGAGCGTGATTGTCAGTCAGAAATGATGAAGTGGGAGGGAGTTCCAGGCAGGAGGGAGGAAATGAGCAAGGGGTTAATGGTAGGAGAGACAAGATGGAGGCTCGGTAAGTGGATTGAAGTAGATTGGTAAGTGAAGTGTGTGGATTGGGTTGAAGTAGGAGATGAGCAAGGTTGCTTCCGTTATCACAAAAGAATTTTGTGAAAGAATTCGGTGTTGACTACCACTGGCTCGTATGATTTCAACCGTTTTGCCATTATCCGACTTTAAATGCGCTTTTTCTGTGTTTTGATATTTTCCAGATTGAAAAGTTTGCTGATCCAAATGGAGTGATCCAGTTCGCTCCTCAGTCTTTAATCAAGGAGAACTATACGGAGCCATCCATGGTGGAAGGGCCACAGAACATTACATTTCTTGTCAAACGAACCCAGGGTGTTTTGGGGGATCTGATGGTAGAGTTGCTCTTATTTTGGGTTTGCTATATGATACCACTGACTAAGCCAAAAACTAAAGTTTCAGAAATGCCTGTCCTTCTCTGGTGGTGTTTCTGTCTTTGTGGTGATGTTTTTTCATTCCCACCTTTCCCATCAATCGGTCATGTTTAACGAGCACTTACTATGTGCAGGGCACTTTACTAAGTGCTTGGGAAAGTACACCAAAAAAGAGCTGATAGACACATTCCTCGCCCAAAAGGAATGTACGGGCCAGAGGGGAGATGGATGTTAAAATAAATAATGGATATATACGGAAATGCTGTGGGATTGAGGCTAATCTCCCCCGATTAGATTGTAAGCCCATCAAAGGGCTGTCTCTATCTGTTACTGATTTGTACATTCCAAGTGCTTAGTACAGTGCTCTGCACATAGTAAGCATTCAATAAATACTAATGAATGAATGAGGTGAATATCAGGTGCTTAAAGGGTCCAGATCCAAGTCCATGGCTGATAAAGGGAGAGGGAGAAAGGGAAATGAGATCTTAGTCGGGGAAGGGGTGTAGAAGGCCTTTCCATCAATGTATTCTATGGATTGTCTTCAGATGTTGTAGAGAATGGAGATGTCTCCACTTAGTTTGCACTATTTATAGATTTCCTTGTTCTTGGCTTATTCTTTCAGATATATTGGGAACTGAGCAGCGACTCTGATACCGCCACCGACTTCCTCGCCACAAGAGGGTTCCTCGTCATGGCCGATGGGGAGAGCTCGGCCCGCTTGGTTTTACAGCTGCTGCCCGACGACGTGCCTGAGGTGGAGGAGGAGTACGTGCTCCAGCTGGTCTCGGTGGAAGGAGGAGCAGATCTGGACCAGGAGAGAAGCCTCACGAGGTTCTCTGTGTTGGCCAACGACGACCCGCACGGAGTGTTTGCCTTATACCCAGAGCAGCAGAAGGTCTTGGCGGAGAGGGACCTGAGT
The DNA here is from genome assembly GCF_004115215.2 of Ornithorhynchus anatinus. Classification (NCBI taxonomy): domain Eukaryota; kingdom Metazoa; phylum Chordata; class Mammalia; order Monotremata; family Ornithorhynchidae; genus Ornithorhynchus; species Ornithorhynchus anatinus. The sequence goes on along the minus strand of NC_041728.1, from coordinate 14,409,866 downwards.
CGCCACATCCGGGTCCACGTGACACGCCTGGCGGGGACTTTTGGCAGAGCGGCCGTGGAGTATCGAGTCTCGTCTGAGCACCGGGGGCAGCCGATGACAGAGTACACAGAGGGGCGCCTGGTGGTCGGAGACGGCCAAAGTTATGGAGTAGCCACGGTGCCGATAATTAACCAGGTTTGTCGGAGTTTTCCCTCCTGCTCCCCACCCCTCCCACACCTTCCCCTAACCCCCAGTGAGGGAGGTTCTCTCAGCCCTGACATGGGTCAGGGAGGTTTCTTCTGGCACCTAAGAAGGAGCCTCAGTACATGCTGGAACCGTGCGGGGATTCCCACTGTTTTGGTCTTCAGTCGCTAAAATCTCCTTGAAATCTCATTTTGGCCTCAGAATTGTAGGAGACTAGTACAAAATCATAATTGTGGTAATAATTGTGGTATTTATTCATAATTATGATATTTGATGAGATTACTATGTGCCAGACACTGTGATAAGCTATAGGGTAGATACAAGGTAATTGGGTTAGTCACGGTCCCTGTCCCACAGGGGTTTACAGTTTTAATCCCCATTTTACAGAGGAAGTACTGAGGCAGAGAGAAGTGAAGTTACTTGCCCAAGGTCACACAGCGTGCAAGCAGCGGAGCCGGGATTAGAACCCAGGTCCCTCTGACTCCCAGACCCATGCTCTGTTAAGCACCTACTTTGTGCCAGGCACTGGGGGTGGATACAAATTGTGTTGTACCCAGTCCCTGTCCCATATGGGGCTGTCAGATGAGATAACTGAGGCACAGAGAAGGGAAATATTTTTCCCGAGATCACATAGCAGGTAAATAAATGGAGGAGCTGGGATTAGAATCCAAGTCCTTCTGACTCCCAGGCCTGTGCTCTATCCACTAGTCCATGCTGCTTCTCTGACATTCCTCAGATTTGAGAGAAAGGAAACAGATTAGATTCCCCTTTATGACTGTAGGGTCCTTGTGAACAGGGAACATGTCTACCAACTCTGTTATACTCTCTCAAGCGCCTAGTATAGTCCCTGTCCCATATTTATCTCACATTTGAAGGGAGAGTGAAAACAGGTTTTACAGCTGGGGAACCTGAGGCCCAAAGAAGTTTAGTGAGTTGTGCAAGGTCACACATCAGGCAAGTGGTGCAGCCAGGATTAGAACCTAGGTCCTATGCCTCTGGCTCTTTCCTCTAACAAGCCCAATTTTGCTCAAGTATCTGGCCACTCACTTTACCTCACTTAAAATGACTTCGATTAGTCAACTTTTACTTATAGCCTTGTCTTACAGCAAGGAGAATGGAAGTGTCAAGTTTTGAAAATGAAGTTAAGTATGATTCCCTATGGAATTTCATCCTGTCCTCCCTGTGATCCTCCTGAACTCCAGAAAAATAAGGGAATTCTTAATCCAATCAATCATTTAATTTTTCAGAGTGCTTTACAATCAGCATTTTTAGGTTTGTTGTGAATTGATGTCTTGGAAATATGGGGGAATATTGAGAGGGCTCGTGTGGGCCTCATGCCCTTGGTGTTTCCAGAAACCAATAATAATACTGATTGACATACTTGGTAAGTGCTTACTCTCGGCTCTCAGCCCGAGAGGGAGATAGATGAGGAAATAAGGGCCAGAGAAGCAAAGTGACCTCCTCAAGGTCACACCGCAGGCAAGTAGTGGGAGCTGGCATTAGAAGCCAAGTTTTCTGAGTCTCAGGCCCATGCTCTTTCCACTAGCCTATGTGGCATCTCAAGGGATTCATGTTACTCGTGCTAAAGAACAGATTGAGTTTCAGCCCTTTGAGAGCTCACAAATTTACAGTGGTGACAGTATGTGTTAGCGGCTCCAGTAGCTGCCAGGGGACAGAGTAATAGAGGGCCTTGAAGGCCATGGCCAGCTTGGCAAACCTCGGGAAGATTTTCAGGAGTGACATGATCGCTTCGGAAGAGGAAAAGATAACGTAGCAGAGGTGGAATTGAAGAGGGATTGAAGTGAGAAGGTCTGCCAGCACCTTCTGGAAGGAGAGGCTATTTCAATCGGAAAGTGGCCGGGCCTGGACCTGGGATTTAGCTGTACTATATTTACAGATTTAGAATGATGACTTCATCATCATTTACCTCCTCTGCAAAATGGGACTAGCAGGTTTGACTCTTGCTTCCAGTGAAGGTATGATGATAAAGCAGTCCATCTGCAGCCCACAAAGAGTTGCCCAGTAACAGGGAGTCAGTGGGAAAGCTCTGCCTAATCAATCAGTCAGTCATATTTATTGAACACTTACTGTGTGCAGAGTGCTGTACTAAGCTCTTGGGACAATATAGTACAGCTGTATAACTGACACATTCCCTGCCCACAACGAGCTTACTGCAGTCTGTCTTTAAATGGACCAGCCAATAAATATCAGCTGAGGATTCCAGCCTTTCAGAGGTTGAACTATGGCATAAGGGCATTGCGTTAGCTGCTTAAAGAGCTCTCTTCCAGACTGTGCGTATTTTATTCTCTTTTTGTTAACTGAATCCTCTAAATAGTTACAACCCCTTGTCCTCCTGAGATAGCACCCAAGTTCATTTCCCTTTACCTGTGACTGAAAGTTTCCCCAGATAAAAAACATATTAATATATTTCTACCTCTCCTTCCGATGCCTCCAACATCCTTTTTCTATCTCATCATTGTATAACCACAGTACCACTGAAAAACTGGCATTAGCCACGTGACATGGCAGTTTCTGAAACGGCATGATCCCTGAAGCTATGAGATGTATGTCACCCAGTTATATAGTTACTGAGCCTGACTCTTAAATCCTTTGCCAGTCCATCTCCAAATGTCCATTCTCCTTTCTCCTGTGCAGTTGGGTGTGAACTCATAAATGCTTTGGTACTCATCCCATCCTCAGAATTTATGTACATAGCCATATACTTTTCTGCTCTCCCTATTTGTAATTTAATTTCTGGTTCTTGTACCCTCCCTCCTGATGTACCTCCAAGGGCCATAATTGTTCAGATGGAAGTCCCATTTGCTCCACTCCCCAACTCCTTGACACTGCCCTTCCCCCAGGGGGCTCACGAACACTGCTGGGGCTGTACTGCGTACATGGGGACAGTTTATCATTTGTCCCAAGACAGCAGGGGAAATATACACTCTCTCTTTACCTGGAGAATTCCCTCTAGCTCTCTGGCAATCTGCTGTCTCCCAGGATAAAAGAAAAGTCAGGTTGCCTGTGCCTTTGCCTTGGGCAACCATTAACAGGTGTACTTTTGAAAAGTAATTGATGGTGTAAATAAAAGGGTTTGATCATCTTAAATTTTCCTTCCTTATCCTTCTATGTTTTTTTCCTAAGGACTATGAATTGTAGGTTACTCATCAGATGTGACTAGCAGAGGTCATTTTGAGGTGCCCTGCTTATCTCAGTTCTATATTTTTTTCCATTTTTTCTTTGGACATTAAAATCCTCAATTACTTTCAGGGGTCATACATCTTAAAAAAAAAAAAAAGGATGGAGGGAGGAATTTAATAATGAACCTGCCAATCTCCCAAAGCATGTTACTCTGAGAACACTCGACAGTAGCTTTCAGGTGGTCAACTGAAAAAGTTTCCTTTTTTGGCTATTGAAGGGGATGAATTTTGGTTCTTTTACAGGTGTTTCTGTCAGTGGGTTTTAACTTCACCCTCGAACTGTTGAATGTAGTCCTCGTTGGTGGAAAGGCCTATGGCAGGCCGAAGATACAAGAAGAATCCAAGTTAGCTGTTCTTCCTGTCCCCGAGGACGCTGCTAATTCCGAGGTATGGTGAAAGTGAAGAACCACTAGAGGGCGGTTCAGATTTCTTTTTTTTTTCTTTCCTCAACCTCCCTAGTGGGTAGGCACTTGGTAGTTGAGAAATGATGGTGAAATGTTTCTATTTTTAGGTACTTTCCATTTATTGCTCAGTAGACATTCAGCTCTCATATCAGGATAGCCCTCTCCATAGATCAAGCATATGAAATATATGTGATTGGTTCCATTTTTCAGGATTAACCATCACTAAATGGATCACTCTCCGGAGATCTTTTGGGGGAATTGCCCTAGGAGAGATATTACTTCTTAGATTGAATATTAGATTCAGGATTCCATTTAATAAATTCTTTCTTCATGAGGTAGGAGCATTAAGTATTGAAAGGTGAGATGGAAAGTAATAATAGTGATCACAAAGCCAATAAGTAGATGTCGAAGCTCAGTGACTTTTATTAACAAGCCTAACCTCTTGGAGTTTCTAGCTTGCTCCTCTGCATGTTTCCTCCCCTCCCTCTCTCACCTCCCACAGTGTAGAGGTCTCCGGTAAAGCTTCCTCTTTGATGTAATGGGTTTATGGTTACTTGGGGGGGCCCCTCTTCATGGGTTCCTGATGCCACCAGAATGGAAGGTCTAGTGGAGAAGAACTTCAAAGGGCATGAAAGAAGGCCTGGAACCTCACAGCAGAGTGGCTACCATTTGGGGGTGTGGGCCTGAGGCATCATGGGAGAAGTAGGGAAGTAATTGTGAGGAGTCGGTGTTTGTTGCTCCTGGGTTGACCGAAGAAGTGATCTCTCGCTTTCTGAGTCTTGCCCAAGCTGGTCCAGGAGGGATGTATGTAGTCCTTAGTCCTTATTCGGGGGAAGGCCGGGTTACATAATTCTCATCTCAGTAGGATGTGTTGAAGAGAAATACTTTGAGATGTTGCTAGCATGCAGAACTACAAATTCACAGGTATGTGTATATATATACTGAGCAGCGCATTCATCTCCTCTCCTTAGGTGGGCTTCACAGCCACTGCTTTTCGACTCACAAGCATTGATGCGGGCACAAGCCTTGCTGTCATATCCAGAAAAGGCTCATTTGGCTATGTTTCTGTTACTTGGAGCTCTGGGTACCTGCCTGGTTTTATTCCTGAGTTTGTTCATATAGGCAGCATTGCCCCAGAATTTGGTAAGTATTTTAGTATTTTATTATTGCACATTGCTCAGACTTATTAGAATCTTGATCTGTGGCATGAGATTTGGTAGTCTCTAAGACCCAGAACCAGTCAAAGGTATTTATTGAGTGCTAATTGAGTGCGGAGCACTGTATTAAGTTCTTGGAAGAATTCAATCTAATACATGTGTAAATTTGGGAATGTACACAGCTTAGTGAGGAGTGTGAAAAATTATTTCTCAGTAAGAGAATGATGATAATGATTAGTCCATCAATGGTATTTATTAAGTGCTTACTATGTACAGAGGACTGTACTAAGTGCTTGGGGGAGTACAATACAACAGAGTTGGCAGATTCGTTTCTTGCCCACAGCAAGCTTACATAATATTTAGGTGCATACTATGTGCCAAGAAAAGAGTGTTAGATACTGCGATTATCCCTCTTTTTAGCTTCAATAATGGGAAAGGTACTTTTTTCCTAAAAATGCTAGATTCAGCTGCTCAAAGATGGGTCAACTCTTCAAACACAACCCCTCTCTGAAATCATCTTACAAATGAATGAATCCAATTCAGTGTTCAAAATGAGACCATTGTAGGGTAGGTATTGGCTCTATCTGTTGCCGAATTGTACTTTCCAAGCACTCAGCGCAGTGCTCTGCACACAGTAAGTGCACAGTACCAGCACAGGTGAGTTTTGACTTGTAGCAGATTGCCTTCCACTCGCTAGCCACTGTCCAAACTAGGAACAGAATGGGTATGCCTCTGCTTGACTCTCCCTCTCGTAGATGAGACTGGTAGAGTACTGGAACCTCTCCAGGTGTGACCCTGAGGGGGGGAATGTGTGTGTATACATATATATTTGCAAACATAAAAGCCTTGTGCTTATCTGAAAAAAGCAGATTAAAACCTTCATAATTGCAACCAGTGAAATTAAGAACTCAAAATAGAAATAAAATAAAATTTAAATGAATACAATTACTCCTGGAAAATAAGGCAGGTGTCACATTAGTCACTGAACTCAAAAGGTGGAAAAAGTGATGTGGATGATGTGGGATTTTATCAGTTTATTTGAATGTGATTGGTAAGGACATGTAATTGGCTGTCCTTCCCACACTTCAAGACTGCAGCCTACCACTATGTTGCATGTAATACCTACAGGGCATGGCACCATTTTGGTGCCCTAATCCTTTCTAAACACCTACTTTAAGCGAGTCACACCATTTCTGATTGCCTTCAGCCTTTCATTCATTCAGTCATCTATATTAAGCACTGACTATGTGCAGAGCACTGTACTAAGCACTTGGGAAAGTATAGAACAGCAATAAGGAGAGACAATCCCTGCCCACAGTGAGCTCACAGTCTAGGAGCGGGGGGGAGACAGACATCAATGCAAATAAATAGATATCAATATAAATAAATAAAATTACAGATATATACATAAGTGCTGTGGGGCAGGGAGAAGGGGAGAAGAGCAAAGGGAGCAAGTCAGGGTGATGTCAAAGGGACGGGAAGACACACTCACCTTTCTCAGCTGCTCTCTCTCTCCCTGCCACAGTCAGGTTTGTGTCTGTCCACACTGTTCAACCTGGTGAGCTGTATTTAAGGTCGTAAAGCCCTCAGTGGAATAGTGCTCATAATGAGGGAAAGGTTAAAAATCACCATTGTTTGCAAATACAAGTAAGAATATCCATTCATTTATTCAATCATATTTATTGAGTGCTTACTATGTGCAAAGCACTGTCCTAAACGCTTGGAACGTACAATTCGGCAACAGGCTCACAGTCTAAACGGGGGAGACAGACAACAAAATAAGTAGTCAGGTGTCAATACCATCAAGATAAATAGAATTGTAGATATATGCATATTAATAAAATAAATAGGGTAATAAATAATATCTACAAATATGCACAAGTGCTGTAGGGAGAGGAAGAGCAGAGGGAGGGAGTAGGGGAAATGGGGAAGGGAGGAGGGGCAGAGCAAGGATGCATCCCACCTCATTTTCACATTCTCTTTTAAGGTGTTCTTACGTTTTCTCATGGAGAACAAAGTAAAGACATTTCTCTGCGTGTCACTCCGAGCCCAGGTAGACCGGAGGTATTTGCCCTTCATGTCTCAGCAGTGCAGACTAACGTATCCGGTGGGGCCCGGCTGAGGTAAGACAAACCGATAGCAGGGCTTGGCAGGTGGAGCCTTCTAAAATGTCCGAGCAACTGGGAGAGAAGAAATGCTTCTAAGAGAGGAAGATTCTGCCTCAGGTTTTGATCTCAGTCCACCCGGCCTGCGCTGTCAGGACTGTCCCAGCCAACCCAGGGTTTATTGCTCCTACTGTTGCCACATGGTGGCAGTCTTCCTCTCTTCCCCACTTGGGCAGTGATAATCATAGTAATTGTGGTATTTTTTTAAATGGCATTTGTTATTCATTCAATAGTATTTATTGAGCGCTTACTATGTGCAGAGCACTGTACTAAGCACTTGGAATGTATAAATCGGTAATAGAGTCCCTGCCCTTTAACGGGCTTACAGTCTAATCAGTAAGTACTTACTATGTGCCAGCCACTGTACTAAGCTCTGGAGTAGATATAACCTAATGAAGTTGGACAGAGTCCATGACCCCCATAGGACTCACAGTCCTAATCCTCATTTTGCAGATGAGTTAACTGAGATACAGAGAAGTGAAATGACTTGCCCAAGGTCACACAGCAGACAAGTGACAGTCAGGATTAGAACCCAGGTCCCTTGGACATCCCGGTCCCAGGCTCTATCCACCGGGCAACTCGGCTTCTCTATCGGTTAAGTGCTGTCTATGTGCCGAGCACCGAACTGAATGCTGGAATGGATACTAGACAATCAGTTCGGACACAGCCCCTGTCGCACAAGGGGCTCACAGTTTAGGATGGAAAACAGGCAGTGAATCCCCATTTTACTGATGAGGAAAGGGATGGAAGCAGTAAAACACTAGTGAAAAAACTTTCCCATCCTGCCCAGTGTGGCTCCATTGTGGGTCTCTGAACCTCTGGTTGAATGGGTTCCTGTTGAACACACAGGGTGGTAGGTTCAAAAGGAAACAACCTTTCCCCAGCAAATGGTAAACATATCGAATATGGTATCCCAGGGTGTGTTCAGGCTAGAAAATCATTAGGCCCTGAAGGGTTTAGATTAATTGATGGTTGCGAGGTCCATGATGGGTTGCTGGAGAAAAAATTGTGGAGGATGCAGTCCTAGCTGTTAGAGGAGTTGTCAGCAGGGGCCACTGTCATGTCATTTCTTGAAGGATCCAACTGTCACTTTCACAGATAGGTGGTCTGACCAACGTTATATATTATCAGTGACTCAGGTAGGTTTCGAGCCCTTCAAAATGTCCGATCAGGGAGTTAGTTGCCCAAGAAGAGGAAGCTGTGTGCCACTGTTTTGGCTTTTTCTGGCAGCTTCATGTGCTCCCTGCACTATAGAAGCCCTAGTTCCTGGTGTGGTTCAAGTAGGTTTTGCCCTTGGGTATGTAAAAATTCTGGGGTGCAGGTCCTTATGTGCACGTAAGGTCGTTCTTCACAAAGGAAGCCCTTTTTCACCATTCGTATATTCCATTTACTTTCATAATTTTTCTACAGATCGGAATTCACGATGGCTGAAATCGAGCCAATGGGAATCTTTCAATTTGCCCCAAACTCGAGATCTGTGGTAGTGACAGAAGAGGCACCAAAAGCCAGATTACATGTCCAGAGATTGTTTGGTTTCCGTGGTGATCTTATAAAACTGATCTATCAGACCTCTGAGGGAAGTGCCAAGCCGCTGGAAGATTACAAACCTATTCAAAATGGTGAACTGTTATTTAAAAATTTCCAGACTGATATTGACTTTGAAATCACCATCATCGACGATAGACTTCCTGAGACGGAAGAAGTTTTTTATGTCAATCTGACGTCCGTCGAACCCATTGGACTCCAACAATTTGATTTCAGTTGGAGGCCGCGTTTGAATGCAGATTTCAGGGTTGCGGTCATATCCATATTGGACAATGATGCCAGAAGTGAGGTTGATGCTTCTGAACATGAATTAGCTGTTGTTGAAGGGACCGTCCCAGCCACTGCGGGCAGAACCGTCTCAGAGGGAGCCCCCACGGGGTTCCCCGACCTAACCGTCGCAGCTGTCTTTGGGGAGATGGGTACCGAAGTGGCTCAGAAGACGGACATTGCCGCTGGCTTCAGGGTGACCGATGCAGATGCTGTCTCCCTGGCGACTCCCATTGTGGACATTCCAGAGGAAGCCAAGACTGCCGTGGCCCCTGAAACGGAGGTGGTTGTAGTTCTTGAGGCCCCCTCCGTCGTAGTCACTGAAACTGTGGCCAGCCCCGGGACCACGGAGGCTGCTCCCGTCCTTAAGGTGACCGAGACAGGTGGGACCATTGTGGCCCATTTGGCAACCACAGTCGCTGCCACCATCCCCAAGGCGACAGTGACTCCTGTCATCTCTAAACCAATTGATGAAGTCACTGTTCCTGATGTAGGCCCTTTTACCATGGCGACTGTCATTGCCACCGTCTCCAGGACAACAGACATGATGCTCATCCCTGAAGTCCCTGACAGCAGTATCTTAGAGGGCCCTGACGAAGCCATTTTCCCTGGGGGAACCGGGCTGTCCATCCTCCCTGAAGCAACTGAAACGGTTTCGGATGAGGAAATGGATGCAGCAGTGGCTGAGGCTGCTAAGAATGGAATATTTAGTCTTGGGCCAACGTTCATTTACACTGAAGAAGACATGAATAACAGCTTCCCCAGCGTAGTGGAAATTCTGATCCGAAGGACCCAAGGGTGGACTGGTAACGTTAGCCTAACGGTGAAGACTTTTGGGGGAATTAGTGCCCAACGTGGGCTAGGAGAAGTTCCCTTCAGGGACACCCATGGAATTTCTAACCTTACCTGGGCCACCGAAGGAGAGGATTTTGAAGAGTTGTCTTTCCTCCTTACCTTTATGGATGGAGAAAAAGAAAAGAAAGTATCTGTGCAGATCTTGGATGATGATGAGCCCGAAGGACAGGAATTCTTTTATGTTTTCCTCAGCAGCCCTCAGGGTGGAGCTCAGGTTGTACAAGGAAAAGATGAAGCAGGATTTGCTGCTTTTGCGGCCATCATCATCGCAGGTACGTTTGTGTTGGCCAGGTGTTGGTGACATGGTTGCCTAGGAAATGTAAATAGGATGAGTTGACGCCCACAAAACATTCTTAGACTGGTTGTCTTCCCATCTGGTTGGGACACTCAGGCTTCCGCTCACGTGTTCAGGTGATGGACACACTCCCATTACTATGGTGAGTATGTATAGATTGAATGGACTTTTAATATCGTGACAGCCTAAAATTCATTCATTCAATAGTATTTATTGAGGGCTTACTATGTGCAGAGCACTGTACTAAGCGCTTGGAATGTACAATTCGGCAACAGATAGAGACAATCCCTGCCCAAAGATGGGCTCACAGTCTAAATGGGGGAGATTCTAAAACCATTCTTGCAGTCATCCCAACCCTAGAAACAGAGGATTGGCTAGGCTTTCCTTGATTTTCTTTGTCAGTTTGCTACTAAGTCTCCCTCCAAAGTATCTTTCCATAATAATATTAGTGTCGAAGTGTTTATTTTGTGCTGAATCCTCTGCTAAACTCTGGGGGGATGCAAGATTAGCAGATTAGGTCCAATCCGTGTCCCACATGGGGCTCACATTTTAAGAGGGAGGGAGAACCGGTGTCTTGACCCCATTGCACAGATGAGGAAACCGAGGCACACAGAAGTTGTGATTTGTCAAAGGTCACAAAGCAGGTAAGTGACAGAGCTGGGAGTGGAACCCAGTCTCCTGCCTCGTGATTCCATACTCTGTCCACTAGACCACCCTTGCTTTTGTTCATCCGATCCAGTTTTCAACAGATCTCACTGAGGGGAAGTTCTTCCTCGTATCAAACCTAAATTCCTTGGGATGCAGGTCACTTCCATTGCCTCTGGGGAGAATTCCAAGAAGCAGGTTGGATTCAGTCATAGTCCTCAGGATTGCAGGACTCCTGAAATTCCAAGTATGTCTCAAATTTTGTTTCTTGTGCAGGGAATGACCTTCAGAATGGCATCCTAGGATTCAGTGAGGAGTCTCAGAGTGGGCTCATATTAGATGAAGACTCTGATCAAAGAAGAGTGCTTCTCACCATCACAAGGCAACCTAACAGGTGCAGGCATATCTAGAGGATATGAATCATCTTCTTCCATTCGGGAGCTAATGTACTTTGGAGAAATGATGGGGGGGCGGGGTGGTTAGTTTTCACAGAAGAGGTTACTGTGGAATTAGTAATAAATCTTCAGTGTTCAGATGCTCTAGCTCTTAATTTGTAATTTAACCACCTTGCTTCATAAAACCGAAATGTGATTAAGTTGGTCAGTGCACCGATACTAAACAGAAAACAAGGACCCTAAGTGTCTTCTTCACTTGTACCCATAATAGATGAGATGTGAAATTAATTTCCTTGCTACTTAAACACACTTCAGATTAATTACCCTTTACAGTTGTCTTTGAAATTTCCTTTCCTCTGTACTGCTAAGCACTTACTGTCCGTGTGGAATCACCTACATATGTGAGTCTAACCTCTACCAAAGGGTCACCCCTTTATTCTGTGGATTTGTCTTGCATTGTGTTTTAAGGTTGCATCATTCCTGATGTGCCTTTCTCCAGTCCCTTCTCCCCACTTATACTGTTACGTCGTGAGCTCCGTGAGGGAAAGGGAGCATGTCTGATTGCGAGATGTGAATTCTCTCCCAGTGCTTAGTACAGTGCTAAGCACAGAGCGGGCACTTAATTAATCTACTGCTACTCTCCTTACTATTTCTGCACATGCGCATCGAAGGATATCATAGGTAGAAATGTGCACAAATGGGGACAGAAGGGAAATATGTATAGAAGCATTCTCTAGGTGAGGTTTGTAATTCTCTTTTCAAAGGGAACTGGGGGATCCACTGACGGAAGTTCTTTGCTCGTGAGAAGAGGGGTAGATTGGAAGAACACTTAGCTTGGATGACTGTCAGTCACATTTATTGAGCGGTTAGTGTGTGCAGAGCACTGTATAAGCCCTAGAAGACAGTATAACAGATACATTCCCTGCCCACAATGAGCTTAGGGTCTAGAGGGGGGACAGACAATTTAAATAAAATTACAGGTATATACCTAAGCACTGTGGGATGGGGAAGGGGGATGAATAAAGGGAGCAAATCAGGGTGATGCAGAAGGGAGTGAAAAAAAGGAAAAGAGGGCTTAAGGGAAAAGATATGGCCTTGGTGGTTCTGGGGAGAGAAGAGGCAATCAATCATTCATTTTATTGGGTACCCACTATGTACAAAAGATACTAAGTGGTTGGGAGAGTACAGTAGTCAGTAGACATGATCCCTGCCCCCCCAGGTGCTTACAATCTAGTGTAGGATACAGATGTTAAAATAAATGAGATTGGTGCTCAAGACCTGCTACTACCACTAAAAGGAGAATGAAGGAAAGGGAGATATGTGCTTGAGTTAGGACTTTATTGGTAAGCCTTGTGAAATATGTTTGGAAGTGCAGGAGCAAGGGAGGGAGGAGTCTGGGAAGGGGAGTGGCATGGGGAAAAGGGTGGCTCAGCAGGGGAAAGTGATGCCCAGGTTGGGCTGAGAGTGAGAGATGAGCTAAGGGACAAGGAAGGGAGCCATGAGGAAATGGAACCATGGGACACTGAGAGAGCGGCCCAGGGAATACATGGCTGGAGGAGCCTCTGGGGAGGGGAGAGGAGGTGAATGAGCTGGGCAGAGACAGTTTACTCCAGGTAGTCATAGAAGAGGAGCAGTTATTGATCTAAGTGGCAACAGAGAAATGCGGTAGAGGAAAACAAACAAAAAAAAATAAAAAAGGAGAGAATGACCGGAGAGGGAGGAAGGCTGTGAGGAAATGAAAGAAGACCAAGATGAGGGAAACAGAGGAACTGAATATTCCAGGGATAGTGATTAGTCAATAGTATTTATTAAATGCTGACTGTATGCAGAGCACTGTACTCAGCTTTCAAGATGAGGAAAAAAAGAGAAAAGTGATACAGGATACATGATCTAACCCTGAAACCCCAGGGTGGCACTACCCAAGGCAGAAACATTTGTGCAATCAATTATCGACTGAGATTGGAGAAGTAAGCCAAAAACCCAAATCAAAAACTACAACCCCTCTCCCCCCACCCCCACCAAAACCCTACCTCAATTGACCCCCTTGTTACTTTTTCACTATAAAGAAAAACTCCAGCCACATCACTTAAATGGTACAAGATCTTCTAGCAAAGTCCAGGGTTAGAAGGCACATTTAATCTTAAGGGGTGAAAGTACCCCTTTCACTGAAAGTTTCTTTTTTTACTTAACAAAATGTATTTTCTTGATATTTGAATTTGAGACGTTAACACAAGGATGAAAAAGGAAAAAGCCAACAGCCTAGCCCACACACTCCACTCCTCTGCCGCTAACATCCTCACTGTGCCTTGTTCTCGCCTGTCCCGCCGTTGAGCCCTGCCCCTCGTCCTACCTCTGGCCTGGAATGCCCTCTCTCCTCACATCCACCAAACTAACACACTTCTCCCTTTCAAAGCCCTACTGAAAGCTTACCTTCTCCAGGAGGCCTTCCCATTCTGAGCCCCCCTTTTCCTCTGCTCTTCCTCCCCTCCCCATCGCCCTGACTCCCTCCCTCTGCTCTATCCCCCTCCCCTCCCCACAGCACTTGTGTATATCTGTACATATTTATTATTCTATTTATTTTATTAATGCGTATGCATCTATAATTCTATTTATATTGGTGCCTGTCTGTTTTGTTGTCTGTCTCCCCACTTCTAGACTGTGAGCCTGTTGTTGGGTAGGGATTGCCTCTATTTGTTGCCGAATTGTACTTTCCAAGCACTTAGTACAGAGGTCTGCACACAGTAAGTGCGCAATAAAAATGATTGAATGAATGAATGAAAAAGAAAAGAATTCACTTGCCATTGTAGTTTGCAGAAATGGTTTTGGTCCATTCTTCCAAATAAAGGAGGAACTCTGGTTGAGGAAGCTGCTCTCCTAACTGGCATTATTTCTCATCCAGCGTGTTAAGCAATGGATCAATCAGTGGTGTTTATTAAGCACTTAACTTGTGTACAGAATCCTGAGCTAAGCTGTTGGGAGAGTACACTTCGACAGAGTTGACAGACACCTTCTCTGCCCTCAAAGAGCTAAAAGTCATGAGGGGCAGACGGACAAAATAAATTATGGATATGTACATAAGTGCCGTGGGGCTGACGGTGGGATGACTATCATGTGCTTAAATGGTACAGATCCAAGTGAAAAGGAAATGAGAGCTTAGAGAGAGAGAGGGAGAGAGTTTTTCCCCTTCTGTTTTGGTCTTCCCACTGTCTGGGTTTCTGACTCTCTCAGAAGTAACATTTACTGGTAATTTCATCCCTCCTTTGACCATTCTTCTCCTCTTCCGCTTAGTAAAACAGCATGTTATTTAGAGATCCAGGGAAGTCAAACAAATATGTCTATCCTTCAGCAGTCCATATTTCTGAGGTGCCATTTAGGAACAGGGTATTTTTGAAAGACTAAAATCAATCATCTTGGATGAAAACCCTGTTTTCAAAGTGAGCCTTTGTTTGCTTAAACCCACTCCAACTCACATTCCAGATTCAAAAGTAAGCAGATTTTTCCCAGGCGCTGTTGTTTTGTATCTTGGGGAAGAGCACTGAAATAGTAGGAGTGTTGTGTTTTAGAGAATGTTAAGCAGCCAATAGTTAGCACAACTCCTCCAGACCCACACACACACATACATTTTCTCTGTCTCTGTCTCTCTCTCCTTCTCTTTCCCTTCCTCCCCCATTGCAAAAGATGTACTTGCAACTGAAAATAACATTCTCATCCCTCTTCCCTGCCGTGAACAGGCTGGTTACACACATCCGCCTCTGCACCAGCCTGAGCCAAAGCGTAATATGAACTAAGAGGCTACCTTTTCAAAAGTGACTGTTTGCACCACCTTAATGGTAGGATTTAGACAGCCATGTTTCCCCACTAACACTGTCATCTTGGAAATGGCTGTTTAAGGGATGCTTTAGTTTTCAAGGGGATGCAAACTAACAGGTGTTCCTAACAGGAATCAGTTGGGTGTTTCTGTTCTTGTTCTTTTGGGGGAAGAGATTTTCAATTTGAGTCTCAATTTTTAGTTTGAATGGAAGGTTCTACTAAGCAATATGCACTGTTTCAGAATTGAATTGTCATCATTAGACAGTTTTCACTCGGGTTCCTAGAAGGGTCCACAGCCCTTCAGATCCCTTCAGAGGACTTCAGCTATTCAGGCAAAAAAACCAAACAAACCACACACAGTAACTCTCTCCACTGTCAAAAGTGCATATGAAGCGAAAATATCCATGGGAAAAACATCCCTGTTTTTCTCTGGTTTTGAATGGTTGGCCTGCATAATGAAGAACGAAAGCCACTTTTTCGTGATTACCTTTGTTAATTTTTATAACTGGTTTTCTTTGCCATAGGGTTTTTGAAGACGTCCAGATTTTTTGGAGGGTCACGTTGAACAAAACAGCAGTTGTGCTCCAGAGAGACGGAATAAACTTGGCTAATGAACTGGTGTCTGTGTCAGGGACCGTAACCTGTGCTGCGGGAGAAACAGAATGCCTGTTATATATTGAGCTCAAACCCGATAAGGCAAGTGAAAGTCAGAAGAAGAATAGGCCTGTTGTTAACTGCCTGGGCTTAGAAAGAATAGGTGTGAAAGAGACTGTAGTTAATCTTGTTATTTATTAAACACTTACTTTGTGCTAAGCATTGGGGTAGCTACATCTCCAAGCGGATGTGCTTTGTTCATTAAAGAGCAGGATTTCTAGCTTCCTTCACCTTGTTGCTGTGACCACCAAATGAATTGTCTGGGCCAGAGTCTGTACAAAGACTTGAAAGGAAGGAAAGGAGGACTGGATTGGTAGAAAGCAAAATTTCACAGAGAACTAACATTTTGATTAGGATCACAATAACTGATCACTGTTCCTGGCTGTGCCTTGGTGGATATTTTGTGTGTGTGTGTGTGTCCTGTCTTGCTCACAGCACAGTCCATCAATGGAATTTATTGAGTGCTTACTATGGGCAAAGCACTGTTGAGAGTACAATACAAGAGATTAAGTTGGCATGTTCCTTACCCATTACGACCTTACAGTGTAGAAGGTGTTACAGTGCTTCCTTGAGAGGGTATGCACTGGTGGGCACCCTAATAATAATAATAGTAGGATTTCTTAAACCCTTACTGTGCAAGTGCTGTGCTAAATGCTGGACTAAATACGAGATACTTTTTGTCAGTGGTATTTATTGAGAATGTGCAGAGCACTGTGCTAAGCACTTGGGAGAGTAGACTACAAGCAGAGCAGTAATTCAATTCTGGGATTGTTAGCTACAAGTAAATATTGTGATGATAATACAATTCCATATTTGGCTTTTGACCCTGACAGTTAAGGTAAGGCACACTCCCACTTGGCACTCAGGGGCTTAGTAAGAGGAAGAACAGGTATTAAATACCCATTTTGCAGATGAGGAACCTGAGGCACAGAGAAGTGAAATGACTTGCCCGAGGTCTCACAAGTGGTGGAGCTGGCATTAGAACCCAGTTCCTCTGACTCCCAGAGCCCTGTGCTTTCCACTAGACCATGCTGCTTGTCTCCATTTGGGAATGTGGTGGCAGTGGGATGATTACCGTATACTTCTGGTGAGTCAGTGGCTCTTGTCCTCTTGTCTTCTTGTGAGTTTACTGAATCTTGAGGAGCTTTGGATAGGAGAATTCAAGCCCACATTATTGCTGCTGTTACTAATCCTCTGCATTGAAACGTCACTTTATTTCCAAATCACTTTCACATGATCTCATTTATCCTCATCCTATGTCTGAGGCAGGGAGGGGGCAGCTATTCTATTTCTATTTCACAGATGAAGAAACTGAGGCACAGAAAGTTTGAGTGGCCCAAGATCTAGTAGTTAATTGCAGGACCTCAGAGCTTCCATGTTCATCCTTGAATATGTGCTTAACTGTTATACTGCTCTTGGGAGAGTACAGTATAACAGAGTTGGCAGATTTCTTCCCTACATATCACTATGTGATGTACAAACAAATATACCTTTGTATTTGGATTTGCTCCCTTTATTCACTCCTCCCTCAGCCCCACAGCACTTATATTCACATCTGCAATTTATTTGTATTAATGTCTGTCTCCTCTTCTAGACTGTGAACTCATTGTGGGCAGGGAACATGTCTATCCACTCTGTTGTATCTTACTTTTAGAAGTGTTTAGTATAGTGCCCTGCACAGAGTAAGACCTCCTGTTACTCCTTCCCTCTTGTTACTCATGAGCAGATACCTGAATTTGAAGTTGATTTTTTTGTGGAGCTCTATGAAGTGGGGGTCGGAGCAGCGGTGGACAGCAGTGCCAGATTCGCCCACCTGACAGTCCTGGAAAGCGACTCTCCTCGAGGCCTCATCTACTTTGCTGTGGGCTCTCGGTTAGCCACAGCTCATAAAAAGTCCACCGTTCTCAGTCTGCAGGTGGTTCGAGAAGCTGGTGCCACCCTGACCGTGTCGGTTAACTTCAGCAGCCGGGTAAGAATGGTTTCCTCCTTCACCTTTCACCGGTCCACAAGCATATAGAATATTAACCGAGTACTACAAGAAATCTCGATTTCCCCTGCCTCTTATCCAAGGCCACAAATGGGCCAATTCTCATAGGTGAGTGGGTACTATTGGGTGTAACGATAATGATAATGATAGTGATGTTTAAGTGTTTACTATGTGCCGAGCACTGTACTGGGCACTGGGGTAGATACAAGATAATCAGGTCCCGCATGAGGTTCACAGTAGGAGGGAGAATACATATTGAATGCCCATTTTGCTGATGAGGGAACTGAGGCACAGAAAAGTTAAGTGATTCGCCCAAGATCACACAGCAGGTACGTGGCAGAGTTGAAATTAGAATCCTGGTCTTTTGACTCCCAGACCCGTGCTCTTTCTACTAAGACATCTATCAGTCATATTTCTTGAGACCTTACTGTGTGCAGACCACGGTCCTAAGTGCTTGAGAGTGTACAATATAACAGAGTTGTTATAAGTATTCCCTGCCCACAAAGAGCTTACAGTTTAGTCGGGGAGACCAGTCTTAATACAAATGACCCGATTGTGGATGTGTACCTACACACTATGGGGCTGAGAGAGAGGAGAATAAAGGGAGCAAATCAAAGTGCAAGGGTTACCCAGAAGACAAGGGGAGAAGAGGAAATG
This sequence comes from Ornithorhynchus anatinus, assembly GCF_004115215.2. NCBI lineage: Eukaryota > Metazoa > Chordata > Mammalia > Monotremata > Ornithorhynchidae > Ornithorhynchus > Ornithorhynchus anatinus. The sequence continues at coordinate 14,391,647 of NC_041728.1, read as the reverse complement.
AGGGCTTAGTCAGGGAAAAGATATGTCTTCAATAAAGCTCTGAAGCGGGGAAGAGGGGTTGTCTGTTGGATATGAAAAGGGAGGGCATTCCAGACCAAAGGCAGAATGTGGGTGAGAGGTGAGATAGGTGAGATGGAGGTACAGTGAGCATGTAAGCATTAGAGGCGCAAAGTGTGCCAGCTGGGTTGTAATAGAGCAGCGAGGTGGGGTAGGAGAGGGCAAGGTGATTGATTGCTTTAAAGCCGATGGCCAGGAGTTTCCATTTGATATAGTGGCAGATGGGCAACCACTGCAGGCTCTTGAGGAGAGGGGAAACAATGGATTGAACAGTTCTGTAGAAAAATGACCCAGACAAAAGAGAGATGTATGGACTGGAGTGGGGAGAGACAGGAGGCAGGGAGGTCAACAAGGAGGAAGATGCAGATCAAGGCAGGATAGGCTAGGTGCTTGGATGAACGAAGTAGCAGATTGGATGGAGAGGAAAGGGCAGATTTTAGCGATATTGTGAAGGCTGAAGCGACAAGTTCTAGTGACAGATTGAATATGTAGGCTGAATGAAAGAGATGAGGACATGCTGCTTAAGACAATTATCCCTTCATCAACTGTCTGGGGTCAGAAAATGCTTCTTAGTGGGATGATGGCAGGAAACATGTCTGCGAATTCGGTTATATTGTACTCTCCCAAATGCTTAATACAGTGCCCTGTTCACAGTAAGCACTCAATCAATATGATTGATTGATGATGGTTTAATAGAAACTACACCGATTCTCAATCCCAGGGCCAGGCTGAGGTTTTCTAGGGACCTTGAGACCCATGGAGACTTGGCAAAAGACATTGCATTCTTCCATCTCTGCAAGGCATTCCTTTCACAGCTCTGCCTCCCAACAATGTGTTGCCCAACTGGTATTAGCTGAAAATGTCATATGCCACCCAACGACTCTGCCTATAATATGAGGAATAGTAGAAGGGCTTCTGTTAAGATTCAATCTACTGTAACAGAGTACAGATCCAGTTTGCGTGGATGAAAATGTAGCTCATGGTGGATAAAAGTGAAATGTAAAGTTCAGATAATTTATCAAGGGCCACTAAGAGATTATTATTTCTTTTGATAAAATTAACTCTTGGGATTTTTGCATCTGTGCTACTGCCTCTGGGAATCTTCGTGGGAGAAAGTGCCATGAATTAATTTTAACTATACCAATAAGACCTACGCTTTCCTATTCAGTAAATCCCACTGCTCCTCTTCTTTCCCTTTGTTTTTAAGTCTCCTCCCTGCACCCTGCCTGGGTACAGGAGAACAGGTTATCATTCCTCCAGTCCCAATCTCATCTTAAAGGGAAACTTAGGTTGGACGTTTACAATTCCTCCATTTAAGATTAACCACATTTTAAGGCTTAAATGCATTAAAATGGTTTCTCTGTTGACCTCCAGGAGCTGAGAAGAGCAGAAGAGGTTGGCCGTACCATTGTATCCCCGGCTATTGCCGGGAAGGATTTTGCCGGAGCCGAAGGCACCCTGGTGTTTGTACCCGGGCAGAGAAATGCGGCGTTAGAGGTCACCCTAACCCCAGAGATGGGCTCTCTCAATCCATTTCCTAAGCGCTTCCAGATTGTGCTCTCCGACCCCACGGGCGGAGCTAGGGTCGACTTGGCCTATGGCACCGCCAACGTCACCCTCGTTTCAGATGCCGATAGTCAGGCCGTGTGGGGGCTGGCTGACCAGCTGCACCAGCCCCTCGACCACACCATTCTGGACCGGGTGCTCCAGACCTTGAACACCAGAGTGGTCACTGAGATGACTGAAGAACAGCTCAGTGCCGTAGTGCACATAACAGATAAGGTAAGCATTTGAGTGTCCTTTATGAATGAAGGAATGGCTTCCGTGAGCCTCCTGGGGCTTTCAAAAAGATAGTCGTCCAATGGAAAGGAAAAGGTAGAAATTCACTGCAGTAACACTGAGGTGCCATTTAAATTTGTCACCTGGGTGCCAAATTTTCACACTGGGCATAGGGCTGAAGATGGGGTAGAGCAGAGAGGAAAGAAATTGGGGAGAGGGAAGAAAAGAGGGGAAAAGGCAGGAGAAGGAAGAGGAAAGGGAAATGTAAAGGAAAAAGAAGGAAAACAGGCACAGAAGACTGTGTCTTGTCAGTTATGCTCCCAAGTGCCTAATACAGTGTTCTCCATCTAGGTGGTGTGATGTGAAATAATTTACCATCCCTGCTACAGTTGTCTCCTGCTTCTCCTCCCCTTCTCTCTTTCTCTCCTCCTTTCTCCTCCTCTTCCTTCTTCCTCCTCATCTTTTTTTCTTCGTTTTCCTCTCTTCTTCCTCCTTCTGTCCGTCTTGATGCTCCTTCCTCTTTTCTCCTCTTTTTTATTTTTTATGGTATTTAAGCACTTACTGTGGGTCAAACACTGTTCCAAGCACTGGGGTAGGTACAGGTTAATTAGGTCAGACACAGTCCCACACGGAGCCCACAGTGTGAAGTGGCACAACAGGTATTTAATCCCCATTTTGCAGTTGAGATAACCAAGACACAAAGAAGTTAAGTGGCATGCCCAAGTCACACCACAAGCAATTGGCAAATCCAGGATTCTGACCCCGGTTTTATGATTCCCAGGCTCAAGCTTTTTCCATTATGCCATGTTGCTTCTCTTCTTCCTCCTCTTCCTTCTCTTCCATCTTCCTCCTCCTTCATCTTCCTCTTCCTTCTCTTTAGCCCTCCTCCTCCACGTTCTGGATTATGAGCAAGCTCTTGCAGGCTTTTAGGTCCAATTTCAATTTAATTCTCTTTTTCTGCATTGACTTTCCACAGTCTCCTGTGCTTCAAGAGTTTGGTCATAGAGGTCAATGCACACATTTTAAGCAAATGCAGGGTATTACATATATATATTTTAAAAAATTGTTCTAAATTACATATTTTTCACTGCTGACAAGTTTTTGTCAGTAGGCTAAAAATTAAATTTCCTGGAAAAGGGAACAATAAACTGTCAAAAAACCTGGCAGACGATGGAGGGTGTGTCTTGCGTGCTCAGATGGTGCTAAAGAAGGAAGGCTGAAAATGAATACCCTTTATGGAAATGTTTGGCCTCCTGTTCCCCGTCTAGAAAGTAAAATGATAACCTTTTGAAACAGTTGTAGAAAGAAGTATGATGTGGTTTTTGGAGAGCAATAATTGAAAAAAAAATTTTCCAACCAGTTTGTTTTTTTTTTTAAGGTAGAAATCCTGTTTTGTTCCCTTTTTCAGTTACATAGCCGAAGACCATGGTAGTAGCAGAAGGTGGAAACGTTTTTAAGTTGGCTAAGAGTTATGGCTAGATCATTGTTTATTGATTTTGTTGGTACAAGGAGCAAGAAACAATAACAAGTAGATTGATAAACCAAATTTGAAGACCAGAATCACAAAGTGAATTTAAAAAGGAGTTTCAAATGACAAGAACTAATCATCTATGTTTCTTTATAACTCCTACCAGGAAGTGCAATTTGTCTTTTAATATGTTAGAGCACTGTATATGTAATGAAAAATGGAGAATAGCAGGGGGAAGCAATAGTATGTTATAAATAGCCAAAAAAACCCCACTGTAAGTGGCTCATCATCATAAAAGGAAAAAGACAGCAAGGCAGGTAAAGACTGTTGACTTTGAATGATGCTAGATTACCTCAACAACATTTCTTCATAGGATTCTTTAAATTTTGTTAACTGGAATTTCTGAAGACTTCCTGAATGAAATCTTTTGTATCAAGCTATGTTTCCATCTCAATATGTGATGGCTTTTAGAACACGCTATTAAAATAATTTACTTAGTTATTACTATGTTTCATTAATTTCCTTATGAATTATACAAAATTGGTCAGAATATAAATTAATATTCACATTGGAAGTACAAGAATGAAGGCTCATTTCTTGAAGTCCATTGGGAAGAATAGGATTTTGTCAATTAGGTATGCATATATATGCACCTTACAAATAAGGTAGTTATGCATTTATGGTGGGTCTGCTATATGTGGTGTATTTATGAGTATGATACTATTCATTTCTCATAAATAAGTGAATAAGTGAAAGCAGTGTTCATAGCATTCCCTGCACTAAAGTTAGTGAACTAAAAATGTGTTCAATTTTCTATTACTCTGAAAATGACCAACCCTATTAAAGTGATAAAATGTAGCCTCTCTCCTGCCCTCCTAAAAAGAGAAGAAAAAAACCATGGAAGAAGAATGCCCACTGGTCATTATTAAGCTACAAACAGTTATGGAACATGATCTGAGGTGTGTCATGTCCATGTTGTATGCTAACAGTTATGCTGCTTGTTTAGGACTTTGTAAATACTTAATATGTGGCAAATAATGAAAATATTCATTAAGAGCACTTGTGTCTTGATAGTATTGATGATACAATATTTCCCCTTTTTTGTAAATTGAATGCAGGTGAGTTTGGAATCAATTCAGATGCCAAGTGCTAATCAGCCACATTCTTCTTGGATAGCATTTCTAATGAAGGCAATTATTTCTAGTATTCAGCACTTGATAATAATCATGAATTAATACCTCTGACACCTAAATAAAATGGCTTAGGAAGGTGGTAGATCATGTTTTATAATTGCAAGACTAATACTTCGTTTCATCTTTGGACCTTGCCCAGGTGGCAGTCGAAGGCGAAAATCAAGCTTTCAGTGTCGAGAGCCGAAATAGTTTCTACGAGATCCTCTGTGCTCTTCTTAATCCGAAGCGTGAAGACACCAGGAGGTTCAGTCATTTTGCCGACGTGACTGAGAAGTTTGCATTTTCTCTTTCAACAGGGATAGCATGTGGCTCTCCTGGGGAAAAGTGAGTAGAGTTTAATAAAAACATATATATAACTGTGCTTGGGTCAACTTTGATCGTTATAATTAGATATTTCTATGTTCAAATATGCCCGCATAATATTTGGCAAAGGTGTGCAAAGATTAGGCAAAAATCTCTAAAAGATGGAGTGTATCAATCTAGAATGCCAGCAGGTCAACTCTGTCTCTTCTGTTTTCCATAGTTATTTTAGAGGCCTTGCTGCCTTGTTTATCTGCTTAATGAATGTGGTGACGGACAAAAATGTAGCTAATCCCCAAGTGATTAGCATTGCTGCTTAGCAACTACTAATGGGGCTCTTTGATATTCTTTATAGTCTCGTGTCTTTGGTGAATGACACAAGTAAGGGATATCACTTTCACCAACTCCAGTCCCCTGCTGGTGCTCTGAATTGAACTGCTCCATTGAATCCTGTCAGTTTCGAGGCAGGAGGCCAAAGGAAAAGGAAACTTGACTGCCACAAAAGTGTCAAGAAAGAGCAAGCTGGGGTATACTCTTCCGGGTATTCAAGGGGTAAAAAGGAACCCCCCCAAAACAAACTAGACTTTAAGTGGCTTTTTGCAAAGCCTCTTCTAAGTAGGTCATCATCTCTAGCTTTCTATCTCTGTGGCATTTTGCCCCAGCTCTGCCAGAGGGAACATGACAGGCAGGGATGAGAGAGTACAAGTGGTCCTACACAAGCTGCTAGCATTATCATCGTAATAAGAATAATTTGGGTATTTTATTCAGCACATACCATGATGATGAACGCTGAGCTAAATATAAGATAATCAGGTGGCGCACAGCCCCTGGCCCATAAGGGCTCCAGAACCCAAGAATAGGGGAGAACAGGTATTTAATCCCAATTTTACAGATGATGAAACGGAGGCGTAGATAAGTTAAGTGACTTGTCCAAGGTCACATAGGAGGCAAGAGCCAGAGTTGGGATTAGAACCAAGATCCTTTGACTCCCAGGTCTGTGCTCTTTTCATTAGGTCACACTGGTTCATCAGTTACTCCACATAGGTTCTTGGGGCTGAATTCACATAGGTTCTTGGGGCTGAATTCTTCAGGACTGGACTAAAGATCTTCCCTTGTTCCATCAATCATATTTGTTGAGTGCTTACTGTACACAGAGCACCGTACTAAGCATTTGGGGGAGAGTACAGTATAACAGAGTTGGTAGGCATGTTCCCTGCCCATAGCGAACTAACAGTCTACAGAAGCTTACAACAGCAGTCTCCATCCATACATTTCTTAGGACTTTTGGCTGTTGGGCTAATAAATGTCTTTTGGTTCTCAGACAACACTTGATAACATAGTTAAGTGAGGTTTAGGGGTTTAGGGAGATAATTAACAATTGATTAGTTCAGTTTCATAGCTGTTGACAGAATGATTTTTCAAAGCTTTCCTTTAATCAGTCCTTGTTAGGAATGAATCATGAATAGTTGTGAAGACAATTAGTGTTATCCAGAGCAGGAATCACATCAAATGTGCAGCTGCCATCTTCTCTGACTGTCACAAAGAGGTCCAGCGAGGCTAAGCCTACATAGGGAAATACAAAGCAGTTTGTTGGCAGTGTTGAAAAACCACACTGTATTTAGGAATACTTTAAGCTTCTCTGAGGAAAGGCACAATATAGGTATTGTGACCGCATGTATAATGGTGGTCACGTTAATAGTCCGGATATACATGCAGTATACAAGTCAGTATATACAATATATAATATACAAGTCAGTATAGATGAATAGAGAATTAGAATAGAGAATTAGAGTGAAAATGCATGTGTGTGTGTGCGTGCATAATTTCAGTGATTCAAGATTCATGATTCAAGATGGGGTAACTGATACTTCCCCTACCCCAACTCTATTTCATCTGTCCACATACTGGCTAAAACTCAGTTCATTTGGGTGGGAGTTAGAAAGAGAGATGAGAGAATTGCTTTTACCATTGTCCATGGAACCTCTATTTCAGGAGAAGCAGAGATGGGTCATAGTATAACATGTCACAACTGCAAATCCACTAGGAATCTCACCTACAAAACCAAAATGCCAAAAAGATTTCCAGTCCTTGTGAGCCAGCTGTGACTCCTCGTTTACCCCCACATCAGTTTTTTCATCCTGAGTCCCACTTTTTCCAGTCTTAGCTGTTACACTAATAATAATAACAGTACTAACTGACAAGTACTGTGCTAAGTGGGGGTGGATAAACTTCAATCAGATTGGACATGATTCCCATCACATATGACTCACAGTCTAAGGGCAAGGGAGAAGAGGTATTAAATACCCATTCTATAGATGTGGAAATTGAAACACAGATAATCCCAAGGTCACGCAGCAGTAAATCCTTAGCGAATAGAGCATGGGCCTGGGAGTCCGAAGGTCAAGGGTTCTAATCCTGGCTCTGCCATTTGTCTGTTGTGTGACCTTGGGCAAGTCACTTAATTTCTCTGCCTGTTACCTCATCTGTAAAATGGGAATTGAGACCTTGAGTCCCATGTGGGCGCTTAGTACAGTGCTCTGCACACAGTAAGTGCTCAATAAATATGATCGAATGAATGTGGGACAAGGGGCTGTGTCCAACCCAATTTCCTTGTCTCCACCCTCGCACTTAGTACATGCATGGCACATAGTAAGTGCTTAATAAATACCGTAATTATTATTATTAAGTGGCAGAGCCAGCATTAGAACCCAGGTCATCTGGTCCCCTGGCTGACACTCTTTTCATTAGACTTCAATGCCCCAGGAGTGTTGGCAGCATTATGTTCCGCTCAACCTGCGGGTCATTTTTTGAAATATTTCCAGATTGTTGTGCTACTTATGTTCAAAAAACATAAGTATGTCTCTACAATATAGACATATTGTACTACTGTACAGTTTAGCTATATATATATATATATAGGTAGCAATATAACAGACATATTCCCTGCACACAACGAGCTTAAAGGAAGTCTAGAGGGGAGACAGACATTAATATAAATAAATAAATTCCAGGTATATACAAGTAGGAGAGAGAACAGGTATTGAATCTCCATTTTGCAGATGAGAGAGGTGGGGCAAAGAGAACTGAAGTGATTTGTCTGTAGGAGTTGACAGAATCAGTCAATCAGTTGTCTTTATCGAGAGTTTACTGCCTGCAGAGAGTGCTGTACTAAGTGCTCAGGAGAGTACAATGTGACCATAGAAGAGAGTTAGTAGACATATTCCATGCCCACAACGAGTTTACAGTCTAGAGGATGAGTTCCTCTATCCTCCCACAAAAGACGAAACATTGTCCAAACTTCAACCACCTGAATCTCTCGGAAATGATCTCTGGCAGAGAAGCTTGTTGTTGTAGGCCGAGAAATGCTAATACTACTAATAATATTAACAATTGTGATGTGTTACGTTCTTACAACGTGCCAAGCACTTTGCTAAATACTAAGGCAGATAAGATACAATTGGATCAGACCCAGTTCCTGTTCCACATACAGAGCTCACAATCTGAGGAACAGGGAGAATAGATTTTCCTCATTTTACAGATGAGGAAACTGAGCCACAGACAAGTTGAGACTTACCCAAAGTTTTACCTCAGTGTACTAATCTCATCCATCTCACTGCTAACCTCTTGCCTATATCCTCCCTTCTCCTTTATATGTAACCGACCACTACTCTCTCCACTTGCAAAGCCTTATTAAAATCTCATCTCACCCGAGAGGCCTTCTTTGACTAAGCCTGTCTCATTTTCCTACTCCTTTTTCCACCCATGTCAACTATGCACTTGGATCTGTACCCTTTAATCACTAAACACTCACCCCAATCTCAGCCCTACAGCACTTATATATATATATATATATATACCATTGATTGATTAATTGATCTATTGGTCACACAGAAGGGCATGATTAGAACCCAGATCTCTTGATTCTGAGCCTTGTGTTCTTTCCATTAGGAAATTTGGGGATAGAAATTGGAGATGGAAACTTCAGAGTCTCTTACTAGGAGACTCTTACTAAGACTGAGGAGAGATGAGAGGGCAGAGGAGGGTTGGTTCTCATGTACACATTTATTTTGGGAGGGTGTAGGAAGGGATCATTGTTTTGTGGCTTGGGGTGAAGCAGGCTATGACTCAAAGCATTCTTGGTTTGTGCTGCCCCGGCATATTTCAGACTCACACAAATAAATACAAGCCTGATCGGTTCCTTACTGGGCAGCTAGAGAATGTCCTAAACTTGGCTGTGCTGAGGCAGTTTGTTTTCTGAAAGTTTAGAATTATATGTCGTTTAAAAAGGGCAAGTTCAGGCAGCTTAACTTGTTGGCACCAGTTGAAAGATATTAAAACATTTTGTGCAGTGAAAAGTCTTTGAAAAACAAATGTTCTTGTGTCCAGTGAACTCACGTGTCATTCCCAGTTATAATTTCTGATGAGTTTACTTGCACCCTGAGAATAACTTCCTTGGGATTGCTACTAAAGACATTCTGGTTGGAAGCAGTTTCAGGGAATCAAAGGTTTTTACCCAATTACTTGTTGATCACTGCTCACAAATTACTGTCCCAGTTTAGTAAAATGTCCAAGCTTCAGATATCAAAACATCATAATTGTGGTATTTGTTTAGTGCTTACTATGTGCCAAGCACTATACTAAGCACTTGAAAGAATACAATATAACAGACACATTCCCTGCACACGAGTTTAAAGTCTAGAGGGGGAGACAGACATTAATATAAATAAATTCCAGATATGTACAAGTAGGAGGGAGAACAGGTATTGAATCCCCATTTTGCAGATGAGGGAAGTGAGGCAAAGAGAACTGAAGTGACTTGTCCAAAGTCACACAGGTACATGGCAGAGCTGGATTTAGAATCAGGGTCCTCTTACTCCCAGGCCCAGCTCTTTCCACTAAGTCATGTTGCTTCTTATGGTTGTTGAGGCATATAAAAATGAACCTCTTAGATTTCTCACATGTAGACACACTTCCAAATCTGTTTCCTCATCAGTAAAATGGGGATAAAGCATCTGTTTTCCCTCCCTCTGAGACATTGATCCCTGTGAGGACAAGGACTGTTTCTGATCTCATTATATTGTATCTATCTCAGCCCTTAAAATGGTGTTTGGCACATAGTAAGTACTTAATAAATACCTTCAATAAATACCTTCATTATCATCAGATTAGCTGGCAGTGTGGTCAGTGTTATGTTTAGCTGTCCTTCGAATTTGAAGAAGACACAATTGGTGATGAAATTCACCTATGAGTGCTTGTGACTAGGCTGTAAGTTCATTATGGGCAGGGAATGTGTCTGCTTAATTCTGTTGTATTGTTCTCTCCCACGCACTTGCACTTCGTTCAGTGTCCTGCACATAGTAAGCGCTCAAATACCATTGATGTGAAGCTGAAAAGACGAGTGCAGGCCTCATGATCCCAGTCACATGGTGCCCACAAAGAGCTTGTCTCTTATTATGTTGTCATGTTTGATGTTTGCAGCAGCTGGAACCTTTTTCTCTTTTGCCTCCTCCTTTCTTGTTCCCAAGCTTTTCCTCGAGAAGCGCTGCTCCTTCCTCGATAGCCATGCTCCTTCCTGATCTGACCTCAGCACCTGAATCTGTCTTCAGCTGGGATGAAGAATTGCCTGAGGCTTTTTTTTTTTAACTGCCTCCCTTGCCCCCCCCTCCCCCCACCTTCTATTTCCCACTTGCAGCTTTCCCTACAGGAATTGTATGGGTATCCTGCTGGTGGTCATTCTCCTCGGGGGGTCCCACCCAGCATTAAGGTGAATGAAGCTTCACTTCTAGGAGACTATGTTCCAGAACTCCATTATAGTAGGAGTAGAATTTATTGAGCACCCGCATTATTTAATGCACCGAAGTAGACTTTTGGAAAGTACGGAATAACTCAGCGACATGTTCCTTGCCCCACTGTCTTGGTTTGCCTTTTGATACTGAGTCTAGCCGATAAGGGATGCTGAGAGAACTGCTCAGGGAACCAGAGAGGTTGTCTGTGTGGCACCCAGGTCTCTCAGCCATAAAGATGGTTGAAAAACACTTCAGCTCTCTCAGCCTGTATTTTGGTTTAGAGCTAGATATGTTTCCACTACACCTCTTAAAGGATGTGCTACCCTTCTTGCTTTGGTTTCTACTTTTGTCCATCAGTAATATCTTTTGAGGGTTTACCGTATGCAGAATACCGTACTAAGCGCTTGGGAGAATTCAACAGAGTTGGTTGGCAGGTACCCTGCCCACAAGGAGCTTCCAATCTAGAGGGAGAATCTGAATTCTAATCCTGGCTCTGTCACATGTCTGCTGTATGACCTTGGGCAAGTCATTAAACTTCTCTGTGCCTCAGCTCCTCATCTGTAAAATGGTGATCGAGTGTGAATCCCAGGTGGGAGAGGAACTCTGTCCAACTTGATTAACTTATATCTACCTAAGTGCTTCGAACAGTGCTTGGCACGTAATAAGTGCTTAACAAATACCATTCTTATTTTTATTATTGTTAAGTGCTTAAAGGGTACAGATCCAAGTGTGTAGGGGGCATAGAAGGGAGAGAGAGTCAAGGGAATGGGGTCTTAATCAGGGAAGGCCTCTAGGGGGAAATGTGATTTTAGTAAGGCTTTTAAGCAGGGGAGAGCAGTAGCCTGTCATACATGAAGGGGGAAGGAATTCTAGGCCACAGGAAAGACATAGATATGGGGTCAGCAGTGAGAAAAACAAGATCACAGTACAGCAAGTTAAGTCGGCATTAGGGGAGCAGAGTTTGCAGGCTGGGTTGTAAGAGGAAATCAGCAAGGAAGCTGAGGGTGAAAGCTGATTGAGTGCTTCTACCTTCTTGCCTGTCACTGTGGCGTTAGTGTGTTTTCTAGGTAACAGAATTATCTCTGCGTTGACAAATTATTATTAATACTATTTTGGTGTGGGATTGGCCTTTCTGGTGCAGGTTGATTCAGCACCTCAGTTTTCTTTCAGTTTAGCCTGTATCACCCGTCTCATTCATCGACATGGTTTAAATTTGCTTGGATGGCCTTATGGTATAGCAACTCTGTCAGGGCTTCTGATCACAGTCCCTATCAGCTTGCTAAGGGAGGGCGGCAGTGATTTTCTTGGATCATCCTTCGGTGAAATGGGGAGGACTGCTACTCATCAATTTCTGTAAACTATACAATTTTGCAAATACTGAAAGGGCACGATTAGTGAATATGATCTCACCATCAGTAGTGTCCTCGGTGAACTCATTCGCTCTCACGGCTTTAACTACCATCTCTACGCAGATGACACGCAGATCTACATCTCCGCCCCTGTCCTCTCCCCCTCCCTTCAGGCTCGCATCTCCTCCTGCCTCCGGGACGTCTCCACCTGGCTGTCGGCCCGCCACCTAAAACTCAACATGAGCGAGACTGAGCTCCTCATCTTCCCTCCCAAACCCGGTCCTCTCCCAGACTTCTCTATCACCGTCGATGGCACGACCATCCTTCCCGTCTCTCAGGCCCGCAATCTCGGTGTCATTCTTGACTCGTCTCTCTCGTTCACCCCACACATCCTATCCGTTACCAAGACCTGCCGGTTTCACCTCTACAATATCACCAAGATCCGCCCTTTCCTCTCCACCCAAACGGCTACCTTACTATTACGGGCTCTCGTTATATCCCGGCTAGACTACTGTGTCAGCCTTCTCTCTGACCTCCCTTCCTCCTCTCTCGCCCCGCTCCAGTCTATTCTTCACTCCGCTGCCCGGCTCATCTTCCTGCAGAAACGATCTGGGCATGTCACTCCCCTTCTTAAACAACTCCAGTGGTTGCCTATCGACCTCCGCTCCAAACAAAAACTCCTCACTCTAGGCTTCAAGGCTCTCCATCACCTTGCCCCTTCCTACCTCTCCTCCCTTCTCTCTTTCTACCGCCCACCCCGCACGCTCCGCTCCTCCGCCGCCCACCTCCTCACCGTCCCTCGGTCTCGCCTATCCCACCGTCGACCCCTGGGTCACGTCCTCCCACAGTCCTGGAACGCCCTCCCTCCTCACCTCCGACAAACTGATTCTCTTTCCCTCTTCAAAACCCTACTTAAATCTCACCTCCTCCAAGAGGCCTTCCCAGACTGAGCTCCTCTTCTCCCTCTACTCCCTCTGCCACCCCCCCTTTACCTCTCCGCAGTTAAACCCTCTTTTTCCCCTTTTCCCTCTGCTCCTCCACCTCTCCCTTCCCATCCCCACAGCACTGTACTCGTCCGCTCAACTGTATATATTTTCATTACCCTATTTATTTTGTTAATGAATTGTACATCGCCTTGATTCTATTTAGTTGCCATTGTTTTTACGAAATGTTCTTCCCCTTGACTCTATTGCCATTGTTCTCGTCTGTCCATCTCCCCCGATTAGACTGTAAGCCCGTCAAACGGCAGGGACTGTCTCTATCTGTTGCCGACTTGTTCATCCCAAGCGCTTAGTACAGTGCTCTGCCATAGTAAGCGCTCAATAAATGCTATTGAATGAATGAATCCTCTTCAAAAGCAGAGAGTAGGGGGAGAGAGAGAGAGCACATGCAACTGCTAGTTCTCAACTTGGCTTCCATTGCGTATGCTTCTTCCCTATCTTTTATAATTTATGGATCTGGTTCTACTCTGGGTTTTGCATTCTTTTTTGGCCAGAATGAGAACAATTTGGAACAAGTTCTCAGTTAATGAATGGAGAAGGATTTTTTGGGATGTATTTAATATATGGGAAACAGAGTGAGCCAGTGGAAAGTCCAAGGATCTTGGAGTCAGAGGTCCTGAGTTCTAGTTTTGGCTACATCACTTGCCTGCATTATGACCTTGGAAAGTCACTTTTTTGTGTTTTCTGTTTTCATGATGTTTGTTAATCACTTATATGCCAGGCACTGTACTAAGCACTTGGGTAGATACAAGCTAATCAGGTTAGATGCAGTCTACTTCCTACATGGGGATCACAGTTGTACTCCCTGTTTTATAGATGAGGGAACTAAGGCACAGAGAAGTTAAGTGACTCTCCCAAGGCCACATAGACAAGTGGCAGAGCTGGTATTAGAACCCAGCTCCTTCTGACTACCAGGCCCATGCTCTATCCCCTAGACCACACTGCTTCTCACTTCTCTTAATACACTTAACCTCAGTTTCACCATCTGTAAAATGGGGATAAAAATATCTGTCCTCCCTTCCCCTTGGATAGGAACTGTGTCCAACCTGATTATGTTGTATCTATCTCAGCCCTTAGTACACACTTGACACCCAGTAAGCCCTGAACAGATCTCAAAAGTGACATTATGATTTCTTGGTGGAATACGGTGCCTGGCACACAGTAAGTGCTTAACAAATATCATAATTATTATTATTATCTGTATTTTAAAAAGTTGGTTTTTCATATTAAAGATTGGAAAACTAATTGTTTGCTTACATTATTTTTTGTATGCAGATTAAAAGATCAGGTCAGGTAGTATAGAATATGATTAATATGGCTCACACTTTCTTGGAAGTTATAATGTTTAGCTATAATCCATTGGGAAAAGTGCCTCAGTTTGATTTTTAAGCCTCCCACATATCCATAAAAAGTTGTAGATATATTTCCAAGGGGGCAACAGATAAAAACTTCTTAGTGAAAAATTTCTTCTGCCTGACTTGGACAATTGCGACTGAGTAGCTTGGCAGGAAAAGCTTAGATGTACCACCTAGGTAAGCTCTTAGGGGTTATCTGAGAATGAAATACCAAACAACAGTATTCTTTGTCAGCCATTTCCCTTTTTCTATGAACATTTGCGGAATTAATTGGAAAGTGATCAAGCTTTAAGTTCCCTCAATGTCAGATGAGACTAGAAAAAAGAACGAAAGGGCAGCTTTCCATGTATTTTCTTTGTGAGAATAAACCCAGGGGAGGTGCATAGTGAGATGAACAGCACCCTGGATCCAGAATGACTCTTCTTTTTATTTCCACAGAGGCAGAACCATCTTGGACACCTGCCCATATCTGTCTATAACAGCCCTTCACTGGTACCCCCAGCAGATCAATGGCCACAGATTTGAAGGGAAACAAGGGGACTCTGTCCACGTCCCTGAGCGCTTATTGCCAGTTCCCGTTTCCCCCTTTATGGGGGTAGGGGGCGGGAACTGTAAATTTGTCCAGTTCACGGAGTACAGCAGCCAGCAGTGGTTCATTACGGATTCCACAGGGCCTGCCCTGAAGAACAAGGTAACTCTGAATTTCAGAAAGTGTTCTTGGTCTAAAAAAAAAAAAAAAGAGGGTTTTTCTCCTTTTCACACAATTGGATTCTTTTATGACTATGAAATATGTTAATAATTGATAATTAGGGCATTAGGGACTTATATGTCCACCACTGTTCTAACTGTTGTTAGAACATCTATCTGATATTCTAACATCATAATCAAGCTGGACAGAGTCCCTGTCCCACATGGGGCTCACAATCTAGGAGCGAGAACAGATACTGAATCTCCATTTTTTACTGAGGAACAGAGAAGTTAAGTTCTGTTTCTAATACTCAATAGATTTTATATATATATATATATATATATATATGTACATACATATTATGTATATATTCATATGTGTACTTGTGTGTATACCCACACATACACAGAGTTACCCATTGCTTGCTAGCTACTAAAAGTCTGCATGTGGAAAAGATTTTTTAAAAACTACTCAAGGAATTCCTTTACTTCAGATTGAGAATGCTCTGGACAGCATATCTAATTTTTTTGGTAGAAGGTAAATGCAGTCTGTTTAAGACAGACTGGGAAGATATGTGAGTGTGGGGGATGAATGAAGAAAAAGGTTTCACTGAATTGAAAATTGTAAGTATAAAGGCAAAATGTTATTTCTTGTGGGTTTTGCAAAGCAAAAATCTATGTCCAAGTTGGGGAAAGTAGAAATAAATAGCATGAGTTATGTGTGTACATGAAATAGTTTCTAGGAACAATGTGATCCTTTTGGCTCAATTTCAGACCAAATATTGTATCTCTTATAAGTAAACCATTTTTGTCTGTCCTTCAGATCTGTACTTGTGTAGTGGAGGATATATGTGTGTGTTTTGGGGAAGGGGGCGAGAGATGGGAGGTCACATACTGGAAAGTTGAAAATTGATGGAATTTGGTCACAAAATAAGCATGGGTGCTCCCGCACACACATGCACCCTGAAATCAAGGCTTTACAGAAGTTAGGAAATATCTGGCACAATTGGAAACCAAATTAAAGTCCATGATCAATATTAGTTGTGATACTCAGGGATAAAATGAAAAGCAGAAGGGATAATAAATTAAGGGTATCATCAACAGCCTATAAAGTGAGGCTTTTAGTGTAGAGAACCCTTCTAGCCA
Source organism: Ornithorhynchus anatinus (assembly GCF_004115215.2). NCBI lineage: Eukaryota > Metazoa > Chordata > Mammalia > Monotremata > Ornithorhynchidae > Ornithorhynchus > Ornithorhynchus anatinus. The sequence continues at coordinate 14,375,526 of NC_041728.1, read as the reverse complement.
TGGTCTGAGCTAGGCATCAAATTCACAAAAGAACTCCTAACTATAAAGGGTGTAATTTACCAAGATGAGGAGAAAGGGGAGTTGATTTCATTTCTGCCAAGTTTCCAAGTTCTACTGTGACTCTGTCTTTCTCTCCCTCTCTCCCTCTCCCCAGATTTTGTCTCTGAGTGTGAAGGGTCAGAGTTCATATCCACTAACCAATGGCAATGAAGTTCTCTACCGGATCTATGCTGCCGGACAGCGAATCATTCCCCAAAAGTCCTCTTGTCTCCTCTGGAATCAGGCTGCATCGAGGTACTGTTTTTAGTCATGGTCTGATCCCTCCAACTGCTTAGATTAATAATCGCTATCTGCATTGGGCCAAGGGATTAGTTATCTCTTCAATCCTGATGCCTTTGATACTAGAAAGTTCCTTCTGGTTATTTTGCCTGTTTCAAGTGGTGCCTCTCCTTGATTCCCAGAAGAGAAGTTCTTCAAATAAATGTTGTCAAGTCCTACTTCAGCTCCAACAACTTCCAACACCAGGGTGAATCTTTCAGAAGGTTTAATGAAACCTGACAGCCCCCAATATGTCAGAAAATGAGGCTCCGATTAGTTACTTTGGAAGGGGGTAGACTCAATCAATCAATAATATTTACTGATGGAAGGGAGCAGTTGGGGACCTCTGGCCCAGGCAAGAGATCTGGTCTATTCAATTGCTGACTGGTTCCTAAAGGAGAGGGGATGGAAAAGAAAAACCAAAAGAGTCCATTTGTCCTGGTTTGGGATCAGAGACCCCACCCCACAACCTCCTCCTTCCTGTCCCCTGGACCTGCAATTCCTTTTTTATTTAATGGTATTCGTTAAATGCTTATTGTGTGTCAAGCACTGTACTAAACCCTGGGGTAGACACAAGCAAATCGGGTTGGATTTGCCACATGGGATTCACAGTCTTAATCCCCATGTTATAGGTGAGGTAACTGAGGCACAGAAAAGTGAAATGCCCAAGGTCACACAGCAGACAAGTGGCAGAGCTGGGATTAGAACCCAGATCCTTCTGATTCCCAGGCCCTCTTTCTTTCCACTAGGCCAAACTGCTTTTCTAATCCTGATTCCTAAACTTGGATTTATAGTCTGATGAGATACTATTAAGAGCATGATCACAGAATCTAGACAGGAGCAGAAACGTTTCAAGCCTCTGTCTGCCTTTGTCCTCATAATGTAGGGAGTGATGAATACACAAGGAGGAGTCTCCCCCGTTTCCAGAAATGGGTCAGAAGAATGAATGATCTTTCCTGATGCTCCCCAGGAGCCCAGGCCAGACTGCCTGAAGTCATATGGAGTAGGAAAGAGCTCATTCCCCCTGGGACCCTTACCTTTAGAAAGAGAATCTAGAGAGGGTCCTGGGTGGGATTCTTATCTACGAGGCTTCAACTGCATCCCAAGGGTTATGTAGCAGAATCACTTCCATTCAAAGAACTGAAAGTGATGATTATGGATCTTTCAAAGTGGGAGGGCTCCTGCACTTTCTCTGAATGTTGCTTTTGAATTCACTGTGAAGACATTTCAGTTAATCAGGCTTAAAAAGTGTTGGCAAAGCAAAGTTAGTATGGAAATTTTTTGGCTGACTCGTGGCGTGCCATTTTCAGGTTGGTTAATATCTGAGGCAGTTTTTTTTTTTTAAGATTAATTTAACACTGTGACGTGCTTCCCAGAAACCTATTACACAACATCCCAGACAAGATGCCCTCGTTTGTGGTAATGTTGAGGTTTACTTGGAGGATGGAGTAAAAGTTCAAGGAGTTATTTTATAATGATGCCCAGCCTTCCACTATAACTTGTCATGAATCTGCCATGGTGACTGTTGTTTTGTTTTTCGTTCTAGCTGGTTGTCTGACAGTCAGTTCTGCAAAGTGGTCGATGACAATTCCGACTACGTGGAATGTGCCTGTTCCCACATGTCGACCTATGCAGTCTCTGCCCAGACGGACAGCTTGTCTTCCTACAATGAAGCCTTTTTCTCTTCTGGATTTATTTGTATCTCAGGTCAGTTGATACGTTCCCTTTGGACTAATAACAACAGAGGACCCAAACAGCTGCGACTCATTTTGTGGCAGAGATCTTACACTATAAAATATAATTTCACACACTTTTTTTTCTACCAACAAGAATGATAATTGTGGTGAGCACTGTATGAAGCCCTGGAGTAGATGCAAGAGAATCAGATCAAGCACAGACCCTGTCCCACATGAGATTCACGGTCCAAAGGGGAAGGAGAAAAGTTATTTTTTTAACCCCATTTTTCAGATAGGAAAACGAAGGCACAGAGTGGTTAATAACTTACTTGTCCGAGATCACACAGCATGCAAATGGCATAACCAGGGCTATTGTTCTGGTCTTCCTGACCCTCAGTCCAGTATTCTTTACACTAAGGCCATGCTGCTAGTCACCCAACACAGGACTCGAATTGAGCAGAGTCTCACTGAGTGCCCTCTTCGAAGGCTCCAAGGAAAAAAATGGAGGTGGGGAGGAGGAGGACAAAGGAGCTATCGTAGATCATTGCTTGTGCCCAAACTAAATCCTGGACTCTCAGTCCAGGTTTGGCTATAAGCAGAGGTGATTTGGGGAAGGAGTCAATGAGCTCCCTCCCACTGCATTTTCGAGGTGCCTTTTTGGTCTCTGGGAAATTGCGAGGGTCTAAGCTCTGGCTGCTCCCTCTTGGTGCTGAGCCAGAAGGCATGCAATCTAGTTGTCAGCTGAGTCATTCTCGGGCTGCCTCTGAGTGAGGAGGAGGAGGAGAAGGAAGGGGAGCAGCAGGGACTCTGGGAGCCTCTTCTCCTTTTTCACATTTTTGCAGTGATGATGTTTTTGTCCCTGCCCAAGTTTGCAGGATAGACTGGAGTGAAGAAAATGAACTACTACATGTTCATTGCATGTAATAAACAATTAACAGGCAATCTACAACTGAACCGAGTTCAGTTCATTTCTGAGGCCAGCTTAGTTTGGGAAATGCACCAGCACATCCTCAAAATGGCCCCCTTAAATAACCACTTTGAATGTTTTGTTAACATCCCAGGGGTTGCCCTTGAAGGTTTATCCGGAACATTGGAATTTCTCAGACTCCAAAATGCAAATCTTGGCAAAATGGACGCAATGCAGAGCCTTCTGTGGAAACACTGGATACCTGGTGGGGGTGGAGGAAGGCCCTTGGGCTGAGGCTGGAGAGCGACCCACCTGTCTTCCCTGTGGTAGCTCTGGAAATGGCCTGGTCGGCTTCCTGGAAAGGGAGACTTGTTCCAGATTTCTTGGCCACATTTCCAGCTTGAAAACTTGGCTGATGCAGAGCCCGTTTCTCTCGATAGTAACCTATGGGCCTTATTAAAGTTAGGGGTGACAACGGAAACTCAGCAAATTTTGCCGGTGGCACACTAGGCATTTTTTACCAGCAAAACGAGTCATGAGTTCCCAGAGCATTTCAATTATGCTAGCATTTAGGAGCCACAAAACGTTGTTCCACATTTTCAGAATTGTTTTTCACTGTTTCTCCTCCACATTTTTTCGCTCAGAAGCCGCCTTATGCTTTTCAAATCTAGGTCAAAATATCACTGCTGAAGAAAAAGCCCACAGTGTAACGTTTGTGTTCATAGCAGTGAGTCTCATTATTGTGAATGGAAACTTAAATTTTATACTGGAGTGTCTTTTGGTTTAGTTCTTAACTCAAGGCAGTCAATGCCTACCATTATAAAGTCTGTACTTAAGCTAGTTGTTGTAGTATAAAGATGATGGGAAGAACTCAAAATCCTTCTGCTTCTGGGTGCTATAGGGTACCTATGAAAAGTTTAATTTCCTCTAAATGAGTTGGTTTTAAACCCAGAAGGAACAAATCAAAGTAATATAAATTTCTCTGTTTTTTGTCACCCAGTGCTATAAAAAGCTATCTTTTAAATTCAGAATTGCAGCCCTTGTAATTCCATCATCACTGTTAACAGTAGATTAAAAAGTGTCATTATTATTGGTAAGTTTTTGTGGCACAGTTCATTCTTTTATGCTTGCTAGATGCTCTGGTTTTACATAAATATCTGTGTTAAGATTTGTTAAACAACACATTTCTAATAATAATAGTAATGATAATTGTGTATTTAAGCGCTTACTATGTGCCAAGCACTGTTCTAAGCCTGGGGGTAGATACAGGGTAATCAGTTTGGACTGAGTCCCTGTCCTGCATGGGGCTCACAGTCTTAATCCCCATTTTACATTTGAGGTAACTGAGGTACAGAGAAGTTAAGTGACTTGCCCAAGGTCACGCAGAGAAGCAGCGTGGCGTGGTGGATAGAGCACAGGCCTGGTAGTCAGAAGGTCATAGGTTCTAATTCTGGCTCTGCCACGTGTCTGTTCTGTGACCTTGGGCAACTCACTTCACTTCTCTGGGCCTCTGTTACCTCATCTGGAAAATGAGGATGGAGACCGTGAGTTTCACGTAGACAGGGACCGTGTCCGACCCAATTTGCTTGAATCCACCCCAGCGCTTAGTACAGTGCCTGGCACATAGTAAGTGCTTAACACATGCCGTTATTATTATTATTATTATGATGATGTGTCAGAGCTAGGCTTAGAACCCACATCCTCTGACTTGCCTGCCTGTGCTCTTTCCACTAGATCATGCTGCTTCTTTCTTTAGCCTATAGGATCAGGACAGGGATCAACCAAGTTTTCTCTTCACTGAGTGAGTTTTGGGAGGAGCAAAGGACCCAAGAGGCAAAGATGCTAAGACCCCTTGAGACCCCAGAGCCAAAAGCAGCAACCTCTCACACCCAAAGCTGGCCTGACCCCTTATGCTTCGTTTGGCATAAATGCCATAGGTTGCCAAAACTTGAATTGCGATGTGATTGACTTCTTCTAGACCATTGATCAGCTAGTGCACAGGATTGAAAGAAACCACAAATTAAAATGCCCCTTTCATCTCATGAATGGCAGAGCTGGAAATTAATTGATAGATTAGAGGGCGTGCATTGCATTTTTACTTCATCAAAGACTGCTAATAATACTGGTATCTGTTAAGCAATTAATCAGTGGTGTTTGAGTGCTTACAGGATGCAGAACACTGTACTAAATGCATACAACATGCTATGCACTGGGGTAGATATAAGGTAGTCAGATCAGAGGCAGTCTCTGTCCTATCCGGAGACAGGTGAGAAAACTGAAACACAGAGATGTTAAGTGACTTGCCAAAGGTCACATAGGCAAGGGCTAGAACCGGTTCTTAAACACATTTCTGTGCTCTTCCAATAGTCCGTGCTGCTTCCCACACTGCTGGACAGATAGATAGGAGGTTGCTGAATGCAAAGAGAAAGTGATATGGTTACAGAGATATGTGTGTAAAATATTCACATTCCTGCCTTAGTTACCTGAGACCATCCAAACTTTGAAGTCTGGCTTTGTATTTATATCGGAATGTGCCAGATTTTCATTTTGAGTTTGGGGACTAATTGGGGCCAGGGATTTAAGGAAGGGGACAGACTTCAGGGAACTCTAGTGTGGCCCAGTGAATAGAGCACAGGCCTGGGAGTCAGAAGGATCTGGGTTCTCATCCCTGCTCCGCCAATGTCTGCTGGGTGACCTTGGGCAAGTCACTTAAATTATCTGTACCTCAGTTATCTTTAAATTGGGGATTAAGATTGTGGGCCCCCATATGGGACAAGGCCTCTGTCCAACCCAATTTGCTTGTATCCAACCCAGTTCTTAGTACAGTTCCAGTAAGCACTAAACAAATATTGTTACTATTATTAGAGGGGTAGGACATCATCATGTCAGTGCTTTCCAGCCCTGAAGAAAAGCCCTCTAGACTGTTAAGTCATTGTAGGCAGGGACGTGTCTACTAACTGTTGTACTGTAGTACTCTTCCAGTTCTTACTCCAGTGCTCTGCACACAGTAAGAGTACAGTAAATGCTATTGATTGACTGAAGGGAAACTCTCAGGTCTTTCCTGGGGCCTGGAATGAGCAAAGCTCGAGTCCAGCTCGAACAGCTGTGGGGGCGACGACCTCCTCTCGCCTGTGGAGTAGGCACCTGGAATTGACCCTGTATTTCCTCCTCCTTCAGGTTTTGGACTGGCTGTTCTCTCTCATGTCCTCTGCGCCAGGTATTCCATGTTTGCTGCGAAACTGTTGACTCATATGATGGCTGCCTGCTTGGGCACTCAGGTAGGACATATACAGACGTTTGAAGTTTGAATATGTTGTTTAATGGTTTGAGTCTTGATTGATGATACTGACTTGGATGAAGATGGGGGATGGAACCTATTAAAAATGGGTGAAGAGACCTCTTTCCAGCAAAGACTATTCTGGACCTTCCAGGTAACGAAGTATCTGCCTAATTGACCTCCAGCCTTATTAATCCAAGGCTTAGAACAGTGCTTGGCACAGTAAGTGCCTGACAAATACCATCATTATTATTAATAGGGTTGACAAACTTGGCTGGGAGCAACAGCTTTCTTTTATGAACTGCAGAGAAAATGTGAAGATAGATGATATCGGGGAACGTTTTTTTCAACCAAAAAGCAGTCTGGGTTAGAGGCGGAGCCTGACCTGGATTGTGATAAGAGTTCTCAATAATTCTTGTCCTGGATTCTGGAGCTGGAAGACTGTGAAGAATGGTGTGAGGCCTTCTTTAGAGGGGCCTTCTCTTTCCACTGATTTTTGGGTAATCCACGTGTTGGCTTTCCTGCCCTTGACTGACATTTTTGTAGCAACTGCTGTTCCTTTTCACGTGCCCCATTTATAGAGGAAATGAAGATATCATTAGTGTGGTTTCCAAAGGAGGGAAGCACTAGGTGTTATGATAAAAACCTAGTTGATTGTGAGGCTACATTGAAGAAATAGAGATCTTATAATTCCAAGACATAATGATTGGGAAAATACATGTTTGTCTTTGGTCACAAGAATGGAATTTTGTTTAGTATTTCCTAGCTCATTATGGGCAGGGAATGCACATGCTAATTCTGTTGTATTTTACTCTCCGAAGGGCTTAGTATGCACTTAATAAATACCATCGATTGATTTAAAATGATAGACTTTTTTGGCATTTGGTATTATATGATGAGGTATGATCAAGACCACTTTTACTTCAGTGATGCTTAGTCGGGAATATCCTAAGAATAACCCTAGATCCACATTTCTGGGGCAAGCAGAATTTATGAATCCGAATAATTTTATAATGGCAAAATGATCCACTTCCTGTATAAATATTGTTCATTCATTCAGTAGTATTTATTGAGCGCTTACTATGTGCAGAGCACTGTAATATGCTCTTGGAATGTACAATTCAGAAACAGAGACAGTCCCTGCCCATTGACAGGCTGTGGGTTCATCAGAGAGTATAGCTGTCCTTCAGATTTGAAGATGACACTCAAAATAGTGATATTTTACCAGTGTGAATGGGTGAGTCTGATGAAGATCAGTATGTGACTTGCAGTCCTTTCTGCAATTTGTATGTAGAGATTTGCCCCATACTGCATTGCTATGTTTGTTCCTCCAGGGCCTGAGTCTGTTTTCATTGATTCCTGTCCATTTAGTGTCTGGATCCTCCCAAACCTTTCATTCAGGGCAGTTGACCCAACCTCTGGGATGGTCTCCCAACCATCCTGGCTGTGCCATATTATTTGAGCTGGATTTAAAGCCCGCTTTTTGTTCTGTCCACCCTTTTTATGATCTCTCCCCCCCCACAATTTCATCTCAGCCTGGAGTAGTTTTTGGGCATCCTGCAGTTGTCGATTCTCCGTATGTGTTCCACCAGGTGTTCCATCCAACAGAGGCGTGCTATGGTTAGCGTTGCTTTGGTGTTGGGTGATCCGACTTAGTTCTGTTTGTGAAACCCTGCATATAGGTTACTGGTGATTTCCAAAGTAGCCTCTATCTATGATCCAAGTCTCACCGATGTAGGATTGAACTTCACCATTTCCCTTAACACTGAGAGGAGCTGTTCAGAGATATAATGGTGAGAGAGCAGGGATACCACCCCCACCCCACCTCCAAAGGGCATGCACACGGGGTAAGAGGTGAGAATGGCAGAGGGCAACTTTGAGAGCAGCAGGTTTGAGTGAGTAAGATGCAAGGCTAGATTCCCAGCAGAGAATCCCAGATTCAATTTAGAAGTTTCTGTGAGTGAAGTGAGAAGGCAGCTGTGGCCTTAACAGGGGCTTGCCTTAAATTTGACAAGGCTATTTATATGAACTCGGTAACCTGTCGTAACTGTCTCATCTTGCCTTTGCTTTGTGCACGGAACATCTTAGAAACCCGCCTTCCATAATTAACGTTTACTTGGCTGCATTCACCACCCACTCTGGTGATTTGGCAGGAATAGCTGAACAAGACTTAATTATAGCACCATAGGATTACAAACAACTATTCAGTTGTCCTTGCAGACAAATTTGCTCTTGTTAGAGATGTGCAAGGAAAGCACATGATTTATATTACTTAGACTAATATTTGTGCTTGGCATTCTGGACCCTTCAATACCTTTTTTAAAAATAATCACCTGTAGAAGATACCACAGGGAACTGTAACTTACAAAGGAACATGAGACTACTGTTCCACTATCTTCCAAGCAAAGCTATTTTTATCGGTAGTTTCCGAGAAAGTCATTTGTCCTCTTTCATGGGTGCACTCACAATTACTTACATTATTATTATTATCATCATTATCACTTACTTGCTAAGCACTTACTATGTGCCAAGCACGAGTACTGGGGTAGATACAAGATAATCAGGTTGGACACAGGCCCTGTCTCACATGGGACTCACAGTCTAAGTAGGAGGGAGTAGGACTTGTCCCAAGCAGAACCCAATTAAGCCTAGTTAAATTTCTAAAATACTTTTTACAAGTGGTAGGAATAAGCGATACTAAGAAGTTCTGAAAATAAGTTAATATTCCAACTGATATACTAATGCCCCATATATGATAGGCTGATGTTAACTAAAAAATCGTCCTCACTGTCAGTAGTATTTTGAGTGCTTATGGTGTGCAGAGCTTTGGACTGATCTCTTGGGAGGGTACAATACAACAGAGTTGGCAGGCATGTTCCCTGCCCACATCGAGATTACAGGAGAGAGAAGACAGACATTAATATAAATGAATAATTTATGATATGCATTTCATTGATATGTACATAAGTGCTGTGGGTCTCCCCCACTTAGACTGTAAGCCCATCAGTGGGCAGGCACTGTATCTGTTGCCGATTTGTACATTCCAAGCGCTTAGTACAGTGCTTTGCACATAGTAAGTGCTCAATAAATTTTATTGAATGAATGAATGAGTGAATATAAAGTACGTGTGGGGGTTTGGTTTTTTTTACTTTCCCAAACACTAAGTATTGAGTACACAGTAAGCGCTGAATAAATACCATTGATTGATTCATTACACTATTTTAGATATAGAACATTTCCATTACAAATCTATCTCAATCCCAAAGTCTTTCATAAGAAGTTATTACTAGATTGAAAACAATGCCAGGGAAAAAAGTTATGAAGTAGTTGGTGCCTTATCTCTCCTACTTGATAATCGGATTTAATTTCAGTGTGTGAATCTTCCCCATCTAATTAGGGATTCTTGAGCCTTTGGAATTTTCATCAAAATCCTTCTATGGGAGTTCAGGGAATCTAACCAGCTCGGGATGATCTAATTATCTAAAAGGAAGGGCTAACATCTATAGTTGGGGTAGTGGACACAGTCCAATCCAAGGCCTTTGTGGCCTTACCAGCGGTCTCTGAATCTTTATGAATGAGCATAAACCATAAATTGATAACTAACTTGACTCAATGAACACAAAAGCACTGACCCAAGTTACACATCTCAGGAGAGGTCTTCCTTGAACTGAGATCAAAATAGCACCAATTCTTATATTAGAAACGCAGTCCTTTTTTCAAAGACTGTCATGTTTTGAGGTAAGTAGAAGAGGAATTGAGGTGGAGCATCGAACCTAGGTTTGTGAAACAGAAACTAAGGGGGAGGGTAGGAGAAGCAGCGAGGCTCAGTGGAAAGAGCACGGGCTTGGGAGTCATAGGATGTGGTTCGGTTCCCGGCTCCGCCACTTGTCTGCTCTGTGACCTTGGACAAACCACTTAATTTCTCTGTGCCTCAGCTACCTTATCTGCAAAATGGGGATTTAGACTATGAGCCCCACGTGGGACAAACTGATTACCTTGTATCTACCCCAGCTCTTAGAAGAGTGCTTGGCACATAATAAGCACATAACAAATACCATTCTTCTTATTATTTTATGTGAGGCAATAGAACAGTCTGTCAGCCTACTCTTGAAGGTTTTCATATGTGGGACTGAAGGGCAGCTATGCATCTTATGTCACTTTGTCTTTAATTCATCTTTCCTCTTGTGTCTGTTGCCAAATGCTGTCCCACCTTATTTTTAGATTGATCCCCTAGAGGTCCACCATATCTCACTCTCACCTGTGTAATTTTTGCCTAGTACTTAGGATAATACTCTACTCACTGTAGGTACGAAATAGATACTATGATCAATATGCTATGCTTAACAATTCCCCTTTGCTTGACAATTGATGGTATCAGTATTTTTGCATTTCTGGGGGGACTTGTATCTTTACTGCCTTAGAGGTGTTTTACCAAATGTTCCTCTGTGATTGTTTAGTTACAAAGGGAAGTATTGAAGGGTATTAATGCCGTTTACACTGTACCACTGGGATACATTTTAGTTAGGGAGACAGCACACTCCAAAGAACCTGGTCAAAAGGAAAATGGTGTGCATGTTTGACACTGTGGATAGAATCCTCATCTTGGATGGCTGTCCTTGTGTTGAGGTCATTACTTTGGGGGCAAAAGTTTCCAAAGTATATATATATATATATGAGTGATACTAGTATTAAACAATTATGGTGTGCAAAGCGTTGTACTATATGCTGGGAAAAAATAGACATATAAGAGTTAGGGCATAGTCCCTTATATTACCCTAAGATTCACTTTCACAGAGTCAATTAAGTTCATGAATTGACTCAGCACAGGTTAATAGAAAAGGATGTGATTTTTATATTCTATTTTTTTAAAAAAAAATGAGGTTGAAATGCCCATCTTTTCAAATGAAATTCACAAAAATCCAGTGAAGGAACAAAATAGTTCAGAAACATTTACAGCACTATGGGTGTGCCCCAGTCTGGTGAAAGACATTATAAATCATTTATTTAGATGAATGTCTGTCTCCCCTTGTAGACTCTAAGCTCGTTGTGAGCAGGAAACATGTCTACCAACTCTCTTGTATTATACTCTCCCAAGCACATAGAATAGTGCTCTGCACATAGTAAGTGCTGAATAAAGCAGCGTGGCTCAGTGGAAAGAGCCCGGGCTTGGGAGTCAGAGGTCATGGGTTCGAATACCAGCTCTGCCACTTGTCAGCTCTGTGACTGTGGGCAAGTCACTTAACTTCTCTGTGCCTCAGTTACCTCATCTGTAAAATGGGGATGAAGACTTTGAGCCTCACACAGGACAACCTGATTATCCTATATCTACCCCAGCACTTAGAACAGTGCTCTGCACATAGTAAGAGCTTAAAAATTACCAACATTAATTAATTGAGAAAGGCCATTGATGATGATGATGAAGTTGATATTGGCTCCAGGTATGCTGTTGCTTTCCATTATATTTGATTTATGATTGATTCAGCTCCCACCACTGGAGTGTCTTTCATTGTTCTTAACTTGAGGATGGTGGGAGGGCCAGAACAATGTTCCAATAATAATGATGATGATAATAATAACAATTTTGGTATTTTTAAGCATTTACTATGTGCTAAGAACTGGACTAAATGTTGGAGTAGATACAAGACAGTCTGGTCTCAGGGATCATAATAGTCTAAGGGGGAGAGAGAACAGATGAGGAAACTGAGACACTGACATTAAGTGACTTGCCCCAGGTCACACAGCAGGCGAGAAGCAGAGCCAGGATTAGAACTCAGGTCGTCTGATTCCCAGGCCCATGATAGTTCCTCTATGCCATGAGCAACCGACCCGGTTTTATGCCAGCTCAGGAATTAGGGGTTAACCTACTTCCCCAGGATCCCACAAGGTCAGGCCTTGCTCTGATCTAGAAGACCCAAGGGAGCCTGAATCCATTTGGAGACCAGTCTTGAGTTCTGCAAGAGACCGTCTGGTTTAGATGAGTGCTTCTGGTTTAGACTTGGATACCCTACACTACCTTTTTTTTTTTTTTTTTACCGCCCTCAAGAGAAGATCCTGGCCTATGACTCAGTGCAGAATAACTCATCTCTGGTCATCCTCTTGACTGCGATTGATGTGAATCCTCAGACAGCTTGAGACTAGAGTGGGGCTGTGTCTGCCTCACGGTGAAAGTTTAGGAATACACTCTGCAAATGAGAAGGGAGGTTCTATTTTCTAGGTCTTTCACTGACCCGAGGTCAGCTCGGTTTTGGGTTTTTCAGGCCCTTAGCAGCGCGAGTACTTCCGAGAATCGGTGGCACCAGAGACCTGCAGGTGGCAGTAGAACCTTTTTGGCCGGAGTTGTTTGTGTGTCCTAAATAAGAGTCAGTTTGTCTGTTGATTTTGGGCCATAATATGTTCTTAACTGCTCAGAAGTAAAATGCACTTAAATGAACCTTTTTAGAGACTGATTACTGAGTAGGAAGTTCATGCAGGCTTTACATTTTTAATACAACCGTTTGCAGGTTTTGCAGGGAACGTTAGAAAATCTGTTCCCGGAGACCTGATGCATATTTTCATTGAAGAAACTCTCTGCCAGTCCCGTGTCCTCCACGTGAGCCAGTGGAGGCAGATTAGGATTTCTACCCACAGAAGAAAATGGAGACCTAGAAAGGACTTTTCTATTGGTTTTATTTGGGGCATATTGTGTTTGCCACTTCAAGCAGGTTATTACTGATAGTAGTAATAAGAAGAAGAATAATGATAATGGTTGCGGTGTTTATTAAATACTGTGTACCAAGCACAGTACTAAGCCCTGGGGTAAATATAAGAAATCAGGTCAGACATAGTTCCTGCCACACACAGAGGCTCAAAGTCTAAGAGGGAGAACAGATGTTTAAGCCCCATTTTACAGATGAGGAAACTGGGACACAGAGGAGTTCAGTGATTTGCCCAAGTTCACCCAGCAGGCAAATGGAAGATTTGGGATTAGAACCCAGGTAACCTGACTCTCAGATATGTACATATACCTGCAATTTATTTATTTATGTATATAAATGTCTCTCTCCCCCTCTAGACCGTGAGCTCGATGTGGGGAGGGAATGTGTCTGTTGTTAGGGTGTACTCTTCCAAGTGCTTTGCACACATTAAGGGCTCAATAAGTATAATTGAATGAATGAATGAATGAGTGCTCTTTCCACTGGGCCACCCTGCTTTATAGTTGAGTGATCAACAATAACCTACCTGATAGATGTTCAAAAGAAGGGTTAAACCAAGCGTGACTAATTTCTGGTTAGTATTAGAGAGATGTCAGCTTGGGAGAGTAAATCCAGCATCCAGGATTTGTGGCTGAAATTCTTAAATTCTCTGTTCAAACTATTCACTCAGTAGTATTTACTGAGCACTTACTATGTGATCACTTCTCATGTCTGACTCAACCCTTTATCTTATTTGAGTGTCATTCAGGATTCTTTTGTAGGACCTGGCACTTTTCCTAAATTTAGAGGGATCCTGGTAGAAAATCTTGATGAAACTTGACAACTTTGTCCCTGGAAAGGTAATCATGGACTAGGACCTTAGCATTGAGCTGAGACTCCAAAGTGAACCAGCCAGGTGATGTCGCCTTCTCCATGGCCAATCTGTTTTTCTGGATTGTATTTTTCATTGTCATTGAGAAGACACTGGTACTTCATTTCAGAAAAATAGGACCACGCACACCTGGTGGAGAATTTGGGTTTTGGCAGGGAGCGAACTGGTGCATAGTGTTGTAGGAATGTTTCTTCCTTTCCCATTGGATCTCAAATATTGTATTCTGTCTTGTGGAGAGAAGGTTTCCAGTCAGATTAATTTGCTTAAATGGCCTCCAGGGTTGAAGTGCATCAGGAATTCCCCCTGGGATGAAAACATGAGAGACATTCTGAATAGACTTGGAGGCTAATCTCTTGTAGTCCTGAGAGGTGGTTCTGACAATTTAGCTGCTCCTGGATTCCAGGGAAAGAGGCTGTCTTCATCCTGGGAAAGTTTGCCCTTACTTTGAGGAGTCTTGAGGCAGGCCCGGCCTTCCATTCTCAGGCTCTCCTCTGACTGCACAACGAAAGGGATATGGGGAGATTGGAGGGAACCCTTCTCTATTCCTTGCACCCATGAGAACCAGAGAATCCCTCACTCACCTCATGGATGCTCAAGAAGGGGAAGTAGGGCAGGGGCATTCCTGGATTGGCCAACATGATTTTCAAACTTGGATAGAGCACAAGCCTGGGAATCAGGTGGTCATGGGAGTCAGACGGTCATGGGTTCTAATCCCAGCTCCACCTCTGTCTGCTGTGTGGTCTTGGGCAAATCACTTCACTTCTCTGTGCCTCAGTTCCCTCATATGTAAATTGGGGATTGAGTCTGTGAGCCCCACATGGGACAGGGACCATGTCCAACTCGATTTGCTTGTATCCACCTTGGTGCTTAGTACAGTGCCTGGCACATAGTAAGCACATAACAAATACCATCACTATTATTAGTGGGACATCCCTTTGTATTCTGAAGCCCCAAGCATTTCCTCTCCATTTCTTTGCTTGATGTACAGACAAGTGCTATGAAATGTGTAGATATAGTCTAGATGGTCAGTGTGAAAGTATAATATATAGGCAAAATGGCAAAATGTTATCAGTGGAATGATCATTTCCTAGCAAGTGTAAATGTATTCACATTTTCCCTAGAAGGGCAAATAAATGCAGCCAGAGTAATGATAATGATGATGGCATTTTTTAAGTGCTTACTATGTGCCAAGCACTCTTCTAAGCACTGGGATAGGTACAAGATAATCAGGTTGTCCTATGTGGGGCTCACAGTCTTAATCCCCATTTTACAGATAAGGTAACTGAGGCACAGAGAAGCTAAGTGACTTGCCCAAAGTCACACAGCTGACAGGATTAGAACCCATGACCTCTGACTCCCAAGCCCGGGCTCTTACCATTGAGCCACACTGTTTCTGTAAAGCCAGTAATGGTATAAAAGCCAATATTAGTATAAAACCAATAATGGAAGAATTCAATTATGACTTACTTAAGAAAATGATCACCCTTATTGGAAGAAGATTTAGAGAGAGCTATTATTCACATTCTTTTTAAGGAAGTTACATTTTTTAAGAGGCTTTTGGAATAAATTTTCTTTCCTTCTTCTAACAAAAAAAATTTCAGTTTGCATCTCCCCACTCCCCAAGATCCTCTGGTGGTTGCCCATCCACCCCCACTTCAGATATTCCTTACCACTGACCCTAAAGTACTCAATCAGTATGCCCCCTCCTATCTTACCTCACTGATTTCCTGCTACAACCTAATTCTCACCCTCCGCTCCTCTAATGCCAAATTACTCATCATACCTTGATCACACCTGTCTCACCTTTCATTCAATCGTATTTATTGAGCACTTACTGTGTGCAAAGCACTGTTCTAAGTGCTTGGGAGAGTACAACAGAACAACAATCAGGCACATTCCCTGCTCACAACAAGCTCATAGTCTAGAAGGGGAGACAGATATTAATACAAATAGATAAATTACAGATACATCTATCTACAGGTACATATATATATATGTATAGATGTATACATATGTATATATAGATGTATCTATCTATAACATATTTGTACTGTGGGGATGGGAGGGAGGATGAATGAAGGGAGCAAGTCACGGTGACACAGAAGGGAGTGGGAGAAGAGGAGAGGAGGGCTTAGGGAAGGATTCTTGGAAGAGATGTGCCTTCAATAAGGCTTTGAAGTGGGGGGGAGCAATTATCTGTCTGATACCAGGAGTGAGGGCATTCCAGGCCAGAGGCAGCATGTGGGCGAGAGGTCAGAGGCAAGATAGGTGAGATCAAGGTACAAAGAGAAGATTAGCATTAGAGGAACAAAGTGCGGGGGCTGGGTTGTAGTAGGAGAGTAGAGAGGTGAGGTAGGAGAGGCCAAGATGATTAAGTGGTTTAAAGCCAATGATGAGGAGTTTTGTTTGATGTGGAGGTAGATGGGCAGCCACTGGAGTTTTTTTTAGGAGTGGGGAAACATGGTCTGAATATTTTTGAAGGAAAATGATCTGGGCAGTAGAATGGAGTATGGACTGGAGTGGTGAGAGACAGGAGGCAAGGAGGTCAGCAAGGAGGCTGATTATTATAATCAAGGTGGGATAGAATAAGTGGTTGCATTAAGGTGGTAGCAGTTTGGACAGAGAAGAAGGGACAGATTTTGGTGATGTGGTGAAGGTAGAACTGACAGGGATTTAGTTATGGCTTGAATATGTGGATGGAATGAGGACCAAGGATAATTCCAAGATTAAGGGCTTGGGAGACAGGAAGGACAGAGGTGCTGGCAACAGTGATGGGAAAGTTAGCAGGAGGACAGGGTTTGGGTGGGAAGGTAAAAAGCTTTAGCCATGTCAAGTTTGAGGTGACAGGAGGACATCCAAGTAGAGATGTCTTGAAGGCAGGAGGAAATGCTAGAGTTCAGAGAGGGAGACCCTTTGCTCATGTCCTCCCTCTTCCCTGGAACTCCCTCCCCCATTGTATATCTGGGGGACCTCCACTCTCCCCACTTTCAAAGTCTTATTAAAATCATATCTCCTCCAAGATGTCTTCTCCGATTTAAGCTCTCTCTTCACCTACTTCCTTTCACTTCGTCATCACCTATGCACTTGGATCTATATATTTTAAGCCCTTGATATTCACCACACCCTCAGCCCCACAGGACTTAAAAATGATATGTGCAAGGCACTATACTAAGTGCTGGGGTGAATACAAGCACATTGGGTTGGACACAGTCCCTGTCCCACATGGGGCTCACAGTCTTAATCCCCATTATCCAGATGAGGTAACTGAGATGTAAAGGAGTGAAATAACGTGCCCAAGGTCACACAGCAGACAAGTGGTAGAACTGGGATTAGAATCCAGGATCTTCTGACTCACAGGCCTGTGCTCTATATACTAGGCACGCTGCTTTTCCAGACTTATGTACATATCTGAAAATGATTAACTGTAGTATCTATCTTTCATCTAGACTGTAAGTTCCTTGTGGGGTGGGAATATTTCTACCAACTCTTTTGTGTTGTACTCTCCACACACAATAAGCACTAACTAAATAGCATTGATTTTTTGACTGATTTTTGGATCAAGCATGTTTTCTTTAGGGTCATGTGAACTTTATGTTGGGATTATCATAATTTTTCTCAACAAAGATAGAGATTTGTAATGCCAACCCATACTGGATCATGCTCTGACAGGGTACACCTGAAAATACTTAGTGGTTATTGGGAGATGTTCTCTGACTGAAGCTCCTATGGGTTTTAAGGGATTTTTATAGAGGAATCACTTTCCCAGTCCATGTGTGCTTTGATAAAGCTGGTCAATAAGTAGGACAAAGGACAAGTTTGCATTTCACTCAATCTGTTCTGTGTGTTCTGTCAGGAAGAACAGACTTAAAAAAGAGTGACACTAGTAGTAATACTTTTTCTCTGAATACCATTCAAAAACTGAAGATGTAATTATGGTGAGTTAAGAATTGAAACCAGTCCAGTATTTATTCCTCAAAACTCAATTTTCATCTCAACAAGAAAATGTATGGAATGGCTAGATCGTATTTGAGGACATAAATACCAACTATGTTGAAGCAAGTTTGTGGTTATGTTTAGGAATTTATTCCAATATTGGAAAGGGGTGCTCAATCATATCTGAGTTTGTTTAGGAGCTCTTTATCCAGAAATAATTTAGTCTATTTTATGAAAAGATATGATTCTTGTCTGGCATGCATGGAGCATATAAGGGAATATAGTGATGGGATAAAGCGTGGACCGGAGCAGCTGAGACTGAGTTGAAGGATCTGGAGGAGAAGGACAAATGCAAGACGAAATGCAAGAAACTCTGGATGGAGCACTGGACCCTTCAACTTGGAGACAACCCTTATTGAAAGAGGAGGATTTTAGGAAGACTTTGGTGGGGTGGGAAGAGGTCTGGAAAATTCAGGGAAAGGGGAGGGGTTCCGGTCTCAGAGGAGATCTAGGGGCAGTTAGGTGATCTTGGGAGAAGTGTAGAATGTGAGCTGGGAAGTAATGATAACAGTAATGATAATTGTGGCATTTAAGAGCTTACTATGTGCCTGGCATTGTACTAAGCTCTGGGGTGAATACAAGCAAATAGGGTTGGACACGGTCCCTGTCCCTTATGGGACTCTCAGACTCAATCTCCATTTTACAGGTGAGGTAGCTGAGGCCCAAATAAGTAAGGTGATTTGCCCAAGGTCAGACAAGACAGGTGGCAGAGCCAGGATTAGAACCCATGACATTCTGACTCCCAGATTTATGTTCTATCCACTATGCCATGCTGCTTCTTGTAGTGGGTAGAGTAGTGGATGTAGAGCCTATAATTAAAGTAGAGAGCATTGGTAGAGAGCCTTAAAAAGACAGTAGTAAGGAATTTTTGTTGAGGTAGACTGAGATGGGCAGTCATTGAAGACTCTGGCGGTATGGAAGATGGAATGACAAGGGGAGACTGCAGGTAGGAAGGCCAAAGAGGAGGCTGATAGAGTAGTCTAACCATGATTTGAGGGCTGTTTGAGCTTGGGTAATGGCCCTTTGGGTGAAGAGGATGGGGCAGTTTTGGAAAGTGTTTTGGGGGAAGAGTCATGAGGATTTAGTCTTGATTGGATGCAAAAGCTGAATGAAAGAGAGGATGACACCAAGGCTTCAGGCTTCAGGAATGAAGATGTTATCAGCCAAAAAGGGGAAGTTGGGAGGAAGGTACAGTTTAGAAAGGAAAATGGAAGGTTTGGTTTTGAGGCATGATGGGTTTGAAGCGCTGGTGGACCATGGCGAGGAAGATGTCCTGGGGGCAAGTGGAGATGCCAGTTTGAATAGTGAGGGAGAAGTCAGGGCTATGGAAGGAGATTTGTAAACATTGTGAAAAGTTCATTCATTCAATCGTATTTATTGAGTGCTTACTGTGTGCAGAGCACTGTACTAAGCGCTTGGAAAGTACAATTCAGCAATAGAGACAGCCCCTGTGCACGGCGGGCTTAAAGTCTGCTCAAGATGTTGATACATCCTTTTCACAGATATAACTTTGCAGAGAAGAATCAGTTACATTCAGAATGATAGATTTTTGCCACCATTCCATAAATTATCAACAATGCCTGCCAGATGGCAGTGACACTCTGAACTTCCCTGATGTTCTTAGATTACTAAGGGATATTGTCCTAGACTGAGCTCCATCACAAGCACATTCCCATGGAGACCAAACAGCAAAGGGAGCAGAGCTTATCACATTTCTTTTAGAGCTATTCCCAGATTTCCTTTTTAGGTGGAGTATGATTCTTTTGAGACCTTCGTCGAAAGAATGTATGATCATAAGTGGGACAGATCTAATCATTTTAGTGCTGTGAAGTACAGTCAGCCACAAATATTCTTCCAATTCAATAATTCAAGGGCCTTAAATATTTAGTAATACTGAACTGCAGCTGAATTTGGAAAGGAACATTGTATAACTAAGGGTTATCAGAGGATTCTGTAATCACTTCTCCAACCAAAAAAATACAACCTTGTGCTAGTCTCAACTATATGGCTTGGGTGCCCTTGGTGTAGAAATGGAACAACTTTGAATCCTTGAATCCTTGTCAAACGACGCAGTCTTAGGATGAAAGAATGCATTGATAAAGTAGCCCAATAATGATTTCAACTGTGTACTTTTGACTTTCTCTTTCTTTTAAGATACTAAAATGAACTGCAGTGAACACTTTTTATGATGAATCAGGTTTGGCAATAATTTCCAAGAAGTGCCTAATTGTAGCTCACAGTTTGCGCTACTGGAACTTTTCTCATGAAGTCAGGAATAAATGGAAGCTTAGAAGTCAAAAATAACATCACAGTTAATCCTTGAACTTTCCCAAAAGCTAGACCACAGACATCTCCAAAGTGAGTAGTATTCTGAATAAAAATACAGTGACATTATCTTGTTGTTTTTACCAGAATGATTATTAGTAAGCCAAACACTGTGAAAATACTGGTTGGGCCCATGCCTTAAATGTTTTGCAAAAGAACCCATCCTATGCTTCAGAGCTAACCAGTAACTTCTTATCTCTTACCATTGGTGTATATTGATGCAGAAAATGTAAATAAGAAAATTTAAATATCTCAAAAGAACTCTCTGTTACCCTGTAGTGTAACTCCTAAGAGAGAGAGGCCCAATTTTTTTTAATGCTCAGTGGTATTTATTGAGCAATTGCTTGAGCAGGTACCATACTAAGTACTTGGGAGAGTACAGTAGAGTTGGTGGATCCGATCCCTACCCACAAGGATCTTATAATCTAGTGGGGAGACAACTATTACAATAGCTTAGAAATAGGAGGGGGGGAAATGGTTAACTGAGTGAATGTCTGAATATTAATAAAGATAGTGGTATTTATGTGCCGAACACTGTACTAAGGCCTGGGACAGATAGAAGATAATCAGGTTGGACACAGCCCCTGTCCCACATGCGACTCCCGATCTAAGTAGGAGGAGAAACAGCTACCGAATCCCCATTTTAAAGGTGAGGAACCTGAGGCACGGTGAAGTGACTTGCCCAAGGTCATATAGCTGGCAAGTGTCAGAGTGAGGAATGGAATCCAGGACCTCTGACTCCCAGGCCCGTGCTCTTTCCAGTGGGACGCTGCTGCTCTTGAGGGGTGGGATATGTATAGAACTGCTACAGGTGGGTCAGAGGGAACCCCAGTGAAGGGGTTGAAGTCCTCGAGAGTCAGGGAATTAGTGTAGTAAATACTGTAGCTAACTGATGATCCTTTTTTTCATCATTTAATTCTTATTAAATTATTATAAGCTTGCCAACTATTGTATGCATTGGGCAGTCAGCTGAGCTTTAGAAAAACTGAAAGGCAGGACACATGGAGGAAAGGGTGTTTTAGATTTAATGATACTCCATCATTTAAGGGGATTCTCATTCCAAAATTCTTAGAAACAATTTGGAGGACAGATCAAGTCCCTTAGTCCCTCCCCTTAACTCTGAACTCGGTGAATGTTTTGCCTATGTATGGCCTTTTTGTAAAGTCATCGTAAGTGACTCTTCCCCCGCCTCCCCTTACACCCAACAACCCCTCCCCCCACCAAACACACACCCATCCAGCACTTGGGAACATTACTACATTCACTTATTTACACTTTAATGATCGCACAGCTAGCTCTATTTGTTTATCTAGAATTTGCTATATCCTGTGCCTTAAGGGTGTGTCATGGTTAGTTTTCACTCTGCAGTCTAACTGCTCCTAGTCTCAAAAACCAAATCTGCTCTTAGTGGGCTAGATGTGTAATATGGCCATCATTCCGTTGGCAGCACTGTACCAAAAGCCAAGTGCCAAATAATATTCAAAATTTTGTCTTAGCTAGCTTATGGTTCATCTTAGCAGGAATTAAATTTGGAAACAAATCTGTGAGTTCTTCAAGTTTCATTAAGCTGTTTGTTGTTTTAATCCACGGGATTCCTAAGTGGAAAAAAAGTGGCATTCAATTTACGGTTTCTCTTCGGCCAGAAGAATATCCACTGGTATCTTATTTTAATTTTCAGTATCGGAAGCTCTATCAATTCCCAAAGGAGATTTGACTTAAAATTGGATTTCGGTCATGTGAAGCGAATAGATTTGGACTAATGGGAGAATAGATTGTCTTGATGTGTGGATGGTGCCATAGATGGATAGCAACTGGGGTAGGGCTTGCCTCCAGTCAATCAACCAGTGGTATCTATTGAGCCCTTACTGTGTGCAGAGCACTATAATGACCTCTGGGAAGAGTACAATACATGCAGTAGCGTTGGTAGAAATGACCTCTGCCCACAAAGAGTTTGATCTAGTCAGGGAGAGGAAAGACTAGAGCAAAGGAAGGCTGGAATGCAAGGATATACCTTTACAGGCAAATGCCATGGAAAGGAATATTAGTCACACAGTGGACTTTCAGCCACCTTTGCTCACATGGAGAGGGCCTCTTAATGAGTAGTGTGGACTTTGAGTATGTATGTATCATCAATGGAATTGGAGTGTACTCCAGTTGGAGTTGGTAGACATGTTCCTTGCCCACAACAAGCTTACAGCCTAGGGGGATGGGTATATGTAATATATATATTAGCAGTCCTTTAATCTTTAACCCATCCTTACCGTCTCATCATCTTTTCCCATGTCCTTTTTTGTGGTATCGGTTAAGCATTTACTATGTGTCAAACACTGTTCTAAACACTGAGGTAGATACAAATTGAGTAGCTAGGACCCAGTCCCTATCCTGCACAGAGTTTGCAATCTAATTAGGAGAGAGAACTGAGGCACATAGAAGTTAAGTAACTTGCCCAAGGTCACACAGCAAGCATTTGGCAGAGTGGGATTAGAACCGAGGACCTCTGACTCTCAGGCCTATGTTCTCTTTCCCCTAGGCCTAGCTGCTTTCCTTTCAAATGTGTGCTAATAATGTACTTGTAATGTTTCTGGATATAGGGAAAGAGGAGAGTTGATTTGTTGCAATGATATTAGTGTTTCAGGAAGGGTCAGTTTGCATTGGGTCCTGGAAGAGTTCAAGGAGGGTCAGACGCCATGAGTCGAGTCTGGAGTTTTAGGATTTAACTGGATTTCTACCTCTTAAATAATTTTTTTAATTAGGGCTACCTCCTACCCTATATAATGATTCTCAACATTTCACTGCCAAAATAGACTCAGTTCATCCATAGTAAAGCAGACCTAGTCTATGTTAATTGTTATGTCCAGTTTGAATGATGAATTACCAATATTCTCATTGTCACTTGAGGCGATATGTATTTTGAAATGTGAACTCTGAAATGGTTGGGTATTTTAAAATGAATCACATTGTTTTTCTTTCTGGAGGATTTCCCTTCATCCCACTCTCCTTCATAAAGTATCTGCGATTTCCTGGGATAACTTCCAGTTATCTTCTTATTTAGGTGTCATCCTTCTTCCCACTTCTGTAAAGAGCCCATATTATTAAGTTCTTTATTGGCACTGAGTCCAACAGCTCAAAGTGAATAAGGCTGCTTAATACTGCTTTGTATGCCAAGAAGCATTGTATTGTCAATTGTTCATTTACTCCCTGGCATTGTTTGCAAACACTGAAATCAATCAATCAGTAGTATTTATTGAGTGCTTATTTTGTGCAGAGCACCTTACTAAGCACTTGGAAAAGTATAATACAATAGAGTGGGTAGATAAGATCCTTGCACTTGAGGAGCTTACAATGTAGTGAGGTAGACTGACATTAAAATAAATTACAGCAGCATATGTGTTGTGGGGTTGGGGCGAATACCTAAGTGCATAGGTAACAAGAAGAGAGGGAGAAGAGGATGGACAAATGAGATGATAATCACGGAAGGCTTCTTGAAGAAGATATGATTTTATTAGGGATTTGAAGATGGAGAGAGTTGTGGCCTGTCAAATATGAAGTGGGAGGGAGTTCCAGGCAGGAAGGAGAGCATGAAGAGAGGGTTAATATTACTGAATCAATCTATTGTATTTACTGAGGACTTACTGTGTACAGACCATTGTACTAAACACTTGGGAAAGAACAGTATAAGAGAGTTGTTAGACCCAATCCCTGCCCAGAACGAGTGTAGAGGGGGCATGCAGATATGTAAGCAAAGCCATGAAACAATATCTCCCCAGACCATACCCTGCATATAAAAGCAACTCAGAGATAGAGAAAAAGAGAGAGAGCTTGCGCACTGATCTTTAACTCTGGACTCCTTCATTTGCTCTTGATCTCACTGCAACCTTGGGAAGTTGACCAGGATGCAAAATAAGTACTATCAATCATATTTACTGAGTGCTTAGTGTGTGCAGAACACTGTACTAAGCATTTGGGAGAATACAATATAGCAGAGTTGATAGACATATCCCCTGACCACAACAAACTCATAGTCTGGCGGGGGCAGTTCTACTGCAGGAACATATTGAGGATGGGAAGGGGGAGAAAGTGTGATCAGAGCAAAGGGAATGGCCACCAAGATTCACTCCAGGCAAAAAGGTTCTTCCTTGTAGTGTCAGGTTCCATTCTCATCTTTGGATAAGTAAGGGTCTAAACACCTCAATTTGTAGGTGGTTTTCAAAATGGGGAGCACGGATATGCATCAGATTTTGAGGAAATGAATCTTCTGAACAGTTAAAGAATTTTCAGATGTGAGAACTGAGAGACAGATGAGAGAATAAAAGTTTTCAAAATTATCTTTTGGATAAACTCAGCAGGATAAACTCAGTAATGGCCTTGTGGACATTGCTAAATTCACATTTCTATCTGAATAATTCACTTAGTGGTTCAGTTCATTCACTCATTCAGTCGTATTTATTGAGCGCTTACCGTGTGCAGAGTATTGTACTAACAGTTTGGAAAGTACAATTCAGCAACAGATAGAGACAATCCCTACCCAGCAACGAGCTCACAGTCTAGAAGGGGGAGACCTTCAACAAATATTCAACAAAACAAGTAGACAGGCATCACTACCATCAAAATAGATAAATAGAACCATAGATAAATGCACATCATTAATAAAATAAATAGAGCAATACATATGTACAAATATATACAAGTGCTGTGGGGAGGGGAAGGGGGTAGAGCAGAGGGAGGGAGTAGGAGCATTCTGGGAGGTGGTGAGCTCTCAATTCAAATTCAAGTGTTTATATGCTCTGGAAAATTTCCTCAGTGAGGACAGACATCCCCAAAAGTCAATCCAATTACAAAAGGAAGAGCAACCCCCCAAATGTATCATCCCACAGAATGAGGCTCACGATGATGGAAAGAGTTCTGGTTTTACTAAACTCCTGAGGACAGTAGGCCATAGAATTACATTTTTGAAGGCAAAGAAAAACACTAAAAAAAACCAAAGCCCTGATGCTTGAAAGAACCCAGAAAATACAATATGGTCCAGCCCAAGCTCCATTCCGTTTAAAACACACGTGTTACAGGCTTTAGGACTATTATTAGATCACAAATAGCAACCGAAATGATTTCTCTCAAAGAAAAGCGCTTCTGAGAGAACAGACATTTCCGTTAGAATTGGCTGCCCTGTCGGTTGAGAAGGGAAGCTGACCTGGACCAGCTTTGTGAGAAACTGGAGAAAAGGAAGCAATTCAAGTTCAAAATCAGTGACTGCTGTTTGATTTATACTCCTTGGAGTTTACAAGGGGCTGCCAAGTTACGTCTGAAACGCACTTTGAAATCCTTGGAGGCTTCTATTCAAGCTCCATCCTGCGTCAGTAGTGACCAGAGAAAGGAAGCAGCTTAAGAAAAAAAAAATTGTTTACCATCTAGGTTGAAAAAAAATTTAAAAGTAAGCAGTTTGAAACAGCAGTGACTACTCCTCTACTTAAGAGGGGGAAAAGTCACGGCGCTTTTCCCCTAATGATTCTTTAAACCTCTAATCTCGCAGGCTCACTCCTTGACCTTTTCCAGCGTTGCTTTTGAGAGCTGTAGCTTTAGAGAAAATTTGAACAAAAGCCACCAAGGGGACTCTCTTGGAATATCAGTGATAAGGCTCGGTGATTTTTCATCTCTCTGATCTTGGCTGTTGCATAGCAGACTTTCTGCTTTTGTCCTAAGAAGAGTTGCCCTGAAAATTCAGTTGCATCCAACCTACCCAACTGGTTGATCTCTAATTTACTGCTACTGGAGGATCTTAGGACAAAACTTTTCTTTGTGGAACATTTTCCCTCCCACGATCGATCCACTTGGTAGGGAGGATGAGGTCCAAATTGCCATACTAAAATTGCTTTCTAGGGGAAGCACCTAAAAACATGTGTCGTAGGAAATCTTCTAGATCATGAAAAAAATTGAATTCTTTCAGTGATTTCCACTGGGCAGGTGGCAGTATCATAGAGATCAGGCTCTCAAGACTCACTGACCATGTGAAAAGCCTAACTTTTTTTGAGCTAATATCTTCCATCTGTGGGTGTAAAATCTCCAAATAGGGCTACCACACCATGACCTGGGTATTGGTAAGGGACCGGTTCTCCTTGTTTTGTGCCATGGCAATTTGGGTATTCCTTGATATGGAATTCAAGTGAGTGAGTGAGTGGTAATAACAGTGGATTTTGTCCTGCAATTTTTGACCATGGATTTGGTCAAGTTTTGAGTAGTTCTAACTGGACATTCAGGTCTCCAGCTCCTGATTACTATTGCTTGTAGAGTTGAAGCAGTGTGGCTCAGTGGAAAAGAGCCCGGACTTAGGAGTCCGAGGTCATGGGTTCTAATTCCGGCTCTGCCACTTGTCAGCTGTGTGACTGTGGGCAAGTCACTTCTCTTCTCTGTGCCTCAGTTTCCTCGACTGTAAAATGGGGATTAACTGTGAGCCTCACGTGGGACAACCTGATTATCCTGTATCTACCCCAGCGCTTAGAACAGTGCTCTGCACATAGTAAGCTCTTAACAAAGACCAACATTATTATTATTAATATAGGATTAACGTTCATCTCTCCAGTGTGAGAGTTTGTCCTGTGATAGGGTAATTTGTTACCCTGGAGAGTTAAAGTTGTGCTTACAAATTCCAAGAGAGAACTCTCTGATTCACTTGAAAAGTTCATTATTTAGTGTAAAGCCAACACAATTGACAAGGTTGGTCTTCCTATTTTCTCATCCAAACAGTGACAAAGCAGTTTACCTTAAGCTCCTTGACCTCAAAGATGAGGGCGGTATTAGAGGTGGTGAGGGAGAAACCTGAAAAAGAAAGAAGGAAAATGTGGTGAAGAGAAATGCCGCCTTTTTCCTGTTAAGATTGAGAAACAAGACAACTAGACTTTAAACTCCTTGTGAGCAGGCATTGTGTCTACCAACTCTTTTATATTGTACTCTCCCAAGTACTTAGTACAGTGCTCTGCACAAAGTAAGCACTCAGCAAATGTGATTGTTTTGATAAGAGCGTTTCAGAATCCCTGATATTGAGGAATGATCACCCAAGGGATTATTACGTCATTGCTTTAGTAGATGGGGCATTATCACGTGATGTGGATCTCTGATCAGTATGTGGGATCAGAAAAGCAAGAAAAAGCAATGATATTTTTTCCTTTTGGTTTGTGGAAACAATCTAAACAGTGCTTTGGCTCTTAGTTTTAGTTGAGGGTTAACACATTTGGTTTTCTGACTGAAAACAACAGTTGGATTTTAATTCTTGAAACTGCTGAAAATAGAAAATCAGGATTTGCAGAAAGTATTGACATATATCAAAAATACATCTTGTTAAAAGAATATTGCACTTTTCAGAAATAGATCAGGTGCAAATCCAGTCTGTACATTTTGGCATTTTAGTTAGCAAAGGATAAACTGTTGGGAGGCCTGGACATTGCACATTACAACATAGAGGCATTTATTTTAAACAAGCAGTATTTGGTAATGATGGTGGCTGCTGGCCTTGTTTTATTTTAGGGCTTTGGACATCTGCAGATAGGATGGATGTGCAAAAAAGCTGATGTGATAAACTTTTGAAGCTGTCTCTAAAATTAGATTTTATATATCAGTCCACTAAATGATCAGTGTGATTGAAGGACAGGGATAGCACACAAATGAAATACAAAATTAACTCCAAATTTATTAGAGCCTGGGTTAGCGTGTGGTGGGCAGGGATTGTGTCTCTGTTATATTGTGCTCTCCCAAGCACTCTGTGTAGTGTTTTACACACAGTAAATGCTCAATAAGTACCACTGATTGATTGATAAATAGCATTTACACCTCATATCTGAATCTTCTCCCTCTAATCCCAGCCTATTCACTCTACCTTGAACTTGTCTATCTTTCCCCTGACCTCTCACTATATCATGCCTATGGCCTGGAATGCCATCCATTTTCATATCCAAGAGGCAGGGAGACCAGTGAAGAAGTCGATGCAATAGTCCAGCAATAGTATGTTGAAAGCTTGGACCAACATGGTAGTGGTTTGCATAAAGAGGAATGAGTGGATGAGGGAAAAGCTGAGTAGTAAAAACTGGCAAGAAGAATAAGATATGATGCCGAGGTTCCTGTATTTATTAAGCAATTCCTTCTAGGCTGTAAAGCTTTTTGTGAGTAGGAATCATGTCTAGAAATTCTAATGTACTGTACTTTCCCAAATGCTTAGAACAGTGCCATGCATGCAGTAAGTTCTCAGATATCACTCAGGACCACCGACTCAAATACCACTTTGCTTCCTTTATTCATCCCCTTCCCAGCCCCACAGCACATAAGTACATATCTGTAATTTCATTTATTTACAATAATGTCTGTCTCCCTAGACTGTAAGCTTGTTGTGGACAGGGATTGTTTCTGCTGTATTGTTTTGTTGTATTCTCCCAAGTGCTTACCTTAATACAGTGCTCTGCCCCCGGTCAGTACCTAATAAATATGATTGACTGACTGAAATACTGTTGATTTCTGCATTCAGGATGCTGTACTAAACACTGAGAGTAAAACAAAAATGGAAATTAGACACATTCCCCGGCCTTCAAGGGGACTCACAATCTTAGAATATAAAGCGGTGAGAAGGACTGGTGACAGATATGTAGGAGTGATGAAACAATAATATTGAAACAACGTAAGAGATGACAGATACACCAACCACGGATAAAAACCAGTAGGGTACTAGGACTAGCGGAGCAGAATTTGGGTCTCTGTGCAGCTCAGAGTTGAACAGCTGCAGCCGCAGCCTCGGTGACCACTCTAGCGGCAGCTGCCACAGTCTTCTCAAGGTTTTGCCTATCCTACTCGGGTACTGCAAGGCAGAGCAGGAAGGAGGGTCTGGGATGGTCTTGGCTTTTGGGACTCGGAAGGTAATGGTGTCTCTGACAGAGACGGGGAAGTTGGGAGGAGGCGAGGGTTTAGCAGGGAAGATGAGAGGAATATCAGCAAAGAAGATGAAACAGTCCCCACCACCGTCTCCATGTTTAGAACCCTTCCTCTTCTCGTTCCCTGAAGGAGAGCCAGAAAACAATATTGGCAAGACCCCCCGCTGACAAAAAAATTCCTTATACAGGGAGGACTAACAGCCGGGCAGAGGGGAGTGAGGAGGTGGAGGGTGGTGAAATGCCGTGGGCAAAGTGGTGGTGAGCTGGGTGCAGCGCCCCTCCCCGATGGGGATCCCAGGGGTAGGGATGCTGCCAAGGTGCCATCCAAGGGTGGTGTAATATTCCACTGCAGTCCTCCATTAGCACTGAAATAACCTACAAAGTATAGCAGTCCATTAATTGTATTTATTGAGCACTGACTGTACAGAGCACTGTACTGAGCTGCACTAATAATTATGGTATTTTTTAAGTGCTTACTATGTACCAAGCAGTGTTCTAATTGCTGGGGTAGATGCAAAATAATTAGGTTGGACACAGTCCCTGTCCCACATGGAGCTCCCTGGCTTAATCCCCATTTTACAGATGAGGTAACTGAGACACAGAGAAGTGATGTGACTTGTCCTAGGTCAGATAGCAGACAAGTGACAGAGCTGGGATTAGAACCCAAGTCCTCTGATTCTCTAGACCCTGCTCTTGCCACTAGACCATGCTGCTTCTCTAAGGCTGGTACAAAGCACTTGGAAGGCACATATAATAATAATGATGATGATGGTATTTGTTAAGCACTTACTTTGTGCCAAGCACTCTTCTAAGCGCAGAATAGATACAAGGTAATGAAGTTGTCCCACGTGGGGCTCACAATCTTAATCCCCATTTTACAGATGAGGTAACTCAGGCACAGAGAAGTGAAGGGACTTGCCCAGAGTCACACAGCTGATAAGTGGCGGAGCTGAGATTAGAACCCATGACATCTGACTCCCAAGCCTGGGCTCTTTCCATTGAGCCACGCTGCTTTTCTATGTTACCTAGCCTTTTACCACGGGGCACAAAGCCAGTGAGAGAGAGTCACATGTGTCCCGACCACCTCTGGTTTAGTGGGTGGCTTAAAACCTATGGCTTAATCTTGCAGCAATCTAGTGTGCTCAGTCAGGAGCCTTTTTGAAGACAGGCTTGAGGCCATTCTATGCCAGCAGCATTCAGAAAAGCCATGCGCTCCAAAGAGAAATTGGGAACCAAATGAACTCTGGCATCTCTGCTTGGCTGCTGAGGGTCAGTTGCGGAAATTCAGGTCTGTCCCGGCTCAGAGTTCATAGGCAGTTCTTTCTCTGCTGTTGTTTGCTCTGCAGGCTGATGGCAACGCCTCCCTAAGCTCCAGTGCATTTCCCACTTGTAGGCACTGCAAAATACCCAAATTCTAGCTAAGTTGCTAATATAGCACTGCTGTTTCTTTCTCAGTAATATGTCCTAGATGCACTTCTTTTCACCCCAGCCCTTATAGCTACTCTCTGGGTACAATCAGTCAATCATATTTACTGAGTGCTTACTATATGCAGAGCAGTATACTAAGAACTTGGGAAAAAACAGTGCAACGGAGGGGTTGGGCACGTTTCCTTCCCACAAGGAGCTTACGGTCTAGAGGTGGAAGCAGACTTTAGTATAAATACGTAAGAGAAGCAGTGTGGTCTAGTGGTTAGAGGATGGGTCTGGGAGTTAGAAGGACCTGGATTCTCATCCCAGCTCCACCACTTGTCTGCTCTGTGATCTTTGGAAGTCACTTAATTTCTTAGTGCCTCTCTTTACCTCACCTGTAAAATGAGAATTAAGACTGTGAGCCCCTTGTAGGACAGGGACTATGTCCACCCTGATAAACTTGTAACTATCCCAGCACTTAATATAGTAAGCATTTAAGATATACAATAAAAAAGTACTGTGAGGCTGAGAGTGGGATGAATATCAATTGCTTAAAGGGCATAGATCAAATTGCGTAGGCAACAAAGAAAAAGGGAGAGGGCTTAGAGGAATTGAGGGCTTAGTTGGGGAAGGCCTCTTGGAGGAGATGTGATTTCAGGAGAAGGTGGGAGAATGGCAGTCTATAGTATATGAAAGTGGAGAGGGAGTTCTAGTGTGGAGGGAAGGACATGAGCAAGGGGTTGGTGGTGAGATAGACAAGGTGAGTAATATGCAATAGAGGAGCTAAGTGTGTGGGCTGAGGGTAATAGGAAGTCAGGGCGGTAAGGTAGGGGGGACAAACTGATTGAGAGCTTTAAAGCCGCTGGTAAGGTGGTTGGGCAACTGCTGGAGTTTCTTGAGGAGTGGAGAGATGTGGACTGAATTTTTTTTTTCAAAAAATGATCCATGCAGCATTGTGAAGTATGGACAGGAGTTGGGAGAGAGAGGAAGCAGGGAGGTCAATGAAGAGGCTTATGCAGAAGTCAAGATGGGATGTGATAAGTGGTTGGATCAGCATAGTAGCAGTTTGGATAGAGAGAAAAGGGCAGATTTTAATGATTTTGCGAAGGTAGAACTGACAGGATTTGGTGACAGATGGAATATGTGGGTTGAATGAGAGAGATGAGTCGAGGATAATGCCAAGATTATGGACTGATGTGATAGGGAGAATAGTGGCTGTCTACAGTGATGGGAAAGTCTGGGGGAGGACAGGGTTGAGTGGGAAGATGAGGAGTTCTACTTTGGATATGTTTAGTTTGAGGAGTCTGTGGGACATTTGGATAGAGATGTCCTGAAGGCAGGAGGAAATGTGAGATTACAGAGAAGGAGAGTGGTCAAGGCTGGATATGTAGATTTGGGAATCATCTGTGTAGAAATGGTAATGGGGCGAATGAGTTCATCAAGGGAGTTGATGTAGAAGTGGGACACAGAACTGAGCCCAGAACTATGGGAATTAGAGGGTGGGAGGCAGAGGAGGAGCCTGTGAAAGAGACTGAGAAGAAGCCACCAGAGATGAGGAGGACTGGGAAAGGACAGCGTCACTAAAGCCAATGTTAGATAATGTTTCCAGGAGAAGGGGCTGGTCTATAGAGTTGAAGGCAGCTGAGGGGATTAGGATGGAGTAGACTCCATCCTAGCCGGTGTCTTCCTCCTGCCTGGATAGCTGATCCCAGATCTACCCAAGCATGGGCTCTCCCTGCGTCAGTCTATCTTGCAGACATCTAAGTGTATGCTCTTTCTTGAGGGCCAATAGGGGATAGTTCATCTCTCTTCTGAAATGTAATCAATGGCTCCCCATTGTTCCTTTAATACTGATAAAAATAATGGTGTTTGTTAAGCACTTATTATGTGCCAGACACTGTTTTAAGCTCTGAGGTAGATACAAGATAATCGGGTTGGACATAGTCCCTGTCCCATGTAGGGCTCACAGTCTTAATCCCCATTTTACAGGGAACCGAGGCACAGAGAAGTTAAGTGACTTGCCCAGGGTCACAGAGCACATGTGGCAGAGCCAGGATTAGAACCCAAGATCTTCTGACTCCCAGACCTGTGCTTTACCCACTCCGTCATGCTGCTTCTCCTGTGTAAAAGAGCTCTTCACCATTGGTTTTAGGGCTCACTAACAGCTGGCTGCCTCTTCTCTACTTTCTTTCCAGCTACTTCCAAGCTTTTCTTCTTCCCAAACTAATCTCCAGCAGTCTTTCTTTCCCTCCTCCACCCCCCACTCTTCCTGTGTGTCACTGTCTCTACTCTGCTTCTCAACATCCCCATTTCTAATCCAGTGCTTACTCTTTTCTCCTTACCTTTCCTCCATTTTACTAAAAAATGGCCTGTCTTTTTTTTAAAGCCCTTTTAAGAAGTCACCTTCTCCACGAGACATTTCTTAATATGCCTTCTTGGTCATTAGTTAATCATATTTGAGTGCTTATTGCTTGCAGAGCACTATACTAAATGCTTGGGGGAATACAGTATAACAGAAATGGTAGACATGTTCCCTGCCTACACCGAGTGGTCATATGTCATCTCTTCCTCTCAGCACTCCTGTGCACTTCTCTAGCTTATTTTTTTATTAATTCATTTACCCACTTGGATTATATTTGTTCCTTTCTAAATATGTACCTTACTCACTAGATTGTAAGCTTCTCAAGGTCAGGGATTGTACTTTAAATTCTTTCTGTTTGTTCCCTAAGGGCTGCAGATAGGGCTGTGCACACAGTGGCCTGGTTCAATGGACAGTCATCTTGAGAGGCATCATTATCAGTCACATTATCAGCCCAGATCAATCAAGGAATCATGTGTGGATTTTCAGCCAGCATTGTAGAGTGGGTTCTTGGAAAAGGGACAGAAGCTTCTTAGGACATTCATTCCTAAACAATGCCGTGATCCTTGAATGGCAGTTGGTGTCTCAACTGAGTTAATCGAAAGCCCTGCAAACCCACTGTGGTCTATCAGTATCATTTGGAGAAACCCGGCAAATATGTTTGTCGTTTGTACCCAAGTTGCAGCATTGTCTGAGGGATATTTTTAGTCAGTCAGTCGTATTTATTGAGTACTTAGTGTGTGCAGAGCATTTTTCTGAGAACTTTGGAACATACACTGTAAAAGACACATTCCCTACCCACAACGAGTTTATAGACTAGAGGGGGAGACAGACAATATAAATCAAATTACAGATATGTACATAAGCGCTGTGGGGCTGGGAGGGGGGATGAATAAAGGAAACGAGTCAAGGCGATGCAGAAGGGAGTGTGGGAAGGCCTTAGTCCGGGGAGGCCTCTTGGAAATGTGCCGTTTAGATCACTGAAACCATCTTGTGTGATTAAAATTCGTATATGCTACTTTCAACATTGATCCCAGGAAAGAGATGAGACCCTGATGGTTGGGTTTCACCCCACTCTACCTGGCCAGTGAGCCCGAGATAGAGCAAAAGATGTATTTTCTCACTGAATGCTTTGTGATGCCATTTCACATTCTGTACTCGTGTAGCATTTTGGCACCCAAGTTTCCACCCCCTCATCAACTGAGAGAATCAGTGTGATTATAACAGAGGCTCATTGTAGATACTGTCCTAAGGGTGAGCATTGCTGAGAAATTACAGTGTTGGATTTTTACCTTGGCAAACTTAGTCGAGAAGAGGCAAAACATCCCAAGGTACTTACCAGCCCCCTTAACAGTAGTAACACTATTTTCATATGGTTTAATTAGCACAGGCACCAATATTTTATAAGAAAATAAATTAAATGTCTGGGTTGCAGTTCCTGGAAGATTTTACACTTGCTCATTATTTTGGACTTATTCAACTAAGAAAAATAGCAAAGAGTGAGACACCTTCCAGTAAGCTATATGGGCGGAAATGATGACCGTGTTAAATCAACTTTTTCATTGTAAACATATCCGATTATGACATTATTAACGATTTTGGTAAGCACTCATTAAAGGTGGCATCATTTAATGGGCTTATGTGACTTTTTTTTAAATCTTTGTTAAAATACATCAGCTGTAATTTTTTTTTGCAATCTTGTACTTTTCCGTGCAGGCCCTTCTTAATTCTTTGCCTACTCTCCTAGCGATTAGGAAACTTTTCATGTGCAGTGGACTTTGAATGTCAGAGCTTTCAGGTGATAGAAGTAGAGTAACTCATTCAGGAGGTAGACTGAAAATTTGAAATTTTGCGTGGGGCACACACTCCAGAGGACTGCAGTGAAAGCAAGTGTCAATCATTTGGAAGACTTGATGTGAGAGAGAAAGAAAAATAACTTGGGAAGAAAAAATGGGACTCTTTCTTGGTTTTGTAATGTCAATATTAAAGGCTTGAAAGAGAAAAATATATTCTAGAATCTTGAGAAAGTGCTGATTTGGTTTCATGAGCCAAGGAGGTGGACTTCTTCCCCCTGATATGTGGCTGCACAAATAATCATGATGATAATAACTGTGGTATGGGTGGCATAGTTGATAGAGCATGGGTCTGAGGGTCAGAAGGAGCTGGGTTCTAATCCTGATCTGCCACATGTCTGCTGTGTCACCTTAGGCAAGTCAATTCACTTCTCTGTGTCTGTTACCTCACCTGCGAAATGGGGATTAAGACTGTGAGCCCCAAGTGGGACAGGGACTGTGTCCAACCTGCTTAACTTGTATCTACCCCAGTGCTTAGAATACTGCTTTGGCATATTGTAAGTGCTTAAGAAGTTCCATAATTATTATTAATTATCATTTTGTGAGAAGCACTGTATTGGGGTAGGTACAAGATGATCAGGTCACACAAAGGGCTCGCAGTGTAGAAGGGAGAAGAAGTAATGAATTCTAACTTTGCAGATGAGGGAACTAAGGCACAGAGAAGCTAAGGCTTGCCCAGGGTCACACAGCAGGTGAGTGGCAGAACTGACATTAGAACCCAGGTCCTCCGGTTCCCAGTTACGTTCTCTATCTGCTAGGCCATCCTGCTTCTCGGTGTTTCGGTTCGCTGGGTGTCATTCATATTAGCTTGACGATCTGATTACTTTTTTCAACAAAAGGGCTGTCTCTTTCCCAGGGGTAAGGTTTTCAAGACTTTGTTCATTTTGCCTCCTTAGGTGCATTCTCTGGATCTAGGCTGTGGCCAATTGGCTTTTATCTTTTATCTTTCTCTTCCTTTTTCATTTAATTTTGTAGACAGAAACTGTGTGGGATGAGATGGCTCCAAAATTGGCCAGAGGGAACTCTGAATTTATGACTTACCTGCTTAGACAAGAAGGCTCCTCTCCCTGTTTGGTTGGTAACATCATGAAAGGCAGCATTCATTGCTTCTTGTTTTTGTTTTTCTAAAAGAGGAACTAGAGGGGAGGATTAAGCTCTTGGCAAATGATAGTCCATAAACTAAAAGATGGTGCCAGACCATTGGTTGGATTAACAACAGTGCTGGGCTCATTGCATAATATGTAACAGATAGTCTCCTGGTGAAATGAAAGTAGGCTTAGACCTGCAGGGATTGAGTTCCACGAGGTTTCAGTTAGCCGTGTGCAGGGATGGGTGTACTGAACAAAGCACATCTGGTGCAATTTGGGTTTTGGGCCAGGCACAGGTTTGGAGCAGGGCTTGTGGTGGCGATAGTCAGGGCCCCTTCTGGCAGTGGTTTGAAGCACCTTTTAGTGGCCCAGAGTTTTCTCGGACCTTCACAGGGTTTGGGATTCTGAGTGCCTCTAGGGACCTGCTCCTAATAATAATAATGATAATAAATTAATAATAAATATTATATAAATGTAATAAATAGGTAAATATAAAAACAGGTAAATAAATAATAAATAGGTACCAGGCCTACCAACTCAGTTACATTGTGCTCTCCCAAGAGCTTAGTACAGTGCTTTGCACACAAGCGCTCAATAAATACACTGATTGATTTAAGTTCTTTCTGTGTGCTAAGCACTGAAGTAGCTACAATAGAAGGAGATTGTATATAGTTCCTGCCTCACAAAGGGCTTGTAGTCTAAGGGAGAGCCAAAACAGGT
Organism: Ornithorhynchus anatinus; assembly: GCF_004115215.2. Lineage (NCBI taxonomy): Eukaryota > Metazoa > Chordata > Mammalia > Monotremata > Ornithorhynchidae > Ornithorhynchus > Ornithorhynchus anatinus. The sequence goes on along the minus strand of NC_041728.1, from coordinate 14,339,131 downwards.
ATCTTATCCCCATTTTTAATGATGAGGAAATTGAGGCAGAGACAATCAGTTAATCAATGGTATTTGAGTGCTTGCTCTGTGCAGGGCACTCTACTAAGCACTTGGGAGAGTACAATAAAACTGAGTTGGTAGGCACGTTCCCTGCCCACAAAGAAAGATGAACCAGGTAGAACCAGGTAGAACCCCTGAAATAGGGGAGAGTTTCACTAGTCTCGGTATCTTCTCTGTTCTCAGGGGACTTTCTGTACAGGGGCGGCTCCCTGAGGCTGACCTTTGACTAAGCGGTTGTGTTTGTAAGAAACTCATTGGGTGTTTAGAGCATGTTCACTTGCTGTGATCCTGGCCTTGAAGCAGGTGTTGGTTGGGCTCATTCACATTTCCGGAACAATCAGGTTGATGATTCGTACATGAATCCATAGCAAATAGCATCAGTTTAAGAAGCGATGTTGTCCAAACCTCTAGAAAAATGGTGGGGTAAAAATGTTGCCACTTGTGGTTTTATGAATTATTTCCTTTTTACCTGGCTACGTCTGTTGAATTCTTTTTTGCAGTCTAGAGTGGAGTGCCTCACTTTATCAAAATTTAAACCTGCACGGATAGTACACCGCTAGTCCACCTTCACAGTAGTCGTCCCTCACAAATGGAGTGACCATTTGCCCGGTGTCCCACCACAGTCTTGCTTTCAGCTGGTCTTGGTAGGAGTTGGCAAAGTGAAGACTGTGATTCTTGAGTGTCGTTAATATTCCCCCTTACTCCCTAAACAATGGCAGTTCCCCTTCATGGCAGTCATTCTAACAAAACATTAGTTCCTCTATAATAATAAATTCTTCTGCCCACTGGATCTTGGATTCCCAGCCATTAGTGCGAAACAGGATTGTTTATGCATACAATTAGTTCCACACAGTTTATCATTGGACAGCCTCTTTTCGGTGAGGGAAATTTCTCCATTTCTCCAATTACCAGGCAGTAGTGATTTTTTCTTCTGGAAATGTAATCCCCATGATCAGCAAAGTATTAGTGTTCTACCAATTAAAATTTTCTTTTACTAAATACCATGTAGTCCTTGAGACATTTGGAAAAAAGTACTTCTTATGGTCTTTAAAAGTGGGAGGGCAGAGTTGTGGTGGTTTTCCTCTAATAAAGCAGGAAACAATCTAGGTATAATTTTGAAAATTTAGGGTCAAAGCTTTAATCACAGTATAATTCAACATAAGGCAGTATTTATCACAGTCATTTATAACATCAAAATCTGTGTGAACATTTCCTTTTATCCTTCAGCTTTCTGCTTCCTCTCACCCTGCACTCTGCACACCTCCCGCTCCATCCCACCTCACCCACTCACCAATTTGAACAACCCCTGGATCTCATTATCACTTGTAAATTTGTAACCTCAGCAACTCTGAAATCCTGCCCTATGATCTCAACCCCCTTACTGCTTCCTCTCCCTTTGCCACCCCAAAAACAGTTTTCTCCTCACAAAAAAAACTTCCAATCTCCTGACCCCCTACCTCCACTTATCCCAGGTCATCATGCCCCATTCTGACTCTCTACCCAACCTCCCATATCTTGATGCACGCATCCACACTCAGAATAGTACAAAACTCATCTCGCTCACCCCTAACAATTCCCCTCCACCAATATCACACCACCAGCCCTCAGGCTTGGATCCCTCTAAAGTACCCTTCCTCGGCTCTTATGCTTGTGCTACGGAGTGCTGTAGATGGAAATCCAGTCACCAGGCAAATTTCGGCTCCTTCAAAATAATTGGTACCTGTTATAATTCTGTTGTTTCTTCTGCAGAGTAGCATTACTCCTCTTTCATCGTCCATTGCATTTGCAGAGGGCTCTCTGTTCTCCCCCCTTATCAGCTCCCATTCCCCTTGCTCCTGCCAATTATTCCAGTCGTTAAACTTCCTACTGAAACCCCCAGTGCTCTCACTTCCCTTCTCTGCTTGCCTCCAATGACCCAACCAACTGTATCAAAATTCTCACTTGTGAACTCTCACAGTCTCCTTATTGTGTTTACCAATTCCTTCCACGATAGTATCAATGCTCTCTTCCTTCTCGGCTGTCACTTGAGAGGAGCTGTCCTGCCTGCTTTCAGAATTTACCTCCTTCACCCCTGATCCCATCTATTCCCACCTACTAAAAATACTGATCCCCACTCTTCTTCCCTCCCTGTAGCCACCTTCAACCATTCAGTCCCCTATGGTTCCTTCCCCTTTACCATCAATCAATTGTATTTACTGAATAGTTACTGTGAGCGGATCTCTCTGAAAAGTATTTGGGAGCGTACTGTATAACAGTGTTGGTAGACACATTCCCGGCCCACAGGGAAAGCACATACTCACATCTCCCCTTTTCCCAAACACCCATCTTTGGATTCCCATCTCCTCTCCCCTCCTTTCCTATCCAAGTGCTTCAGAAAGGTTGTATACACCTACTGTTCCACTTCCTCTCCTCGAACTCCCTTCTTGACCCCCTATAGTCCATTTTCTGCCACCTTCTATCCAGTAAGACTACTCCCTTTAAGGTCACCAGGACTTTCTCCTTGCCAAATTTAAGGGTCTCTATTTTAATTCTCCTCTACCTCTAGGAGTGTGGGCTGTCCCTTTATGGTGGAAACATGATCTAACTTGGATTTTACAGTCAGAGTTCTCTCCTGATTCTCCTCTTCCCTGTCTGGATGATCCTTCCCAATCTCTTTTGCCAGCCCTTCTTCGGCTTCCCATCTCCTCACTGTGGATGATCTCTTAAGGCTCTGTTCTGGGTCTGTCATCTCTTCTCATCTTACACCTACTTGCTCCAGAAGCTCACCTGTTCCTGTGATGTCACCTACCATCCTCTATGCAGATGACTCCCAAATCTACCATACTAGCCCCCAATTTTCTTTTTCTCGGCAATCTCACGTTTCCTCCAGCATCCAGTGATGCCTCAGTCACACATCAGGCTAAATATGTCTAAAAGAGTATACTTCATCCTCCCTCTCCTCCACCTAATTTTCCCATAACAGTTGATCTCTGCCCCCTTTCCACCTTTCCCATCTCAGAAGCCTGCTACCTTGCCATTATCCTTGACCCTCCCCTCTCTTTTAGGTATTCATTCTGTAATAATAATAAGTGCCAGGCACTGTACTAAGTGTTGGGGTAGATATAAGCACATTGGGCTCACAGTCTCAATCCCCATTTTACAGATGAGTCAACTGAGACACAGAGAAGTTATGTGACTTACCCAAGGTCACAAAGTAGACAAGTGGCAGAGCCCGAATTAGAACCCACAGCCTTCTGATTCCCAGGCCTGTGTCCAGATCCTGTCAGGATTTCCTCCATAACATTTTCAGGATTATTATTGTTGTTGTTATTGTATTTAAGTGTCAACTATGTGACAAGCACTGTTCTAAGCACTGGAATAGATACAACTGGTTTGGGTACAGTTCACATCCCATGTGGGGCTCACAGTCTAGGAGGGAGAACAGGTATTGAATCCCCATTTTACAGTTGATAAATGGAGGCACAGAAAAGTTAAGCGACTTGTCCAAGGTCACACAGCAAGTAAGCATAGAGAAATGAAGTGACATGCCCAGGGTAACACAGCAAGCAATTAGCAGAGCTGAGATTAGAACCCAGGTCCTCTGACTCCCAAGTCCATGCTGCTTCTAAGGATCTTCCCTTTCCCCTCCAAACGAAATAGCCACCACACTGATCCAGCACTTGTCATATCCTGCTTCGAGTGCTGCATCAGGTTCCTTGCTGACCTCCCAGCCTCCTGTCTCTCTCTTCTCCAGTCCTTACTTTACTTTGCAGCCCAGATCATTAAGATCATTCTGCACAAGTCTCCCCACTCCTCAAAATCCTCCAATGTTTACCCCTTCCTCTCACTTGATGAACCCTTGGCTTTCAGGTACTCATTTACCACTTTCTCAATCCTGTGTACTCTTCTCTACTCCCACTCCACCTCTCATTCTCTGACCCTCTCAAGCTCACCTACTCTTTGTGCCTGAGAATCAGAAGACCTGGGTTCTAATCCTGGCCCTACCGCATGTCGACTGTGTGACTTTGGGCAAGTCCCTTAACTTCTCTGTACCTCAGTTTCTTCATCTGTAAAAGGGAGACTAGCAGTTCTCCCTCCTCTTTAGATTGTGAGCCCCATGTGAGTCAGGAACTGTACCCAATCTTGATATACTTTATCTATTCCAGTGCTCAGTATAGTCCTTGGCAGATAGTAAGTGCTTAACAAATACCACAAATGCTGTTATTGAAGTGTAACAGAGTTTATTGCACTCTTTTATTACTGGGATGAATCTGTAGCTATAAAGATTTTTTTCAGTGGTTGAGATGATATTTATTAGCACAGAAGCCTTTTCACCTCTATAAGGCCTGGAGCAAAATTTAGATCTTGGTTCACATTTGTTTAGTATTTATATAACAAGCAATCCATTCAGGAGGAATTTAGGCAGGGAATGGTAAAGATGTGTAACGATGTTTTCTTTATCTGTTGCCTCATATTCATTTTAAGAATAATTCATGGATATATAGTATTTTCTCAGGAGCTCAAGACATAACATTGGTTGTCAGTCTGACGCTCGGCACCTCCCAGATCTCCAATAATCCAAATTCCCTTCGGATCCTCAGGACAAACAAGTGTAAAATCAATGAGGGCTTTGTTCAGTAGATGAATTTAGTTGTGTGTTGGGCTGATGTTTACGGATGTTTGGCACATGGAGTAGGAAGAGATCATTGTTTAGTTTACCAGTCCCATGAGGTTTTATGGCTTTTCTGCATTTTCCTACTTGTATTGTTTGTTGAGTCATAGACTTACAGTTGGAAGGGGCTTTGAGAGATCAGTTGGCTCAGCGTGGCCTACTGGAAAGAGCATGGACCTGGGAGTCAGGGGACCTGGGTTCTAATCCCAGCTCTCCCACTTTCCTGGTATGTGACTTTGGGCAAGTCCCTTAACTTCTCTGTGCCCCAAGATGCTCATGTGGGACAAGGACTCTTTTTGACCTGTAAGTTATACCTATTCCAGTACTTAGTACGGTGTTTAGCACATAGTAAGTGCTTAGCAAATAATAATATTATTATGTTTATTATTCAGCCTCCCACCTCCAGACAAATGTATAACCCATTCAGGAGAAATTGGAGTAATGTCTTCACAATCGCTCTTGGTTAGTTTTTCAAGTATGTTATCATCTCTACACAGTTAAGTATTTACTATGTGTAAAGCACATTTCTAAACTCTGGAGTAGATACAAGTTAATCAGGTTGAAAACAGTACCTGTCTCACATGGGGTTCAAAGTCTAAGTAAAAGGGATGATTATTATTATTATTATTAATATTATTATAGCATGGGCCTGGGTGTCAGAAGTTAAGCCCATCTTTGCTATTTGCTGTGTGACCTTGGGCAAAGTTATGTAACTTATCTGTGCCTCAATTACCTCATCTGTAAAATGGGGATTAAGACTGTGAGTCTCATGTTGGACAGGTACTGTGGGTAAGTGCTCAATAAATATAATAATCGTATTTGTTAAGCACTTACTAAGCTTCTAAGCACTGGGGGTGGATACAAGGTAATCAGATTGTCCCACGTGGGGCTCACAGTCTTAATCCCCATTTTACAGATGAGTCACACAGTTGACAACTGGCGGAGCTGGGATTAGAACCCACGACCTCTTACTCCCAAGATCGTGCTCTTTCCACTGAGCCATGCCGCTTCCAATAAATACGATTGAATAAATGAATGAATGAACCTGATTTTTTATATCCACCCCAGCACTTAAACCAGTGCCTGACACATAGTAAACACTTAACAAAAACCATTATGATTATTGTTGTTCTTCTTATTCTACGTAAGCACTGACTAAGTGTCAAATACTTTGCAGCACCGGGAGAGATCCAGGATGATTAAATTGGACATAGCCCCTGTCCCACATGGAGCTCACAGTCTCTCCTTCAAGGAGTTCATCCTTTTGGCCAAGTCTCTCCTGCATTCATTTAAGCTTTTTCCTTGCGTTCTGCTGCTGTAGACATGAAAGGCAAACTGTTTCAACAACAAAAGAAATCCTTGTTATATTAGAAGACTCTTTTGCCTTCTTGATGCTAAACCGTACTAACTCCTATCACTTTTCCTTTTTGCACCTGTTTTTCACAAGAATTTAAGGAAGACCATATTTGGTCAAATCAGTGGCCACTCTCTTGCAGTCTTCCATCTCCTACGGGGCTTCAGAGTGCTCCTCCTCCCTCCCCCCCCAGGGGTTAGCTGTGGACCACCTACCTTCCCTTATTTTTCCTTCCACATTCATAACTGTCTTCTTGTGATCCATTTTGGGTTTACTTTCTTAGAAAAGAGGCTTAGGTGTTTGGAGCACCCTTGATGTCTGAGCCAGCCCTATGAAGGAATCCAATGTTCACCCACTGGGATGAGGGATGAGAAAATGTGCCCTATTGTATTTCTAAGCAAGTGGAGTAGAGGGGCCTGTTGCCCAGTGACATTCTTTGCCCCAGGTCTCTGTCAGCAGCAACATCTTTAGTGAAGAGGAGGTGTAGCTTAATTTTCCAGGCAAACTTTACTCAGAAGCTGCCACCATGAATTCAAAGTAAATTCTTCTTTTGGGATTAGTTGAGGATTAGTCTCTGTAGGTCTTCAGTCTCTATAGGCCTTCACTGAATTCACATATTAAGGTTTTTTTTTAAATTACTTGTAGTATTTAAATGTTCACTCTTGCCAAGCACTGTGCTAAGCTCTGGGGTAGATAAAATACAGTCAGAGTGGGTAAACACAGTCCCTGTCCCATGTCTCACAGTTTAAGAGGGAGGGAGCAGAGGCATTCCATCCCCATTTCACAGATGAGATACCTGAGACTCAGAGAAGGGTAAGGGAATTGTCCAAAGTAACACAGCAGGAAAGTGACAAGAGGTAGGATGAGAACCCAGGTTTTCTGATTCTAATCTGGTGCCCCTTCCAATTAGACTGTAAGCCTGTCGATTAGACTGTAAGCCCATCAAAGGGCAGGGACTGTCTCTGTTACTGATTTGTACATTCCAAGGGCTTAGTATAGTGCTCTGCACATAGTAAGCGCTCAATAAATACTATTGAATGAATGAATGAGGCAATGCTGCTTTGGGAATTCTCAGCTCAACAGAGTATTTTGTCCATGGAAATCAATCAGTCAATGGTATTTATTGAGCATTTACTGTATTCAGAGCAGTGTACTAAGAACTTGGAGAAGTACAATACAACAGAGTTGGTAAGCACATTATTGATAGAATAATAACAAACTGATTATTCTTCTAATTTGCATACCCCAAATTCCCCAAATCTCATTTTGAAAATGATGGGCAATCTGGAATTTTTGTATTCAGTTATCCGATCGCAATGATGAACATGATTGGGACTTAGTTATCTTTAGCAAGAAGAGCAGCTCATTTGAAGCTTGAAAGAGTAAGATTCATAACAGCTGTTTAGTTTCTATCATTCTTAAACATCAACATTTCCTCTCCCTTGCCTCCTGCTCTCCGTCACTCAGGATTGATGCAGGTCATAGGCAAGAGTTTCACAAATATTAAATATCCAGTGCTTGTTTCTCGTTATTGCACAATTCACAGAAGGTTTTTAGTATGTGAGCCAACGATGATGATGGCTAATAAAGTTTTATTAAGAGGTTACATCCAGATCTATTTTGAAGTATTATAATTACACATTTGAACTGCTTTGCTAAAATAGGAAACTTCAGAAAAAAGCAACTTACTAGAGAACAAACAAAACAGCTCTTTAAAAGAGCTATATGATGAGCCAAATTAATGCAGCATATTGTCATCAGAGAAAAATATGTTTGGTGAAATATAACTGACCAACTAGAGGGAACCAGTCAATTTTCTGGTAAGATGACTGTGTTTCAAAATGAAGAGAAATATTCTAAGTAGCTAAGAAATGGAACTATATTACTTTGACACTGGACAGGGACTATCTAAAAAGTGTCTCCTCTAGGGGTTTCTTTCATTATTATTGAGGTAGTAGTGAATCAGAAGCTCACTAAGTCAGGGCAGGTGCCAGCATTAGGAGACATGAGGGTGGCGATCAATAATCGGAATTAAATCAAATCAGTGGTATTTATCCCAGCTCTGCCACTTGTCAGCTGTGTGACTGTGGGCAAGTCATTTAACTTCTCTGTGCCTCAGTTACCTCATCTGTAAAATGGGGATTAAGACTGTGAGCCCCACGTGGAACAACCTGATTCCCTTGTGTTTACCTCAGCGTTTAGAATAGTACTCGGCACATAGTAAGCGTTTAACAAATACCGACATTATTATTAAGCATTTATTGGGTGCAAGGCTCAGTACTAATCACTTGGGAGAGAACAGTGAAATTTGTAGACACAATACCATCCCTGCCCTCGGGGAATCATACAGTCTTGTAGGAGGAGTTTACCAGCTAGCGGGGCACTTCATGGCTTGCATAGTTTGATTGCAGTCAGTTGATGGAATTCATCGAGTACTTACTCTGAGCAGAACATTATACTAAGCTCTGGGAAAGAATACAAAGGTGGGAATTTCATACAGTCCCTATCCCTCAGGAGGTTTACTGTATAGACAAGATCCCTGCCCACAAGTATCTTATAGACGAGACGTCACATGAGATAAATTTCATTTCTACTCAACCAACTCACTTCTTACCTGGCTTAGTCATTCCTGAAGGACTCTGAGCTCCTTTTTATTTGTTTGATTCCTGCATAATACCCAAAGATGCTCTCAGTATTCCAGTTGAGTTCCCTTTTTGCTAGATTTCTCTGTATTTTCATCGGAGGGCAAGTTAGATGGTATTTTAACATATCATTTTGATCCATTCCAGAGATTCGTGCTTGAAAACCACGTTGAAATACAGGCTAACTCAAAAATCACAAAATCAACTATCCGAGAAAGCAATACCAAACAAACCAGCTAAGCACAATTCTTGGAGGAAGCAATCCTTATACTCTCTATGGTTCCCGACCCTTTTCTACTTTGAATTAAATCTTCGGGCTTTAGGTTTTCGAATACCTCCAATAAGAAATTGTACATGGAAAAAAACAGAACATTTAAAAATATGCTGAAATGTGAAGTAATATATGGCATCATAGGATAGCATTCTAGAGCATTTGTTTGACTTAGCCATTTGCCTGTAAGTGGTGAATATGCTATTTTCCATCACTATGTAAATTTGTAAATTATGTCTGCATTTGATCATTGTGGTTTATAGATGCTTAGTTTACCCTCTAGGCCTTTACTCTGCCTTTTTTTTTTTTTTTACCGATTTTCACTTTTTTGTGCTTAGTTTTTTTTTCCTAAGTATTGAGTAATCTGTATTGACACTGACCGACTCTTCACATTGTGTCCTCAGCATTTCTTCCCCTGACCTTACCTGACTCTTTCACTCACCTCTTCGGTTTTCTTTCAAAATCCACATTGCTGACATTCAGAAGTCATAGTATTAATGATAATATTGGTTAAGCGCTTACTGTGTTCCAAGCAGGCCCTGATGACAGCAAAGTTGTATCCCTTAATTGAATTCACACTGAGAACCAAGTATCAGTTGTGTCCTCCAGTGAGTCATGGCTCTTTTTATAAGGTGTGTGTGATGATGGAAAGAAACCCTAATGAGGCCCAGCTCAGAGTTGCCAATGGGGAGGTGCCACACCCAGACCTAAAGCATTTTTCACCCGCCAATAGTAATTAACGTAGAACAGACTGGCATATCTTGACCCTGTCTCCTGCCATGTGAGCTAACATTTCAAGCCATGTTGACCACAGACGCACACCACACACACAAGCCTAAATTTCCCCTTCCTCTTGCCCTTCGTCAAGGAATTAGGCGATTGGATTTGCTAATCGTGCAGCATGCCAGGTTTTTATCGTCTTGTGCTAGTGTTTATCTGTAGAGTTGGAAGCACTAGATGAGCTGAGTTGAGCCTTGCCGAGTTGGCCCAAGCTGTTATCACTTAAATGGCTAAAATATTCATAATAACATAGTTTTTATGGTGGCGGAAGCCAAATCTGGAGATTGGGTACAAATACAATTGTCAGTGATTCCTGATGAAGCCAATAAGGCACCACTTTTAATAGAATTTGTTAAGAGCGCTCTCTGGATGCTCATTTTGACTTGGAAGATGTACTAGATTCAAGAGAGGCACAAGTCAGTTGCCTAAGCACAGAGTTCTCACTCTCCATCTCTCGTCCACCAGCCTTGCCCCCATCAGAGCATTTATGTACATATAGTTATAGTCTCTTGCTTCCCCCTACCTGTCATTTCTTCTAGTGTCGCCCTCCTTTAGTTCCTTGAGGTCAGGGGTTATATCTACTAACTCTACCGTACTCTCCCAAGTGCTTAGTTCAGTGCTCTGCACAGAGAAAGTGCTCAATGAGTACTTAGTCAATCACGAGTGGACAGGGTTCACATCCCTCATGGGGCTCACAGTCTTCATCCTCATTTTACAGATGAGGTAATTGAGCCACAGAGAAGGTAGGTGACTTGCCCAGGGTCATACAGCAGACAAGTATAGAACTGGGATTAGAAGTCAGTTCCTCTGACTCCCAAGCATATGCTCTTTCCGCTAGACCTTGTGTTTCCTGTCCCTTTGCTTCCCTTCTCCCTTGACCTCTTGCTGCTCTGCTTCCCTTTCTCAATCTCTCTCCCTTTCTCCCCCTTTCTCATCTCCTTTTTTCTCCTTCATTCACATCCCACACTCCCCCTTCCTCTCCTCTTTACCCCTTTCTGCTCCATCCTCTTCTCTCTCTTTTCATTCTCTCCCTCTTTTGTCCCCCGCTCCTCCTTTTTCCTGATGATAGGCATGTGTGTAGTTTGGGGGTGGGTGACCTGAGAGAGGAGGAGTGTTCAATCATTCCACCTATTCCTCACTCTTCCCTCCTTCCAGACCCACACATACACTTGGACAGTAAAACCAAGGCTAATCCAAACTGTCCAGCCCATGTTTCCCCACTCGTCAGGAACATCCAGTGGTTGACCCTCCACCTCTGTGACCAACAGAAACTCCTTGCTATTAGCTTTAAAGCACTCAATCACCCTGCCCCCTCCAATCTTACCTCACTGGTTTTCTACTAAAACCCAGTACGTTGACTTGGATCCTCTAGGACCAACCTACTCACTGTATCTTGATCTTGTCTGTCTTACTGCTGACATTTAGTCCATATCCTGCCTCTGGCCTGGAACTTCCTCCCCCTTCATATCTGACAGTCAATCATGCTCCTCACTTTCAAAGCCTTACTAAAAGCTCAGCTCCTCCAAGAGGACTTTCCCAGCTAAGCCCTCATTTCCTCTTCCCCCACTCCCTTCTGCATTCTGCTCGCACTTGAATTTGTACACTTTATTCACCCCACCCTCAGTCCCACTGAACCTAGGTATATATTTTATTTATTTTAAATACATATCATGTATGTAATATATTTTAGTGTCTGTCTCCCCACTCTAAATTGTAGATTCCTTGAGAGCAGGGATCATTTTTACTAAGTACTGTACTCTCCAAAGTGTTTAGTACAGTATTCTGCACAGAGAAAGTGCTTGATGAATACTTTGATTGAACGAATGACATATTTTTTGCCACAAGGAGCTGACACAGTAATTGGTGAAACAGCCCTGAACATATTCACGAATCAAGTAAATTATTAAATGGACCATAGTATAAATACATATTTGTAGTATAAATATAGGTGTGATTAGAGAGGTAGAGGGCCTAGTGGAAAGAACAATAGCCTGGGAGTCAGAAGACATGGGTTCTCATCCCAGCTCCACTACTCGTCTGCTCTTTGACCTTGGGCAAATCATTGAACTTTTCTGTGCCTCAGTTACCTCATCTGTAAAATGGGGATAAAGACATGAGCCAATGTAGGACAGGGACTGGATCAAATCCAATTATTTTACATCTCCCCCAGCATTTAGTACAGTGCCTGGCATATAGTAAGTGCTTATCAAATACCATGAAAAATGAGGCTGGGCATATAAAAATATATAAAAGCTAAGGATGGCTGTATTGTTGGATTGATCTGACTTGTGATTTTGGTAATTAATCATCAAGGCCTGATTGGAGGAAGTAGAATTTTAGGAGACTTTTGAATATGGGGTGAGCTGTGAGGAAGTGGAATTTTAGGAGGCTTTTGCGTATGGAGTGAGCTGTGGGCATTGGGGAAGGAGAGAGTCTCTAGCTCTAAGTGAATTGAGTGTTGGCTTTGTTTTCCAAGGCAAATGTTAAGTCTATTTAATGCAAAATTCACTGAAGTTATAGATGTAAAATTGATGATAAAAGAAGTATCGAAACACTGGCATTGATTTCCTGGGGTTGGGGTTGGGGGATTAAAAGCAGTCTGACCTTATACTGAACTCTTCGTTGAATTTAACAGAACAATATAAAAACTAGATGAGGGAACATGCTGAGGCTAGCCAAAATACCTTCCAAATCAAGCTCTAGTTGGTTTGCCCGTGAAGTGCCGTTTGTTTACTGTATATTCTGAGAAATAACTCTCATGACTTACCAAGTTAAGATCCTTAAGTCCCTGGTCATTGAAAAGGAACAAATTTACTTTTATTTTTCCATAATCTGCTCAGGCAGGTATAGCTCCTAAGAATGCAGGCGTGGAGGGAGAGAGTGCCACATCCTTCAGTGCACCGGGCCAACCCCAGATCAAACTTGAGAGTCCCCTAGCAAACCTGGCATTCCTCAGCATTCTGTGGTCCGGACTGGACTCCAGACCCCAAGACAGTTTCTTAAACAAAATGACAATTGGCTAGTAAACCACCGTTAATCCTGGACCCGCCTTAATGTGCTGTTAAAATTAAGTTGTTGTTCAGAGCTCAATGTCCCCTCCCAATCCCTGGTCCAAATCCTAGAAAGCATCTGTCAATCAAGGGATGACTCCTGGCTAATCTAAAGTCACACACAAGCATGCGGCCAGAGGTCTGTGGCTGACAGACTCACACAATAAATACCACAATATGACGTTAAAGGAAACTGTTTGCCACTGTCCCCCACCCTTGAAATTGAGTGAAAAGGGAACTTGACACATTTGCACAGTTATCGAATACTTGGTTCCTTGGGGTTTCTCTTTTAATATGAGTATTGGCCGTGTCCCATGCAGACCCCACTGTCATTTCTGAAGCTTAATGCCACTTTTCTCCAAATGGGAGTCTCAATTGTTCTCAACCGCCGGAGGCTTCGGGCCTTGAAAAAAACCAAATTCCCAGGATCCAAGAGCCAGTGTATTTTTAAATGTACAGGCTGGTTTCGTTTTCACTGTTCATTGCAGGACAACAGATTGTAACTAGATCGATTTGCGCACAACTGTTCCTTTATTAATCATCCAAGCAAGTAATGTTCACAGTGATGTAGATTTAGAATTTGACTCAGAAATGTGCTATGGTCCAATTTTCTATTGGTTTACATTTATGAAACTAAGTGAAAGAGAGAGTTGAGGCTGAGTCGCTGATCTATGGAAAGCAACATGCTATTTTTTAAAAATTTATTCATGGTATTGGTTAAGCACTTGCAATGTGTAATCACTTAACAAGGTAATTGGGTGGGACACAGTCCCTGACCCACATGAGGCTCATAGTCAAGTAGGAGGGAGAACTGGTATTGAATCCCCATTTAACAGTTGAGGAAACTGAGACACAGAGAAAATTGAGCTTTACGTAAGGTCACACAACAGCCAAGATGTGGAACTAGGATTAGGACTAAGATTAGAACCCAGGTCCTCTGGTTCCCAGAGCTGTGCTTTATCCAGGAGGCCACACTGATTCCCATGCTGTTAAAGCACCTAGGGGCTTGCGTTATTCATTCATTCAATAGTATTTATTGAGCTCTTACTATGTGCAGAGCACTGTACTAAGCGCTTGGAATGTACAAATTGGTAACAGATAGAGACAGTCCCTGCCCTCTGACGGGCTTACAGTCTAATCAACTGTATCTATCCATGTTTTCTATCCACACTTTCCAAATTCACCACATAAATTCACTGGTCACAATGTTGTTGCCGACTCAACTATTGTTATGAGCTTGGGCCATCTGTGAAATTCACCAAAAGTGAATTTGGATCATCCACAATATAGCTACCATGACTTTCTTTTAAGCAAAGCAACTCACAAGAAGTGTCACCCTTTCCATGACTCTATCTGTACTAAAGAATAGTATACTTATCTGATGTTTTCCAGCATGCTTGAGAAACCATAAAACTGGTAATTGGTTGAACATCTCTGAATCAGAGTGGTTTTACTGTTACTTGGAATGCAGTTATAGTTAAAGATTAAAACAGAATAAGCTGTTTCCTTGTTTTTTCCCCCTCCACTATCCTGAAAGTCTAACAATCACACATTTCCCCCCAAAAACTGTTCTCCTTATCCTCAGCTATGTTTTTAGCAATTTATTTAGGAGACAAGTGTGCAGCATGAGGAATACCATTGTGAATGAGGAGAGAAATTCCAGATATGTTGAGGGATCAGGAAGTGATGTACTAGTCAGATTTCTTCCTAGCCAGCCCTCAGAGAAGGTGGTGCCCTCATTTATTCTTGCATGTAAACAAGCTCCACACTCTCTGTGAACAGAGAAGCAGTGAGATACAGTGGAAAGAGCATAAGTGTGGAAAGAGACCTGGCTTGGAATCTGGACTCGGCCACTTGCCAGCTGTGTGACATTGAGCAAGTCACTTAACTTCTCAGTGCTTCGATTTCCTCACCTGTAAAATGGAGACGAGACCACTTCTTCCTCCTAGTTAGACTGTGTGCCCGATGAGGAACTGAGGCTGTATCCTATCTGATTACCTTCTACCTAGCCCAGTGCTTGGGACAAAGCTTGGCACCTAAATTGTTGTATTGTACTTTATTGTTATATTGTACTCTCCCAAGCTCTTAGCACAGTGCTTTGCACAGAGTAAGTGCTCAGTAAATATGATTGAATGAGAATAAGTACTTAAATTTTTATTATTATTATTGTCATTATTGTTTTGATTGTCCCACACCCTGTAGAACTCTCTGTGGTCCTCTACCTTCTGCGCTCTTTATAGGTAACATCAATTTCTGGGTATCAAGGCATCAGGTCATTCTGGATTCCATGAGCCGTTCTTGAAATAAGGAGGGTGTAGAACTAGGAGGTGGGGGCGGAGAGGAGTGTGGGGAAAAACCATGATTGTCTGGCAGAGTGACAGGTGGAAAGCAGTATTACAGGAGGAATCCAGATGTAACATTCCCCTGCTCCTAGATTAAGAGCCTTGGGTGATACATAAACCAAGCTTCATTTCTGTAAAGAGGGAACCAGTCAGTAAATGCTGTTTATGCCATCCAGGCTAGGGTCTGGGTAAGAAGCCACTGGAATAAATATGACCAAGTGCCTAGGCCAGATTCACCTTCATTAGCCCATCCGAAATTTCCAGTTGCCAGATATCAATCCCCGGGCAGCCAGAAGGTTCAAGCTCGGCTGCAGAGGCGGTCTCTGGTTGACATTTAGGTGGTCTGTTGTTGAATCTCCCAAGGTATATATGAATGCACCTAGTCACATCATGACAATAACCTTTCTAGCAGTAGATCTTTTCATTTATTTCAATTTATATATTTTTTCTGGTTCTCAGGAGTTTCCATGAATAGGGTAGAGTATGAAGCAAGCAATCTACTTTTGTGGCATATCACCATGGGTTATTGGAAACCCAGCTGAACATGCCAATTTGTTACATTTATATCTGGAAACAAAGCTGCCCAAAGAAAAATAGGCATAAAGAGTGGAAAAATCCTAAAAAATCCTATTAGATTTTACAGGTTGGCCCCTTGCTGTGGTAGAATTATTTGCTACAGTATATTTCCAGGGGCTTCATCTGATCCTCATGATACTTTTGCAGCATGCATCTCAAATTCACCACTTGGAAATAGTTCTGTTGTATTATTAATGGATATGTTGACATTTTTGTTCAAGATTAGATAGGAATTCATTTTGGATCTAGAATAAACCCTGACTTTTGTCTTATTTTCTAGTTTGTTTTTTTCAATCTGATTAAAACTTTTGACTGGTATGAAAAACTCCTATATTTAAGGTTATCTGTAGTGATACCTAAACCCTCCACCCAGTGGAATAGGTCTGGTTCCTCTTATGTGGGCTTCATGTAGAGCACATTGGAATGTTAGCATTTGTCTGGGAACAGAGACTAGCTCGTGGAATCTTGTTTCCAAACAGCTGCATACTTGAAACAGTGAATCAACCCTGGAACCCCATAAAATGTGTATGGATCAACGGGTCTTCTTCCTTCATGTCAATTTGCAGTTGAAAGTGGAGTCCGATTCTGTGATGTCTTCAGCACAAACTGTGTCCTATGAAACCAGTTTGCTTTAAATTGGCTTGAGAAGTAGAATTCTTGTAGACCATAAGCTTCTTGTGGACCAGGAACATGACTGCCAGTTCTGTTATGTAGTGCTCTCCCAAGGGCTTAGGACAGTGCTCTGTACACAGTAAGTGCTTGATAAATACCATTGATTATTCAACATATGGATACCGTTCTAGTTCTTAAATATAAGTGCATTCCATCTTGTTTGTAAATTCCTCTTTTGGAAGCTTGTTTTAATCCCACAGTAGCAAACGTGCTGGTGTCAAGGGGCTCTGTGACAAGCAGCAAGACAGAATTTCCATCCTCAAGGCGTGGTCGCCCAGTGCAAAATGGAAAAAGACCCAAGTTCTGTGTTTTCCTTCCAGTTAGGTGGGAAGGTAAGATGGCCAGTCAAGTGCAAAGGGAAATCTGGCCCCTACTGTTGTCCCACAGGAATTTAAGGTGAGGCTTTCTGTCTCACCTCAGTTAGAATCAGAAAAAAGTAGAGTAGACACCAAATTGAGTTTTTCTGTTTTTCAATAATGCGTTCTTTTTTCTTCTCAAGAGTCGAACCCATGCCACGATCACTGTATTTACTAACATAATTGACTCACTTGTTGCAGAATTTTTCTAACATTTTGGGCTAGTATGAGTCTCATAAAGCTTAAAATTAGGAATAAGGAGGGGGGAAAAACAAAAGAACAGAACAAAGGAAATGAGGGGAGAAGGGAGAGCACTTGAGATGGGGTCTCTGGCTTCTATTGCACACTCCTGAGTGTTGCCTGCATTAAGTGCTCAATGAATGAACACTTCTCTTCTCTCCCCCGCCCCTCCCATCACCCCCCCACCTCCACTGTGGCATTCTCCTCCTCCTCCTCCTTCTCCTCCTCCTATGGTGCCTGTGACTATCACTGCTTATAAGGCTTACAATTATGAAGTGTAAAGCATAATTGTATTTCCTTAAAAATTAGAATGATTCAGGTATCCAGTGGAAGCAATTTTGAGAACAAATACAGTTTTATTTATGGCTTGGTCTCAGTCAAAATAGAGGAATCACTTTGTTGGTCTCATTGAAGTTGGTTTTGGACACAACAGCAATTTCAGAAACCAATCAAAGTACTTAATAATAGTAATTGTAGTATTTGTTAAGAGCTTAATATGTACCAGGCACTGTACGAAGTGCTGGGGAAGATACAAGATCATCGGGTAGAACAGAGTCCCTGTCCCACATAGAGCGCATAGCCTTAACCCCATTTTGCACATTAGGGAACTGAGGCAAAGAGAAGTGAAGTGATTTGCCCAAGGTCACTCAGAAGACAAGTGAAGGAGCTGGGATTAGAACCTATGTCCTCTTACTCCCAAGCCCATGATCTTTCCAGTGGGCCATGCTGCTTCGTTTTCATTCATTCAGTCATTTATTGAGCGCTTACTGTGTGCAAAGCACTTTACTATGTGCTTGTGAGAGTGGAGTATAACAACAAATAGACACATCCTTTCCAGCAATGAGCTCAAAGTCTAGAAGGGGAGACAGACATTAATATAAATAGATAAATTACAGATGTATACATTTGTGCTGTGGCGATGGGAGGGAGGATGAATGAAGGAGCAAATAGAGTGGTGTAGAAGGGAGTGGGAGAAGAGGAGAGGAGGGCTTAGGCAGGGAAGGCTTCTTGGAGGAGTTGTGCCTTCAATAAGACTTTGCAGTGGGGGAAAGCAATTATCTGTCTCATAGGAGGAGGGAGGGCATTCCAGGCTGAGGTAGGATGTGGGTGAGAGGTCGGCAGCAAGATAGATGAGATTGTGGCCCAGTGAGAAGGTTCCTACTTCTCAATAATAATAATAATAATAATAATCATGGTATTTGCTAAGAATTTGCTATGTGCCAGGTACTTTACTAAACACTGGGGAGAGACAAAATAATCTGGTTGTACTGAGCCTTCATAGGTGAACTTCACTGCTAAGTGTCTTCTTTGATAATGGACAACCAAATGAACAATAATACAAAATAAAAAAATTTGAGGGGCTTTCTTCCAGGAACTTTAAAGGAAAAAAAGGAATCCATTGACTTTCACATCATTGTAGACAGCACCAAAATCCTTCCTTCCTTACAAGCAAGCAAACAAACTTAGCATTACCCTTGACTCCTCTCGTTCAACCCACGTATTCATTTTATCATTAAATTCTGGGAATTGAGATACCATTCAGTTGAATAGAATAATCTATTCCAGGACTCCCTCGTTGGAATTCTCAGGTAGAGAGTCTCGGGAAAGATCCTGAGCTCAGTATTTGTTCTCATTAGTCACTCCTCCACATTCTTCATCTGTTTTTTCCTTGGCCTTATGATACCTACTACTGATGGAATTTCTGTGCATGGGTAACTCTACGGACTTTGAACCTGGTTTGAATTATTTGTTTCCTTAGTGCTCATGCTCACAAAGTCTGCTGACTAAATATTTTTGATTGACTGAAAGATTAATGTTTCAGATTTGGTTTTGAGATGGCTCAGGAAATAACTGAAAAACGAAATGGAATAGGACTAATTTGAATTTGAGAATCACAAGTTAAATCAACATTATCCTCTAGACTGTAAGCTTGTTGTGGGCACTCTCCCAAGCCCTTTCGGAGATCACAACTGATCTGCTTCTTGCCAAATCCAATGACCTCTACGCATCCTACTCCTTCTCGACCTCTCTGCTGCCTTGGACACTGTTGACAATCTCCTTCTCCTGGAAACATTATCCAACATCTGCTTCACTGATACTGTCCTCTCCTGGTTCTCCTCTTATCTCTCTCACTCATTCTCAGTCTCTTTCATGACCTCCTCCTCTGCCTTCCATCTCCTATCTGCGGCGGTCCCTCAAGGTTCAGTTTTGGGTCCCTTTCTATTCTCCATCTACACCCACTCCCTTGGAGAACTCATTTATTCACACAGCTTCAACTACCTCCTCTATGTGGATGATTCCCAAATCTACCTCCCCAGCTCTGATCTCTCTCTTTCTCTACAGTCTCACATTTCCTCCTGCCTTCAAGGCACCTCAGCTTGGATGCCCCGCCGTCACCTCAGAGTTAACATCTCTCCTACTACAACCCAGCCCACACACTTCACTCCTCTAATGCTAACCTTTTCACTGTACCTCGATCTCATCTATCTCACTGCGAGGGTCTCACCCACGTCATCCCTCTAGCCTGGAATGTCCTCCCTCTCCATATCCATAGTGGATAGAGCATGGGCCCAGAAGTCAGAAGGTCATGGGTTCTAATTCTGGTTCTGCCACTTGTCTGCTATGTGACCTTGGGCAAGTCACTTCACTTCTCTGTGCCTGTTATCCCGTTTATAAAATGGGGATTGAGCCATTGAGTCCCATGTGGGACAGGGACCGTGTCCAACCCTATTTGCTTGTATCTACCCCAGTGCTTAGTACAGTGCCTGGCACATAGTAACTGCTTAACAAACACCACAATTATCGGTATTATTATATCCGAAAGACATTTACTCTCCCGTCTTTCACAGCCTTATTGAAGGCACATCACCTCTAAGAGGCCTTCCCTAACTAAGCCCTCTTTTCCTCTTCTTCCATTCCCGTCTGCATCACCCTAACTTGCTCCCTTTATTTATCTCTCATCCCAGCCCCATAGAACTTTTGTACATATCTGTAATTTTATTTATATTAATGGCTTTCCCCTATCTAGACTATAAGCTTGTAGGGAGTAGGGAATGTGTCTGTTTATTGTTCTCAAGCACTTAGTACAGTGTTCTGCACATTGGAATCGCTCAGTAAATTTGATTGATTGATTGGTACTACTGGCATATCCCACCCCTGTGATTGTGATAGTTATGTTACCTCCAAGCCTCTTTAGAGAATGAGCCAGGCTTGTGACTCAAGGTAAATGCAATATGTAATCTGACTGTGGTTAAAAGATATACTATAGTTACTGGCATAATTGTTTCCACCATGTAATTGCCTCACCTGATGTTTGAGGAGGAAATGAAAGACTATTTTTGTACCACTTAATTGAAAGGAGTGATAGCCTGTTGGGGGAGGAGGACAAACAAAAAAGGGAAAGTGCATGAACACAGCGAGAGGAGTTAATTCATTAAGATTCTTGTCCAGGGGAGGAGGAGCAGAAGGGTAAGAATGCAAGAAAGAAGGAGTTAATTCATTGAGAGACTACTGTATGCAGCATTTGGGAAAGTGCAATAGATGTAGGGGGTGCAGTTTCAAGTGCCCTCTTACCATCGTCTTTCCTCCCCTCCTTTCCCCCTGCTTCTTTTCTTCTCTTGTTGTTTTCTTAGTGTCCTCCCCTTATCGGTAGACTTAACTCAGACAATAAGCCCCACCCCTGTTTCAGTGTTGCAAAAATCGGATTCAATTATGTGAGTAAATATGGAAATAGTTCTCTTGTAATTCTAATAGTAACCCTTGTTTATACCTACTAGACTGATAACTTCTTGTGGACAGGTAAAGTATCACTTGCCTTGTATACCTCCCAACCAGTCAGGGTGGTAAATGGCACCTAGTGGGCACTCACTAAATACCACCGCTAGTACTTGGATCACCACATGCTTTGAAAACATCCTGTACTTGGTCCCCGAAGAGGGTTCTTGGATGATCTGAAATACATTGGAAGGCTGTTACTTTACGAAAGAGTTTCTCCCTCAAACTATGCTGCTCTGGATTCCTCTCGCAGGGCAGATGGAGTCTTATTTTCCCATAGGAGTCACCTTTGGTTCATTGAACATCCCCAGGCCAAAAGAGGAAAGCTAAGCCTCCATTGCCACCCTCCCTGACTCAGGGACCGAGGTTGACCTGAGACTTCTTCAGCCCCTGATTTGCTGGCTTAGGGAGCACTTTGTCAGTTCATAGCAGAGCAGGCTGGGCCGTAATGGGAGATTGACCTCTCTATTCCAGACAGAATCCCTGAGCACCTGGGGCTGGGGATTTGGAATGGCCTTGAGAGTCAATCACTGGTATTTATTGAGCACTTCCTGTGGACAGAGAACTGCATGAAGTAATGACAATAGTAATAGTGGTATCTGTTAAGCACTTGCTATCTCCTAGGCACTGTACCGAGCTCTGGGGTAGGACACAGTCTCTGACCCATGTGGGGCTCAGTCTCAATCCCCATTTTACAGATGAGGTAACTGAGGCCCAGTGAAGTGACTTGCCCAAGGTCACATGACAGATAAGTGGTGGAGCCGGGTTTAGAACCCACGGCCTTCTGACTCCCAGGCCTGTGCTCTACCCAGTGCACCATGCTGCTTCTCATAAGTACGTTGCAGCAGAGTCGGTAGTCAGGAGCCCTCCTTTTGCAAACTGCAGGACCTCTCTGGGTGTTCTGAGCCTGGCCAGGGCTCGTGTTGGCTGAGAATCTGTCATCAATCAATCAATCGTCTTTACTGAGCACTTACTGTGTGTAAAGCACAATAGTAAGTGCTTGGGAAAGTACAATATAACAGAGTTGGTAGACAAACTCCTTGCCCACAACTAGCTCACAGTCTAGAGGGGGAGACAGACATAGATATAAATAAATTATGGATATGTACATAAAGTCCTGCGGCACCGAGGATGCAGTGAATCAAGGGAGCAAGTTAGGGCAACACAGAAGGGAGTGGGAGAAGATGAAATGAGGGCTCAGTGCCTTCAATAAGGCTTTGAAGGTGGGGAGAATAATGGTTTGTCAGATATGTGGAGGAAGAGCAATTACAGGCCCAGAGGCAGGACGTGGGCGAGAGGTCGATGGCGAGAGGTCGATGGCGAGATAGTTGAGATCGAGGTACAAAGAGTAGGTTAGCACCAGGGAAGTGAAGTGTGCAGGCTGGGTTCTAGTAGGAGGGTAGGGAGGTGAGGGAGGAGGGGCAAGGTATTGAGTGCTTTGAAGCCGGTGGTAAGGAGTTTCTGTTTGATGCAGAGGTGGATGGGCAACCACTGAAGGTTCTTGAGCAGTGAGGAAACATGGAGTGAATGTTTTGTAGAAAAAGTAACCAGGTGACAGAGTCAAATATGGACTGGAGAGGGAAGAGACAGTTACAGTAATTGAGGTGGGATAGGATAAGTGGTGAGTTAACATAGTAGCAGTTTGGATGGAGTGGAAAGGGCGGATTTTAGCGATGTCGGGCAGATTGGATTGACAGAATTTAGTGACAGATTATGTGGGTTGAATGAGAGAGATGGGTCAAGGATGATACAAATTTACGGGCTCATGAGACAGGACGGATGGTGGTGCTGTCTACAGTTTCGGGAAAATCAGAGTGATGGGGACAGGGTTTGGGTGGGGAGTTCTGTTTGGGATGTGTTAAGTCTGAGGTGTCAGTTTGACATCTAAGTAGATAATGTTTAAATTCCCCATGGAGACTTAACTGAAATCAGAGGACTTAAAGGGAAAAAGGGAAAGTATTCTCTCAGCACCAGTTGAGAGAAGCAACGGGGTTTAGTGGAAAGAACATGGATCTGGGAGTCAGAGAAGCTAAATTCTAATCCTGACTCCATCACTTGTTTGCTGTGTGACCTTGGGCAAGTCACTTAACTTCACTGTGCCTCAGTTACCTCATCTGTAAAATAGGGATTAAAGCTGTGAGCCCTATGTGAGACACGGGCTGTGTCCAACCTGATTACCTCGTATCTATCCCAGTAATTAGTTCAGTGCCTGGCACGTAGTAAATGCTTACCACATACCATTTTTAAAAAAAGAAAAAAAAATCAAAACAAAATTTCCTAGAAGCCAGAGGTCTAATTTTCCAATAATTATCTGGGAATGAGAAAGTAACAAGCTAGATGGAGCCTTCTAAATTCAAGAGAGGGAACACTGTACTCTCCTTATTTCTACTAATAGTAATTATGGTGTTTAAGTGCTTACTACATACCAAGCACTCAACTAAACCCTGGGCTAGGTAAAATACCTCTTGCAACACACCTAAAAGCCTTGTGGAAGATCCCGCCCACCTACTGCATATGAGTGCACATGCTCAACTTTGTGTAATTATGGCCTTTTGCTTGCCTTAAGAGAGACCAAACCTTCTGTAATATGAAGTCAACATTGTAAGCTCCTCATGGGCAGTTAACTTGTCTACCAACTCTGTTGTATGGTACTTCTGGTGCTGACACTGGTAGCCTAGAGAGGGTGGTGAGAAGGAACCTGAATTAGGAGAAGAAGCTCGCAAGGGATAGAAGTATGAAAGGGTAGATCCAAGGAAGCACGGCTGGAGGGAGAGAGCTAATAATTATGGTACTTGTTGGGTGCTGTTTATGTATCAAGTGCTGTACTAAGATAATCAGGTTGGATACTGTCCCTGTTCCACATGAGTCTCACAAAGTAGGAGGGAGAACAAGTATTGAATCCCCATTTTACAGACTAGGGATCTATTGATCATTCCTGCTGATTCCCTGTCAGTTGAACAAATCAGTATACATATCTCATCCTTAAAATGGAGATAATCTCAGTGCTCTATCTCTTTGGGATCGTTTGTAGAGTATTAACTAATAACCATTGTTCTGTAAAAAAAAAAAAAAAAAAAAAAGAAAAAAAAAAGAATGTAGAGTTCCATTTAGCTATTGAGTCCTGCCTTTATTTTTACATTAATGAGCATATCTGCAACTTGTGTGAGAGAGGAGAGAGCTAACTAATAAGAGCATGAAGAATAATCCAATTTAATAAACACCGGGGCGATCCAAGGGACACACGCAAAGCCTGAAGCCTGAAATTGTGTTTGCAGCAGAATGTGCAAATTTGACACTAATGCAATTACACTTTGTGCTGACTCTATGTCTCCAACTACACCATTCTCTTGCCGAGACAAGCTATTTCACTTAACAGAATCCAAGACCTTTATTTCTGTCTCTGACTTATGCAAACGGACTCCATAAAAGAATGTAGAGCCCATGTGTAAACGTAACTCCAGTCACATAGATTTGCAGCTCCTTGGGTGGATTTAAAAGCGTTTTTAGGGAACACAGTTATGTAGTCACAATTCTCTGGCCTACCTTGGGAGACGTATTCTTTGGTTGGAGAAGTATGTAATTAGAATTCTATGTTTTACTTAGGTTGAATCTGTCAAGAGTCGCTAGCTTTGAGGTTGTCCTTTAAAAGTAGATAGCTAGATATATATACACATATAAAATTAATCCAAATATACATGTATGTGTATATATATATATATATATATATATATATATAAATTCATATTGTATCCTTTTGAACTTTTTCATCTTCTATAAACACTGGCCACTGCCAGTATGACTGCAAACATTCCCATCCATTTCTCAGATGCTGAATCTGTGAACACTTACCATTTGTATACTTTCAAAGTTCATGTGTAGGTCTGATTTATCTTCAGTGTCCTGTTTCCAAGGAAACATAAGCATTGTTGGTTAATAACAGTTGTACTTAATAGGTGAGATTATTTTATTATGAAAAGTGCAATTTATGTTTCACCTGATAGATAATTAATTTTTAATGAAAGTTAAAGTAGAAAAATGTGAAGTTGTTTACTAGAATACTTTTCAAAGAAAACACACGCTTCTAAAAATCATACACATCCCAATGAGCTGCTCCTGCTATGGAGGTCAAATTTCAAAGAAGAAAAAATGAGCCTAGAGCAATACTTAGAATTTGCAGGTATTTTGTTTTGTTTTGTTGGAGTTTTTTTGTTTTTTTTTTACAATGGTAATACATGAAAAATATCAATCCTTAAAGTAGGGAACGAAACACTCCGAAGGTGAATAGTCTAGTGTCTGAATTTGTAAATTAGGTGGCTCATAAGTTTTTTGTGTCATTTTTTCAAACTCATATTATCTAGAGTCTGGATCTTCTTGTGTAACATGAGGAGAAGGGGTTGGGCAGGAGGAAGACTTCTGAGTGAAAGATGTAGCTAATATTTTTCAAGAAAAGGAAGGATCATTTAAATTTAGAAAAAAGCAGAAGAGCCCATTGACATTGCTGAGTAAAAAGGCAGTCTCTTCAATGTTCAGCACTTATAAGAAAGAATATGTTTGCTGTAAAATACCACAAATGTAAACATCATAAATGAGGCATTTCATGCAGAAGCATTTGGGAAGAAATAAAATTGCCATAAAAGTATTGTTTGCAAGTTAGAATAATAATAATTATGATCTTTATTGAGCACTTCCTAGATGTCAAGCATTGTGCTAGGCACTGGGCTGCACAAGATAAGCAGGTCGGACATAAGCCAAAATCCTTGACTCTTCTGACTGACAGTCTGTATTGTGTTAATGCAAAATATTGCATGTTACTCTTTTATAGTGAAATATCAGTTTAAATGTGCTGTTCAATTACTTTTGGGGGAAACGCATGGCTAATATTCACTGGTCGGTGCTGTATCCGTCCGGAGAGTATATGATCCTTGCTGGGTGTGGTGTGCCTGGATAGTGAGGTCTTATGCCATCAAATCGTTTCCGACCCATAGCGACACCATGGACACATCTCTCCCAGATTGCCCCACTCTCCATCTGCAATCCTTCTGGTAGTGGATCCGTAGAATTTTTTTGGTAAAAATAGGGAAGTGGTTTACCATTGCCGCCTTCCACACAGTAAACTCGAGTCTCCTCCCTCGACTCTCTCCCATGCCACTGCTGCCCAGCACGGGTGAGTTTTGATTGCAGCAGATTGTCTTCCACTCGCTAGCCATTGCCCAAGCTAGGGATGGAATGGATAGGCCTCTGCTTGACTCTCCTTTCCTTAGCCAAGACTGGGAGAAGCAGCGTGGCTTGATGGAAAGAGCACGGGCTTGGGAGTCAGAGGTCATGGGTTCCAATACCAGTTCTGCCACTTATCAGCTGTGTGTCTTTGGGCAAATCATTTAACTTCTCTGTGACTCAGTTACCTCATCTGTAAAATGGGGATTAAGACTGTGAGCCCCACGCGGGGCAACCTGATTACCTTGTATCTACTCCAGCTCTTACAACAGTGTTTGGCACATAGTAAGTGCTTAACAGATACCATAATTATTATCATTATTATTACTATTATTAGAGTACTAATACAATTAGTATTATCAGAGTACTACTACTGCTACTAATTATTATTATTAGAGTACTTTCCATGTGCAAACCTGAGAGGAAATAGTGAGGTCTATTGGCAATAAATCATTTTTATTGAGCGTTTATTCTGTGCAAAGCACTGAACTCATTGCTTGGGTGAGTGCAGTACTGTAGAGTTGGCAAACATGTTCCCTGTATACACCCAAGGAAATCCTCAGACAGATTGATTGATTGACCGATAGTACATGGATGGGGAGAGAAGGCACTCTTAGCACTAGTACTAAAGCATGGGACAGTGCCTGGCACATACTAAGTGCTTAACAAATACCAGAATTGTTATTATTATTATTATTATTATTATTGTTAAATGGTCTGGTGGCATGGACCTAGTGGAAAGAGCACAAGACTGGGAGTCAGGTGTGTTGATTGCTAAACTCTGGTCTGCCATTTACCTGCTCTGTCATCTTGGGTAAGTCACTTGGCTTCTCCAGACCTCAGTATCCTCAACTGTGAAATGGGATTCAAATACCTGTTCTTCCTCCATCTAAGCTTGTGAGCCCTGTGAGGTTCAGGGACTGTATTTGATCTGATTGTTTTATCCTTTGGGCTGAGTGCTTGGCCCATAATAAGCACATAATAAATACCATAATCGTTGCCATTATTGTTGTTAGTATTGATAATAATGGTATTAACAAAGCCACATCCAGTCCTCTAGATTGTAAGATAATTGTGGACAGGAAACGTGTCTACCACGACTGTTTTATTGTTCTCTCCCAAGGGCTTAATTTGACAGACGTTATTCTCCCCACCTTCACAGCCACATCTACTCCAAGAGGCCTTCACTGACTAAGCCCTCATTCTCTTATCTCCCACTTCCTTCTGTGTCACCCTGATTTGCTCGCTTTATTCACCCCCCACCCCTCCCAGACCCACAGGATTTATGTACATAGCCGTAATTTATTTACTTTATATTAATGTTGTTCTCCCCCTCTGGACTGTAAGTCATTATGGGTAGGGAATGTACTTGCATCCACCCCAGCATTTAATACAGTTCTGGGCACATAGTAAGAGCTTAACAAATAGCACAATTATTATTATTACTATTGGGTACCATAATTAATTTTTACAAAAATAATTTGGGTGTATCAGTCTTGGAAATGCCTTCAGTTTGTTTTCTGTGTCGTAGAAGTTAAAAGAAGAATCCTGGGTTCAGTGCTCCTATCAGTAAATTAAATGGCCGTTCTTGAGCCCTTTTTAATTAATGTTTCTTATCTCTCCTTTCTGGAATGCACATTCTTCTTGCGCTGGCTAAAAATAAATAGCTGATCAGAGCTTTTTTTCTCAAAGATTCATATTGACTGAGCCAATTGTTATAAGCGCTCTGCCCCAATAAGCACTCAATAATTACGATTGAATGAGTGAATCTGTCACAATCCTAGAAGCACCAACTTTTACTTTCAACTTGACAGTTGTAAACTTTAGTTTTAACTAGTTAGGAAGCAGTGTGGTCAAGTGGAAAGAGCACAGGCCTGGGAGTCAGGAGACTTGGGTTCTAATCCTGGCTCTGACATTTGGCTGTGGTGAGTCCTTGGGTAAGTCACTTCTCTGGACCTCAGTTTTGTCATCCCTAAAATGGGGATGCTGTACCCACTTCCCCTCCAACTTAGACAAGGAACCCAGAGGGGAAAAGGGATTGTAGATGCTTTGATTTTACTGTATATACCCCATCGTTTGGTACCTGGTAACGTCTTAGCAAATTACTCAGTGATTGTTATGATTATTATTTAGTACTGGCATAAATACCCTCTGGCAGTTCCATTTGAGTAGCCTCTCCACCCCTAAAAAAGTGTGCCACTCTCATAAATGCCAAGTTTTTTTGTTTTTCAGCAGGATCTGTCTTATGCATGAAACTGAAAATGAGTTTGTTTCTCTTTGGTAGAGCCATAGCTCTACTTTATCGTAGCATTTGTGAGGCTTGCAAGGAAGTGTCATGCCATATCATGCTAGTACTAGGGCATGAACTCTTAGGTTTCAGCAAAGACCTTTTCGCTTGATGAGTAGGCTGCTTCTAGAGGGAAGGGAAAGCTAAATCCCAGGGGCAAAAGAACAATAGGTGTGTAAGATGGCAAGGTTGGGCTCCATAGGAATCTGCGTTGGGCTGGATGGTTCAGGAGGCAATAAAATAGATCGATCTTCACTGGGCAACAACAGGAATATTCTGTAGTAACATTAGTCCTGGTTTGTCGGGTCAAAATTATCCAGTGAAGGATGTAGAAGGGAGAGTGGAAAGAGGAGAAATTTAAAAATAACCTCCAGGGTTGCAGATTGACTAAGCCCTTCAAATGATTGTCAGAAAAGCTGAACCTGTAAACAGAGCCAAGCACATGATTTACCAGACTCCAACAGGTGACCGTTGTTTTTCCATGAGGATGAGTGGTAATATTTGGATTAGAGAACGTGGGATATAGTCCAGTGAACTTTAGCACATCAAGGACAGACTTTTCAAATAGAGCCACTGGGGAAAAAAATGGCAAAAAGTTCAGTTGTGGATTGGAGGACCTTTGAAGCCAGGACATTTAATTTGGGGTCTGTTTGTGAATGTAGTGTAGTGTATAATTTGGCTGGAGAGTTGGATTGTTGTTACAACTGTGATTCCCTTGCCCCCTCCCACTCGTGTCACATTATCATTACTTATTAAGCTGGGTGGCCTTTGGTCTGGGGAACCAGTCGATCAATTGTATTTATTGAGTGCTTGCTGTGTGCAGAGCACTGTACTAAGCACTTGAGAGAGTACATAATAGAGTTGGAAGACACGTTCCCTGCCCACAAGGAGCGTACCCACATGAAGCAGCCTGGCCTAGTGGAAAGAACACAGACCTGAGAGTCAGAAGACCTGGGTTCTAGTCCCAGCTCTGCTAAGTGCTCTACCAATTGCTTGCTGTGTGACCTTGGGACAATCACTTAACTTCTCAGTGCCTCACTTTCCTCAGTGGTAGAATGGGGATTCAATACCTGTTCTCCCTCCTACTTAAAACTGTGAGCCCCATCCAGGACAGGAGCTCTGTCCAACCTAATTAACTTGTACTTATCCCAGTGCCCAGAACAGCGTTGGACACGTAGTAAATACCATAAAACAAACCAACAACAAACAACCATGAACTGGGCATGGAGACTTCATGGCCTTTTTTGTTGGTGTAGTCTTGGCTCAAAAAAGCCACTGCCAAAGGAAGCCAATCCTCCTGCTGCCCCAAGAGGCAGGCGGATCCCAGTGCGAGAAGAGGAGAGGGAAGGATGGAGGGGGAGAGTTGGGGATGGAGAAAAGTCCATTCAGATTTAATTCTGAATTCCAACTTTGAGACAGGTCTGTTGCCAGGTGATTGGCCAGTAGGTGTCTAGGCCTTTCGGTTGGAGGAGTTAACTCTAGGCCCAGCCCCTGGATAGTTGTCTCAGCAAGCACTCATGGTGTTCTGCTCTAGGATGCAGTTCCGGAAAGTGTTCGGCAGAGTGGACTCGGTGCTAGCCAAGTTGCAGGATAGCCACTAGCAAGACCAGAGCTCACAGTCGTGGGCCCATTTGACTGTTGAGTCTCTGCCCTTGCCCCAATGACTGGAATCACCCAGGGAGGGCCAACCTCACCTCATCACCCCTGGAGGGGGCAGGACTTGGAGCTGGGAGGGGAAGAGGGTGGGGAAGGGAATGCTAGTTTTCTGTTGGATCCTTCTGTTCCCCGAGGAGTAACAGGAAAAGCCACGGCCACCGCCCTCCTCTCTGACTCTGCCACCATGCACGGAGCCCAGAGGATAGTTCACCACTGCAGAATGAAGATTTGTTCCTGAAAGCTTCCTGTAATTCAGCAGATCGGAGCTGCTCCTCAGCCCTTGGAATGGTTTAGGTGGGATGAAGAAGATCTAGATTCAGACTCCCAATCTGTCTGTTAAAATCAGTCAGCCTCCATTTAATAGAATATGACAGAGGGTGGAGGGAAATTAGGTCTCTGACATGGCCTCTGATAGCCTTGCAGTTTTCAATGGCTCCGTCCATGTGGCTTCAAGAACTGCACTTGTCTGGGTGTTCTATTGGGCATGTTTTTGGAACAATCTCATTTGGACTTGAAATGACAAGTTGGGAACCCCAGCAGGGGTGACTTTAGGGTCTGATTGAACCCTGTTCTTCTGGGGCCTGATTTTCTGGGGGTGGAGGGTTCTGTGAGTTAGACTGGTCTTTCAGAAATCCTTCTTGTTACCCACAATGCTTGAGTTAAAATTAAGCCAGAGAAGGGGAGGCTAGATAAGGTCTGGGGATTGTGACATTATCCGGATGAACTAAAAATAGCCGAGGGGGCGGGAGGAGTCAAGGACAGACTAGAGATTGGGATATCAGGAAAATCCTGGTTCACTGGTGTCCTTTTGAGGTGTTATTTTGTGCCCAGCACTGGAAACCACAGGAGCCAACAGGACATAAGCCCAGGGCTTCGCTCTACCTTCTGGCTTTTCCAGTAGCTGTTGCTTGGGGCATTATGGTGATGATTTTCAATCAATCCATTGTGGAGCACTTCCTGTATGCAGAGTGTTGTACTGAGAACTTGGGAAAGTACGGCAGAGTAAATGGACACATCCCCCGTCTTCATGGAGCTTAAAATTTAGGCGACCACCACATGGCTCTTAAAGGAGTTGCTGCCCTTTCCATTTCAGAGAATGGGGCAGCAGGGAAGAGGAGCTGCATGTCTCCTGAAACTCCTTTGAAATCATCCCAGCCTCAGCCTTCTCCTCAGAGGGCCAACTGAGGTTCATCACTCTGAGGTAGTGATGAACCAAAGTCACTGTTAATCTCCTCCTGGCCCTTGACTCTTCATCTGATCATCTCAGTGCCTCCAGAAGTAATCTTGTTGATTCTGTGTTTGGGGGAGGTAGTGAATAGACACAGGAAGCTTTGGGGAGCTGTCTGTGCATGTGTGTGGTTTCTCATGGGGCATTCCCCTGCTGCAGGATGCAACCACTTTCAGTTTCAAAAGAGCAAGCCACAGGGCAAAGCATTGAGAGGGAGGTGGGAGGAGAGGCCTGTTGGGAAAGGCCACCTGGTCCAGTCAGTCAGTTGATCAGTCATATTATTCGAATGTGTTTGGAGTGCACAGCAGAGTACTAAGCACTTGGGAGAATGCGTTATAACACATTTGGTAGAAATGTTCCCTGCCCACAAAGAGCTTGAGGGGCCTCCTGGCTCGGACTCCTGCTCCCTTTCACCCTTCTTATCATCAGACACAAAAATGGCCTCTGAGCTCAGACTGCTGAGCCTACCCACATCTCCCCTCATTTCTGCCACCACTCTAGACTGTAAGCTTGTGGGCAGAAAATTTGTCTGTTATACTATATTGTACTCTCCTAAGCATTTAGTACAGTGCTTTGTACCCAGTAAGCACTCAATAAGTATGATTGATTAATATTCAACTGTATTTTTCCACACAGTGCTCAGTAAATACCACTGATTGATTGGCTGGTGGCTTTCTAATGATGTCACCGAGGGTCAAGTGACGGGCCCATTAGATGACCAGATGAGCAGATGACCAGATGACCATAAGCAGCGTGGCTCATTGGAAAGAGCATGGGCTTTGGAGTCAGAGGTCATGAGTTCGAATCCCAACTCTGCCACTTGTCAGCTGTGTGACTGTGGGCAAGTCACTTAACTTCTCTGGGCCTCAGTTACCTCATCTGTAAAATGGGGATTAAGACTGTGAGCCCCTATGTGGGACAACCTGATTCCCCTATGTCTACCCCAACGCTTAGAACAGTCCTCTGCACATAGTAAGCGCTTAACAAATACCAACATTATTATTATTATTATTGTTATGACCAGCCGCTGGCCCAGACTACAGTTAGTGTGGCCCTGTTTGTGATGTTCCCGTGCACTGCTTTCGTAACAGGCTGTGAGAGAGCGAGGAGATCATGAGGGTCTGTGAGGAGAGCAGTGAAGATGATATCAGTAAAAGCTCTTCCACTCCTCAATCCATGCCTCTTCTTGCTTCTGTGAGTTCTGGGAAGAATTTTGAAGTCAGCTGGCCCAGGTGAGGCTGGGAAAGAAGGCCAAGATGGTAGAGTGGATTCCAGTGCCCTATAAATGATCCCTCTTTCAGGAGATGGGAGTTGGGTTAACTAGGCCTCTGGCCATATTTTTTTCTAGTGTATTTGCTAAGCACTTACCGTATACCAGGTACTGTATAAGCCCTGGGGTAGATAAAAGATAAGTTGAACACAGTCCCTGTCCCACATGGGGCTCACAGTTTTAATTCCCATTTTACAAGTGAAGTAACTGAAGCACAGAGGAGTGAAGTGACTTGCCCAAGGTCACACAGCAGACATACAGCAAGGCTGGGATTAGAACCCAGATCCTCTGACCCCAGGCCCGAGCTCTTTTCTACTAAGCAACACTGCTTCCCTTTGGTCCAGCCTGGCCCTGAGCTTCAGAACCAGTGTTGAGGGGTGTCTGTCAGGTAACAAAGCTCTGTATTTGTCTCCATCAAAAACGCTCAAGCCACAGGCTCAATATAGCTTCAAGATAGTAATTGTTCAGTTCTTTTGTTTTCTCAAGTAACTCAGCCATCTCCACAGATTGCTATGCAGCTACTATTCTGTTTTAACTTATCAGGGTTTTGGGGTTTTTTGTTGGTTTTTTTTTCATTTGTCTTCAGATGACCTCTCATTTCAACTCCTATTTTAATATACATGTTTTTTCATTCATTCAATCGTATTTATTGAGCGCTTAATGTGTGCAGAGCATTGTACTAAACACTTGGAAAGTATAATTTGGCAACAGAAAGAGACAACCCCTACCCAACAATGGGCTCACAATCTTCTCACTGATCATCTTTCATCTCCAAATACAATGAAGGGGGTGAAGGAGATACTTTTGGGTGTTTGCTTTGATTTTTACCTAGTGTTGTTCTAACATAATAATGAATATTAAGGGATGGTCTCCCTACAATCACAACTGAGATTTTGCTTAACTAATACATCTGTATTTGAGATGAGCATCCCTCCTTCTCAGAATTTCTGCAAGGTTAGTTTTCTGTGTGATTTTAGGACAACTAGTTTGTGAAGCTGGGTGGCCTAGTGGAAAGAACATAGGACTGGGATTCAGGAAATCGAATAATAACAATAATAATAATGATTGTAGTATTTAAGTTCTTTCTGCTTGCCAAACGATGTACTAAGCACTGAGGTAGATACAAGATAATTAGGTCAGGTACAGCCTGTGACCCACATGGTACTCACAGTTTGAGGAGGAGGGGAGAATTGGGTTCTAATCCCTGCTCCAGAATTTGCCTGCTTTGAGATTTAGGGCAGGTCCTTACCTCAGATTTCTCATCTGTAAAATGGAAATTAAATAGCTATTCTCCCTCTTCTTCACATGTCGGACATGTCGGACAGGGACCGTCTGCTGTGATTTGATTGTGTATTCTACAGTGTCTAGCACAGTGTTCATCGCCTAGCAAGTACTTAACAGATACCACAATTTTTATTATCACTTTTACTGAGACACAACTACAGTTTCCAAATGAAAAGCTGTTCGATTGCTGCTGACCTCAGCTAAAGTCTCTTCTCCTCACTGACCGGTGCTTTGCTAGCTGTTGATGTTGGTAACCCTCTGAGCTTTACCCAATTTGTCTTCGTGAAAAAAAGCAAATCAGGCTCCAAGTGGTTGCGTTTATAAATAGTTCCAAAGCAAACTGTAGAAAAAAAGCTTACTCCCAGCTAAACATATTCGGGGGCAGCTGCTGAGTTTGTGATGGGATCAAATATGGCTCGTTGCTTAGGTTAGTGAACGGTTGGCTTGATAAAGCACTATCTGCCAGAATGGGCAAAAAAACATCAATTGCATTGCGGAAGCCAGGGGGACCAAAAACAAATTACCCTCGTTGCCAACTTGTTATTGGCATCCTGCTTACCGGGAATGGACAAGGACAAAATAGAACATTTGCAAACCAGACAACCAAATGAGCTTGGCATCCTGCGAGTGGCTGAGGATGCTTAGCTCCTTTCCTTCTGGAACTGCTGCTGGGGTTCTGAGTCCTCTCACAGGGGGACCCTCTCTTCATCTCTGGGGGCATCGAGGAAAGGCAAGTGCAAACTCACCTGCAGGGATCTGAGAGCTTTTAGATGATGGGGAGATATTCTGGGGAGGATGAAAATGGGCAATCCATCCCGCTTAAACAATTTCACTTCCAGGAGGTGGTGGTAATAGTAGCTGCCTTAGTAGTGTAAGCCTGTCAAAGGGCAGGGACTGTCTCTATCTGTTGTCAATTTGTACATTCCAAGTGCTTAGTACAGTGCTCTGCACATAGTAAGCGCTCAATAAATACTATTGAATGAATAGTAATAGTATTTACTAAGCCCTTACTGTGTACAGAGCACTCTACTAAGAGCTGGGAAAGAATACACAGGTAGGAATTGGACATGGCCCCTGTCCCTTGGTAGGGCTCACAAGCTAAGAGTTGAAGTGAGAAGGAATCGGAGACAGATGTGTCAGGATTTAGGAAGCATTTTAACAGAGCACAAACAAATACACGAAATAGGTTCAAATCCTAGGTGGCAAAGGAGGGACCTGAATGTACACAGGAGCAGCTGTTATCCCTCGCCCGCTGTGCCTGGAGCATGCTGGGAACGGGGGCCCTCGGTAGCGGGAGGGAAAGCGGTGGTTTCACCGCGCTTTCCTCAACAGTGATGGAGGAGTCCGAGAGCGCGTCGGAGCTGTTTCTATCCCTGGCCCGGCCCGTGAGATGGGTGACCGTCCATTGTCAGGATCTACATAAGCCAGTCCAAACTCTGAAACCGGATTGGTAAAACCCAAAGCAGTTCATAGGAAGAACACAATAATAAGCACATAATAAGCGCTTAATTTTTTTTTAAGGGCGAACTGAGTGCTTTAAAGCTAATGGTAAGGAATTTCTGTTTGATTTGGAGGGATATGGGCAACCACTGAAGGTTCTTGAAGAATGAGAGACATTGACTGAATATATTTTTTAGGAAAATAATCTGGGCAACAGAGTGAAGTGTGGACTGGAGTGGAGAGAGCCAGGAAGCAGGAAAGTCAGTAATGAGGCTGATGCAGTAGTCAAGACAGGAGAGGATAGTTACTTGAAGCAGTATGGTTGCAGTTTGGGTGGAGAGGTAGGAGTGGATTCTAAGGATGCTGTGAAAGTAGAACTGACAGGATTTGATGGCAAGCTGAACATGTGGCTTGAATGAGAGAGATGAATCATACCCTGCTGTGGTTTCACCCACCTCCAGTACCATGCTCAAGCTCTCTCCTTGGCCTGTAACTCCTTTCTCCCACGCAAATCTGCCAGACCTCAACCATTCCCACCTTCACAGTCCCTTTAAATTCCCGTCTTCCCTAACACCTTGAGTCATATCAACAACAACCACCATCTCTTGCACTTATTCGTCTATTTATGCCCCTCTTTGTCCTCAGCACTGGTAACTGTGTGTGGATTTTAATAGAACATTCAATTTATTCATTTTGTTTTCTCCATTTATAAATAATATAGAGACTGTAAGCTTCTTGTGGGCAGAGATCACGTTTCATACTTCTGCTGCCCTTCCCAAACACTTATTACAGGGCCTGGCAATTTAGTAGGGACTCAGCAAGTGCCACCAATCAGTGGTATTTATTGAGTGCTTACTGAGAGAAAAGCATGACGCTATTAGCTAGGGAGAGACAGAGAGGGAGACTGGCTCCCAACTTTCCAAAACTACTCCAGCCTGACAGGGCTGAAAAATGACAGGCCAAAACGGTGCAGATTATATCCACTGAGACTGGCTTCCTGATGGTCCAAGAAGCTGCTCACTGGATATGCTGCCTACACTTCCCTTTTCCTGCCACCAGCTGGACTAGATCTCTTTAGGCAGCGTCTAGACACCAACCAGGGGGACAGTGGCAGGGAAGGGAGTGTATTATTGTACCAGGAAATGGCTGAGATATAATCTATTAATCGCTTCTCTCTTTCTACAACCCAATCCCCATATGTCGCTCCTCTAGTGCTAATTTTCTCACTGTGCCTCGGACTCACCTGTCTTGCCGCCGACCCCCGACCCATGTCCTGCCTCTGGCCTGGAACATCCTTCCTTCTCAAATCCGACAGATAATTACTCTCCCCACTTTCAATGCCTTCTTATAGGCAGACCTCCTCCAAGAGGCCTTCCCAGACGAAGCCCCACTTTCCTCATCTCCCACTCCCTTCTGCGTCACCCTGACCTGCTCCCTTTGCTTTTCCCCCTCCTGCTAGCCCCACAGCATTTATGTATATACCTGTAATTTTCTTTATTTGTATTGATATCTGTCTCCCTGTAGACTGTGAGCTTGTTATGGGCAGGGACTGTCACTGTTTACTGTTGTACTTTCCCACGCACTGAATAAATACAGTTGATTAATTGATTAATCAAGCAGACATGCTAGTATTATGGGTTCCAAAGAGGAACCACAGCCAATCAGTTGTGTCGATGGCATGCGTGTGGAGCACTGTACTAAGCATTGGGGAGGGTACAATAGTTGGCTGCCATTATCCCTGCTCTCCTTTGTAGGTAAAGTCAGTGACCCACATGCTGGCCTGGCACTGGCAGGGCAAAGGCCTAGGGCAAAAATGCCTTTAACAGCCCCAGTCTATGGGAAGCAGAGGGTTTTTAAAGAAGAGGACTTCCTGTCATTGCAGTAGTTCTACATAGTCATATTTATTGAGTGCTTCCTTTGAGCAGAGCACTGTACTAAGCTCTTGGGAGAGTACAGTAGAACAGACACCTTCCCTGCCCACAACAAGCTTAGAGTTTAGAGGGTGAGACAGACATTAATATAAGTAAATGAATGACAGATATAAGCATAAGTGCAAATCTACTCTTTGAAACTCCACTGCTCTGGGCATGATCTCGAAGAGGAATGGAATGAGCAAAGCTACTTAAGGGCAAGTAGTTACACTTTGGAGAAGCAGTGTTGAGCTAATGGAAAGAGCATTGGCCTGGGAGTCAGAGGACTTGGGGTCTAATCCCAGTTCTGCCACTTGCCTGCCATGTGACCTTGGGGAAGTCAGCTCTCTGAGCCTCGGTTTCCTCATCTGTAAAACGGGGATTGAAGACCTGTTCTCCTCCTTAGGTCATCTATGCACCCTTTGGATGTTTAGTATTCACCCCACCATCAGCCTCATGACACTTATGTACCCATCTGTAACTTATTTATCTTTATTAATGTCTGTCTCTCCCTTTAGATGATAAGCTCATTTGGGCAAGGAACATGTACCTGTTCTCCTCCTTAGGTCATCTATGCACCCTTTGGATGTTTAGTATTCACCCCACCATCAGCCTCATGACACTTATGTACCCATCTGTAACTTATTTATCTATATTAATGTCTGTCTCTCCCTTTAGATGATAAGCTCATTTGGGCAAGGAACATGTATTGTACTCTCCAAAGTGCTTAGTACAGTGCTCATCACACAGTAAGCACTCAAATACCATTGATTGATTGATCTCCCTTTGACTGTGACCCCTTGTGGGACAGGGACTGTGTCTGACTTGATTATCTTTCATCTATCCCACTGTTTAGGAGGGTGGTTGGCACATAGTAAGCACTTAACAAATACCACCACTCTTTTTCTTGAAACCTGGGTTCCCCTCTTGCCCCTAACCAGAATCTGTGAAATGAAGACTTGTTTACACCCCACAGTTACAAGACAACTTCCAAGCCAATTTGGGGCCTGGCTTATGAGTAAATGTGGGCACCAGTTGGCCAAGCCCCTAAAACCGGTGGTCCAGGCAGTTTTCCATTTTGCCCACCTAGAGGCTCCGCCTCCGTGGTCACACATGGGGTCACTACTGGTCCGGGGTGCGGGGGAGATCAACCAACACAAGTGATCCTTATCCTTGCTCAGCTCCCCTGATTTCTCTTGGAGGCAGTGGCCTCTGGCTCTCTGGTTGCCCGGGCTGCTACCAAAGCACTGGCCACATGACGTTAGCGGTGTGGAGGAACAGGTTCAGTGCTGCCTAAGCACTTCCTAAGCACTTAGTACACTGCTCTGCACACAGTATGTGCTCAGTAAATGCGATTGAATGAATACCGTGCACCGAGCACTGGGCTAACTACCTCTCTGCTCGTATCTGGCAGACCACCTCTCCCCACCTTCAAAGCCCTCCTACAATCACATCTCCTCCAAGAGGCCTCCCTGACTAGGCCCTCTTTACCTCTGTTTGTCCACCCTTCTGCATTACCTACACACCCGGGTCTGTACCTCTTAAGCTCTTTAATACTCTGCCCCTTAAGGTCTTTAATATTCCTCCCCATCCCTATCGCACTTCTGTACATATCCTTATATTCTCCCATTTTCCCCATCTGTAAATGAAATTAAATTGTTTTAATGTCTGTCTCCCCATCAAGACTGTAAACTCCTTTTGGGCAGGGAAAATGTCTGCCAACTCTGATGTACTATATTCTCCCAAGTGCTTAGTACAGCTCTGCACATAGTAAGCACTCAATAAGTACCACTGATGATAAGGGTGATGATGAATAAATACCACTGTTTGATTGATTGGTACCCACCCCCAGCCATAGCAAGGCCTGGATGAATGGTCTTTTGGGACTGACGTCTAGAGGCTATAAAATCCTGGTCATGTAATGCAGAAAACAACAATCCCCGTTGTGGAAGATTCTCCCCCTTCCTCAAGTAAATGTCAGTTTCAGGGGGGTGGGCTTGTGGAAGCCCACTAATGGAGGAGGGAATGAATTGGAGTCATTATTTTCCTTTGACATGAGTGCAGAGGATGATGGGATGTTGTCATAAATCTCCTAATATGAGCCAAGGAGGCTTCTGAAGGCTTCAGTAGGATTCTGATGGAATATGTGTGGGTCCCTAGCAGAATTTGCTTGAAGGGAAACTGAAAGAATGCAGAGTGTATTCATGTTAGTACTGATGAAAGAAAAAGGGCTCTACCATGTGAAATAATTTTTTACTCCATTCCAAAATTGCATTTCCTTCCCTGGAGACACAGTCAGAGAAAGTGAAATTACTTATGCAAAGGGAAAAATTCACTGTGTATCGAGAAAGGCAGCAGAATCTCTTGGTTAGACCTCTAGATTAGGGTTCAGGTCTCCTGATTTTCTCCCTGGATTCCCTTCCACTTGGATGTATTTTCTAGCTGTAATTCTTTACCTGAAATTTGACAGCTTGTAACCTTTGTCTTTTAATACTGAAATAGCACATGGGCTGATTATGTATTATGCTGTGTTATGGAAAATAGGTTTATGACTCTGGAAGAGCAGCAGAATCAGACCATTGAGTACATTCTGAGAGGGGATACCATGTTCCAAAATGTACTAGTGACAAGAGCATGGGCCTGGGAATCAGAGAACCTGGATTCTATTCCCAGCTCTGCCCCTTGCCTGCTGTGTGACCTGTTTGCCTACTTTCCACATCTGTAAAATTGGAAGTTGAGACCTCTTCTCCCTCTCCCTTGGTCATGGGCTGTATCTGTCCTGATTTTTTTTATATCCTGAATCTGCCCCACCACTAAGTACAGTGCTTGGTGCTATACCACAATTATTATTTTCCTTTGGTGCTTCTTCCTTCTTTACATTAATCTAATCTCTCTATGTACCCAGTTACATGGATCAGGGTCCACACCTTTCAAGGAAATCTTATTTACATTGTTAGCCTACAAAGTGGATTGGCAATAGAATGATTGCTTTAATTGGTGCTGCTTCAAGGGTGAAGCATGCCATATGTATTTCTTTACAACCTTTCCTTGGTGGAAGGGTGGGGGGGAGTCTTTCCACTCGGACTCTGAAGTTAACTCCTGTTGCCAGTCTCTGGCTCGGGCACCCAGTGGGTACATTTTGTCAAGACTGAGAAAGGAAGACTTAACATACTAGCTTTTAGGGCCCACAGGGAATTTCTTTGGTGCTGGAATGGTTTCACACTCTGCCGAACTGAGCAGGAAGCTCTCGGTCGAGCCTTCTCTCTGCAGAGTCTTGGGCTGCTGTAATAACTGCTTTTATTGCACATCTCTCCAGAGTGGCATTAACCTGCGATTTGTTGTCCGTGGAGGGTTGACAGTTTAGGGTTTGTTTTTTCTTCACACTGGCCAAGTGTCAAAAATGTCATCGGTGGTTTAGAGTTTAACTTTTAACACAAATAACAAAAGAAACTACAAATTAAACACTTGTTAATTATTTCCAGACTCGGGATCCCAAAGCTCACATTGCTAGAACTTTCTTTCTTTTAACAGCTGTGCTTTGTTTCAAGGCTTGAGCCCCCTCGATTTTCGCAGAGAGAAGCCTCAAAACTTTTGTCCCACACTAAAATTTACTTCTGACTGAGGTTTTCAACTGGCCAGGTAGGGACCACCCCAAGATTACTTGGAAGGGAGGAAATACAGTTGCCAGATTATATGGTAGCAATTGTTTTCATTATTTTACTATGTAGAGCCTATCTCAAAACCGTGGGAGTGGTAGTCTGTATGGTAGAGGAGTGGCCAGTGATAGAGAGAGGGTGATAGGAAGGGGGCAGGCTTCCTCTCGGTTCATTTGTGGCTTTTATAAAGTCTAAAGGTTGCATCCCAAAGAGCACCCGCTTGGTGACTCTAGGTTAATGGAGGATGCCTCTACCAGACTGAGGAGAATGTATTTTTTGGGGTACAAAGAAAGGGTAGGAC
This sequence comes from Ornithorhynchus anatinus, assembly GCF_004115215.2. Classification (NCBI taxonomy): domain Eukaryota; kingdom Metazoa; phylum Chordata; class Mammalia; order Monotremata; family Ornithorhynchidae; genus Ornithorhynchus; species Ornithorhynchus anatinus. The sequence goes on along the minus strand of NC_041728.1, from coordinate 14,298,126 downwards.
CGCTGGGTGGTTCCAAAAATAACAGGTAAAGAGGACACAGTGCGGTGCACATGGAGATAAGGGAAAAGAAATAGGATGGGAGAGAAGGAAACATAAGGAGAGAGCTTGATTGAATGGGGGAGAAAGAGAAGAAGAAGGGGACAGAGAGAGCAAGAGTGAGGGAAAGAGAGATGTGATCCAGAGAGTAAGGTAACAAACACACTCACCAAGTTGGAGTTTCTCACCAGGAGGATGGTAGCCACAGTGACCAGACTTTTTGCACTGTCAGCCAACAGCAAAGAGCCTTCAATCAGTCCTATTTATTGTGCTCTTCATTCATTCAATTGTATTTATTGAGCACTTACTGTGTGCAGAGCACTGTACTAAGCGCTTATGTGTTCAGAGCACTGTACTAGATACTTGGGAGGGTATAGTATAATAGAGCTGGTGGAAGCGCTTCCTGCCCACAATGAAATTACAGTCTAGAGGGGGAGACAGACATTAACAGAAATAATCACAGGTATTTACCAAAGTGCTGTGGGGCTGAGGGAGGGGTGAGTAAGGGGTGCACATCCAGGTGCATTAATCATCTACTACAGTGCTCTGCCCATAGTAGGATTAGGTTGCAATCCCACCACCACGTTTACTCCCAATCGAATGAGAGAAGTCTTGGTGTTCTGCCAGCCGTCGTCATGCTTGGAACAATGCACTGCACACAGTAAGCGCTCAGTAAATACTAACGATAGATTGACTGATTTCTGGCCCTCCTGAATAGTAGGGTAAACAGGGTCACTCCAGGCTTAAGGGGTTTTCCTTCCTATCCATCAGGTCACCTTGGCCTGGCTCGCCCCTTCCCCCGCTGAACTCTGAAATTGAGCCTGGCTCTGTTCCTCCACTATGAGGTTTTCTAAGGTTTGGAGTTACCAAGAAACCTGTCTGGAAGGGATAGTTGGGAAGACAAGATGGCACCCGTGGAGGGGTTGGCGCTCACTCACACCACTGCTCCCATCTGCCCACATCCTGGTTACTGGGACCCTGTGGCTTTTGAACTTCTGATCCTCCATGTCAATGAACTCCATGTCAGTCCTCCTTGTAAATAAGCCAAATCCTAGCAGAGATGACTCATACTTGTCTTTAAGTACACTTTGGGAGATCTCATTGAAGCAGAGCACAATCCTAAAAGCATATTTTCCTAAATTGGACTAAATAGATTGTAGAAACGCCTTTAAAAGCAAACACCACCATCGCCTTTTATATTTGAAATGTTTGGCTGTGATCTTGCTTTTTATGCCAGTCGCTTTTTATGCCAGGCTTTTATCTGCAAAAATTTCCCTCCTCCATCCCCAGCAACCCCTTGTCCCCAGCTGGGTGAAGGAAAAGGGTTACCAGCTGGTAATTAGTGTGTTAATTTACATCTCAAACCCTTCAGTAGATTTATAAATGACTCTGTCAGGTGGCCTCTATTTGAGAAAAGGCATTGTCTAATCTGAAGTGAAGAATCCTGCAGCTTTTCTGTTCTAACAGGGTTATCCTCCCAAAATGGGAAATGAAAATGTCCATTTTCTCTAGTGTGATTCCAACTGGACTGGACTACCTAATGATAAGGGATTCTTAATGGAAAAAAAACCCCATTTTTTTCTAGAAACTAAAAAGCAGGAATAATGTTGTCTCCCCACAGGAATTCAGAACTCCACCCCCACCCCACCCCAAATAAGTCAGAAAGTAAACTGAGGTATCCCAGGGTCAATTTAAACTGCAACGAGGGAAAAGCGGAAGACTAGTAACCCAAAATACAGTCTGGTTCAAAAGTTGTTGATTTTTCCATTCCCCTCTGTTTTTCTTCCTCCTCCTTTGTGTGGCTTCCCCCACTTGTAGCTATTTCAGTGATTGGTGCTTCTCCACTATAGGAGGTGTAGGGGAAATAAGTAGCATTGACTTTTTCAGAAATTCCAGAGCTCTTCCAGCCAAGGTTTTCTGGAACACTTGAGCCTCATGTCCCTCTCTGCCTCCTAGCCAACACCACCCCTTCCTTGGTTAGAAGTTCTCACTTAGAAAAGAGCTGCTTGCTTTGAAGTCTCTGCTGCGTTCCATCACTGTAGTCATGTAGAGGAGAGGCTGGGAGGAGAAAGTCAACACAGAAACAGGGTAGGAGAGACAGACAGGGAGCTAGAGCATTTTCTCTTGTGGTTCTGTCCCCTCGTGCTTTGCCATAGTAAGTAGGACTAAGATGATGATAATAATTGCATTTAAGCGCTTGCTATGTGCCAAGCACTGTCCCAAGTGCTGGGTTAGGGACAAGATAATCGGGTCAGAGACTGTCCCTCATGGGATTCACAGTCTAAGCAGGCAGGAGAAGAGGTATTGAATCCCTATTTAACTGTTGAGGAAACTGAAGCATGGAGAAGCTAGATAACTTGGCCAGCATCTTGCAGCAGGCAAATGTAGGAGCCGGAGTAGAACCCAGGTCCACTGACACCCAGACCAGTGCTCTTTCCACTAGTCCATGCTGCTTTACAATAAGTTAATCAGTGGTATTTATTGAGCGCTTACTATGTGCAGAGCACTGGCATAAGTACTTGGGAAAGTACAATATGATGAGTTTGTAGACACAATTCCTGCCCAAAAGGAGCTACGGTCTACAGGGGGAGATAGATGTTAAAATGAATTATGGATAGGGCAAATAGTAGAATATAAGAATATTTACAGAAGTACTGTGGAGCTGGGATGAATATCAAAGTGTGTAAAGGTCCTCTAGACTGTAAGCCAGTTGTAGGCAGGGAGCATGTTTGCAACTCGATAATATTGTACTCTCCCAAATGCTTAGTACAGTGCTCTGCACATAATGCACATGCAGGAAATACCATCAATTGATTATGCAGCCGAGGGGTACGCAGTGTCTCAAGATCAGCACCTTCTGTATACAAAGCAGTGTGCACAGATATGAGTTGGGCCTTGGCCATTTTGGAGACCACCGTGTTCGAAAGCAGGGATCTGGACAGAATCCCCCGACCTCCACCGGACCCCGGGCTCTATTCCTGGAGGAGATACCAGCCTGATGGGGGTGGGGCAGGACATGGGAGACAGCAGCCATCTTCAATACAGAATCTTTTCCAGCGTCCTTCAAATTTTCCCCATTCCCCAGCTTTTGGTCACCCGTCTCAAGTAGCAGTGGATAAGGACCAGTGAGTCACTGGATGCTAACAAAAGGCAGCTTCATGTCCTTCTCTGCTGCTCCCAATATCTCCCCACATGCTGAGGCTCTCCTTCCTGGATCCGGGTGGACCCTGGCCCCAGGTCCCTAAGATTGGGAGCCTTATGTGGGACAGGGAGTGTGCTGGGTCTTCTCTGCGTATATTACATCTGCCACAGTGCTTGGTTCACAATAGGTGCGTAACAAATACTATTATTATTACTATTACCACCCAGCCAGGTCAGTGGGCAAGCCCTGAGGGTAGCCTTAGGGTAGGTTTGGTTGGAGCTGTGGGTGCCATATTGGACTTTTCAAGCCACCCAAATGTTTCCATGAGGGAAGCATTTTGTGTGTGTATTTTTAATGGTATTCGATAAGCGCTTACTATGCATCTAACACTGTCTAAGCAGTGGGGGAGTTACAAGTTAATTAGGTCAGACAGTTCTTGACATACATGAGGCTCACTTTCTAGGGAGACAGCGTGGCTCAGTGGAAAGAGCATGGGCTTGGGAGTTAGAGGTTGTGGGTTCAAATCCCAGCTCTGACACTTGTCAGCTGTGTGACCATGGGCAAGTCACTTAACTTCTCTGTGCCTCAGTTACCTCATCTGTGAAATGGGGATTAATTTTGAGCCTCACATGGGACAACCTGATTACCCTGTACCTACCCCAGCGCTTAGAACAGTGCTCTGCACATAGTAAGCGCTTAACAAATACCAACATTATTATTATTATTAGGGAGGGGGAAGAACAGGTATCCCCATTTTACAGTTGAGGAAACTGAGGCACAGAGAAGTTAAGTGATTTGCCCAAGGTCACACAGCAGACAAGTGGCAGAGCTGGAATTAGAACTCAGGTCCTTCTGAGTCCAAGGCCTGTGCTCTCTCAACTAGGCAATACTGCGTCTCAGTTTCACTGTTAGTGGGCTCTGCTTTCAGTACAAAGGTTGGGGGCACCTCTCCCCCCCCCTCCTTTGGCCATGCTATAATAAAGTGCTTATCCTTTTAAAGCAGTGTAGTGGACACATGGTGGGACTTGGGTGTAAAATGTGGCTACTTGGGTATATATCTGAAAATCCCCCTTTCTTCCGAAACGGTAAGTTTACCAAAGTTTAGCACTTGTTCAGCAGCATTTATTGACGAATCAGACAGTGGAGAATTATAATGCATGGCAGGGTCGTGGCCCTCAAGAGGTGTAAGTCTGCACCAGAGGGGGTGACTACCCATTCAAGTGGATTTCACATGATTCTGCTGGAAAAACTTGCTGCTGTTATTTTTATTCCCCCTTCTTATCCCGTCATCTCAGTGCTTAAAATCTACCCTTGCTTTAGGGTTGTTGTTCTTTAAATGGTATTTATTTAAGTACTTATTACGTGCCAGGCACTGTACTTGAGCACTGGGGTACATACAGGTTTATCAGGTTGGCCACAGTTCCTGTCCACATGGGGTGCACTATCTTCATTCCCATTTTACAGAAGAGGTAACTGAGGCCCAGAGAAGTGAGGCGACTTCCCCAAGGTCGCACAATAGACAAGTGGCAGAACCAGGATTAAAATCCATGTCCTTCTGACTTCCAGGACCACTTTCTATCGATTAGGCCATGCTGCTTTTCTGCTTCAGTTTCAAGGTGTCATTTGCTGGTAAAGCTTTTCTGGGAATTACCACACCGCTTAGATTAATTTTCTCCAGATGAATCTGTAAAATCGACCTGGTCAGGGTTGGATTGACTTGAGGGAATCAGTAAAGTGGGTAGGGTTGGGAGTGGGACGAGATGGAATTCATACCCATCCGTATGTTTCTGGGCCTGGGAGGACACTGGCCCAGTCAGCCCTGAGGCTTAGCTACACTCTGCATCCACCGGGGCTGGACTTTACCTGGGCAGATGATGAAGTGGGGAGGGGAGCAGGTGCCGAATTGCCAGTAGCCACCTGGAATACTGCTTCAAAGAGCAACTGGCAAATTGCGTGGCTGCAGCAGGAAAGCAGAGGCAGGAGAGAGATCAACCAATCAATGAATCAATCAGTGAATGGTATTTATTGAGTAATTATTATGCACAGAGCCCTGTACTAAGCACTTGGGAGAGTATAGTCCGACAGAGTCGGTGGTCACTTTCCCTGCCCACAGCAAGTTTACAGTCTAGAGGGAGAGCTGATCCAGAGGGAGAGTTTTCTCCCATCATCACCCCTAATGGCTTTTCCCCCACTCCCTGTCTCAGACAATCAGCCAGCTGATCTGTTGGATGGGGAGGAGAGTCAGGAGAGAGGATTCTGAGTCGTTTCTCCCACTTTCCCCACAGCTCGGCCTTGGAATCACTCTTAATTTACTGTTCTTCAGAGAGAGGGAAAAAGAGAGACTTGGGGTGGTTTGGGGTGGCCCGGGTTTCCACTTGGACTTTCCCAGCTGGCTAGGAGTCACTTTCCTCCTTAGTGGGACTGAAGAGGGCCACTAGAAGGCACTCTATCCACACTACTCCTCTAAAACCAAGGAGACCCGCCTGCTCACTCACTGGTTTATTTTCGGCTGCCCAGGAGACCGTTCATTTCCGCAAGGATATCTGTTTCAAAGAAAACACTAATTTCCAGCTGACAGAATGGTATAAGCTAGTGGACGATTAGGTGGCATAACCAGTCTGCATATGTGCAAACACACTACAAATGGTAGAAAGCCAAACAAAGTGCAGACGATTGATAAGTACAAATGAAGAATTCTCTTTTGGAGTCGAAGCGTAGTGGTTTCTTACCCACGCTGCTTTAAGATGTGCTCGGGGGAGATTTTGAGGAAAGGATCAGAGGTGGCAGAAGCGGGGCAGGTGAGGTAATGGCAAGTTGTTCTTCTGACTGCACTGGATCAATCAGTCAGTCAGTGGTATTGATTTTGTGATTTTGTGGTATTTGTTAAGCGCTTACTATATGCCAGGGACTGTTCTAAGTGCTGGGGTAGATGCAATCTAATCAGGTTGGACACAATCCCTGTCCCACATGGGGATCACAGTATTAATTGCCATTTTACAGATGAGGGAACTGAGGCACAGAGAAGTGAAGTGACTTTCATTCATTCATTCATTCAATAGTATTTATTGAGCGCTTACTATGTGCAGAGCACTGTACTAAGCGCTTGGGATGAACAAGTCGGCAACAGATAGAGACAGTCCCTGCCGTTTGACGGGCTTACAGTCTAATCGGGGGAGACGGACAGACAAGAACAATGGCACTAAACAGCGTCAAGGGGAAGAACATCTCGTAAAAACAATGGCAACTAAATAGAATCAAGGCGATGTACAATTCATTAACAAAATAAATAGGGTAACGAAAATATATACAGTTGAGCGGACGGGTACAGTGCTGTGGGGATGGGAAGGGAGAGGTGGAGGAGCAGAGGGAAAAGGGGAAAATGAGGCTTTAGCTGCGGAGAGGTAAAGGGGGGATGGCAGAGGGAGTAGAGGGGGAAGAGGAGCTCAGTCTGGGAAGGCCTCTTGGAGGAGGTGATTTTTAAGTAAGGTTTTGAAGAGGGAAAGAGAATCAATTTGGCGGAGGTGAGGAGGGAGGGCGTTCCAGGACCGCGGGAGGACGTGACCCGGGGGTCGACGGCGGGATAGGCGAGACCGAGGGACGGCGAGGAGGTGGGCGGCAGAGGAGCGGAGCGTGTGGGGTGGGCGGTAGAAAGAGAGAAGGGAGGAGAGGTAGGAAGGGGCAAGGTGATGGAGAGCCTTGAAGCCTAGAGTGAGGAGTTTTTGTTTGGAGCGGAGGTCGATAGGCAACCACTGGAGTTGTTTAAGAAGGGGAGTGACATGCCCAGATCGTTTCTGCAGGAAGATGAGCCGGGCAGCGGAGTGAAGAATAGACCGGAGCGGGGCGAGAGAGGAGGAAGGGAGGTCAGAGAGAAGGCTGACACAGTAGTCTAGCCGGGATATAACGACTTGCCCAAGGTTGGACAGCAGCAAGACAATCCTGTGGAAGCAGGATTAGAACCCATGTCGTCCTGACTCCCAGGCCCATGCTGTATACACCAGGCCACGCTGATTGAGCACAGAGCACTCGGGAAAGTGTATCAGCATAGAGTTGGTAGACACAATCCCAGCCCACAAGGAGTCATTTCAGTCAATCAATCAGTAATATTTATCGAGTATTTAATCTGGGCAGAGCACTGTATTGAGCATAAAGGACAGCATAGTAGAATTAGTAGACACAATCCCTGCCTTCAAAGAATAGTCGGGGAGATTACATGTAGGGGAAGCAACTGAGTATAAACATAGGAATGTAAACATGGTGCAGAGTGGGATAAGAGCCTAACTACTTAGGAGGGTGGGAACACAAACTTAAAGGTGACACAGTAGGGAGGGAAATAGGGTGAGATTAGTCAGGGAAGGCTTCCTGGTTGAGGTGTGATTTTAGCAGGGCTTTTAAGATGGGGAGAGCAGTGATCTGCCAGATGTAAAGTTGGAGGGTCCATTGAAGGGTATCTGGTCATAAGTGTGATTCAAAAGGGTGTGTGAAGCATTGAAGTCCATAGACAAGAATTTGGACATTCAAAGACTATTGGAGGATTTGTTTTATCTGAGGCTTGAAGATAATGGAGCTGACTTTTATCTAAGTAGGTAATCCCTTGGACTCCCCTGTGTTTTTTTGGGTAACCATGGACCAGGAGGACCCTCTGGGGGAACTGCAGGGATGGGGGATTGATTCACTGGGGGTACAGGGAAAGCTGCAGGAAAGCAATTTCAAAAGCTGCAGTGGGAGAGATCGGGAAGCGGAGAGGTGGAGCGGGAGAGCTGGGGCGCGGAAGGGGCAAATTCACCGGCTCACCATTTGGGGTTGCCAGAGATAATGATTATTATTGATTATTATGAATTATTACTATTGATTATACAGGATTATTTTACTTCCGCTGAACTCACAGTTGGTTTCCCCAACCTTTGGTCACCCATGGTATGGGCACCGACTCAATGGATTAAGGAGAAGCATCCTAGCCTAATGGTAAGAGCAAGGGACTGGGAATCTGAGGACGCATAGGATGTTTCTGGGTTTGGTGATGGGAGATGTTGGAATCAGCTCTTTGCTGATTGTATTCCCGTGATGCACAGGGTTAGAAGAAATAGAGTGGACATATATCCAGGAAAGAGTTTCTGGTTTGTTGGAGGCTAGATATGGCTAACAAAAGATCTAGACCCCTTTGGATATGTGTGCCCTTACATTTCAGAGTAGAAAAGATTTTATGCAAATATGGTTATTGTTTTCCTCTGGTAATTGCAGAATTTAAAAATCTAGGAAGAGCTAATAGTCTCTTTTGTTGGACTAAAAGTAGCACGAGCAAGATTTCACAAATATATTCTCTTCCTCTGTCTGGAAAAAGAGTGTGGTAGAGTACTGGATATGAAAGCACATTGGGGGATCAAGCTTCTGAATTAAATTTTAAAACACAGTGACTCAAAGAGGAGGCTTGCTTTTAATTAGGTACAAGATCTAGATTGTTCTGTAATTAGGTGGGCACAGGGAAGGATGGCACTGTCAGAAGTTTTCACTGATTTATTCCTATTATTTTGATCTACTGGGGCAGTTAATGAATTTGGGAGGTATAAGAATCAGGCTTGCGTGACTATAACATTTAGGTAGGGTAGCTGGTTGGATAGAACAGTGTAATTAGTTGGGAGACTTGGGTTCTATTCCTGGCTGAGTGTTCTTTTCCTTTGGGCTCTGATTCTTGCTTCAGCCAGTCAGTAGCATTTATTAAACACCTATTGAGAAGGAGTGTGGCCTAGTGGAAAGAGCGTGGGCCCGGGATTCAGAAGATCTGGGCTCTAATCCTGTCCCGGCTACTTGTCTGCTGTGTGACCTTGGACAAGTCACTCAACTCCTGTACTTTGTTGAATGAGGATGACCTATCTGTTCTCCGTCCCTCTTAGACTGAGTTCCATATAGGACAGGCACCATTTCTAGCCTGTACTGTATCTTTCTTAATACTTAGTGCCTTGCTTGGCACATAGGAATAGCTTAAGTGCCATTATTACTATAAATATTATTTTGTGCAGAGCATTATACAAAGTGCATAGGTGAGTGCAGTAGATTAGTAGGCATGGCCTCTGCCCTCAACTTCTTCGAATCTAATGGAAGAAGTCATGTTATTGCCCAAAAAGCAGCTTTGGCTCTGTGAAGAAAAATACTAAACGAGCATGAGGAAAGATCATGATTCAAAGAGCCAACCTACTTAAGTGCTTGGTAGCAATCCTCAGAGCTCATAACTAGTTTTTGCAAAGCACAAGTACAGTTATGGAGTGATAAAAGCATGGCATCCTATTTCCTTTCATTTGTGTTGCATCTCAGAAGCTAGAAGGGCAAGCATCTTTTCCTGGAAGCCCGAAAGAAGATAGCATCAGATGCCCTTAGCCGCTCCTTCTGAGGGCATGTTCTCAGTTCAGTCCCCAGACCCATCAGTAAGAGCGTGTGATTGCTGGATTGATGGCTCATGTTCTGATTCTCCCTCAGGCCTTCAACAGATGATTCCCTGGAAATGCCCTTCTTTTCGTCTTCTATTTAATTGTATTTATTGAGCTCTTACTCTGTGCAAAACACTGTACTAAGCACTTAGGTATACAGGTCCCAGGACTGCGGAGTGGCAGCCCCACACCAGGGAAGGGACGTATTACTGGCCGGGCATCTGGCAGTCCACAACCGCTCCTTTCTGAAGAATCTTGCTCTCAAGCTGTTTGCTTCTGACCCTAGGCAGAGGCATTGGGCTCCGCCTCAGGGCAGACAGATGTTTTGTTGAGTGCTTACGGTAACTAGCTCTGTGAAGAGGATAAACGTGTATCGGCCTTTGATTTTTTTTTTTTTTTGTAAACCTTTGATCCTGGAGCAATAGGAAGCAAATGCCAGCCGTTTCTTGCATTGGAGTATTTGTGGGGAAGCGGCTGGCCTTCGCTGTGAGCTCGGGTGAGGTTTCAGCGTCATAGATGATACTTCTGCCTTCTTCAGTAATTGGACCGGTGACAGGGGAACCGACCGACCCATCAGAGGGCTGCAATCCAGTTCCGTCTGTGAATGGGGATAGAAGGTAGAGTTGTCTCTGGACTGCAGAGATGCCCTTGGAGGATATCCAATTGAAAGCTGGCTAAAGCTAGCTGAGTGGCTACCTGAAAGCTGGTTGAGCTGTCTAAGTGGCTAACTGGCTTTCTGCCTGTCCGTTTGAGGCTTGACTTCGGTTAATGTACCTGTGACTCTGAGACTGAATGGCCCGTGACCCGAAACTCTGCTTTTCTGGCCACAGTAACCTATGACTTTTATTTTGGTTTACCTTTGTATCTGTCTTTGTATTTTACATTGATTATTCTGTCATTCTTATTAGTATTAGTAGTAGTAATAAAAATAATAGTAGTGGTATTTGTTAAGTACTTACTGTATGCCATAAACTGCATTAAGCCTTGGGGTGGATGCACCTCAATGTGATTAGATACAGTCCCTATCCCACACAGGGCTCACAGTCTGAGAAGAAGTTGAGAACAGGACTTTATTTCCCACGTGACAGTTGAGGAAACCGAGATGCAGAGCAGTTAAGTGACTTGTCCAAGACCACACAGCCGACGAGTGGCAGAGCGGATTTAGAACCCAGGTCTCTGACTCTCAAGCTAATGCTCCTTATCAGAATAGGCCATGCTGCTTTTTATTTCTTTGATTTTTCTTTATATGTCTGTTTTAAGTCCCCATGTTTTCTTAGATTGTGAGTCCCTGGGGGGCCAAGGATTGTGTTTAATTCTCAGTCATATATTCTTTCTCAGTCTCTGTGCTTCAGAGTGCTCACAGTCTGTGTACGACTACTGCTCTTATTACTACTAGCCCTGGTGCAGTCAAACCCCTGTGGGTTCGAGATCAGGGTCAGAGTAACTTGGACAAGAGTCAGGACTAAACCGGTTCCTCGTTCCTGGATTGTGAGCCCAGGAGGGCCAGCGAACAGGTCGGATTCACCCCTGTATAGCTTTTCCTAGTGCTTAGTACAGTGGTCTGCATATAGGAAGTGCTTAATAAATATGAATACTGCTACTCTCAGAACACTGGGCCCTTTCTGGGATCCTTCCAAGAGTTGGGGTTGGGATGGCTCTACCAAGGGCAAGGAGTGACCTGGGACTGAACTGCCTTGGCCCCCGCTAATCCTGGCCATTCTTCTCCTAATCCCAAGGGATTTGGCCAGAGTCTCCCTGGTGTTGGACGTGGGGTAAGGCAAACAGCTGTTCGATTCATTATATTTGGGTTCAGTCTGGGTCTGATTGGTGGGGCCCGGGGATTTATCACCACCGACAGGCCTTGTCCCAAGCTAATTTTACTCTCTGAATGTCAGCCGCCATGTCCGACGTGGCATCCATGGCCAAGACAGGTGAGTGTGGACAGACCAGGTGGACTAGCCTCAGTCCGTGCTCGAACATCTCTTACGTCAAAAAAAAGCTTCGGGAACCTAAGACAAAACAGGCCTGGTCGTCCTGGGTTCTAATCCTGACTTCGCCACATGTCTGCTGGGTGCCCTTGGGGAAGTCACTTAACTTCTCTGGGCCTCAGTTACGTCATCTGTAAAATGGGGATAAAGTGTGTGAGTCCCGTGTGGGCCAGGGACTGTGTCCAACCTGATTAACTTGAGTACTGAGAACCTGAGTACTTAGAACAGTGTTTGACACATAGTAAGTGCTTAATAAGTACCACAGTGAGAGGAGGCAGAGCAGCCTACACCAATGTTTTGCCTCACAGATAATGTATTTATTCATATTAATGTCCATCTCCCCCTCTAGATGTAAGCTTGTTAAGGGAGGAGAATGGGTCTCTATATTGTTATATTGTACTCTTTCAAGTGCTTAGTATAGTGTTTTGCACACAGTAAGCACTCAATAAGTACGATTGCCTGACTGAGTCAGGTATAGTAAGGGTTCTCTACCCTGCACGTATTCGATCCGGAATGGAAGCAGCTAAGAGTGGCCCCAAAGAATTGGATTTTTTAAGAAGAACACTTAAGTAGCACACTGCAGGCTGTTTTTCACGTGGTCCTGAAATGATGTGATTTTTAGGACTAAGGCACTAGGCATCTGCTTATTTGGCAATTCCCATGCCCATCTTCAACTGGTTTAGAAATATTTTCCCTGCCCTTCAAGGACCTGATTGGGATTTTAATCTCCCAGAATGATGCTGCTTATGGAAACCAAACAGCAAGAAATTCTTGTAAGCTTGGCATTCATTACAGTACAATATCTGGGCCTTGCTTTATTAAAGATAATAAATATGATAATGGTAAGTTATACACCTCAAGATAAAGGGTTAATGCCGTTTCACACCCCCCCTCCCCCCCCCCCCCCAGTATCAAGAAAATACTTGTAGAAGCCATTGCACCGAAACAAGACAGTTAAAAGGTAGTTATTTTATGCTTTGGTGGGAAAAAGTTTGCTTTTCAAATATTGAGGTCATTAATGGGTTATTAAATGATCTCCTGCAATGTTTGGCAGCTTGCAGGTTAATTGCACAAGCTGCCTGGAAGCAAGAATTTGTGCTCTGCTCTAACTGGGAACAAAAGCGCAGAGAGAGAGGCAGAGAGAGGCTGGTGTTTGGACTGGAGCTAGCCAGTTTGAACCGGCACCCGTTAGTAATGACAGGAAGAGTAGAGATGGGATGGGGGAGAGGAGGAGCACATACAGAGTAGGGGGAAGGGTAAAGCCGCTTCTCCTTGAGGCAGGATATCTCCCTTCAAAGACTCCCAGTTAGAGCCATCGTAAACAATCTCATCTGATTACGTGTGGCTGTTCGCAGAAAGATCTGCAAACTGCTAACTGTTCCATAAAAGCAAGTTAGAAATAACACAGTGGGAGCTGGAGTACAGCCCTCTGAAAGTCCTTGGCTCAGCCCTGGCAGACTTAACTTCCTGCTCCTTCCTTTGTCAGCCTCGCCTTGAAAGACAAGAAAAATCCCAGCAGTCGGAAGGAAGAATCCAAGCAAAACCCAGGTGGATGACAGGCACAATTTTTGCAAGGTTGCAAGCAATTCCCCTACTATCTAAGGGTAATCTTGATAGACAAAGGACTGCCTAAGTTATTCAGCACTGTTCTCTCAGACTTACAGGAGGGGGTTCCAGAGGGCTTGGCTGTCCCGATGTTTTCACTGGCTGTCTTGAAACTAAATGACAAAGAGCCCGATTTCTTTCTGCAGACATTTTGCTTCAGTAAGAATAGTCAGAGCCCTTTGCCGTGAGCTGTATGCTGAAATCTGTTTGAGAGTACCTCTGTCACTGGAAACTGCAGAAGGACTAGTTTACCTAAATGAAAGGTTATAATGGATAGCTGAGTAGGAGCTAAATTCTGGGAGTCAGACCCAGATTCTAATCCCAGCCCCACCACTTGTCTGCTGTGTGACCTTGGATAAATCACTTAACTTCTCTGTTCTTCAGTAGCCTTATCTGTAAAATGGGGAGTAAGGCTGTGAGCCCCCTGTGGGACAGGGACTGTGATTTGCTTGTATCTACCCCAGTGCTTAGTACAGTGCCTGGCACATGGTAAGCGCTTAACAATTGCCACAATTATTATTATGTCTGTTCTCCCCCCAAAGATTCAGTCTGTGTGACCTCAGCTTCGGTGACTCGAGATGGTCAGTAATAAGGTCAGAGGTCGCTGCTGTTCAGATTCCCTGGGCAGTGGAGCCAGCCCACGGAAGAGGCTGCAGGCAGAGAGGGGACCTTCCTAGAGGACGGCAAATTCAGAATATTGCCTGATCCTTGGCGTGCCGGCCGGCAGGGTGAGGGTAGCCCGTTCTGCAAGCTGGCACCCTTGGAGGAGTGAGGTGAGCTTTTGAGGTCTGCTTGAGGACTGCTATTCATGACAACGTCCCTTTAGGTTGGATTTCGGCCCTCAAAATTTAGCACTATCGCTTGTCCTCACTCTGGATCACAGAGACAGAGATCATGTGGGGTATCCAAGATCTGCAGATTCAGTAATTCAAAAATGGTTCTAATCCTAAATTTCAACCTCCCTAACCAAACCAGTTTAGCCTAGTGGTTAGAGCAAGGGCCTGGGAGTCAGAAGGACCTGGGTTCTAATTCCAGCTCTGCCCTGGTCTGCTGTGTGACCTTGGGTAAGTAACTTAATTTCTCTGTGCTTCAGTTACCTCATCTGTAAAACAGGGATTAAGACGGTGAGTCCCATGCAGGGTAGGAACTGTGTCTAACCTGACAACCTTGTCTCTACCCTAGCACCGAGTACAGTGCCCGGTACATAGTAAGTGCTTAACAACCACCATTTAAAAAAAAAAAAAAGGAAGCAAAGAGACTCTCTCTCCAAACAAGCCAGAGCAGCTACCAAAAAGAAAACGGGACATATTCCTTACCTGCTTTGGATAGACAGGGAAGCCCAGATAATCCACAACCTGAATAATCAGCATCTGATGGCTTTTCTCAAAAGAGAGTTTCGGCTTGCACTTATAATTGATGTTGCTTGCCTTTCCTGACTGCAAATTTTACACTCCTGGTTTTCTGGCAAATCAGGGTTGCAAACCTCCACGTTAAGGAAAGCGCAGGCTGAGAAATCTAACCGTTCCCAAGTCTCCTACATGTGCAAAAATTGTTTCTTCCAACACCGCGGGTGCTGAATCCAAGCAGGTCTGTGTTGTTGGGCAAACATTTCCTAATTCCCTAGCAACGCTTTAGCCACAGAGCATAGTGAAAACCTGCTGCTCTTGCATAAGTGAGAGTAATAATAAGAATAATAAGCATCTAGTACAGTGCTCGGTACACAGGAAGCATGAAATAAATACTATTGATGGATGATAATGTCCTGCAGAGCTGCAGAGGGGAAAACTGCACTTTCTTCACTCTGTCAGCGATGATGACAGTGATGATGGGAGTCTCCTGTCAGGAACTACAGGGAACCAGTGTGGCTTAGTAGTTAGAGCACGGGCCTGGGAGTCAGAAGGACTTGGGTTCTAATTCCGGCTCTGCCGTTTGCTGTGTGACCTTGAGCAAGTCGCTTCTCTGTGCTACAGTACCTCATCAGTAAAACGGGGATTAAGACTGTGAGCCCCATATGGGACAGGGACCACATCTGACCAGATTTGCTTGTGTCTACCCTAGTACTCAGTACAGGGCACGTCGTAAGCGCTTAACAAAAACCGTACAAAACCCTCCCCCAAAAACAAAGCCTCAGTCTGAGATTTCAGCACTAAGGCCTTGCACAAATAGTTCATTAGAACACTGCCACCCACACCCTCAGTAAACCAGCCTAAAATGGACTGAGTGATGAATGTCCACAGAATCACCCCGTCAGGGCCATGGATTTTGCCGCACTGGGAGCCACCGAAGCTAGGCCCCGGCTTCTTTCCCGTCGAGCTATAGGCAGCTGCCCCTGTCACTGCCTACTCCTCCCACCCCAGATCAGACTCTCGGACTTGCATAGCTTTCCTCTCCTCCCTGCAATCTCAGCTCATTCCCTATTTCTCTGGTTACTGCCTTCCTCCCACTGCGTAAGACTTTGTCTTTTCTAACTTCTACTGATTTTTTCTTAAACCCTTGCTTGTTTTTCCAGTGGAGGAGCACAGCTCTAGCAATCTGAAGACCTGGCTTCCAGGGATAGGAACTGTGTCTAACTTCATTATCTTGTATCTTCTCCGGCATTCAGTACAGGTCCTGACACACAGTAAGCGCTTAACAAATGCCTCTAGAAAAAAAACAAATCCCAGCTTCCGCTACTTGCTTCCTGTGTGACCTTGCGCTAATCACTTCACTTTTCTGTGCCTCAGTTTTTTTATCTGAAAAATGGAGATGAAATACCAGTTCTCCCTTCCTCTTAGACTGTGAGCCCTATTTGCATCAGGAACTGTTTTGGTTGAGATTATCCTGCATGTAACCCATGCCTTAGCACATAGTAGGAACAGAGTAAGCTCTTAAATACAATTGCTACTAGTATTAGAATTACTGATAATACTCTGTGCTTCCTAAAACCCAGGAAGGCAGCATCTGTAATTATCTCTGGAAAACAAGAGTCTGAGAACCTCTTTCACCCTCTGCTCTCTCCTCTCTGAACAGAGACACCAGGCACTAAACTAAGCACTGGATACAAAATAATCAAGTTGGACCCATTCTTTATCCCATAGGACTCACAGTCTTTATCCCCATTTTACAGATGAGGTAGCTGAGACAAAAGTAAAGTGACTTGCCCAAGGTCACAAGTAGCAGAGTTGGGATTAGTACTCAGATCCTCTGACTCCTAGGCCACTCTGCTTAGAACCCAGGTCTACCAAGTAACTTCCAGTCCTGTGTTCTTTCCAAGAGTGGGCTCATTGTAATTTTTGGAAGGGAAGTATCTTGAACTTCAGGTTCATATCGGGGTTTGAATGGGTTCACCAAGGGACTCCCCCAGGTGAGTCCAGAAGACCTTTTGAGGTCACTATGCAGTCTCAGATCTCCCCAGATGTCCAGCGGCTTCAAGAGTTTCAGAAGAAAGGTCTGGTTTATCCCTCCTGACATTTCTCTTAGCTGATTGGGTTTTGAGCCCATTACCAGGCCGCCCTGTGGCATGTAGATAGCTGGGCATCACTATAACGTTTTGTTTCATCAGAGGTGGGCTAAATATGGCCCACAGGCCAGATTCAGCCTGTCAGTTGATGATCATGGTCAGCGCTTTCTGTGTGTCAAACTATTCTAAGCACTGGGGTAGATACAAGATAATCTGATTAATGCTCAGAGCATTAATCCCCATTGGGCAGTTGAGGAAACTGAGGCACAGAGCGTTAAATGACATACCCAAAGTCACAGAGTAGACAAGTGGTTAGAGCCGGGGTTAGAACCCAGGTCCTGACTTTTAGCCAGCATCTCAGTCTCACTGTGTTCTCAGGGTCCTTTTGTGTGTATTTGTTTTGCTGAAGACATCCACAGCAGGTTTGGAGCAGGTCAGGAAGTACAGTTGCTTCAAGTTTTTCCCTACTCCTTTCACCTCCAACAGCCCCCATGTCAAATGCTGGAACTTAGTCATTTGGGCCAGGGTTGGTCCAGGGGAGACTTGAGGTGAATCTGCTTTCCTGTCGGCTACTCCTGAACCTTAGTCATGGGTTTTACGGTAAATATATTGAAAGTTATGAAAACCAGACCAGTAAACTAAATGCAATTACAGATGCTTCTTTTTAATGTGTTCTGTTGTCATTGTTTCTCAGGATGTTGGATACTCAAGGGATCTTTTTTTTCCTCCCATCAAATTGAAAACATAATTTATATGGTATTTAAAGGCTAATCTAATAACTGGTTACTTTTCATGTGAGCAGGGAGCCTGGGCACAATTATTTCTCACAGAAATTCCATTTTTAATAGAAATTAATTTGTTTTATTTGCCAAAGTTGGAAAATATGATGGGTTTTAGTAATAATTGTCAGTTTTAATACTGTACTGTTAGTGTTCGATTTTAAGCTTACCAATGGCTTTTGAAATCTGCCTGAGAAAAACCCCTAGCATTCAGCTGTGAAAACTGGTTGAATTTTTTTAAATCCCCAATCTCTCATAATTGTGGTTTGGCTTGTCTTTTCACAAGATACTGGCAGTCTTATGGGCTGCTCCAGTGTTTTGGAGGGAAAATATCCAAAAACCATAATTCACACCAAGCAGTCTAAAGTTCTTTGGGTTCAGAATATCTCCTGAGTATGTTTAGTATCTTTCCTCATATGTCAGCTGTATCACTATTGAAATTTTCACTGCATAATTATAGGCTGGAGTCAGAGATGGGGCTAATTGGTTTTTTGTTCCGCTAGAACAAAACCCAGCACTTGAAGCAGTCATACTATGCTTTTGGCCAAATACTTTTTTATGGAAACTCCAGTTAGCCTATTTTTATTAGTCACAATGTTCCAGCTACCTCCTTGGTTGCTTTTATTTAAGTTCAATAGCTACACAGAGAGCTAGCTTCATAGAGGAGCAGCATGGCCTAGTGGCAAGAGCCCTGGCTTGGGAGTCAGAGGTCATGGGTTCTAATCCCGGTTTCGCCACTTATCTGCTGTGTGAACTTGGGCAAGCCACTTAACTTCTCTGTGCCTCAGTTCCCTCTGTAAAATGGGGCTTGAGACTGTGAACCCCACATGGGATGTGATTACCTTGTATTTACCCCAATACTTAGAACAGTGCTTGGCACATAGAGCTTAACAAATACCATAATTATTGTTATTATTATACTTCTGAATTCTGTGCTTTCTGCTACAACAGAGGGCATCAATCAATCCAATGACGGTATTTACTGAGTGCTTTCTGTGTTCAGAGCACTGTACTAAGCACTTGGGAGTTGGTAGACATGTTCCCTGCCCACAAGGAGCTTACAGTCTAGAGGGGGAGACTAACATTGAAATAAATTACGGATACGTACATGTGCTGTGGAGCTGAGGGTGGGGTGAATAAAGGGTTCAAATCTAAGTGCAAGAGTGACACGGAAGGGAGAGGGAGTTGGGGAGATGCGGGCTTAGGGAAGGCCTCTTGGAGGAGATGTGGTTTTAATAAGGCTTTGAAGATGAAACTTCCAACTTTAGGAAAAGGAGAAAACCCTACTCCAAACTGGAACAAAACATTTTCACAAGTGATTCTGCAAGACCTTTTGTGTTCAAAGATAATGCTCCTTCCTGAGAGTAAACCTGATACATTGTGCCTGAATGTGGCTAAAAAAACCCAAAACAAAACCCAACCCTCCTCCCCTCCCTGCCCCCTAATACATAACAAGGAATATCTTTGCCCTGCAGTGGTCAGTCTTGTTTCCAACTCTTTGGGTTTTTTTTGCGGTTTAGCAGAAGGAAATTTAAAGAGTTACTGAGAGAGTTAGAATGCAATTCTCTGCCTCCTCATAGGCCTTTCTTCTTCATCCCCCTTCCCCACCACTCTCATAGAGTAAATGGAAAAATGAGATAAGGGACGATGTGGTGGACGTAGAATGCATGTGGGCTAGGCCCAGAATCCATTCCCATTAGGTTCCTCCCTTCTGTCCAATTGCTTTTATTTTGGTAAATTCTACCCAGAAATTATTTTGCTTTCCCGAACCACTCAGGGACTTGTTTCATGGACCCGGACCTCCCAGCTCTAAGGTGGGAATTATACTGTGCTATATTTGACTCTACTTACAGGACTCATCTCTATAGTAGGTTACTAGAGAAGTGAGGTGGAGAGCTTCAAAAACAGAATTAGAGTACCTGGTTTTCTTCTTATGGTAATTTAAGGATGGTATAGAACTTTCAGATTACTAGATGAGGAGTGCTTATGCTCTAAGGGCCTGATTGCTTAACAGAATGAAAACCTATACACACAAAACAAAGGCATCCTAGTCAGGGACAGTAATTACACATCAGTGGCAGTAAAATGAAGATTGCATACTTTTTCTTTAACTGCAAAGTGCTGTTTTTGCACAGAACAGATTTGAATTTAGAGTCTGTAATCAACTGAGAAACATACTGGGAAAGACTGAATGAAAGATGTTGTTCAGAAATATATCTCGTTTCACCAACAGAAGAAAACTCAAGCGCACACTATTAATTCCATGAACCATGCAGGGATGTTTCTCAATGTCCTGAGACAGGGCAGTTTTAACATTTCTTCTTGCTGTCTGTATTTGCATAATTCACAGAGTGGAGAAATTCATTCAAGCAAAATAACGTTGCTTTGGACATGAAGGCAAAAAAATGAATTATGTTCCACATTCTCAGTCGATAACAGAAGCATTTTCCATGTATTAAATGACTTTATCCCCCTGTGTCAGAATGGCCGTTGTCACTCAATCATAAAAGATACATAGCAATCAATCAATGGTATTTATTGAGCTCTTTCTTCATGTGGACCATGGAATTAAGCTCTTGCGAGATTGCAATTAATAGAATTGCTGGGCACGATTCCTGTCCACAAGAAGTTTACAGTCTAGAGGGAAAGACAGACATTAAAATAAGCTACAGAGAAGAGAAATGCCATTGTACTTGTATAGAGGGAGAGAGGATGGAGTTGGGGAGAACCATCCCGTGGTCCAACTTAATATCTTCAGGATTTATTTTAGTCATCATTAGTAGTGAACTTGCAAAATTTTTTCTCTTGGCTGTATTAAGTTTTTTAAAGATTTGCCTTTTGAGAAAAAAAAATTCTTTATTTCATTTTTTTCTTTAGGTAGGTGACATTGGAAATCTGATATTATCAATGAATGATATTTCTTGAGTGCTTATTGTGTGCAGAGCATTATACTAAGCATTTGGGAAAAGTACAGTACAACAGAATTGGTTGACACTATCCCTACCCACAAGGAGGGATGCAGTGTGGCCTGAGTAAGAGGACCTGGGTTCTAATATTGGCTCTGTCGCTTGTCTTCTGTGTGACTTTGAGCAAGTCACTTAACTTCTCTGTACCTCAGTTATCTCATCTGTAAAATGGGGATTAAGATTGTGAGCTTCATATGAGAAATGAACTGGGTCCAACAGATTATTTCGTATCTACCCCAGCATTTAGTACAGTCCTTCACACATAATAGAGTGCTTTTTTTTAATTTTAATGGTATTTAAGTCGTTACTATGTGCCAGGCACTATTTTAAATACTGAACATCTAAAGCGCTAGACTTTTAAACATCTAAACCCTAAAGGCGCTAAGTATTTAACAAATTCCATTGGAAAAAGGAGCTTACAGTCTACAGGGGGAGATAGACATTAAAATAGATATTAGGGATGCATCTATAACATCAGGCTAGCTCAAACTATTTGACTGGGAAGAGACATGGGATGAGGGAGATAATTCACAACAACTGGGATCAGAAATGAGGCTGACCACTCCTCCCGGGTAGCCATTTCCTCTGCTGTTCCAGTTTCGGAAATGGCACCCAGAAGCACCTCATCCTTTCCTGACGGATGCAGAAATTGGAATGGTGCCAGGAAATGAATAGGCTGCACGGACTTAAGGCATGGGACATGGGAGGCATACCGTCATAAATAACCACGGAGTGGGCTTCTTGTGGTATCCAGGTTTGTGGCTGAGGGATTATAGATGGTATATTTTAATATAGCTGTCCAATAGGTTTACATAACATTTGGAATTATAGCATGCTTTACATATTTTATATTAATATAATTAAAACAAAATGAATCACAGGTTTATTTGATTTTGTTACCTTATATACATACAACATATATATGCATATACACATCATCAATGGTATTTTTTGAGTGCTTACTATGTGCAGAGCACTAAGCACTTGGGAGAGTACAATACAGAGTTGGCTGCTATATTCCCTGCCCACAGTGAGGATGAGTCCAGAGCGTGAGCTTGCATTTATTTTATAAACCGATGCTATTTTTAACCTGCAGAATGTAGTGATCATTGGGAGTATACGAGAAGTGTGCACCTTTGCTAAAGTTCAATCCGCCAGAAGAAATGATAGCTTCCAGAGGACTTTATTTGAGCATTTTCTACCAGTTAAAACCATTGATTTATGGGGTGTCTTTGAGTCACTTCCTCTGATTCATCCCGTTCCCCCTCCTCACCTGACAGGATTTGATTGGTGGACACATCTGCCATTCTACCTGTTGAAACTTCCTCTGCTTGGATTCCCCCAGGTAGGATCTCATCAGAGGGGTTTGTTGAGGAGAAACAGGAGATAAAATGGCAGCAGTGGCACCTACCTTACATCACTAAGGAAACAGGATCCATCCCTGTGGCTGAAATTCCTGCAACTTTTGCTGGGAATTTGATGTTTCAAAATTGAAAATGTCCTAGAATCCTTAAAGCAAAGAAGATCAGGGTTTCATTTCACAGTGTGCATAGTGAAAATCTTGTAGTACAATTGGTTCTGGGCAGGAAACACAGGGATTTAACTAGCACAGTTTGGATTCAAAGCTCGATGCCGGGGTTTTCAGGGAGATGGGGCTGGCGGAGGGGGTACAGCCACAACTGCTGGATAAGAGAAGGGGGAGACTAGAGGAGGCGGGGGAAACAGGGTGGGAGGGAACCAGAGGAAGATCTGACTCTGCTTATTTCCCTTGCACCACCCCTTCCACAGTATTTAGGTGGAAGTGATGTTTAAAGGATTTGGGAAAGCATTGAGTTGGCTTGTGCCACGAATCTTTAAGGGATCCACCAGATAGCAGGATAGCTGTCCATAAAGGCATAGTTCCTTCATGCAACTGACACCCTCAGCTCCTGCCGATAGGGCAGAGGGAAGAGGAGCAAAATGATCCACAGTCCAGACGTTTGTTGTCCTAAAAGGACTTAGACTTCTCTTGAGCAAGAATTGCATGAGCTAGAAACTGCAGGGTTGCTGCTTGCTTGACTCCTCCAGTCTCTGGGGATAGGTTAAGGCCTGGTCCCAGCATAAAAATGGCTTTAATGATGATGGTGGGAGTTGGTAAGCATTTACTAAGTGCCAAACACTCTTCCACGTGCTGAAGTAGATAGAAGTTAAAGTTGGACACAGTCCCTGTCACAGATGGGACTCAGAGTCTAAGGAGGAAGTAGAACAGGTATTTAATCCCATTTTACAGTCAAGGAAACTGAGGCCTAGAGCAGTTCAAGTGACTTGCCCAAGGCCACACAGCAAACATTTGGCAGAACCAGGATTAGAACCCAGGTCCTCTGACTCCCAAGCCTGTGCAGTTTCCTCTAGGCTGTGCTGCTTTTTATAATCCTGAGAACCGCAAACATAAAATTTGTCTCTGAACCTTTAAAGTGATCAGACTGAAGTACTTTATCAATCTTGACCCTGCTGACGTAGCCTCAGGAGTTTTCTTGGAACAATTAAAAGACAACAAAAGCACAGGATAATGTGGGCCTGGTGTCATTTGGAAAGCAGAAATTAAATTTCAGAAAAACTAAACACCAACATGCCTGGTAGGAATAGAAATCCAACCTAAAGTCATCAAATAACTGAATCATTCATGCTTTTTTTAAATTTTAATTAGTCAGACCAGGAAGCTACTAACAGAATAGTATCCACTGTTAGCCACCTGTGGATGCCTAAGTAAAATATGGTCTGAATCTACAATCATCCATGAGGCTGGAAAGAGAAATCCAACTTTTGTGTTGAGTCCCAGTCCGACCCAGTTCTTAAAAACTCAGGAAATTATCCTTTGAGGTAAATGAGTTAATTAGAACCATTGACTGCCCAGGTGTCAAATTCTTAGTTAAAAAAACACTGCCAGGCAGATAGGACTATGATGCAGCGCAAATGGCCTTTAAGCCACAAGTCTCCAGCATGTACGCTCCTTACAGCAATGAAGACTGGTACTTTAGAAGCTTTCAGGTTGCTGGATAACATTTAGTGTGCAGAGCATCACGGTTTTTACTAAGTTGTACCCTAGCTTATCAAAGTACAGCTTCCACAGGTCCATAAATTATCTAGGCCTGACGGGCACCATTTTTTTTTAATGACATTTAAGTGTTTGCTATGTACCAGGCACAGTACTGAGCACTGGGGTAGATAAAAGCTAATCAGGCGGGACATAACTTGATTGTCCCATATGGGGTACACAGTCTCAATCCCCATTATACAAATGAGATAAGGGAGGCACAGAGAAGTTAAGTGATTTGCCCAAGGTCACATAGCAGACAGACAAGTGGCAGAGCTGGGTTCTAATCATCATCTAATCACTATTTCAACCAATCGATGATATTTTTTGAATGTTTACTCTGGGCAAGGTGCTGTTGTATGCATTTAGGAAGGTGCAGTTCAATAGAAGCAGCTTGGCTCAGTGGATAGAACATGGGCCTGGGAGTCAGAAGGACCCGGGTTCTAATCCTGCCCCTACCCCTTGTTTGCTGTGTGACCTTGGGTAAGTCACTTCACTTCTCTGGACCTCAGTTACTCTAACTGTAAAATGGAGATTGAGAGTGTGAGCCCCATGTGGGAGAGGGACTGTGTCCAACCTGCTTAACTTGTATCTACCCCAGCACCTGGAACAGTGCTTGGCACATAGTAAGTGCTTAACAAGTACTGTTGTTATTATTATTTGAGTAGCAAGTCCCGATCAATCAGTGGATGTTATCGATCACTTGCTGAATGCGGAGTACTGTACTACTAAGTGCCTGGGAGAGTACAATACAGCAGAGTTAGCTGGTAGATACGATCCCTGCCCTCAAAGAGCTTACTAATGGAAGGAATAAACATGACCAAAACTGTTCACTAATGATATTTTCTTGTCCTCAGAGGGGCACAGACTGTCCAGAAAGTCAATGGGGAATGTGTCTGTGATATTGTTATATTGTATTCTCCCAAGCACATAGTTCAGTGCTGTGCACATAGTAAGTGCTCAGTAAATATGACTGACTGAATGTCTAGGGGCTCCAGGGCTCGGTTCCTTAACCTCCATTGTGGGGATGATCAAAGACTTCTGTGTCTTCAGCTACCCTTAGGGTTTAATACTCACTGACTGGATTTTGCATGTGTGTGTACGTACATATATACACTGAAAAGTTTACCAAGATGCCAAGGACTACTTGACTACTTCAGGCAGAAGGCTGAGCCAGCCTTAAAAGGGCCTCATCAATTTCTTGTTTTTCACTTGCTTATGTCCTGTTCAATCTGTTTTGTGCAGTCATGTTCTAGAATTCAACAAGTAATTCAATAATAATAATAAAAATGGTGGGGTTTGTTAAATGCTTACTATGTACCGAGCACCGTACTAAGCACTGGACTAGATACAAGATGGTATGAGCCAGAGTCCCTGTTCAAATGAGGTTTGTTTTCTAAGTAGGAGGGAGAGCAGGTTTTGATAATTGAACAGCTAATTAGGAAGCCAATTTCAGAATAGGATTCTAATTCTCTGAGTTGGATTGAAAAAACCCCTGAGTCTCTCAGATAGGAGCTCCTATTCACCGAAGACGCTAGAAACACCCATCAAAGAATGCAAGGAGATGATGATGTATCGTTTTCACAATCAGTAAAATGCAGTGAGTTGACTAGCGGTCCGAAGACGAAGGCTAAGAACCAGCCCGCATCTGACAGGCCTACACACAATCATGCATCAACATCAGTTGAATGCCATCACTGTATTCTATTACCAGAGTAGCGCGAGGTCCTCAGATTTGAGGCTAGACTAGAAGGTGGAAAACTGAATCAAGAAAGCAGATGGCCCAAAGACATCAAGATTTCTGCCAAACTAAAGGTATATTGACCAATTGTATGTCCAACCCTCTTATCACTGTAAACTTGGGACCTACATAGACATGGTGAGGTCAGGAAATACATCCGGACCCCCACTGTCAAAGCCGCTCTCATCAGTCCCACCTTAGCTGGGTGGACGTGTACAGAGGAAGGACTGCTGGATACCCAACCAGCTGCTTTAAGGTGAACTGAAATGGGGTAATCAGAGAAAGGGTGGGCAGAATTAACTCTTTAAAGAGATAACAAAACAAACTTTCAAATGCTGTGATAGACCAGTGAAGAGTTAGGGGTCAGGAGATGAAAAGAAGGTAGGCTTTTGGCTATAGCCAGCAGAAAGGGATAGTGTTCTGGGCCAGAGACTTGAGAAAGATCCTGACACCAAGAGGAAGAAATGAAAACAGATTAGCCCTATGGATAACAACTGAAACAATGCAGTAGAAAACATGGGTCTTAGCCAATCTACAAACAGTGATGAAATCTCACCCTAAGTAGTGCTGTCTTCAAACCGGAAGGATAGGTACATACTGGATATTGGTGTGCATATATGGCACTCACTGATCTCCGATGCTGCAGAAATAGCCTATGTAATGAGTGGCAGAGGAACAGATTATCAGAAATTTATTAGTAGTTATTTAGAAATATGCTTACATAAAAGAATTCCCAAAATGCAATTCTTCCTCTTCAGGAACAGTTTACAGTGGGAAGAGTCTGCTTCTCAGTAGGAAACACAGTACGGATAGGCTGAGTCTATGCTGGATAATGCTAAAGGACTACTTTGGCCCCAATTTAGTTGAATTGGCTGTTTACAACTGCCCAAATTATTTGGCTAATTGCCTATTCTTCACTTCATGTTGTGGTTAGTAAATGTCTTGTTAGTCATTCCCAGCTGTTACCTTATAGTTCTCATAGTAAATCCCTTTTGCAAGTCATGGGGGAAATAATCATTTGAATGTTCATAACTGAGGGAACAGCTCTTCCTCTAACATCTGATTTTCTTATTGTTGAATTCAAACAAAAATTATCAACTGTGGCATGCATAAAACTCAGTTTGGGCTTAACACTGTAGCAGTTAGAGACATTTGTAACGGGCAGTTGTGTAATTCTGAAATGAGGAACTGTCTTAACTGGTGAGATAAACTGAAAAAAATCTGTTGCTGTTTTATACCTTAGGGAACAACCTCTCATGAGTTGACTATTTAATAATAGGGATTAAGTAGCTACCATCATCAGACAGATTCAAGGTGGTTGTATCTGGCCTCTGTTGAAATTTGAAAGAACATTTTCAATCTGGAGAAATCGGCATCTTCATTATGTATGTAAATGGTTCGATACTTACCGAACTCATAAAATGACCAAGTAAGACCATGAGCAATGTGAAAGCAGGTCATTGTTTGAAAAGACTGAATGTCCCTTTAAGAGTCAGGGATCTGAATGGAAACAAATCATCAATCTTCTCTTTACCCCGTCTTGGCAGTCAGAGTTCTATTACCAGCTGTTGTCCCACTTGCTCGCTGGGGTCCGATTTCTTCCTCAGAGGTGGACAGCAATTTTCCTGAACCCACATTCCAAGGTGGGACATATTAGTGGCTGGATTTCTATGAGTGGGGCTTCAACTGCCATCTGAGAAAAATTCTCTCTCCCTGTCCCTGACATGCACACACACCCCCCACCCCACCCCCATGACCTGTTCCTTGTTTCCTTTTCTCCTTCTTATCCTGTTCCAGGCTAACATGTTAAAAAATGTTGAGTTTGTGTGTTATCTCTAACTTGAGATTATAAATTCTTCCTGTTCAGGAAACACACTCGCATGCCTTCCCTCCACCACCACTCCGCCTCCCCACACACTTGGCAGGATTCTTTACTTCCTCTGACTTTTCTCCCTCTGCTTCAACCCATGTCCTGAGAGCAGCAGCAGAAGGATATCTAGCTCACAGTCAGCTTTGACTTCCCTTTTCCTAGAGCTCCTGACAGTCAAGACCTCCACTACTCTGGGGAGGAAGAGGACTGAAAAGACTGAGAAGAGCTGGGGAGAGGGGCGAGCAGTGTGTGTGTACGGGGGGAGGTGCCCATCTACAGTGGCAGCAGAGTTCACGGGGGGAAGGGAGGAGAAGATGGAGGTGAAGCATCGAGCAGTTAGCCGTGGCCCTGTCACTCTAGGATGGGCAGCTGGGGCAGTGTGGTACCCAGGTGCCAAGGTCTGGCTGATTCTGTAGACCTCGGCTCACTCTTCAGTCATCAGGCTAGGTGGGACCGAGTAGGGTGAAAACAACCAATTAAAAACCAGGTGCCACCTCTACCTCCCAAACTACTCACAAATAAAATAGGCCATCAGAGAACCACTTTTACATCCAAAGATAGGAAAAGGAGGCAATTTTCCAGGTCAGGGGAAGAACAACTATAATAATAATGCTATTTGTTAGGCGCTTACCAAATGCCAGGCACTGTACTGAGTGCTGAAAAGAAGCCATACAAATGGGGTTGAGGAAAAGTGGGCAATTTAAGAATCCAGTGCATTGATTAGCTCCCTTTCAATGATATTCAATGATATAAATATCAGTGATATTTATTGAATGTTTACTGTGGGCAGAGCACTGTAGTAAGCATTTGGGAAAGTGCAATATAATGGAAGCGGCATGGCTTAGTGGATAGAGCATGGGCCTGGAAGTAAGAAGGACCTGTGTTCTAATCCTGGCTCCGCCACTTGTGTGACCTGGGGCAAATCACATCACTTCTAAACCTTAGTGTGGGACAGGAACGGGGTCCAACCTGATTATCTGGCATCTACCCCGCTTAGAACATTGCTTGGCACAGAGTAAGCGCTTAATTAATACCACAGTGATTATTTAAGAATATGAGTGTAATAGGCAAACCTATGTGTCTGCTGTGTGACCTTGGGTAAGTCACTTCAGTGTTCTGGGCCTCAGTGTGGGACAGGAATGGAGTCCAACCTGATTATCTAGCATCTACCTCAGTGCTTAGAACAGTGCTTGGCACAGATTAAGCGCTTAATAAATACCACAGTTATTTAAGAATATGGGTATAATGGGCAATCCCACTAGAAATCGTCATCCCTGCAGCAGAGGTGGGGGCTACATTCCTGATAGTAGCCTGAATGACTAAGAGGTTTAGCCACAGACTATTAACCTTAAATCGGCTACTAACTTGTGTGATCACAGAAAACTCACTAAACTATCTCTGACTCACTTTCTTCATTCGTAAAATGAAGTTGGCAATATAACACACTTTCAGCAATATAACACACATTCCAGAGCCCCCAGAAATGAGATCAGAGTAATTTGATTAATAGCGATCTCCTTCTGAAGTAGTCGTGCAACTTCATGACAAAAGGGGATACTCTGATTTCCCATTGATGCGAATGAGAAGGTAGATAACATTTACTCACAGTGTTTTATGCCAGAAGGGAGTAACAACTTTTGAAATTTATTACCTTGGATGTTCTGAAAATTTCGTGTCTCAAAAGTAGAATTTTAATTTAATAAACTTGGCTAGCAGTTGTATTTTTGGCAGGAAAAATGCATGTTTCAGTATCAAATTTGAGTTTGTTGAGATTCATTTATTTAAAATTATTTAAATCAAATTTATAAAATTTTTGATGGGAAAGGGTGTGCAGCTCAATGTAGATTCAAGTGATTGAATTATACCAAACCTATAAAATAAGAATAACACACTCTTCCACTACTGGCTGGTGTAGATAATCTATGGAAATGGAAAATTAATATAAAATTATTTCTGTGGAGCAGAAAAATGAGATCAGGAAAAACTGGCCTACCTACCATTTTGCCGTATTAATGTGACTATACGTATTGTAATGTCTTCCTTATTATTTCTGAGAAGCAGTGTTGCCTACTGAAAAGAGCATGGAGCTGGGAATCGGACCTGGGTTCTAATTATGGCTCTACCACTTGCCTGTTGTGTGACCTTGAGCAAGTCACTTAACTTCTGTGTCTCAGTTTCCTCTTCTGTAAAATAAAGTTTAATTACCAGTTCTCCCTCCTCTGATTGTGAGCACCACTTGGGACAGGGACTGTGTCTGACCTGATAATCTTTTATCTACTTCAGGGCCTGAGCACAGTGTTTGACACATGAATAACACTTATTATTTCTCTCTCTCTCTCTCTCTCTCTCTCTCTCTCTCTCTATATATATATATATTTGTCCTTCATACTAGAGACGAAGTTGCTGATGGCAAAGTTCTGTTCTAGGTACATTAGTGGCTGAAAGGGCCAATGAGAGATCCATAGCCTCAGCACTTGTGCACAAATAACTTTTTTCCCCATGGTACTAGTTAAGCATTTACTATGTGCCAGGCACTGTATTAAGCGCTGGGGTAAGATAATCAGGTTGGACACAATCCTACACAGGGTTTACAGTCTTCATCCCCATTTTACGGGTGAGTTAACTGAGGCACAGTGAAGTGATTTGCCCCAGGTCACACAGCAGACAAGTGATGGAGCCGAGATCAGAACCCAGGTCTTTCTGACTCCAGGATGCTCTATCCACTAGGCCATGCTGCTTCTTGAAGTTCTCAAAGAACTTCCATTCTCCGTTGTGCTATTAAGTATGTTGGTTGCTGCACCTGGGTGGTTTTTGCTTTGGGTTCTTTGTCCCGTGAATCCGTCTTGCTTCCGCTGTAAGGGAGCCAATCCTCCCCTCATTGTAGTGCACCATGCTGTCCGTCAGCCACAGATGAATCCCAGTTGTCAACTGTGGTGTCATCTTTAGGGAAGCAGCACGGCCTATTGGAAAGAGCACGGACCTCGGAGTGAGAGGACCTCTGTTCTAATCCTGGCACTGCCATCTGTCTGCAGTGTGACCTTGTATGAGTCACTTAATTTCTCCGTGTCCTCATCTACAAAATGGGGATTCAAAACCTGTGCTCCCTACTACTTAGACCGTGAGCCCCACATGGAACCTCATTACCCTGTATCTAACTCAGCGCTTAATACAGTGCTTGGTATATAGTAAACACTTGATCATTATCGTCATTATTACTCTTTTTGAGACTTTTCTTTATTGCCTCCCGAAAGTGTTTTCGCTGTCATCCTAGGCAAAAAAATTCCACACGATAAAGCAGATATTTGGAAGTCCCGTTAAGCAGTCTATTCACTAGTTCCACCCACCGGAGCTGTGTTTCCCTTACTGTTAAATAAGCATTTGGAAATTATTCCAATGAGAAATTCACTTCAGATACTGCACAAGTGGGGTTTGAGATGCAGGTGGGTCCATCACTCTGAAATTGCATCCAGTATTTCTCTTGGCTTCAAGAGCTACCTACGAAGCTATAATTTTTGGATAATCAATGATAATTAATTGCCACATTTTTTACTTAGCCTAACACCTGAAGACATTTATAAGGACACTTTAGGCTCCAGTATTTATTTGTTGTACTGACTGTAGTTTCAAAGTCCTGTTGCTTTCAGCTTTGTCAGACAGGACTTTTTATTCATAAAATAATAATTTTAACTAAAAACAATCCATATAGGTTTTGGGCAGTTTGCTGTTAGTTTGTGTGGATGATTTGTTTCTTGAGTGGAAGCCTGACATGAATCTTTTTTGTGGAAAGTGCTTAAAAGCAACCTAAAAATGAAATCCCCCAAATCAAAAACTACTTTTGACATATAATGTATTCTTGGCTGTACTGTTTACTCATTCATTCATTCAATCATATTTATTGAGTGCTTATTGTGTGCAGAGCACTGTATTAAGCGCTTGGGAGAGTACAGTAAAACAATATACAGACACATTCCCTGCCCACAATGAGCTTATAGTCTAGAGGGAGGGAGACAGACATCAATATAATTAAATAAATTACAGATATGTACATAAGTGCTGTGGGTCTAGGAGGGGGGAAGAACAAAGGGAACAAGTCAGAGCAATAAAGAGGGAAGTGGGAGAAGAGGAAAGGGGGACTTAGGGTAGGCCTCTTGGAGGTGATGCACCTTCAATAAGATTTGAAGCGGGGGAAGAGTAATTGGCTGTGGGATTTGAGGAGGGAGGGCATTACAGGCCAGAGGCAGGACGAGGGTGAGGGGTCAGCATCGAGATAGATGAGATCAAGGCACAATGAGATTGTTAGCATTAGAGGAGTGAAGTGTGCAGACTGGGTTGTAGTTGGAGAGTAGCAAAGTGAGATAGGAGGGGGGAAAGATGATTGAGTGCTTTAAAGCTAATGGTGAGGAATTTTTTTGTTTGATGCGGTGGTGGATGGGCAACCACTGGAGTTTTTTTAAGGAAAGGGGAGGCATGTCCTGAATGTTTTTGTAGAAAAATGATCTGGGTAGCAGAGTGAAGAGTGGCCTGGAGTGGGGAGAGACAGGAGGCTGGGAGGTCAGCAAGGAGACTGATGCAGTAATCCAGACAGGATCGGATGAGTGATTGTATTAACATGGTAGCAGTTTGGATGTAGAGGAAAAGGTGAATTTTAGCGATGTTGTGAAAGTGAGACTGACAGGATTTAGTGGTAGGCTGAGAGAGAGAAGTCAAGGATAACGCCAAGTTTACGGGCTTGTGAGACAGAAAGGATGATGATGCCGTCTACAGTGACGGGAAACTCAGGGAGGACAGAGTTTGGGTGGGAAGATAAGTAGTTCTCTTTTGGACATGGTAAGCCTCTGCGGTGCCCTGACTTGATCCCTTTGTCCTCCCCCACCCCGCCCTCAAACCCACAGCACTTATGTATGTATCTGTAATTTATTTATTTACAATAATGATGGTATTTGTTAAGCGCATACTATGTGCAGAGCACTTTTCTCGTTCTCCCCTCCTCTAGACTGTAAGCTTGTTGTGGGCAGGGAATATCTCTGCTATGTTGTATTCTTCTAAGCGCTTAGTACAGTGCTCTGCACACAGGAAGCACTCAATAAATACAACTGATTGGGTGGGAGGTGGGAGAAAGAGAGAGATGTGTAGAGCCAGAGTTTTATTTCCAACCACAGATTAAAACGAAATTACAAGAAGCAGGGTGAAACAGGTTTAGATTTTGGGGAAAAGTGGCTTCTCCTGTGTCTGAGCAGAATTATGCTGTGTAGGTTTTCACTGCTGGTAATAGATGCGGGGCACTATATTTTTGGGTTTTTGATCTTCAGTCAACATTTCAGGACTCACAAATTCTTCCAAGAATGTTTTTGGTTAAGTGCTGAGATCTGCTGGGCTTTGTTACCAGTCGAATAGCCTGTTTATCCTGCCGTCTTGATGGCCACAGGCTGGGGGCCATGGATGTACCTGGCTCCCCAGTACAGGCTAATGCAGCACTGAGTCTTGGTTGACCCATGAAACAGCTTCCCAATACTGTGGGTGAGTACTTGACATGTCCCAGTGGGGTTGGGTGAATATGTGTTGGGGTAGAGAGGGAGGCGGGAGGGGGGTAAATTGAGTTTTGCAGTCCAGTAGATCCAGTAGGGTCCTTTCTTTGTTTTTACTGGTTTTTATGAAATTTGTGAAGTGCTTACTTTGTGCCAGGTACTGTGCTAAGCGCTGGGGTAGATATGAGCTACTCAGTTTGGACACAGTCCCTGTCCCACAAGGGGCCCCCAGTCTTAATCCTCATTTCACAGGTGAGGTAGCTGAGGCACAGAGAAGTTGTGACTTGCCCAAGGTCATACAGCAGGGAAGTGGCAGAGCAGGGATTAGAACCCATATCCTTTTGAGTCCCAGGCCCGTGCTGCTGCCTCCACTAGGCCACGCTGCTTCTCATCTTGAGTCCTTCATTTCTTCTCTTCAAACACGCTAGTTGTTTCTCAAACTAAAGGAGGCAGGGAAGCTGATAAATGGAACTGTCTTTTATCTTTCAAAAATGATGTTTTGGCTAGTGAGATTTTATCTATTATTCAGGTTTTACCCGAAAACACCACACTGGAACCCACAGTTCTTTCCAAATGTGGCCCTAGAGTACTGGTGTCAGGTCACAGTGGGGAATGTGGCAAAATATTTAACCATAATAACTGTGGTATGTGATAAACACTAACTATTTGCCATGTACTATTCTAGTACTGAGATACAGTACAGTCAGATCAGACACAGTCTCTATTTCATGTCTAAGGGGGCAGGGAAAGGGGAGAAAACAGATGCTTAATCCCCATGTTATATATAAGGAAACTAAGGCACAGGAAAGTCAAGTGACTTGCCCCAGATCATATACTAGACTGATGGCACAGCAGAGATTAAAACCCAGTTCTCCTGACTTGCCAGTCCTGTGCTCCTTTACACTAGGCCCTGCTGCTTCTTTACTGTGGACCTTGTCCTCTCCATAACGACCTGGGAACCAATCTATCCGGAGCCTGGTGGATGAAGCTGGCTGTGTGGGAAGGGACAGAGGGTCTGTAAATCTACGAGGCCCTCGACTTCTGCCTCCAGGGATTGATCATCCACCTTCCCCTCCTGGGGTCCAGGATCTTTCCAAGAATCTGATGGGCAAGGATGGCATTGCC
This sequence comes from Ornithorhynchus anatinus, assembly GCF_004115215.2. Taxonomy (NCBI): domain Eukaryota; kingdom Metazoa; phylum Chordata; class Mammalia; order Monotremata; family Ornithorhynchidae; genus Ornithorhynchus; species Ornithorhynchus anatinus. The sequence continues at coordinate 14,264,418 of NC_041728.1, read as the reverse complement.
AGTCAGAGCATACCAAAAGTGGGACATAGGGATGTCCTCAGGAGGGAAGTCTGTTCTTGGAGGCTCCCCAACTGCTCAGGACCTAGGCAGGAGCCCCTTCATCCCATTCTGTCAACCTAGAGAATCAAATTGTTTGCTTTGTTGTAGCAATTGCTCTCTATTGAGCTTGGTATGGTTTTCTATCAGGAGGAATCATGATCTTCCCACAGGCAGTGCTCTGACAGATTGATTTTTACCAGCCGTGCTCCCCCTCTCGCCTCTTGGAGGTCCTCAGCTGGGCCACGGTGTTTGAGATTGCTCTGCGTTAGACAAGGCCTCTTTATCTCACGTATGATGCAAGGCAAAGAGATTTAAGCAAAATTGACAATCAGATAATCAGGTTCTTTTTGTAAAAGTTAAATTAATTTGAATGTGGAACAGGAGCTAGGGTATATTAGATGAGGTTGATTTCTCAGAGACTTAGGTTTCCTGGCACTATCTAGCCATGGGCCATGAGGAGCCCTTTTTTAAATTTTTTATTTTTATGGTATTTAAGTGCTTATCATATGCCAGGTACTGTAATAAGCACTGGGGTAGATTCAAGATAATCAGATTGGACACAGTGTCTGTCCCACTTTGGACTCACCAGCCTTACCCTCCCTTTTGCAGATGAGGGAACTGAGGCACAGAGAAGTGAAGTGTCTTGTCCAAGGTCACACAGCAGACAAGTGGTGAAGCTGTGATTAGAACTCAGGACCTCAAACTCCCAGGCCTATACGCTTTCCTCTAAGCCACACCGCTTCTTTGGAAATGATGGTGGTCAGGTCATATTCGTTCATTCTGTTACTTCATTGCCCACATTGCACAAAATGGGGAAGTTAATCGTATTTTTAGATTTGAGTACTGGAATGAGCATCAAAAGGACATTGAGCCCAATAGAAGAATCCCTAAAGCACTCGGGAATTCCACAACACCTCCCATTGTGAGTTCTTGTCACTAGCCTCCCGTGGATGTGCCTAAAGGTATCATACAAAGCTCTGAATAACGGAACTGGGGCAAAACATTGCTACTCATTTTTTAATGGAATTTATTAAATGCTTACTATATGCCAAGCACTGTTCTAAATGCTAGGGCATATTCAAGATAATCAGGTCCCGCATGACCTCACAGTCTAAGTAGGAGGGAGGACAGATAGTGAATCCTCATTTTACAGTTGAGGAAACCGAGGCACAGAGTGGTTAAGTAACTTGCCCAAGGTCACGCAGCAAGCACGTGGCAGAGCTGGGATTAGAGTGCAGGTCCACTGATTCCTAGGCCTGTGCCCTATCCACTAGGCTATGCTACTTCCCATTTACCAAGGATAGTCTGACAGTCAAATTGTAATGGCCAGGGATGAACAGATGTGCCTTAACAGTGATGAGTGAAAAATGGGTTGATGGTAGCTACACTAGTATATTAACAAACACAATCATTCAATCATATTTATCGAGCACTGTGTGCAGAGCACTGTACTGAGCTTTTGGGAGAGTATACTATAACAGAGTTGGTAGACACATTCAAGAGGGTGAGGTTGAACAGTACTGAGAAAAGACAGGAGACAAACAGATATGCTATAGGCAGCACATATAAATCATCTGGCTGAACTCTGTGATGATAATGTCGTAGTAATATGACCCAGGAAGAATTTTACTGGACTGGTGAAGTGAATCTGAAGGTGCATTTAAGTCCTCAGGTAATAAACTTTTTCAAAAATCAGAAATATTTTTTCTGTATTTTCTAATAGAAAAGTACAAGTGAAAAATATTATGGTGGTGGGGGAGTAGTTTTGTCCAAGAGACAGTTTGGAGAGTTTGTAACTGGAAGTAGTCATGGACTTATTCTGAATCTTATTCTAAGAGGTTTAGTACACGTAGATGCGTAGGGTAACTGACAGACATGAAGCAATCAATCAGTGATATTTTTTGAGTGCTTTACTGTGTGCAGAGAATGGTACTAAGCTCTTGGGAGAGTACAACACAACAATAAAAAGTCACATTCCCTGCCCACAACGAGCTTACAGGCTAGAGAGGGGAAAAACAGACGTCAATACAAATAAATAAAATTACAGATATGTACATAAGTGCTGTGGGGCTGGAAGGCGGGAAGAGCAAAGGGAGCAAGTCAGGGTGTCACAGAAGGGAGCGGGAGCAGAGGAAAGGAGGATTTAGTATGGGAAGGCCTCATGGAAGAGATATGCCTTCAGTAAGGCTTCAAGTAAGGGGAGAGTAATTGCCTGGGTCATTTGAGGAGGGAGGGTGTTCCAGGCCAGAGACAGGATGTGGGCAAAGGGTCGGTGGAGAGACAGGAGAGATTGAGACACAGTGAGAAGGTTAGCATTGGAGGAGCAGTGTGGGCAGCCTGGGTTGTAGAAGGAGAGAAGCGAGGTGAGGTAGGAGAGAGCAAGAAGGTAGACTGCTTTAAAGATATAAGTGCTGTGGTGCTGAGGATGGAGTGAGTACATAATACAAATCCAAGTGCGAAGCTAATGCAGAAAGGAGATGGAGGGCTCAGTAGGGAAAAGCCTCTTGGAGGAGATGTGGTTTTAATAAGGCTTTGAAGGTGGGGAGAGGGGAGGCAGGGGGTTACAGGCCAGATGTAGGACATGAGCAAGGAGTTGGTGGTGAAATAGATGAGATCAAAGTAAGACGAGCAGATTGGTGATAGCCTGGGTTCTAAAAAGAAATAAGTGAGGTAAAATAGGAGGGGGCAAGGTGGTTGAGTGCTTTAACATCAGTGGTAAGGAGTTTCTGTTTTATGCAGAGGTGGATGGGCAACCAAGTGAAATTAAACAGTGTTGATGGTTCCTTGTCAAATTTCCAACCTTTTAGTTTTCTCCAGTTACCAGTAATTTGCCATTGACCCTTCAGTTCCTAAATCTCCCTATTCCATATTAGCCCATCCAGCCTTCATTCATGTCCATCAAGATGCATTTCACCAAATATGGATAAATATTTGTTGTCCAAATGGCATTCAAATCGGACATAAACTCTGCTTAAAATAGGCACCGAGGGCATGTAATTTAAGATCATTGCATCATCATCACAGTTATGGTGTCTGTTAAGTGCTTGCTATAAGGCCATGATACAAGGTCGTCATCTTGGACACAGTCCCACTCTGGACTCTGAGCAGGGAGGTCTACTGGAAAGAGCAAAAGCCTGTGATATAGGAGCCCTGGGTTCTTACCTCAACTAGCCTGCTCTGTGATCTTGGGCAAGTCACTTAACTTCTCTGCACTCAGTTTCTTCATCTGCAAAATGGAGATTAAACTACCTAGCCTCCTTTTGTCTTAGACTCTGAGCCCTATAGAGTAGGGACTGCAACCATGCTGATGATCTTGTACCCACCCCAGCATTTAGTACAGTGCTTGGCACACAGTAAGCGCTTAAATACCGCAGGTATCGATGTTATCGTTATTATCATCTTATCCCCATTTACAGAAAGAGAAGCAGAAGAAAGTTAAATGACTTGCCCAAGATCACACAGCCAGCTAGTGGCAGAACCAGGGAGAGAACCCAGGTCTTCTGATTTTCAGTCCCACACTCTTTCCTGTAGGGCACAATTTCATGTAAAATGAATGCTAGCATGAAGATTAAAAGAAGTAGTTTGGCCAAGATTATCCAGATAACCAGCATCATTGTTTGAAACACACCCTCCACTGGGGTTGGATTGAAAAATAACCACTATCTGGCCTCCTCCAAAGAACAGAGCAAATACATGGTTAATTTTTCCACTTTTACTGTTGCCTCCAGTTTAGGGAGGTGGCCTGGGGCTGGTAATCAGTGGGATTCCAGCAGGATCCAGTTGGGCACTTCCTTCCACTGGAGAACACTGCCCATTCACTAGCAGAGCAAGGAGTTCCACAGAACTCTGGGACATTAGTCACTGAGCTGAATGACAGTCAATCCTGTTCCCTCCAGAAATCGACTTATTCAGTGCATTACTGCTTCTGGTTTTAAGGAAGATGTATGGTGGCTGAAATGTCCCAGGGCTAACAATTAAAAAAAAAAACGAGGCACCCAATAAATTCATGAGGAATAAGTTGAGGGGTGACTGCTATTTTAATGGTTTCCTTTCTTCTTCCACCCAGTGTCTTCCAGAAGAACTAAACACAAAATATGTGAGAATTCATTGCCTGATAGACCCAAAACAGAAATGCAGATGAAACTACAAAACATTTATTCGGGTCGATCTGAAAAAAGCCAGGTGATATATTTTGAGGAAGGGTGGATCTTGTGTTTTAACGCTTGGTTTATCAATTGAAGGAAGTTAGTATTTAAATAAAAAAGGTACAGATTGAGATTCCTTCATCTAAAAGACCAGTAAAGGTGGAAAAGAGAGAGTTATGACTGCCGTTTTTACTGGGCTTTATTTTTCCATGTTAAGTTGGAAGTTAAAGTTGGGAAGTCCAAAAAAAAAAAACCAAAAAAAATTCATTTCAGATCAATTGGAGAAACAGCTTGGCCTGGTGGAAAAAGCCCAGGATTGGGAGTTGGAAAAAATAAATTCCAGTCTTGTCTCCACCACCGGCCTTCTGTGTGGACTTGAGCAGATCACTAAACCTCTCTGAGCCTCAGTTTCCTCCCCAGTAAAATAGGGATAAAATACCTGCTCTCTCCACTTCCTCAAGTGTTAGAATGTTATTCACATGGTGAACTAGGACTAAGCCCAGTGTGGTGATATAAATCTACCACAGAGTTTCAAATATTGGCACATAGGAAGCCCCTATTAAATACCTCTGCCACTCACTAGCAGAGCAAGTTGCTGCCACACCTGTATGAGGAAAAAATTCTCAAATCACTTGAAAACGGAGGACTTATGTTATTATTATATGTCCTCCGTTTTCAAGTAATTTGAGATTTTTTCCCTCATATGGGTGTGGCAGAAAAGATAGATGTGGGGTCAACATACCCTGTGTAATAGTTTGCATTTAAAGAAGTGGAGAAACAGCGTGGCTGAGTGGAAAGAACACAGGTCTGGGACTCAGAGAAACTGGGTTCTAAAAACCCTGCTCTGCCAGTACCTGCTGTGTGATCTTGGGCAAATCACTTCACTTCTCTGTGGCTTGGTTACCTCATCCATAAAATGGGGTTTAAGACTGTGAGCCCTACGTGGGACAGGGACTGTATCCAATGGGATTATCCTACATCTACCCCAGCACTTAGCATAGGGTCTGATATGTGCTAAGCACTTAACAAGAACCATTAAAAAAAAATACCTGTTCTCCCTCCTACTTGGACTGTGAACCACATGTAGGACTTGAATATGTTGTATCTTCTCCAGCACTAAATCAGTGCTTGGTAAAGAGTGCTTACTTAACAAATACCACAGTTATTGTGATTATTTAAAGGTAATCAGGTTGTCCCATGAGAGGCTCACGGTCTTAATCCCCATTTTCCAGATAAGGTAACTGAGGTACAGAGAAGTGAAGTGACTTTCCCTAAGTCACACAGCTGACAAATGGTGGAGCCGGGAGTAGAACTCATGACTTCTGACTCCTAAACCCGGGCTCTCTCCATTAAGCCACGCTGCTTCTTGGTGTGGGGCACTGTACTAGGTGCTTGAGAAGTACAGATTAATGAAGTTCAATATCCCCTGCCTTCAAGGAGCTTACCGTCTAATGTGGGGAGACAAACACAAAAATATTCACCCCACGGTCAAAGTAAATCAGTTGAGTGGACATAGTTCCGTGAGTGCTAAGGAGAGTATAAATCGGTTTACAAGTGCTAGAGTTGGATGAAGGGATAATATGGCTCAGTTGCTGGGCAATGAATCAGAGAAAATTTGTTGGAGAAGGTGGGATTTTAGGAGGGATTTGAATGTCTCAAGTGGCGAGGGAAAGAGTTCCAAGCCAGGGGGAAGGGCATGAGTGAGGGAATTGAGATGGGAGAGTCTAGAGGGAGGCCCAACTGGAAAGTTGGCTTGTGAGGGACGAAGAGAGTGAGCTGGAAAACAGTGGGTTAAGAAAGTGGACAGGTAAGGTGCTGTAGAACCTTGAAGCTGATTGTGAGGAGTTTTTCTTTGGTGTGAAGAGACACAGGATCCAGTGGAGAGCTCTGAGGAGAAGAGGTATGTGGGCTGATGTGAAACTCCACAGTTCTAGTGAAGAGGGTATTTGGAGTGGTGACACCCAGAAGACCTGCTTGCCCTCTATCTCTTGGAGGAAGCTCTGTGGTGGACACCAAGAGTAAGGCATAACTACAGGATTAGCATTTATCATGTAGCCTAATGGAAAAAGTACAGGCCAGGGAGTCAGAGGACCTGGGTTCTAATCCTGGCTCTGCCACCTACTTGCTGGGGAACCTTGGGTAATTTACCAACACCCTGAGCCAAATCATCCCTTCAATCAGTACAGCACTCAACTTCTGTGTGCCTCAGTTTCCTCATTTGATTAGATGTCTGTTCTCCTTCCCTCTTAAATTGTGAGCACCGGGAGGGACAGGGACTCTGCCCTACCTGGTTATCTTGTGCCTACCTCAGTTCTTAGTACGTGTTTGGCAAATAGTAAGCACTTAACACATACCGTGCTTATTATTATTCCTTATAGTGGTTTATCAACTGTCATAAATACAACATATCTAAGACAACGTGTCTGCCAACAGAGAGGAAGCTGAGACTCGAGAACAGGAGAGAGATCTGGACTGGAGTGATAGCCCTGGTGTATTAAATTTGAATTCATGAGAATGAATGACTTTCCAGTGGCACAGGGCATGAAGGGAACGTTGTGGACAAAGTAGCTTTTCGATCAGAATTCAGTGTATTTTATTTAGCTAGAGGAGTTGCGTAGAATTTCTTTCTTTCTTAGGAAATTGTTCAGTACATCTTTTTTCTATGCACTGTCTTCACGTACTGAACATTAGTTTGGACGGTGAGTATCTGGCCAGCCCAAAGGCTTTCTAAGCCCTTGGAATCACAGAAGCAAGTAGAATTTTCCTAGGTCATAGCCGGGCTCAGGCCTGTGTCCTAAGAGGTGCCCCCTTTTAAACAATCAATCGGCAATTCAAAGGGGAGAGCGGCTTTTTTCCCCTCGCCTTTGATTTCTATAAAAATCAGCTATCACACTTGTGAACTCTGCAGAACGGTCCAACACAAAGAATTGGGCAATAATAAATCCAGGCTTTGATGCTGCCTCAATGCTTGGCACTAGAGCTATGTTTTTCTAGGAAGAAATGCGAGTTTGCATTGGGAAGGCTGGGGGAGAAATGAAAAACACCTTCATGATTTTGAGCCAAAAAATTCAAGCCCTTGAAGTGGAGGAAGAAAGGGTGATGGCTTTATTGGTTTAGGAGAAAAATCCAATAGCACTTCATTTTGAGTGAGCACTTTGGCAACCTCAGTGTACCATCGAGAAGGAAAAGAGACGCACGTTCGATTGCATTTCAAGGACCAGTGGATTTCAACAGACATTTGGAACTCCGTTAGAAATTCCAAATTCCACTCACTCCCTTCTTAGAAAGGCGTATTCCTTTCCATTTGAGTTCAGGCTGATTCTCAGCCAAAGAAGTACTTTTAGAAGTTGGTGTATTTTCGCGTGATAGTCACTGCAGAAGTCACTAAATACCTCCATCCATCTCAAGAGAAACTTGTGACTGCTCATGCGATTGATTTCAAGCTGATGGTACGCAAAACCAAAGTAAATGGGGTTTGGTCTTCATTGTTCAGGTTTCCAGGTCAGGTTTGATGAAAGATACATCTGTCGCTGCATTTCAGAACTTCAAATTTGTGGTTTATGTGTTTGTGGTAGGCTGGCATGTTCTCAGGTGATCTCATATTAGTCTTCAGAGCCCGCCAATAGCATTTTTGGGTCAAGTATCCACTCCTGAAATTGAGCAAAAATGAGGTGATTGAGCAAAACATCTGCTTTCCTCTCAATGGCTGGGATAATTGCCTGAATTCTCCCTCCATTTCACTGGGGCTATGAGTTTGAGCTCTGAATTCCCAGTCCTGAGACTGCGATCTCATGTCGTTTTATCCCTCCCAGAAGAGACTCTCAGGGGATTCCTAGTCTCTGTCATCTCGAGTATTAAAGACCACACTTGGAAGTGACAAGATTGCTTGGGAAAGTTTTTTTTTTATTTGTTTTGTTTTTTTCCTACACGTTCATAGGAGTTTATATTTCCTGTCTTCATCTTTGGGTAAATGGTGTGTTTTTTCTCTGGCCCACTTTTCAATTTGGGTGTATCTTGGTGATCTTGCAGGATGGCAGGAAAAATCAGAAATGATTGACTTTAATGCTGATTTCTTTCTCCCTGTTTCTTTCTCCAACATTCTGAGCTCTTTGCACACTCCCAGATCCTGGTTCCAAACCTGGTTCCTGAGCATTGTCCCTGCTAGTGTCTTCTCCTTATAAACATTATTATCATAATTATTGCTAGTAATAATGATGGCAGTATTTGTTAAGCATTTATTATGTACCAAGCACTGTTCTAAGCATTAGGGAAGATATGGGATGATGAGATCAGACACAGTCCTTGTCCCACACGGGGCTCACAGTGTTGTAGGAGGGAGAACAGATATTGAATCCCCGTTTTACAGGTGAGGTAACTGAGGCATGGAGAAAGAAGCAGAGTTACTCATCCAATGTTACAGAGCAGGCACGTGGCAGAGTTGGGATTAAAACCCAGGGCCTCTGACTCCCAGTCCTCTGCGCTTTCCACTAAGTCAGCGTTTGCTGCTCTTTCTCCAGTGTTCTTTTCTCTCTGCAGTATTCCCAGCCCGCAGTACCAGTCTTTGCCCAACCAGGGTCAAGAGCCGGGTTGTATTCCTCTCCACCAAAAGCTTTCCTTCATTGCTACTTATTGAGCACCTACTGTGTGCAGAGCATTGTACTAAACTCTGGATAAGAATGCAGTAACAGATAAATGTCTCTGGACTTCAGGAGTTATGTGCGTGCGTGTGTGTGTGTGTGTATCCCATGGTACCTTGAGGTCACCTTGTAGGGGCAGCCTGGCATAGTGGGAAGCAGCCTGGCAAAGTGGATAAAGCACGGGCCTGGGAGTCAGAAGGTTGTAGGGTCTAATCCCAGCTGTGCCACCTATCTGCTATGTGACTTTGGGCAAGTCACTTCCCTTCTCTGTGCCTCAGTTTCCTCATCTGTAAAATGGGGATTGAGACTGAGCCCCATGTGGGACAGGGACTGTGACCAACCCAATTTGCTTGTATCCACCCCAGAGTAGAGTCCCTGACACACAGTAGGTGCTTAACAAATGCCATAATTATTATTATTAGGGGCACTGCATCTTTTACTGTTGCTGTTTAATTTCAACTTTTTTTCCAGTTACCATCCCTATGTACTGGATGCTTACTGGACACCAGGCTTCAGGTTGATCTGTGAGTGAAAAGCAAATTAGCCTCTCTCCTCTATGCTGCTCTCTTAGTCTCTGTGCTGTCCTCATATCAGATAGATAATTGCTTTCCCCCACTTCAAAGACATAATAAAGGCACATCTCCTCCAAGAAGCCTTCCCTGACTAAGCCCTCCTCTCCTCTTTTCCCACTCCCTTCTGCATCACCCTGACTTGCACAGTCGTTTATCTCTCCTCCCTTCCCCACAGCACATGTGTATATATCTGTAATTTATTTATTTAGATATATTAGTGTCCACCTCCCCTTCTAGACTATGAGCTCATTGTGGGCAGAGAATGTGTCTGTTATACTGTACTCTCCTAAGTGCTTAGTACAGTGCTTTGTACACAGTAAACACTCAATACATAAGATTGAATGAATGAATTAATGAATATGAAATATCCTCATGGAGAAAAACACAAAGCACACCTACCAGCCTTAAAAAAAAAATCACATCGCTCCTGGCACTTGATAACATTTGATTAAAAATTTACTTTTAATGAGCCCCTCAAAACACTATTCATTCAATAGTATTTATTGAGTGCTTACTATGTGCAGAGCACTGTACTAAGTGCTTGGAGTGTACAAATCGGCAACAGATAGAGACAGTCCCTGCCCATTGATGGGCTTACAGTCTAATCGGGGAAGACAGACAAAAGCAATAGCAATAAATAGAATCAAGGCGATGTACATCTCATTAAAACAATAGCAATAAATAGAATCAAGGTGATGTACATCTCATTAACAAAATAAATAGGGTAATAAAAAACATGCAAATGAGCAGACGAGCACAGTACTGAGGGGAGGGGAAGGGGGGGAAAGGGGGCTTAGCTGAGGGGAGGTGAAGCGGTGGGGTAGAGAGGTAGCAGAGGGAAAAGGGGAAGCTCAGTCTGGGAAAGCCTCTTGGAAGAGGTGAGCTCTAAGTAGGACTTTGAAGAGGGGAAGAGAATTAGTAGAAGAGGGAAAGAGAATTGTCACTACGGTCACAAATTATTGATAACCAAAATAGGGACTCCAGCCTTGCAGTAAGAGTAAACAAATTATTGCCCAATTTTTCTTTGAATTTGTTGGCCGTAATAAGCAAACAGGCCCTGTGGCCCTTGAATTGACAGTTCTACTTAGTTCAAGTAGGAGACTTAGGCTATGGGATCTTCAAGGCAGCAGAAACAATGGTTCTCTGAAGAGAGGATTTATTTTAAACACGTCACTTGAGAGCTCAGTAAGTATGCTGATGGATGCTTCTACTGATTTTTTTTCCTCCCATGACAATTTAGAAAGTAATTACAGGGATCTGTACAGACCAGTGTATAGAGCAAATGCTTAACTGCCTCCTGCTCAAATGTTCAGTCCAGTGCTCTGAGCACAATAAGCACTCAATAAATACTATTACTGCTATTACTAGCATTATTACACAGAGCCAACAAAGCCCACCTCTTCAATTGTTATTGCCATAAGAGAGCAGCCATATCTACCTCCCACCTGTGTATTTCTCTCCCAGCAAATAGGCCAGTGTTCTGCACCCTGCACTGGAAACATCGAATAAATGCTCATACTCCCAAAGCAAGCCCTGGCCAAGACACTTTTCTTGTGATTCTGCCATTGTGGTCCCCGGATTGCCTTGCTTGTAAGTGAAGAGGGACTGGAGAAATCTGAGGAAAGGAAAAAAAAAAACATAAAGAGATTTAATCAACCAGAGCATGTTTACCATTTTCAGTTGGTTAATTTAATGTAGGCAGGCCAAGTGGAGCAGCAAGATGATGTGTCTCCTGCAGGGCTGCAAAGTTCAAAGCCAAGAAGGGAGAGAGATTGCTAGGTAGGGCCAGGGTAAATGATGAATAGAAAATTTGGCACATGATTAACAGAGGAACCTAGAACGAGAAATCTGTGAAGAAAATTCTGTAGTCAGGACAACCAATCAATGGCATTTTTAGAGCGGTTATTGTGAGCCGAGCACTGGACTAAGTCAGTCATATTTACTGAGCACTTTCTGCGTGCAGAGCACCATACTAAGTGCTTGGAAGAGTATACTACAGCAATAAACAGACATTCTCCTAGCCCACTACGAGCTTACAGTCTAGCTGGAGGGAGACGGATATTAATAAACATAAATTACAGATGTGTACATAAGTGCTGTGGGGCTTGGGAGGGATGATGAATAAAGGGAGCAAGTCAGGGCGATGCAGAAGGGAGTGGGAGAAGGGAAAAGGAGGGCTTAGACAGGGAAGGCCTCTTGGAGGAGATGGGTCTAAAATAAGGCTTTGAATGAGGGGAGAATAATTGTCTGTCGGATATGAGGAGGAAGGATGTTCCAGGCCAGAGGCAGGACGTGGGTGAGAGGTCGGATGCAAGATAGATGAGATCGAGGTTCATTGAGAAAGGTTAGCATTAGAGGAGTGAATTGTGCGGACTGGGTTGTAATAGAGTAGTGAAGTGAGGTGAGAGGGGCCAAGGTGATGGAGTGCTTTACAGCCAATGGTGAGGAGTTTTTGTTTGATGTGGAGATGGATGGACAACCACTGAAGTTTCTTGAGGAGTGGGGAAACGTGTCCTGAATGTTTTTGTAGGAAAGTGATCTGAGCAGTACAGTGAAGTATGGACTGGAGTATGAGTGACAGGAGGCAGGGAGGTCAGCAAAGAGGCTAATACAGGAATCACTAAGCGCTCGGGAGAGTCTGATGGAATTAGTAGACATGATCCCTGTCCTCAAGAGCCATTTAATGACAGGAAGTCAGGGAGTCTGTCAGTAGGGTGAAGTTGATTAAGTGGTCACAGTCAGAGGTGCCCAATTCATGGAGGGAATCAGTCAATAAGTGGTGTTTATCAAGTGCTTGCTATGTGCAGAGCACTATACTAAATGCTCAGGTGAGCACAGTATAACAGAATTGGAAGATATGTTCCCTGCCCTCAAAAAGCTTACAGTCTAGAGGGGGAGGCAGACATTAATATAATAAATATGCTATTTTTAATTTAAAGGTTTGTATAGATAAGTGCTGTGGGATATGGAAGGTGACAACTTCCAGGCCTGGTGGAGCTGGACTGTGAGCTCACTGTGGGCAGGAATCTATTTGTTGTTATATTGTACTCTCCCAAATGCTAAGTACAGAGCTTTGCACACAGTAAGTGCTCAATAAATATGATTGAATGAATGAGTGACTCCCAGACTTGCTCATCTCAGGGTGAGCAGTCAATCAATCCATGGTATTTATTGAGCACTCACTGTGTGCAGAGCACTATTCTAAGAGTTTAGGGCTTACAGTTTAGTCGGGGGAGACAGACATTAAAAAAAGCTTTATGAGGAGTAGTGTGCCTAGTGGGTAAAGCATGAGCCTGGGAGTCAGAAGGACCTGGGTTTTTATCCTGGCTCTGCCAGTTGTCTACAGGGTGCTCTTGGTAAGTAGTAATAATTGTACTATTTGTTAAGAACTTACTTTGTGCCAGGCACTGTACTAAGCGCTGGGATGAGTATAAACAAATCAGGTTGAGCACAGTCCCTGTCCCACATGGGGTTCACAGTCATTTCAATTCTCTGGGCCTCAGTTCCCTCATCTGTAAAATGGGGATTAAACCTGTGAGCCCTAAGTGGGACAGGGACTGTGTCCAACCCGACTTTCTTGTATCTACCTCAGTACTTAGAATAGTCCCTGACATAAGCAGTGCTTGAAAAAATCCCAATTATTATTATTATTAAATTACAGATATAAATGGCAGAATATAAGGATATGTGCATCAAATCTGTGGGGCTGGGGGTGGGGTGAGTATCGAAGTGTTTACAGGGTACAGATCTAAGGCACAGGTTACCCAGAGGGAGGGCGAATAGGGAAGGGAAGTGACAAGGTTAGCCAAGGAAGGCTTCTTAGCAGAGATAAAATTTTAGTAGGGCTTTGAAGATGAGTTTCCCATCAGGGCTGAAAAGACCCCAGATGGTGGTGACTTTTCTGGGCTGTTTGCTCAATGAAGCGTATCCTCCCCTGTTCCCATTCCCCATAAAACCCATGCCACCCTTCACCCCCATGTTGCCAATGCAAAATTGGCCCCAGTGATGCAGTCTGTTTCCCCAGTGACCGTCCTGGGCTGAGCTGTTTTCCTTGTTCAGCTGCTCGGCCCTTTCCAGGGCAAATTGGCGCAGCAGCCCGAGTGGCCTTTCTGGCACGTCCCTTGTGCAATAGCAGTAGACCCTGCCCGGGGAGTGTCTGGATTCTTGGCTGGCTGCTCGGCGCATAGCTAAGCTTAGAACAGAAATCTCCCTTGAGGAGAGAAAGTCTGGCCTTTCAACCAACTCCCCTGCAAACAGGAAGAGCCGCTCGGCTGAAATCTTTGTACGAGCGGGAGTAGTCTGGAGCGGAGAGTTTCACCCACTTCTCTGATGAGCCTGGCCCATTCAATCAGTGGCATTTATTGAGCACCTGCTGTGTGCAAAGCACTGTAGTAAGTGCTTGAGAGAGCATAGTACAACAGAGTTGGTAGGCTCATTCCCTGCCCACAACGAGCTCACAGTCTAAGGTCCTTCCATACTTCTCAATCATCCTCTCTTTCTTGAACCTGCCAGCTTTTTCTGTTAGGTGGAAGTCTAATAGCTCAGGTACTGACTTCTCAGAGTTCCAATATCCTGGATGATGCTAAAAATTAGAAGAATACAAAATAATATCCAATGTCCCTATAGCCCTTATTTTTTCCAAACATCCTGTTCATCAGTTATCTCATTTGAGCCTGAAAACATCCCTTTGAGGTAGGGAGGGTCAGGCATTATTATCCCCTTTTTATGGCTGTGGAAACTGAGGCCCGGAGAGATGAAGTGCCCTGCCCAAAATTGTGTCTAATTCCCATCTGTTTATTCTTTCCCTGCGTTTGGTATAGTCTTCTGGACATAAATGCTTAATAAATACTAGGAATACTACCCAAGGTCATGCAGCACGCTGATGACAGAACGGGGATTAGAACTCAGATCTCCGGACTCCCATTTCCACTCTAAACCGTGCTACCATTAAACCACGTGACTGTTAAACCACACTATCACCAGACTAGCAGAGCCTTAAGAAGGCAGCAGAAGGGAGAGTCCACAGAGATTAAACAGGGAAATATACCACTTAGCCAAAATTTTGTACTCCTGGTTGCCGAAGGGAAGCTCCAGTGGACACAGTTGATCAAACGAAAGTGGTTCAGGTTGAGAATGTCTCCTAAGGGCTATATTCGTAAACCTGAGTGAGTTCAGGTCTGGCTCCAAGGCTTGCCCTGGGTTGCCCAGGGAAGATCATTTATTCTTATCTCCAATGTCTGTGGCCTTTGCATTTTGTTTTCTTAAGATAAGAGATAAGAGCAGTTCTCTTTTCAAGTGAAAATCCGTGAAGCTGGAAAAGCACTCTGTCAGTCCAGAACCTGTGGAGGGACCAAAATGCATCAAATTGTTGAAACATTTATCAAGAGGGATGAAATGGTCCAGCATTTGGTAAAATGTGCAAACAAGCTGTTTCCCCTTGTGGCATGCACCGACTGTGGGCAGTGAAACAAAGAGGGATACTGGATTTAAAGAATTTATGCATTGTTATCACCCAAAACAGTGAGAAATTAGGTAATTTGGTTGGTTTATGGATTCCTCCGGTGGTCAAGTGTAGAGATGCTTTGGGTGTTGAATACGTGGATGGGTGACCACTTGGCTCTCTTCCAAGCATGGACCGAGGATCAATACGTTTACGGGGATAAAGGATTGCATCACATAACGATATAGTACATTATGTTGTTATCAGCGCCGCCCGTAGACTTGTTTTGTTTTCCTACTCCAACAATTTTGAATGACTTGTTTCTGTGTCTCCCTCCCACTCAGTTAGCATATGGTAAGCCCCTTGAGGGTAAGAATCATGTCAGCTAATTCTCCTATACTCTCTAAAGCACTTTAAACAGTGCTCTTCTGCGCCCAGGTGCTTAATATGCGAGGACTGATTGGTTGCTGGTCCGGTGATCTTTCATTGCCTCTTCCCCAGGCAATCCACAGAGTGCTGCTAGGGAAAATGGGAAATATTGGAAAGAGAATGCAGACATTCTAAAGTATGTGTGGGCCAGAGGGTATCAGGGCCTGGCTTTTATTTTATTTTTAGTATGGTATTTTTTAAGTGCCAGGCACTGTATAAAGTGCTGGGGTAAGATGATCAAGTTGGACACATCCCTGTCCCAGATGGGGCTCAGAGTGTTAAACCCCATTTTACAGATGAAGTAACTGAGGCACAGAGAAGTTAAGTGACTTACCCAGGGGGGCTGGGATTAGAACCCAAGTCCTCTGACTACCAGGCCCATGCTTTTTCCACTTGGGCCATGCTGCTTCCCAATGAAGTATTGACTTCATCGACTTCTTCCAGTGAAAGTACCACCCTAGTAGCCTTCTTCTTCGACCACTGTCCCTCATCTTCCCTATCTCTTCCTTAAACTGTACAAGTTGGGGAACCACTGTAACTCTTACAATCAATCAGTCAGTCAATCAGTGGTATTTATTGAGTGTTTACTGTGTGCAGAGCACTGTACTAAACTCCTGGGTGAGTACAGTATGGCAATATAATAGACACATTCCCTGCCCCCAACAAATTTACAGTCCAGAGGGGGGAGAAAGACATTAATATAAGTAAATACATTACAGATATGTATGCAAGTGGTGCGTCGCTGGGATGGGGGGATGAATAAAGGGAGCACCTCAGAAGGGAGTGGGAGAAAAGGAAATGAGGACTTAGGGAAGGCCTCTTGGAGGAGATGGGGCTCTAGTAAGGCTTTGAAGGTGGGCAGAGTGATTGTCAGATATGTAGAGGGAGGGCATTCCAGGCTAGAGGCAGGAGCTGGGTAAATGGTTGGCGGCAAGACAGATGAGATTGAGGGTCAGTGAGTAGGTCGGCGTTACCACTACTCGCGCTGCCCACAGACGATGTGAGGATCAGAGAAGCTCTGAGTGATGATTGATCAGGGCAGGCAGTTTGGCATCACACTCAGGTATCACTGAGATGCTTTTAGCCTCCTCATGGCAGCTTCTCGGTATCATCAGGACAGTGCTGGGAGCTCAGCGGTGCCAAGCTGAAGCAGGACTTTGGTAACACTGGCTATATTCCCAGTAAGACAGAAGTGCTGTCTTTACCCTGGTTTCAGCTTCTAATGGAAATGCAGGTGTCCTTTGGGTGGAAGAAAGAATGCCTGGTGTGGAATGGGACTGTGTAGGAGGTGGGGAGGAAGGCTCACCTTTCCTCCATTTCAAAAGAGTGTATAGCTCATGTTCTGGAACTTGAAGGAAAAAAAAAAACTGTGTTGGGTACTGGTAGTCATGGATTTTAGTTAGTGCCCACTCGGGGCAATGCCCTCTTGCAAAAGCATAACAGAAGCAACAAACTTGTCCTCTGCCCACAAAGAGTTTATGGTCTTTGCCCTCTGGATTTGTGATCCAACTCGAGGGTCAGAGACTACTACTATAACTAATATTGCCAGTCTTTAAGCACTTACTCTGGGGAGATAGAAGATAACTAGGCCAGACAAAATCCCTGTCCGACATGGGGCTAACTGTATGAGGGGGAAGGAGAACAGGTAGTGAATCCCCATTTTAGAGAGGAGGAAACTAAGGCACAGAGAAGTAAAGTGATTTGCCCAAGGTCACCTGGCAAGTAAGGGGTTAGAAGCCGGGCTTAGAACCCAGGTCCTCTGACTCTCAGGCCCATACTTTTTCCACTACGCTACACCGCTTATCCCAGCATGGCATAACTGCTAGGAGGCATAACCATCTCAGTACCATTCAACCTGTCCACTCGTGGCCTAACCACTCTCCCCATTTCACTCTCCCAGGCTTCCAGCACCTCAGGCAGGGTTCTCTGTGCCAATCTGCCACTGGCATCCAGTCTCCTCTCCTCTTATCCAGCCTCATGCACAAAAGAGATCACCAGTTGCTAGTTCATGTCGAAATGGACTCCACTGAATGCATTACTGTAAAAGTCAACCTGAAACCTATTTGGTTGTCTATCCTGCATTGGAAAGTGTGATTCTGATTTAGAAAAAGACTCGGTGCAGCTTCTCGTTTGGTTAACAAAAACTACAGAGGCCACTCTTAATATGTCAAGAAGGAAATTCACATCGCAAGGTAAAGCTGGCAATGTTTTTTAGAAGTCAGCACTGTTAGGAGAATAACGGAGATTTTCAAAAATCTGTTTTTTTGAATATGAGATTGGATTTTGGAGCATTTCGGGTTGGGTTGCTACAGACATAAAATGCATGACTCATGTGTAAATAAGCATCAGACTACAAGAAAATGTCATTACTGGGCCCATCCTGACCAACATGCCGTCTCCCTCGGGCAGCAGGATGGCAGTGGTAGGTGTGAGATGATTGCCCTTCTAATGATGAGTGAAACCCCAGTGTACTGTCTTAGCACATTCTTTGATTCTATCTCTGTGGCAGCCGATTGTGCAGAACATTTTCCAGCACCTGCTGTGAGACGTCGATGTAGGTTAGACTGCAGATGGAAGATTTACAAAGGCATATGTTGGAGTTATTCAGCTACCAATCCCGCAACCTAAAATAAATACTATCCTTTTTCCCTTCTCTTTCAATGCTTATTTTTATTAATAATAGTGATAATGAAAGTTGTGGTATTTGTTAAACGCTTTTTATGTGCCAAGTACTATTCTAAGCACTGGGGCAGATACAAGATAATCAGGTTGGACACACTCCCTGTTCCACGTGGGGCTCACAGTTTCCACATGGGGCTCACAGTCTTAATCCCCATTTTACAAACTAGGTAACTGAGGCACCGAGAAGTGAAGTGACTTACCCAAGGCCACACAGTAGACAAGTGGTGGAGCTGGGATTAGAACCCAGGTCCTTTTGACTCCCAGGCCCATGCTGTATCCCCTAGACCATGCTGCTTCTCTGGATTGTAATCGTGGCTCCGCCATTTGTCTGCTGTGCGACCTTGAGCAAGTCACTTCATTTCTCTGTGCCTTAATTCTCTCATCTGTAAAATGGGATTAAGACTGTGAGCCTCATAAGGGCTAGGGACTGTGTCCAACCCAATTTGCTTATATCCACCCCAGTGCTTAGTATGGTGCCTGGCACGTAGTAAGCACTTAAATTACACAATTATGTTTTATTATTACTATTCTTATTATTGTTGATTGAGCTCATACTATACCAAGTACTTGGGCCAGTGCAGTAGAGTAAGTAGACATGATCCCTGCCCTCAAGAAGCTTGCAATCTAGATCACTTATCCATAGAACCCCCCAGTCAAAGATACGAAATCCTCCTGGGGGCATAACTGGTTTCCTTCCCCATTGACAGACAGAAAGGGAACTCTTCTTTGCCTTGTTAAACCATCATGGTATGAAATGTAAAAATAAATAGCAGGATAGGCAATATTTCTCATCTTTCCCAGCTCCACTGTTACTGATATTTCTCTGTCATGGACAGCTTGAGAGGTGTAGGGAGAACCTTCCACTGGGGTGAAGAAAAAGATTGAAAATAAAGCCCAGGGTTTAAAATTGGAAGGTTCCAAGAAAGGTCCATGCCTCGAGCTCTTCCATTCTGTGGATTTAGGCAGGACAGCAGTGTATATGGGTCATGAAACATGAGCAGTTTTTTATCAAGTGGACCGATATTTTTCTGCATGCAATTAGCACCTTATAGCTACTGTTAAAAATGAATGCATTTCTTAAGGTGTAATTTTATTTCCAAAGAGGAAGTCAAGGAGAAGAAATGATTTTAGTTCCAGGAGGCTTCAGGGCCTGGGAAATAAGACAAAAACTGGTAGTTGGTTAGTTTTGAAGTAAGGAATCAGGGCTGAGACAATTGGGAACAGCTTTGCGTGGGACTGAAAAGTGAACAGAACAGTCTGAATAGAATGTCTGAAGGAAAACAAGACGGCGAAGGAATTTAAGAAATGGGAAGATAGGTCTAGAGGAGAAAGGATAAAAGAAGGTGGCCTCTTTTCCATTGGTTGGAATGAAAACAGAGATTTAAAAGTTTGGTTGGGCAAGTCAGGAAGATATGAACTTATTTGTAAGTTGTCCTCAAAAGCCAGAGAAGCATTTTAGAACTAAAAGTGGTGTTTTTATCATTATTTCTTGTTATTATAAAAGTGCATACCAAGGACTCTGGAGTCAAGTGTAATCAGAAGGATTTGGGAACGTCTACCTTGTTTTACATTTGTCAAGGCAAATAAGTTAGATGATAAGTTAGAGGCTGCCAAAAGAGAGAGGAGGATGTGAAAATATTCATGAAACCAGCCAAAGTTCTGGTTTTGATCTCAAAAAATGATTTGGACTCCAGTCTTGTTTTATAAATGATAATTTTTTTGCCATTTCTGGTGGGCCAAGGTTTTGTAAATGAGCAACAGAAATGTTCACTTTGAGGATTTTCTTCTTCTGAGAACACCGTTTTCATATCATCAGTTGGCGATATCGGTCCATTTCTCAAAATATCGACTCCCTTCTATCACTACCTCTTTGGTCGGGCTTTACAATTCTAGGGCTCTAAGTTTTGGCCGAATTTCTGATTTGGGCTGGAGTTTATCTGCCGAAGGGCTACGAGTCTCTCCTTGGGCAGATTTTGTAAAATGGATGCACTTGTTTGTTTCTTCCAGATGGCATTTCTGGCTTCCGCGTATGCGAGTCGCCAACTGTCAGAGGAGAGCTGCGCAGCCCTGGCCGCCATCACCCACTACCTTTACCTCTGCCAGTTCAGTTGGATGCTCCTTCAGGTGAGTTCCTCTCTTCCTCAAGAGCCGAGACATTTCAGCACGCCAGCCTGATAGGCCCCCTATTGCAGCAGCTTTACAGAGCTAGTACCTTCTCCCGGGACCCAGGGAGACGGAGTGGGGAGTGAGATAGCTCATGCTAAAAAGACACCTCCCACCCTCTGCATCTGAAAAGTTTCTCTGTTCTGATGGCATCTGAATTTATTGTGGTATATGTTAAGCACTTACTATGTGCCAGGCCCTGTACTAAACACAGGAGTAGATAAGATACTAATAATGATGGTATGTGGTAACTGCTTACTATGTGCCAGGCATTGTACTAAAGACTGGGGTGGATATAGGCAAATTGGGTTGGACCATGTGGGGCTCACAGTCTCAATGCCCATTTTACAGATGAAGTAACTGAGTCACAGAGAAGGGAATTGACCTGCCCACAGTCGGCACACAGAAGAGAAGTGTCAATGCCAGGATTAGAACTATGATCTTCTGACTGCCAGGCCCATGCTCTATCCACTATGCCATACTGCTTTGCAAACCTATGTTTTTATTTGGTGCTTTTATTACCAAATCATGCTATATTAATTATTTACTCCTCACAACAGGTGTACGAAGTAGGGCTCAGGTATTGTCCCCAATTTATAGCTGGGGAAACTGAGGCACGGGGAGGTTAAGTAGCTTGTTCAAGGCCACGCAGGGAATGGGTGTCAGAGCCAACACTTGAACCCGGAACCTCTGGCTTTCAGGACCACAGCTCTCCCATTGCTCTACACTGTCCAGTCACAGTCCCTGTCCCACTTAGGGCTCACATTCTTAATCCCCATTTTACAGATGAGGTAACTGAGGCACGGAGAAGTTAAGTGACTGGCCCAAGGTCACGCAGCAGATAAGTGGCAGAGCTAGGATTAGAACCCAGGTCCTCTGACTCCCAAATCATGCTCTTTCCCCTAGATCATACTGCTATCAATGAGTGGTATTTTTTGAGCACTTTTTGGTTGCAGAACATGGAGCTAAGAACTTGTGGGAGTATAATAGATGAACAGGACTGTCCCCTTCCCTGAAGGAGCTTACAGTCTGCAGGAGAATGTGTTTTGTGTGCAGACATCTGGCCCTAGGGTTAGGGTGTGAGTTCTTAGGTGGTGCCATCACCAGGGCAGAAAAGAGGCAAGGCCGGGTTTCCAAAGAAAGAGTATGGGGCAGCGGCTCAGTGTGGATCAGCTCAGTGGGGAGGAAGCAGTTCAGTCTTTTAAGAAAAGTGTCACCCACTTTCGCCGGCAGGGAACAGGGCACGCT
This sequence comes from Ornithorhynchus anatinus, assembly GCF_004115215.2. NCBI lineage: Eukaryota > Metazoa > Chordata > Mammalia > Monotremata > Ornithorhynchidae > Ornithorhynchus > Ornithorhynchus anatinus. The sequence continues at coordinate 14,243,063 of NC_041728.1, read as the reverse complement.
GGAAAGAAAGAGAATTAAATCCTAACCAGTCAGAGGCTTGAGATTCTATCACCTAGGTTTGCCCTGTGGTCTCTTACTTCCAGTGTGTTGTCGAAAGAGTCACTTAGCCCTGGTGTATTTCTCGCTAATAAAATAGAGATAATGAAAATGTCTTTAAATGCTAGGATTGAAGAGCAGAGGAGCAGCGTAGCTCAGTGGAAAGAGCCCGGGCTTTGGAGTCAGAGGTCATGGGTTCGAATCCCGGATCGGCCTCTTGTCAGCTGTGTGACTTTGGGCAAGTCACTTAACTTCTCGGTGCCTCAGTTCCCTCATCTGTAAAATGGGGATTAAGACTGTGAGCCCCACGTGGGACAACCTGATTCCCCTGTGTCTACCCCAGCGCTTAGAACAGTGCTCGGCACATAGTAAGCGCTTAACAAATACCAACATTAAGAGGACACTTGAGACAATCCTTTTCTGCTAATTAAAGGGATTTTTTTAGGTGGTTCTGATATACTGTACTTTCTCATTCTGCTTATGAAGCCTGAGAACCAATCCTCATAGTCATTATCATTTTCCACAACCATGGGATTTATTGAGCTTCTTCTGGGCATTTGTTGAGTAACTAGGTTTGAGGCATCTGGATGCCTCAACTCTTTCAGCCGACCATTAGATCGTAAACTCCTTGAAGGTAGAGACCACATCTTTTCCTTTTATCACACCCTCCCAAGTGCCTTGTGGAGGGCTTTTTTATTCAATTGTGTTTATTGAGCGCTTACTAAGTGCAAAGCAGTCTTTTAGACTGTGAGCCCATTGTTGGGCAGGGATTGTCTATGTTGCCGAATTGTATATTCCAAATGCTTAGTACAGTACTCTGCACACAGTAAGTGCTAAATAAATACGATTGAATACTAAGCGCTTGGGAGAGTACATTATTCAACTAGACATGTTCCCTTCCAACGAGCTCACAGCCTGTGAAACAGCGTGGCATAGTGGATAGAACATGGGTCTGGGAGCCAGATGGTTGTGGGTTCTAATCCCGGCTCCACCGTGTGTCTGCTGTGTGACCTTGGGCAAGTCATATCACTTCCTCGGTGCCTCAGTTACCTCATCTGTAAAAATGGGGATTGAGACTGGCAGCCCCATGTGGGACATGGACTGTGTCCAGTTCCATTTCCTAGAATCTACCCCAGCGCTTAGTACAGTGCAAGGCACACAGTAAACTCTTAACAAATACCACAATTATTATTAGTTTTATTAGAGGGTACACAGAAGGTGCTCGGTAAATTTTATGGAGTGAATGGATGACTGACTGAATGGATGGATAGATGAAGGAGTTAATGAGTTAACAGATCAAGAGTCGTTTTCATTTTCATGTGAATCTGTGTGGGAAGACTAGTTGCAAAGACATGAGTGAGCCTCTCTGAGGACCCACTTAACTGGCATGACAGCCAAGCATCTGACCCAACTACAAGTTTATCGAGGAAAGCCTCTTTAAACCCACCCATACTTAGAGAACAAGACTGTGGGGCAAAGGATTGTGGGTCTAAACAGGTAGGGAGCAGTGTGCCTTGGTATCATAGCAACAGAACAACTCATCCCCACCCAGGCCCATTATCAGTCAATCAATCAATCATATTTATTGAATTGCATCTGCTCGGTGAGGCTCTCCAAGTCTGCAGCAGGCCAGCACCAAGCTTAACACAGTTGGATTCACATGAGGCTGAGAGAGTCTCCTTTTCAGTTCCCAAATCCTGCAGCTAAACTATCTGTCCCCCATCTTAATTTGATGAGCTCCAAAATAGCTCCACACTGTGCATCCCAGAGCTGCACTCATCAAAACAGAAGTTTTAGTGGTTCGGTCAGTGGCATCGAGGAATCTTGGGAATTTTAGTCCTCGGCTCCAGTGATCAAATTAGCAGGTTTGGGCATAGGCCTGTGTGCAGCCATGCAAAAGCTTCAGATCTCCTTCTCGAAGCTAGCTTTGCTACCTCAGGAAATCTTTCAAAACTTGGGGGTTCAGTCGTATGGCCCCGAGCATTTTGCCAGCCCAGTCGGGCTGCGATCATTACCTCCCCTACTTTGCAATACAGAACCACCCATCTTTCTGTCTCCCCCACTAGATCATAAGTTCCTGTGGCCAGGTATCGTGTCACTCTTCCACTGTGCTCTCCCAAGCACTTTAGTACAATGCTATGCATTTATTGATGGATTGAATCCCAGGGTGATGACCTCATTTCTCAAGTAGAGAGGTCATCTGGGTTGGAGTTACCTAACTGGGGTCTTCCCTCCTGAACAAGAGGTAAGTTCACTCTTCCATTTCCTATGTGATCTAAAACCAGTTGGGCTTAACTGTGTAAGGATTTTAGATCCTTTAATATTTTGACTTTAATACCGCCTTTGAGGTAATTCACTCAATGTGAATGTCTGGTTTTGAATTAGACAAGCATTTCGAAATGAGACTAAATTGAAGCAAAATGGAACTCAATCAGGCTCTCATGTTCTTCACATTAATATGGCAGGAATGTTGCTAGGATACCACAAACTTCTTTGCACACGGAAAAACATTTTTAACCACTTAGTAGCTGCCTTACTGCTCCCATCAAGGAGAAAAGTGGCCGGAGGAAGCTTTGGAGTGGCGAATCAGTCATTCAGTCAGGTGTATTTATCGAGTACTTACTCTGCACAGAGCGCTATGTACTGAGTGACTGGGAGATTAAAATAAGGAAACTCAATTCTTTCCCTCAAGGAGCTTACACAATTTAGCTTGGGGGGAGAGACAATAAAATAAATTACAAGTAAGGGGAAGCAGTCAAGCGCAGAGGTAGGTACATAAGTGCTGTGAGAGTGGGAAGAACTGGCATTGACTGGCAGTAGGCTTTTCACCATGGCTTTCAGACCTGGCTCTCAGTCAGTCAGTCAGTCCCTACCCACAAGGAACTTGGGAGTTTAAAGGGGAGTTCAGAGTCTGCAGTCTTTCTGCCTCTTTCCCACTATACCTTCCCTCCTGGCTCCACTTTGGGATGCATTCGGAGCCCATGTCGTATATGTTGTGCCTGATATGATTCCTTAAAACCTATGTGGGGTGATGTAGCAGCTGGCACCCATCTGAGGGGTGGCTTAAAGTGAAGTTCTCCTTTTCCCAATTACCACAGCTTCGTGTCCAGGATCTCCCAACAGGGACATCACCCCAGTTTGAAGCCACAGGTGTTAAATGAGTACCCTCAGGAAGGCTCCTTAAGCAAATTTATATTTAGGAGCAAACAAAAAGAATGAGAACTAAATAGCTGCCCAGGAAAGTACAGATAAGAACACCTGGGAGCTGTGCTTTTGAAACAGTTTCTCTAATCAAAGAAATTTGCTGTTACTTATTGACACCCATCCTGTGCCAATCCTGAGTTCCTTGGTAGGATGGATACAATCTTTAGGAGAGATAAACCCAAAGGAATAGGTTACTGCCAAAACATTTTCCAAATCTGTTACCTCGCATCAGAAAACAGTTTCTAACATGTTACCTCGACTAAATTTCATCATGTAGAGCCGAAACAGGCAGCCATCTTTGCTTAAAGTTTTTTTTAGGATTGTTATTTTTATTTTTATGGTATTCATTAAGCACTTAGTATGGACCAAGCACTGTTTTAAGCACCGGGTTAGGTACAAGGTTATCAGGTTGGACACAGTCCCTCTCCCACGTGTGTCTCTCAGTCTAGGTAGGAGGGAGTAGGGTTTAATCCCCATTTTTCAGATAAGGAAACTGAGTCACAGAGAAGTTGAGTGACCTGCCCAATGTCACACAACAGACAAATGGCAGTCAGGATTAGAACCCAGGTCCTCTGATCCCAGGCCCTTACTCTTTCCTCTAAGCCATGCCATTTCTCTGCTTCTGCTGAGAGCCTCAGTTCTATATCTACAGATGGAATTTCCACCACCAATCCGAGTTTTCCCGAGCTTCCATAAATTAAACATGAACTCACTAAGTGGTGTCATTTACCCATCCAAAGAAGACTTTTAACTGTGTCAAACCTGGGAAAAGATAGTTTGGCTCCCCATCTCTTCGCTTAGCCATTCAGTGAGGATTGTGCTACTCTTTGGTCAGATGCCTGCAGCATAGCAGCATAGCAACAGGAAGGACAAGCTAAAATTATCTTAGACCATCCGTAGTCCCCAGATTTAATTTGGGGACATCAAAGGAATTAGAGACAACAAACCGGTAATTACCAGGATAAAAATGACACTTCACAGGAAAAGCAGAAGTGTCCAAACTCCAAGCAAAATAACCTTGAAATGCCTCGGCAACTGCCTTGGTCCCACGACAAGCGAGATAAAACGAGACAGGTGACCATGGGTTAAGGAAGGCTAGGCGGGGCAAGGTCGGACTGTGACCCCGCCTAGTCTCTTGTCTAAATGGCTTTGGTAATGGATGGAACTAAAAGGATTAGCAGACTCTGACTAAATGTTGGAGATAAATCAGTTCATGGGTTCTAATGACGTAATGCGTAGCCTAGTCTCAAAATGCAGCCTAAATACGGATACAAGGCCTTGCAGCGTGAAGGCTTAAAGAGTAGCTTTTTCATTTAACTCTGCAGAATTATTCAGATGATTTATGATTTCTAAAAGAGGAAATGCATGCATCCAAAGCAGTGTTTCTTTACACCTTTCCATTTGTACATTTCACGCCTGTCTCTACGTATCCATCAGCCTATTCGACTGTTAATGCCTGGTGTCATACTCTCCTGAGTGGTTAGTACAGTGTTCTGCACACAGTAAGAGCTCAATAAATATGACTGACTGACTGACTGACTGACGGGTAGAGAAGGCATAACTCTTTGGTTGTTGATTTTCCAAGTGCTTAGTGTGAATCAGTGCACCCAATGGCTACTTCATCATATTACTACTGCTACTGGTACTATTGTTAGACTGTGAGCCCGTTGTTGGGTAGGGATTGTCTCCATCTGTTGCTGAATTGTACATTCTAAGCACTTAGTACAGTCGTCTGCACATAGTAAGCGCTCAATAAATACGATTGAATGAATGAAACTGTGAACTCCTGGTCAGCAGAGAATATGTCACTTATTTCAGACTCCCCCATCAGTAGAGTGCAGAGCACACAGTGGATGCTTCATAGATGCTATAACAACTACTACTGCCTCTACTAACAATAATAATTATAATTGTGGTATTTGTGAAGTTCTCACTGTGTGCCAAACACCACACTAAGTGGTGGGGTAGATACAAGATAATCAGGTGGGACCCGGTCCCTGACCCGTGTGGGCTCGCAATCTAAGTAGGAGTGTTGAGTCCCTATTCTATGGGTGGGGAAACTGAGGGACAGCGAAGTGAAGTGACTCTCTCAAGGTCAGACAAGTGGCAGAGCAGGGATTAGAACCCAGATCCTCTGACTCTGAGGCCCATGCTCTATCCAGTAGGCCACCTGCTTTCCCATGGCCTCGTGGCCCCGTGGCCTACTAGCCTCAGTACTGTTACTGCTATTATTATTCCTAGCTATCCATATGGGAGAGAGAGCGCATATACGTGCACGTGGCCGCTCTCACAGCATGGGAAAGTTAGGATTGGTGTGGGGCAGAACAGCATTTACCACCTGCTGTTTTCAATTCTACCATTCTTGGTTGTGATCTTCTCCAAGCCTCTGTCCTAACACCACCTCCACCCCATTTCTAACTGTTTAAATCACACCAGTCTGTTGGACACTGTCGCTGCCTCTCAGTCCAGTGAAATGGCAGATTACTTAAGGTTTTGCTTCATCGTCCCTTAATGTTTCTACCTGGTTTATGGTTCCTTCTTGCTCGTGCTTCCTCCATTTAAGATAACAACTGTGGTATTTAAGTACTTTTTATGTGTCAAGTACTGTACAACCCCGCACGCACATTTCACTCCTCTAGTGCTGACCTACTCACTAGCCCTCAATCTCGCCTGTCTTACCGCTGACCCCTGGCCCACATCCTACCACTGGTCTGGAGTGCCTTCCCTCCTCAAAATCTGTCAATTAATCTTCCCCACTTCAAAGCCTTACTGATGGCACATCTCCTCCAGGAGGCCTTCCCAGACAAAGCCCCATTTTTCCTCATCTCCCACTCCCTTCTGCGTCTCCCTGACTTGCTCCCTTTGCTCTTCCCCCATTTCCCCATCCCACAGCACATATTTATATATCTGTAATTTTATTTATTTGTACTAATGTCTGTTCATTTGTACTGATCTCTGCCTCCCCCCGCTCTAGCCTATGAGCTGGTTGTGGGCAGGTATTGTCTCTCTTTATTGCTGTATTGTACTTTCCCAAGCACTTAATTCAGTTCTCTGCACACAGCACTCAATGAATATGATTGAATGAATGAAATAATGAATCAGTGAACACTAAGCACTGGGGTGGTTACAAGTAAATTAGTTTGGACACAGTCCCTGTCCCACAGTGGGCACAGTCTCAATCACAGTCACAGTCTCAGTTACAGATGAGGTAACTGAGGCCCAGAGGAGTGATCTAACTTGCCCAAGGTCATACAGCAGACATGTGGTGGAGCTGGAATTAGAACCCATGACCTTCTGACTCCCAAGCCCATGTTCTACATCATACTGCTAAGATCTCAGGCTTAGCAGCTTTTTGGGTAACCTGCTGTTGGCCATTTCCTACGTGTCCCGTCCAATGAGGGTGTCATGGTTCGAGCATATAGCCTGGGCATGGGTCTGCTCTTGGCTCTGCCATCTAGGTTTGTCAGAAGACTACACTCACTGGAGCCATCGCAGTAACTCTGGTGGAGACATGGTCCAAGATGGGATAGTTCAACTAGGCCAGAATAATCCCTGCCACAGCCCCAGGCCAAAGACAGTGCTGGCCCTGGGGGAATGGTCCATCATGGACTGCATCTCTCCCAGGGTCACTAGGCAGAGATTGAGTCTGCTGCTGCTTTCTGTCCCCTCAACCCCCTTTTCCTCTTGTCCGCTTTTCTCTGCACCCACACCCCTAGTTCTCTCTAGTTCTGCCCCCTATCTTCATCTTTCTCGTTCTCTCCTCACCCTTTCATTCCCTTTTCCCTCTCTGTGTCGTCTCTTTTTTTTCTTCACACCCACAGATCTCTCTGGTTCTGCCCCTTTTCCTCATCCCCTTTTGGTCCTGCCTAAAGTGACCAGTGTTGCTCCTCATCTTCAACTGAACAGTCATGGTCCCGAACTACCCCTTGCAAATGACCCAGATATACCCCTGGGCCCAGTCTCCATGCCAAATTGATCCTAGATAACTCTAATTCAGGCATCAGATCTCCTGCTCGTGGCTTCTTGGGGAAATGACCATTAAAAAAGGACACATACGTTAATAGGGCTTCAGACGTTCAGATGAGGCTGTTTGGGGGTAAGGGTGGGCTGAACCGTGACCTGAGCCCTGAATATTCTTATTGAAAGATGACCAGCTACTTCTGTTTTCCAACCTAGAGTAGTCTCTAGCCTACTTTACCATCTTAGTTGCCCAAGTTCCTGGGTGAAGACCCTGCCTGAGGTATTTCCAGAATAGAGAGAAGATTGCGTGTGTGCGCGTGGGTTAGAGTTAACTTTCAAGTGGTTGGGAAAAGCTACAGGGTGGTTTAGTGGAAAGAGCATGGGCTTGGGATTCGGAGGTTGTGGGTTCTAATCCCAGCTCTGCTGCTTGTCAGCTGTGTGACTTTGAACAAATCACTTAACTTCTCTGTGCCTCAGTGGCCTCATCTGTAAAAGGGAAATGAAGATTGTCAGCCCCACATGGGACAACCTGGTAACCTTGTATCTGCCCCAGTGCTTAGATCAGTGCTTGGCACATAGTAAGTGTTTAACAAATATCATTATTATTATTATATGACACTGGCATCTGGTTCCACACTGGGAGTGACTCCATGAAGCTGGGCCCATTCCTCATCAATGGTATTTGAGCACTTTATGTGCAAAACACTCTACTAAGTGCTTGGGAGATTACAGTACAACAGAGTTGGACCATTCCATTGCCACTTGCAGTTTGGGGAGGAAAGTAGAAAGAGGCTGAGAGAGTGAGAGCAATTTGAAGAATCAATGGGGAAACAGCTGTCATCTTTGAGCTCTAAGAAGCAAATCAATTCATTGAATGATGTCAGAGACTTTGCCTTAGAAGCACTCTGTGCACGAATTGGAAAGTAATTCTTAATGGGTATAATGAAGTGTAGGTGTGGCTCTGGGTAAGGGTCAATGAATATATTGAATATATTTGAGGCATCCTTGTGCACAGCTGAATTAATCTATTAATCTTTTAATTCCACCATAGGGTCAGGCCTATTTTTTTGAACTTAGAGCAAGGTTTACTCCTCCTGATTAAGTCGTAAGCACATGTTAGCAAGTAGTGCCCTGGTCAGATATAATTCTCTATGTAATAGTAATAGTAATAATTATAATAATATTTGTTAAGCACTTACTGTGTGCCGAGCACTTTACTAAGCGCTATGGTAGATAAAGGATAATCAGGTTGGACTCAGTCCCTGTTCCTCCTGGGGCTCACAGTCTAAGTAGAAGGAAAGTACCCCAGCCTTATTTTAAACCCCCACCAAAACCCAGTATAGCATTCTGATGATCAGATTACATTTCTGGATCTCTGCTAGATTGTAACTCCATGAGGTCAGGGAGTGTGTCTGCTAACTCTTTTGTACTCTCCCAAGTGCTTAGCACAGTGCTTTGCACCCAGTAATTACTATTGATTGATTTAGTTGATTCCCAGTCCAGGCTTCCTGCACTGTTGCCACTGTGTAGGACCTCAGAGCAGTCAGAAGAATGTACGGCATTCTGAGGGATACTGTGCGTCTCTTCAGCTTCCCTTCCCCCTGCCCCTAATCAAAGCAATAACCATGGTGTTTATTGAGCTCCCACTGAGTGCAATGCACTGTACTAAGCCCTTAGAAGAGTTACTCTCCCCCCCTTTCAAAGCCTTATTGAAGACACATCTCCTCCAAAAGGCCTTCCCTGACTAAGCACTCTTTTCCTTTTCTTAAGCTCTGTTCTGCACTGCTTTGACTTTCTCCTTTTATTCATTCCCCATCCCAGCCCCACAGCACTTAGGTATGTATCTGTAATTCATTTCTTTATATTAATGTCTGCCTCCCCCTTTAGACTGTAAACTTTACTGTAGGCAGGAATGTAGCTGTTAGTTATATTATACTCTCCCAAGTGCTTAGTAGAGTGCCCTGCACACAGTAAGTACTGATTAATTGCAATTGACTGCCTGATATCAGCAGCCCCCCCTAGCATTAGCTGACAAATGAGGCTGATTTGGTCATCGCCTCTAAAGGAACAGCTTAGTTCTGTGCAGCATTTTAAAAAATCTTGCCAGCTTTTATCTCCACACTGATTTAGCCTGTGATTTGGAGATTTTCCTACCTAGATGATATTTATTAACCACGTTCTACATGCCAAGGATGCATTAAGCACTGGAGTAGATAGATACAGGTGAATCTGATTACTGTGCCACATAGGGCCCTCCTTGAGCCCAAGCTCACTAAATAGCTGCATTTCTAATTCTAGGAGTTGGCAGCAATAGATACCTGGCTCCTCTTCCTCCGGGGTTTAGTTAAAGAACGTAAAATTCAATCACCGCCATCGAGGAGAATCAATATAAGGGATTGTATGTAAAGCTTCACCCATTTTTCATCAAGATTTCTCGTATTAATAGGTCAGCTGCCTCCACCCTTCCGTGTTGAGTTTTAGGTCCCTGAGATCTGTTAGGACAAAGTCAATCGATGCCTTAATCCCTTTAAGAGGCTGTTTACTCGTAGAGTCTTCCATCACCTTTTCTTTACTTGAAGGCTAATCTCATTCTCCCTCCCTAGGACTGAACCTTCCCGTTGGTCTGGTTTAAATCTTGTCAGACTCTCCACCATTCCGATTTGGAAACTCCCTTGGGTAGGTTCCTCTTGGGGAACCTCGACACCCTGATTGTTCACCGTTCCCCTGGGGAGCTGACCTGCCTGTGCCCGGCCTGTCAGAACAGGCCTCTGTGTGGGGATCCGCCCGCCTACTGGGGTGCTTTTTCAGGACTCTCAGTGGGATGGACCGCCCCCACCCCCCACCCCAATCACCACAGGCGGGCCCAGAACGCTCATGTCATCTGACGGGCAGTTTTGTCAGTGGAGAAATACCCCACCCTCCGCCACCCAGCGTGGGGGTTGCCAGAGACTTCAAAGGGCCCTGGAGCACATCTTGTCGATCTATAACCACCACCCCACCTCTTCCAGCGTCAGTTGGCTCGAAAGCCTGTCCCCCGGACGGTGGTGGTGATGGTGTGCCACTGGCTAAACACTGAGCCAACGTCCCTCAATGGGCTGATTGCCATTCAGAATCTTTGCACTCCAAAGCCTTCCCTTTCAGACCAGGTTTTCTCAAGCTTGGGATCACAGACAGAAGCCTCTTCGGGCAAATCTGCCCACAGCTGCCGGGAATAACAGAGTGGCAGGTGGTAGCGATCCCCTTCTCTAATGAGGTTCTGCTGGGAGGCCCAGTGGCCCTGTTGGGAGTAGCCCTCGTGAAGTTATCCCTAGTCCAACGAAACCTGATATTAGATGCTGAAACAAACGGGCTGGAAACAGGCGGAAACACTGTGAGGACACCAGCTTGTGACAGTCATGGGGAAACTGTGGTCCTTCTCATAGTCCCCCGTCTGGTGACAGAAGCTGCAATCCCTGGAAAGAATTGGGCTCTCCTCTTCTGGTGGGCTCCAGGTGAGAGCCGGGGGCTGGAGTTAGTGGCTCAGAGCAGAGGCAGAGAGATTTGGGAGGCAGAGTGAGAAGCAAACACCTGAGGCAGGGACCTCTAGATATGCGATAAAGAGCATGGACACTGTTGTTGAATTTGTTTCCTTCACTGATTTGGCCTAGGAGCTGAGGTGTACTGTTAGCAAAGACGAGATAAGGTCTCAGCCTATGAAAAGTTTACAGGCTAATGAAGCTGGGACAGGCTTTGCGCTGTGTTCCTTTCTCTGTTCCTGAAAACTGACTGTAATGGCATTAATCTCCCCTCATACACAAACAACCTTTTAAGATTTGTGCTGTTTCCAAAAATTATTAACTGTGGTAGCCTTAACTAGCCTCAGTGTGTATTTGTTTGAATTGGGATAGCGTGAGTCCTCTGAGGCAGTAAAATCAAAGAATATTTTAAAGGTGAGTAAACATGTTACTTGACTTTTGGTGTAATGGTGGGAAGGAGGGAGAGAAGGTGAAAAGGGTGGCAGGGAGAGGAGGGAGCAAGGTTCCTGGGAAAACAGAAGAGGAATAAAACAGAAAGGAATAAGGAGGAAGGGGCAGGGAAGGGAAGGAAGGTTTAGGTTCCCTGACTAAGCCCTCTTTTCCTTTTCTTCCACTCCCTTCTGCCCATCTGCGTTGCCCTGGCTTGCTCCCTTTATTCATCCCCCTCCCAGCCCCACAGCACTTACGTACATGTCCTTAATTTATTTATATTAATGTCAGTCTCCCGTTCTAAGCTCGTTGTGGGCAGGGAATGCGTCTGTTGCATTGTTATATTGTACTCTCTCAAGCACTTGGTATATAGTGCCCTGAACACAGTAAGCTCTCAATAAATACAATTGATTGAGATAAACGGACTACAAACCCAGTCCCTCATCACAGAAAAGTTCTGTGACATTAAACACAAGTAGGTAGCTTGCTATCTCCTTGTGACCCCTTTTTTGGTCTAATTTTTTTTCTTTTTCTTTGAGATGGCCCCAGTGATTGCTGTTTTTCTTCCATGGGTTGTGTGAGAGACAGAGTTTGAGCAACCCTGTGCCTGGAGCTTCCATTCTAAGCAGCACATACAGCCTAGAGGCTGAGATGCACCTCTCGCTAAACACATACCGATCATTTGAAAAGGTTGCACTGCTGGACTCTGATGAAGAAAAAAAGTGGTCACCTTGTCCTCCTCTTCGTGTGATTGGGTTTTCCCCTCCAGTCCATTAGTGGAGATGACACAGAACTACCAGTATTTATTCTTGTATTAATTCTAATTGTAAGAAGCAGCGTGGCTTAGTGGACAGAGCGTTGGCTTGGGAATCGGGAGGACCTGGGTTCTAATCCTAGCTCTTCCACATGTCTGCTGTGTAATCTTGGGCAAGTCACTTAACTTCTCTGGGCCTCAGTTACCTTATTTGTAAAATGGTAATTAAGAGTGTGAGCCCCATGTGGTACAGAGAATGTATCCAACTTGATTAGATTGTATCTACCCCAGCACTTAGAACGGTGCTTGGCACATAGTAAACTTCATTCGTTCAGTCATATTTATTGAGCACTTACTGTGTGCAGTGCACTGTACTAAGCACTTGGAAAGTACAGGTTGGCAACAGATAGAGACAATCCCTACCCAACAACAGGCTCTCAGTCTCCTCGGCACACAGTAAATGCTCAATGCATCCTTCCGACTGGCCTGGGCAAGCCAGGCTTCTGACAAGGTGGGGGTCCCCAGCCTCAACAGGTCTCATATCGCAAGCTCTGTGGGCTGACTGTTGGTCTCTTCAGCCTTGTGTTAATTGTCCTTTGTAGTTTTCCTCTCTCATGGTTCAAGGAATCTAGCAGAGTCGACCAAGTAAATGTCTTCCCCAGTGCTCGCATTCCTTTACATTTCATGACTTCTCATCATGCCAAAGCATTTGGAGTTTGAGTTGCTGCCCAGTGTCTTGAGCTCTTTGGGGAAAAGTTACTCCTTAAATCTGCCAAATAAATGTTCCTTTCTCTTCCTTATCTCAGCTTGTGGTAAAGGGTAGGGCGCTTGTTACAGGGTGGGAAGTACAGAGCCAGTGGAGGATTAATTTAGCTCCCTCTAAAAAGCCAATTTGTCCATCCTGCAGGCTGTGAAAATGGAGCCCTGGCCTTTGTCATCATTAATTATTGCTAGTTCATTGATCATTTCCTTCCTTGACCTCTTATCCTGCACTGACTTAATGGAAAGAACACGGGCTGGGGAGTCAGAGGTTGTGGATTCTAATCCTGTCTCTGCCACCTGTCAGCTATGTGACTTCGGGCAAGCTGCTTAACTTCTCTGTGCCTCAGTTACCTCATCTGTAAAATGGAGATGAAGACTCTGAGCCCCACATAGGACAACCTGATTATCTTGTATCTTACCCAGTACTTAGAACAGTGCTTGGAACATATAGTAAGCGCTTAAAAAATACCATTGTCATTATTATTATTATTTTACAGATCCCCTTGAAGGGACTAGTGTAAGAAGCTAAACAGGTAGAACTCGGAGTGCAGCCCAGTGTGCCTGGAGCCATTCCCAGCCTCTCTGCCATCTCCCCCACTCCCATTTTCACTTGACTTAGCATGTAAATGCCTGTAGACCGACCCTGCTAGATTGTAACCTCATTGAGGGCATGGAGGGTGGCCAAGTGGAACAGGAATGGCCCCAGGAATCAGAGGACCTGTATTCTAATGCCACTTGTGTCACGTGCCAGTTTTGGGACCTTGGGCAAGTCTGTGCCTTAGTTTCCTCATCTGTACAATGATTCAATACCTGTTCTCTTTCCTCCATGAGAAGTAGCATAGTCTAGGGGAAAGAGCATGGGCCTGGGAGTCAGAGAACCTGGGTTCTAATCCCAGCTCTGCCACTTGTCTGCTGTGTGACATCCGGCAAGCCCCTTAACTTCTCTGAGCCTCAGTTCCCTCATAAATAAAATGAGGATTAAAACTGTGAGTCCCATATGGGGTATAGAGTGTGTTCAACCTGTTTGACTGGTGTCTACCCCAGCACTTACAACAATGATTGATACATAGTAAGAACTAAACAAATACTGTAATAATTATCATCAGTTATTATTAGACTGTGAGCTGTGTCTGAGCTGATTACCCCAGCATTAGGTACAGTGCTTGGCACATAGTACATGTTTAACAAACCCACAGATATTATCATCATTGTGTCTGTTAACTCTGACTCTCCAAAGCACATTGTACACAGTTTACACTCAATAAGTACTGTTGATGTGGTGGGATGCTGGGCTATTTGGACCAAAATGGGAAGAAAAGATGGTCTTTACCCCTGAGGAACTACCAACTGAGAGAGGTGATCTGAGTGAAAACATCATACAGACAGAGAGGCAAAGCAACACAGAACAAAACAAAAGAAGACAACATCATCAAGATAAATAGAATCAAGGAGATATACACCTCATTTGCAAAATAAAATAGGGTAATAAAATATACAGATGAGCACAATGCTGAGGGGAGGGGAAGGAGGAAGAGCAGAGGGCGTGGGTGAAGGGAAGGAGGAGCCGAGGGAAACGGTGACTCAGTCTGGGTAGGCCTCTTGGAGGAGGTGAGCTCTCAGTAGGGCTTTGAAGAGGGGAAGAGAGTTAGTTTGGCGGATGTGAGGAGGGATGGCATTCCAGGACAGCAGTAGGACGTGGGCCAGGGGTCGAGGGCAGGACAGGCGCAAACAGGGGACCATGAGGAGGTGAGCGGCAGAGGAGCGGAGTGTACGGGTTGGGCAGTAGAAAGAGAGAAGGGAGATGAGATAGGAGGGGGCAAGGGGATGGACAGCTTTGAAGCCAAGGGTGAGGAGTTTTTGTTTTGTACGAAGGTTGCAAATTTAAGCACTTAGGGGCTTAAGTGAGGGTGATTGATCAGGGATGGCTGGAAGTTTTCTGAAATTATCAGAGTGGTTCAACATCACGAGATAGCTCATCCTAAGGGATAAAAGCCAAGGTACCAGGCTAAACCATGGGACTACAGGCAGGGTGAGGTCAAGAAAATGGTGTGGTACAGTATTCACCCTGCACAGGCAGGTCAAACTCATTTCCATAGATGGACTCCCTATGGGTTATTAGTTTGTACCAGGCCGCACTTTATAAATGCTGTAAATCGCTAATGCACTATTTTTAAAGTAGTAACCCAATTGATCATTATTAAAAAGATGAAAGGCTGGAGACTAATATTGCAGTTACGGTGTTGGCAGTTAGTGCTTCTGTTGGGGCAAGGTGAGTGGAAAATGAAGTGAGGAAAGAGGCAGGGACAAAGAAACTCACCCTTCACATACCTCACACCTATATATGCCCATCCGTGCTGTGCACACCTGCATGTACACACACACCCACACAGCCACACCCCCATCACCCCAAACCCTCGCTTAAATGATCTTCCTGGAAGGGAATCATTGGCTTAGCACTAAAGAACTGAATTTTCACATTCTTCTTTTCTCCCATGCTCACCTTCTAGTTCAGTCGTAGTCTCAACTCTCCCAAATTTGATTCCATGGCTCAAACTTGTCGAGCACTCACTGTGTGCAGAGCTCAGTACTGAGCACATAGGAAGGTACAGTACAACAGAGTATGTAGATGTGATCCCGGCCAACAAGGAGTTTATCTTCTACAAAAGGAGATTACAGTATTCCGGAGCTCATGCTATTTTCTCTTTCCGGAATTCCCTCCGTTTCAAATTCCCCAGGTTATAACTCTCCTCATCTTCAAAGCCTTAAAACCCCACCTCCTCAAAGAAGCCTTCCCTGATTAATTCCCTATACCTTAAATTGCACCAACCCTATGGGCACCCAAAACACTTTGTATGTGTAGCCAATCCCAGCTTTTGTAAGCATATTTAATTGTATATTCCATGGTCTATTCAGCTGTCTCATCTGAACATATCCACGCTATTCTAGTGTATCCTTATTGTTTCTCCTGCTCATACTTTTTGTTTATAATTTGTCTGTTTTCTCCATAGAGGGCAAGGCCTATGTTGTTTACTTCAGAGAAGGCATTCAGTAAATATGATTTATGTTGATAAATATGTATAAGACTTTGTATCATAGGGCACATGAAGAAAAGGTTTATTTGTACTGTATAGTTTTCAGAAATTAAAGCCAACTAAAGCCTTCCTTTAGGAAGTGATTATTTACATTAAAGCCTGTTGATTTCATGTTCTGTGACATTTCTCAGGCCGTGAATTTCTGGTATGTCCTGGTGATGAACGATGAGCACACAGAACGACGTTATCTCCCCTTCTTACTTCTGAGTTGGGGACTTCCAGCTTTTGTTGTGATCCTGCTGTTGATCGTTCTGCGAGGGATCTATCATCACAGCATGTCTCAGATCTATGGCTTGATCCACGGTGACCTGTGAGTACTTTTTAGACAAAGCCCAGTCCTTGCTCCTCGCATAATTTTATATGTTATTGCAGATCTAGAATTTTGATCCAGGTACAAGATCACAGCACCTCTTCCCTATAAGTGAAACCAGTTCTTGTGAAGGCAGGATACTGGATGGGAGAGTCACTCTTGGGAGATGGGGTTTCAATCCATTGGTGACACGCTTGTGGGAATTACGCTTGTGGGAATTCTTAGGAACTGAGGAGAAGGAAGAACTCCATGTGTGATTACTAATGCTTTTTCATGGTCCTGAGATTGTCCAATCATGATTTGGTCTCCAGTCCCTATTAAGATGTTACAGAGGTAGAGACATCACCATGTTCCCTCTTTGGCACGTAAGTCACCCTCTCCTCTAAAAAAGCCCTATCCTTGAGAAACTTGGAAATGGATGGCTTCTTGTTCTCAGAGTCCAGCCATTAACAGAATAAAACAATTGCGTTTATAATGGCGAAGATAGCATTCTTCTTGGCACTTCAGAATTGTGAAGGACATGGACATAGAAAGTTCAGTTCTTTTACCCCAGGAATCTTCCAACCTAAATGAGAATGCAAGAGGTTAGTGCGTAGTCAATATGTAATTGTGGATGTTACTTTGGCAAAAAAATACAGGATTAGTAGAGGCCAGCAGTGGGCATGACTACCATTTTCTGAGGCAAAATTAACTTCATTCTTTCCTCTTCTGAAGAACATAGTTCCATTCCATGGGGCTGGATTATGTTGAATAATGGCAGTCATTGAGTGTCACACCCTATGGGGAGTGAGTGTGGCCTAGTGGAAAGAGCATAGATCTGTAGGAGTCAGGAGATGTAAATTCTCGTCCCAGTGACACCACTTGCCTGCCGTGTGGCCCTGTGGCCCATCCAAACTGCTACCACGGTAATCCAAGCATTTATCCTATCCCACCTTGACTACTGTATCTACCTCCTGTCTCTCCCCACTCCACTGGGATCACAGTAGAATTAGCAGACATGATCCCTGGCTTCAAGGAGCTTACAATCTTGTTGCAGGAGACAGACACTAAGAAATTCAGAGAAGGGAAAGTAAGAGAGTGTTTAAGATATTTTCACAAGTACTACGGGGGCTTGTGAGTAATTATAGGTGTAGATGGTGCAGAAGTACTGAAATGGCAGTTGGGGAGAATCAAACCTGGAGGAGGAGAGAAAATAGACAAAGAAGGCCCTTTAGAAGAGATGTGAAGAAGAAAGGAGCTATGCAGGAAGCAGGAATGCTGAGTGAGGCTGAAGTCCATAGTTATTTTCTGCCTAAAAGTGGCACATGTTTTCACCACATTTGTTTGTAAAGACTTGACATTACTAAGCTTTGGGCCATCCACCATCGGGTTGCAACCACAACAGTTAAAAAACCGTAAGGTTGTTGTGTAGAGGAAGTTAGAGGAGGCATCTTCAGTGCCAGAAGGAAATGTGCAGAAAGGTAAGCAGTTCTCCAGATGGGTTCCACAGTACAGCTTGGGTAGATGATCTGGGGAGAAGGGCTTTTTGGGACAGGACAAAGTATTTCTTTTGATCACTCTGGTTACAGATATTTTTATGTTTGTCTCTTCCATTTGAGTGTGAGCTCCCTGTGGGTAGGTGTCTTGTCATTTAATTCTGTGCTTCCCAAGCACAGAGTACAATTACCTGACCAAGTGAGTCCCCAATAAATACTATGACCATCACCAACGCTACTATAACTGGTTCTACCATCACCACATTACTACTAGTATGTCTCCTCTTCCCACCCATTCTACTGAAAAAATCAATTTTTGATCCGGTTCCTTCACTCTACTGGATTTGCAGTAGAGATTTGTAGGGGATTTTTGTTTCCTAAAGCTAAAATGATAATAAAATCAATTAGAAACACTGCTTAAAAACAGGTGTCTAAAAATAGCCTTTGTCAACTGATTCAAGATGGGTTGAGCTAGTCTTCCATCAACTGAAAAAAGATAGTGATTGCAAGAAAAAAATATGGAAAATAATCACACCAATCCTCTCTCTCAGCCTCTTTCCAAAATCAGTCACATTTATTGAGCACTTACTGTGTGCAGATCACTGTACTATGTGCTTGGGAGAGTACAATATAAAAGAATTGGTAGACACATGTTAAAAGAGTTGGTAGACACGTCTCACCCACAACAAGCTGTATTGTACTATTGCTATACTGTATTTTCCAAGTGCTTAGTGTAGTGCTCTGCACACAGTAAGCGCTCAATAAATATGGTGGAATGAATGAACAGGCTCACAGTCTAGAGGATAAAAAAGTGGGTTTTCAGTTTCACGAAGAAGAGCTACTGTACAACAGTACTGTAACAACAGGTATCAAACAGGTAGACAGTGGGAAGAACAATATCTCATTTATGAAATTTTCATGCTTTCCCTCGTGAAACAGTGACTCAGCAGTATATCAGGGATGAGGCTGTAAAACGGTAGAGGAGAGTGAAACTGTAAAGTTATGTCCTTGGAGAAGACTTAAACTTGCAATCAAAAACCAAATGGGTAAACAGGAAGAACTGCTTGATTAAAATAGATGTGTCTACCATGATGCAGGTGTGGAGAAGCAGCGTGGCTCAGTGGAAAGAGCACGGGCTTTGGAGTCAGGGCTCATGAGTTCGAATCCCAGCTCTGCCACTTGTCGGCTGTGTGACTGTGGGCAAGTCACTTAACTTCTCTGTGCCTCAGTTCCCTCATCTGTAAAATGGGGATTAAGACTGTGAGCCCCACGTGGGACAACCTGATTCCCCTATGTCTACCCCAGCGCTTAGAACAGTGCTCGGCACATAGTAAGCGCTTAACAAATACCAACATTATTATTATTACCAGTTCACCCAGATACCTCTTACATACAATGGGTGAACTGAGCATATGTGTAAAACTAATATTTTGTTAGCTATTACTAAACCTTTAGTGGGGGCCAAGCTCCTTGCTAAAAGGTAGAGGAAATGCAAGACAATCAGATCATTGTCATCAGTGGTATTTATTGAGCACTTACTATTTGCAGAGAACTGTATTAAGCACCTGGGGAGAGTACAGTGCAACAGAGTTGGTAGACACACTCCCTGCCCACAATAAGCTTACAGTAGGATCTAGATCTAGGGACACAGTCCCTGTGTCACACGGCATTCACCGTCTAAGAGAAAGGGAAGCAGATATCTTGTTCCCAATCTACCGATGAAGAAACAGTGGCCCAGAGAAACTGAGTGAGCTCTCAAAAGTCACACAGTACTCATGTTTATATAATGCTTTTTATCTTTCCCAAGCACTTACATTCTTTTTATCCTCACAACATCCCTCCTGAGGATATATCCCTGTTTACCCTGAGAGAAAACAGAGACACAAAGAGGAAAAGGAACTTGCCCAAAATCACACAGCGCTCTCGAGATGGAGCTGGGACTCAAATCTAGATCTCTTAGCTCCCAATCCCGTGCTCTTAACCTTAGACTACGCTGCTTCCCGTTTTTGTGCTCGCAGACATTTGAGAAGCCTATAGGGTAACAGATGAATGTTTTGACCAGAAATTTCCCTTCAGCAGGAGTTCTGATTTTGATGTTTAGTTGTTGTAAAGGTATGTAATGAATACCTACTGAGATGATTACCTCCATTCTCCAGTTACGTTTGCTTGCATAAAGCTCAAGACATTGGCCACGTCTGCGAAGGGAACTAAAAAAAACTCCTTTAAAACAACTGCAAGTTGTTTGAGGCTGGATAGACAGGAGTGTTTGGTCACAACAATAATCTCTGTGTGTATTCCAGTTGGCCTGGGAGTCTGGGTGATGAACAGTTGTTCCCTCAGGTTGGCAGCTTCCCATCACTGGCCTGCCAGATGGACTCTCTCCCCCCTCCCCATGCCTGGGCAGCAGGTGAAGACATTCTCTGTCAGTCAGGGAGAGGTCAGAGCCCCAAGGGGGCGCCATTGGCTGGGACCATTGGTATGTATCTGTAAAACTTCTTTTCCTGCCCAACGTAATCCCCGAAAATGTGGGTTTGGTGCCAGAGGTTTGTTTGGTTCGACCCAAGCCAGACATTTTCAGTGACAGTAGGCGCATTTCATCCCCACTTGCCATTATTTCAAAGCGTTCTGTAGCATCCTATTCATACGAATAAAATGATTTCATTGAGTCATCCACAACATCGTCTTTTAATGCAGATCTTCTGACAAGAGTGCCCACTGGGAATTGCCTTTGTGGAGAGAAACAAACAGAAAGGACAGGCACAAAAGCCAATTACAACGTGACACACAAGCTTCCTAAATCATGAATAATGGCTACATTCAGGGGTTCTCAGAAGCCAAAGCCCATTCCAGGGGCGGATCAAAAGGAGCACCTAAAAAATATGAGTTGAACATTTCCATCCATCTTCTAAAAAAATGGGGAAATGCTTAAGTGCACATAAAGGATCTGCTAAAACTGAAGACTTGTTCTCAGTGGTCAAATGATTTCTGAGGAGCTTTTCATTGACTTTTATTTGGCATGTTCTGACTTATCTGAGATTGTTCATGAAAGACAAATTGCCCTTTGAAGTCCTAATGCTTGGGGAAGGGAAGGTCAGAGTTTGCATAAGTCACAAATGAGCTGCGTAGCAGAGCAGGCCAGAAAAGGCCCAGAACCTATTTCAACTTGGGGGGGTAATAAAGGGATCATAAATAAAATTCACTCTGTGTCCTATAAAAATTTGATCTGATTTCTAGCATACAGATATAAAAATTTGGCATTGACTCCCAATGTATCCTCCTGCTTCTCAAGAGTGCTTCAGCTAAGGGGATCCCAATTTTTCTGAACAGTCAAAACCGTTTCTCACCCAGTGGCATCCAGACCATTGTTTCACCCAAGCTCCCTGGGGCAAGGCAACCCTTTGTAATTGCTGTATTTGTGAAGTACTTTCTGTGTACCAAGCACTGTACTAAACAATATGAGCAGATTAGACAGATTAGACAGTCCCTATCCAACATAGGATTCACAGTCTTAGAGGGGGGAAGAACAGGTACTTTGAGCCTATTTTATAGATGAGGAAACTGAGGTCACAGAGAAGTCTTGCTGCACTGTAAATGGAGGAGTTGGGATTAAGACTCAGATAGTCTGGCTCCCAGGCCCAGGCTCTTTTCAGTAGGCCATGTTGTTTCCATCCTCATCATCTTCTGCAAGACCTTACCACAAGGGCACAACTCTTCTTGCCTTTATTTCACTATCTTCTCCACAATGTCACAATGTCAAAAAGGCAAAGGAAGTTACAGTTCTAGAATAGAATTGGAAAGGCGTACTCCTTTCTAAGTTTCTAGCCCGTGTTGTAGAAGTCGTACATAGTGGTAATGGTGGTATTTGCTAAGCACTTATGGGTCATGCTCTGTACTGAGTGCTGGGGTAGATGCAAGATAATCAGGTCTTGGAGGCTCATAGTCTGAGTATTGTCCCATCCTAAATTATGTATGATGATCACAAAGCATTGCAGGGAAGGGGTGTCTGGTAAAAGGCTGCAGAGAAAACCTGAAATATGGTTAAGAAAACTTGCTAGCTCTGTACTGTCAGGGTGGAAATTGGCAAAACCTGGTCAGGATCTCAAACTCTGAGATCTGATCATTCATTCAATTGTATTTATTGAGCGCTTGGAAAGTACTGTCTTTGAGATTTTTTTGAGGACTCCTGAGGATGCCATGTTGGACTGTTGGGTAGGGATTGTCTCTCTCTGTTGCCAAATTGTACTTTCCAAGCACTTAGTACAGTCCTCTGCACACAGTAAGCTCTCATTAAATAAAATCGAATGAATGGGATGCTTTGTATAAAACTATTTCTCACTTAATCTTCGAAAGCTTCCTTTCACAGGAAAATTAGACGTTATTCAAAGTCTGTCACTGTTTTAAAGGAAAGCCTCTTCCAATTTGTGTGCTTGAGTTGTTTCTGTAGTACTCCTAAGAAAAAAGAAAAAACTATCCATTTCCCAGTAAAAGCCCAGCACCCTTGTATGAGTTGTGAAGAATCATTCTCAATCAAACAAGTCTTAAAGATGCCGAACATTCTCTAAAGCTCCAGTGTTCTGGGATCTTGAAAGATGGGAGTTTCTAGTAATAAAGTCAAGTTGTGCACTGCATTAATGATCTCACAATGCAAACTGGGTGCCTGGTCTGTGTGTGTTTCTGCATGCTATTCGTATTCATGCTCTAGGGGAGGAAAAAGATCCTTTATCAGTAACAAAAACACAACCAAAGCAAATAAAAGTTAGTGAAGTGTAACTGACACATGAGAAAAGATAGTATGTTGGTGGTGTATTTTAAGCCAATGATCGAATGTAAGGAGGGAGAAATAATTGCCTTTAGAGGAAAGCATGCAGTGGGCCTGACAAAACAGCTTCTCGTCAGTTAGACCTTTAGTTAGTCCAACATATTTGGCTGGAGAGTGGTGCATGGGTGGAGTAATCTTTGTTCCTTGAATCTGATACCGAAACCAAATCCCAAATCTTTTCCGAGGTGCCGATATCCCCTTTCCTTCTCTGTCCTTGGTTCCTAGGTGGGAATATGTGCCCCTCCAGCCAGGTGGTCTCCCTGGGGTGGAATTTCATCCCTGGCTCAGCCCCCGCATCTCACCCCCTCCTCGCCCCCGACACCCACGCAGATCTTAAATGCTTAAAGTTCATGGAAGAAACAGACTGTCTCGGTGGCGGCATTGGCCTGAGGAATAATCCCCTGTAACGTCATCCCAGGAACCGGTCCGAGTTGCCACGAGAAATGCCAGCAGCAAAATGGATGTGTGCTCTCTGAAGAGCAGTTTACTAGGCACAGGTTGTTGGCAGGGCACCTTCGAGGGGCCTGTTGGCAGGACACTCCAGGGGAGGTGTTGAAAGAGAAGTTGAGATTTACATCACTCAGAGCCTTGGTCTTGCACAATTTGTGTCCTGAGCCCCTAGGTTAACAGCAACCTCTGTCCTGACTGAAGCTACAGGAAAATGGGTCCAACTTCCTGAGGACAACTGGGTGTAAGCCCAGATCCCATGACTGTTTCCGGGCCTGGTTGTAAAATGTGCTGGCATTTGGGTGGATGGGAAGTGAGGGTTGAGAGGGGGAAAGAGAAGCAAAGTGCCCCAGGCTTGGCAGGAGACACTTTGGGTGGGAGATGAGATCTTGGAGGAATCCTTGGACATTTGCCCGCAGAGTCTACAGATACGGTTGGTGACAGCTTTGTAAGAAAAGTCCTCTCAGAGACCTGGATGAGTTTGCCATTTTTAGCACAGCTGGGCCAAAAATAGTCCTCG
Organism: Ornithorhynchus anatinus; assembly: GCF_004115215.2. Classification (NCBI taxonomy): domain Eukaryota; kingdom Metazoa; phylum Chordata; class Mammalia; order Monotremata; family Ornithorhynchidae; genus Ornithorhynchus; species Ornithorhynchus anatinus. The sequence continues at coordinate 14,219,740 of NC_041728.1, read as the reverse complement.
GAAGTCAGAAGGGACCTGCACCCCCTTGCTGGAAAGTCAGGAGATGTGGGTTCTCCTCTGAGCTCTGGGTACCATAGGGAAAGTGGGTCGAAAGCCTCTCATTCCCACTGTCTTAGTGGACTGGCATGAGCAGCACTAGAATTCAAATGAGAAAATAACCCAGAAAGATTTTTAGGCTCTTAGGAGTAACTTCTGTTTAAATAGCCTTCATCTCCAATCACTGAGCTTGAGGAAAAAATATTTAAGTTGATAATACTGGAACTTCTTGCCTTTTAATAATAATAATAATAATGATGATGATGATATTTGTTAAGCACTTACTATGTGCCAAGCACTGTTCTAAGCACTGGGGAAGATACAAGGCAAACAGGTTGTCCCAGGTGGGGCTCACAGTCTTAATCCCCATTTTACAGATGAGGACTCCTGAGGATGCCATGTTGGACTGTTGGGTAGGGATTGTCTCTCTCTGTTGCCAAATTGTACTTTCCAAGCAGAGGTGCAGAGAAGTGAAGTGACTTGCCCAAAGTCACACAGCTGATAAGTGGTGGAGCTGGGATTAGAACCCATGTCCTCTGACTCCCAAGCCCATGCTCTTTCCACTAAGCCACGCTGCTTCTCTGTCATCACCTTTTGTAATTTCCTGGTGATAGTAATAAGAGTAGTAATTTATCGAGCTCTCACCAGATGCACTGCATTATAATTTTATTGGTGGTATTTAAGCACTTACTATGTGCCATGCACTGAAGTAATCAGATCAGACACAGTCCCTGAACCATTTGAACTGTGAGCCCCATGTGAAACAGGGACTCTGTCTGAACTGATTAGCCTTTTGCCACCCCAACACTTAGAACAGTGCTTGACTCCTGGCAAACACTTAACAATACCATAAAATTAAAGAAAAAAACACCTGGAGCTCACAGTGTAAAAAGCAAGGAGAACAGTACTGAATCCCTAATTTTGGCAAAGAGATATTAACAGATTTGGCAAAGTTCACACAGCAGGTAAAGTGGTAAAAGCTGGATTAGAACCTCTAAACCCCATTTTCTTGCAGCTAGGGCCCGCTCCTGCAGCCGAGGAACAGATGCTGTTACAGGGAAGACAGACACAAAACTAGTGAAATCAGAATGAGTAATTGAATGTACAGTTGCATAAACATATACATAATTGTTGGGGCGGGTGTGAGTGACCTTATGGGTGCTAGATTGCAGGCAGTATAGTAAGCTTGTTGTGGGCAGCGAATGTGTCTGTTTATTGTTATACTGTAATGATTTGGTGTTTGTTAAGCACTTACTGTGTGTCAGGCACTTCATTAAGCGCTGGGGAGGATACAAGCAAATCAAGTTGGACACAGTCCCTGTCCCACATCAGGCTCACAGTCTCAATCCCCATTTTACAGAAGAGGGAACTTGAGGCTCAGAGAGGTGAAGTGACTTGCCCAGGATCACACGGCCGACAAGTGGTGGAGCCGGGATTTGAACCTGTGACCTTCTGACTCACAGACCTGTGCTCTATCCACTACACCATGCTTCTTCTCCCAAGTTCTTAGTATAGTGCTCTGCACAAAGTAAGCGTTCAATAAATATGTTTGAATAGAATGGGCCACCTAGTTTGTTATGCTCAGGGTGTTGGTATGTTTGTTTTACATAGGATAATAGCAGATGTTTTCAGATATTTAAATATTTTGATGTCTTGTGAGAGTTCAATCAATCAATCCGTGGTATTTATTGAGCACTCACTGTGCTGAGCACTATATTAAATGCTTGGAAGAGTACAACAGGGTTGGCAGACATGTTCCTGCCCACAAAGGGCTTACAGTCTAGAGGGGGAGACAGACATTAATATAAATATTTTACAGATATGTATATAAGTGCTGTGGGGCTGAGGGTGGGGTGAATGCCCCAAGTGCCCAAATGGTACTTACCCAAGTGTTTAGGTAACACAGAAGGGAGAGGGATTTGGGGTACAGAGGGTTTAATTGGGGAAGACCTCTTGGAGAAAATGTGACCTTAGAGGTGGGGACAGTGGTGGTCCACCATCCTTGGAGGGGAGAACATTTCAGGCCAGAGGGAGGACATGGGCGAGGTGTCGGCAAATTGGCACTAAAGGAGCAGAGTTTGCAGGCTGGGCTGTGGTAGATAATTGAGGTAGGGTGGGAGCGACAAGCTGATTGAGTGCTTTAAAGCCGATGGTAAAGAGTTTCTGTTGGATAGATAGACATTGGAGGTTCTTGAAGAGAGGGGAGATGAACCTTTTTTAGGAAAATGTTCCGGGCAGCAGAGTGAAGCATGGATTTGTGTGTGGAGAGATAGGAAGAGGGAAGGTCACCAACAAGGAGGCAGATGCAGGAGTCAAATCATTGGTTCTGATTGAGCGCTAACTGTATGCAGAACATTGGACTAAGCACTTGGAAGAGTACAAAACAATAGATGTGGTAGACATGTTCCCTGCCCACCAAAACTTTTGAGACTAGAGTTCACTCTATATCATCCTGAAGGCCACCATGCTGCAGTTGCAGAGGCTTGGTTGGCACATGGCACCCCCCTGCAGCAAGGGAATATTGTGCTCTCCCAACTGTTTAGTCCAGTGCTCTGCACATAGTAAGCACTCAATAAATATGATTGAGCCAGGCCCATGGTCCTGGTTCTCCTCCAGAGGTGGTGTTTGGGAATCCGTGTGTCAGAATCAGGACCCTGGGGGCCTCTTCCCTGGTTTTGTTGCCTGCTTCTCCTCTTCCCTTCCTATCCCTCCCCCTCCCCCCCCATCCCATTCCAGGTTGGTGGAGAAAGGAGGGATTCCTGGGTTCTGTTCTAAAGGTGGGGGTTAGGACTCCCTGCAACCCTGCTTCCCAAAGCCTCCCTGAATTTTAAATGGCACCCAGAGGACACTCTGACTTTGCCAAACCTGGAAAAAAGCCAGATATCTGAAATCCATACCCACCTTTTGGGTTGTCGTGAGTGAAATTCTGATTCCCCCATTTTCCTGGTGGCTCTTGTGGCAGCCCCTGTTCCAAACCCCTTCATTTCTCCTCTCATTCCCACATCCCTGTTTCCTTTGCCAACTTTTGCTGCCCTTTTTAGGGTGCCATTTAGAAGTGCCAGACAATAGCCCAGCCCCCTTCGTCTATTGTGTCTATTCTAAGAAGAGCCCCGGAGGGAACCTGGTCAGTTCCATAGACTGGTATTCATGGGAATTACAGATAAAGTTATATTTGTTCAACTCTTTTTACCTAGATTAGAAAACATTTCACACTACAATTCTTGTACTCCTATCGGATATAGGAACATTGGGCTGGGCCTGGAAATTCCATCGGTCGGATTGCCATCAGTGAGTGGGATTTTAAGCCTGGAACTGTTCCAAGGAATGAAAACGGGCACTCTTGCCCGGAGCCAGCTCCTCCCCAATGTGTCACGTGACCCCCATCAGGGCTGGAGGAGTTCCTGGCATGTGCATGGGAAGGCTCCAGGCTCCTTGCCCACCCGGATCGAGTGCTGGGATCTTACTCTGGCTTGGTCGGGGAGGTGGCACAGAGTTGAGCACAAGGCAAAACACACAACTCCGGTCCATGGGCTCAGAGTCCGGGCCCTGGGACCACTGCCCAGGTAGTAATTGTGGAAGAGCTGAATTGTTCAGTCAGGAGTACTTACTGAGCATTTTCTGGATGCTGAGCCCTTTACTAAGCACTTGGGAGAGCATAATTAGAAGATATGATCCCTGCACTCAGGACTAATAATAAGTATTATTATTATAATTGTTAAGTGTTTACTATGTACCAATCACTGTTCTAGGTTCTGGGATAGGTACAGGATAATCAGGGTGTATACAGTCCCTGTCCAAATGGGGCTCACAGTCTTAATCCCCATTTTACAGATGAGGAAACTGAGGTGCAGAGAAGTGAAGTGACTTGCCCAAGGTCATACAGCAGACAAGGGCCAAGTAAGCATATAGCCTCCAGGGAAGGTAGACACAAAAAAATTTACAGATAGGAGGGAGAAAAACATGGATACAAATATGAATGAGTATTGCAATAGGAGGGCGTCAGCCGTGAAGCGCTGAAGAGCTGTGGGATGAAAAGGTAGAAAAGGACCAGAGGGAGAGAGAGGGGAAGGTTTGGATAAGGCTGGGAGAGTAGGAAGGGAATATGCTAAGTATGAGAAGACCAGAAGGAGTTATAGTAAAGGAATCTGAGGATAATGCTACTGGCAACCTAATCTCCAAGGAAGCTTTCAAGTATTGTACAGTACTGCCTTGAAAACATATTTTGCTTTCAAATACTTTCACTCCCTAATTAAGAGAAAAGGCTAGACAGGGCATTAAAATACAATATTAACCCCTTAATCACTCACAGAAGAGAAATAGGCTTTTCTCTTGAGCTCTTTTGGAGTTACATATTCACATTTCAGTGTTAATTTTAAATAAATATGTCCATCTAGGTCATAGATCAAAAACCAAGGTTCTGGAACCCTGAAACTCTCACACAGTCAGTTGATGTATTTTGGTGCCTTAATGTTGGAGTGTAGAAGAGAAAAGCAAATGAGAATATTTTTCACTAATCCAAATCCTCCACCGTTAAAGAATCATCGAAATGGCCAGAAGCTCTGTTTTTGAAATGTGGCAGCGCAGGAAGCGAAGATGAAGTGCCGACATTCATAAGTGATGTAGGGATGACTTCATTTCAGAAAGGCCCCTGCTGAATCTTTCTGCAGCTATCGCTTATCCTTCTCCCTCTCCCTCTGGTCAGACTGTCCTTCTAGAATGCAAATATAGAAGATTATTCCATCGATACTATTCTTTGAGTGCTTACTCTAGGCACATCATTGTAATAACGGTCCATAGCTATGATTGCTGTTCCTAAGGAGCTTTCAGTGTAGCAGTAGAGACAGATACTAAAATAAAATAAACGTGGAGTGAGTAGCAGAGTAGCAGAAAAGGTATGTCCGTAACAGGGGCAGTGGAGAAGAGTATCGAAGTGCTTAGGAGATGAGGGCCTAAGTGTACAGTGTTGAAACAGCAGTGGTTGGGGTGGGAGGGGAGCGGATAGGATGAGAGACTAATCAGGAAGGCATCCTGGAAGAGGTGGAATTTCAGAAAGTTTCAAAAGCTCATCAGGGGCGAGGAAGATGTCTACCAACTCTGTTGTACTCTTGAAGGTGTTCAGCACAGTGCTCTATGCACAGTAAGTGCTCAATAAATACAATTGAGTGATTGATTGATGGGGAGCATAGCCGTCTGCCAGATGTGAAAAGGGAGGGAGTTCTGGGTAGGAAGAAAAATGCAATTAAGAGGTCAACGTTGAGAGAGTTAAGAAGTAGGCCCAGTGAATAAGTTGGCCATAGAGAAAATCTAGGTAGTTTATCTAGATTGGTAAGAAAGACTACCACAGAGTCTCTTCTAACTCTCCTGAAACCTCAGTAGTCAGGAATTAGAAAGAGAAAGAGCTCTCAACAGACTTGAACAAAGTTAAAAGGCATGTATAACTGGGCTTCAGAATAAATCATTGTGTAGACAAGAGGTCAGCAAGTATAGGAGTGAGTCATTATCCCTTCGGTCCTTTTCCCAACTTCAGCACATTTTGAATACATGTTCATTTGACTGTGCATTTGATTATTTATCCTGGCCTACTCTATTGGTAAATATTTTTTGTCTCTCTCCCCCTTTAGAGTGAGAGTGTCTTATAGGCAGGACTTTGTCACTTTTTGTTCGAAACTCCCAGGGTGCACAGTATGTACAGTCCATTGCATCAAGAGGACACTCAAAAAAAAGCAAAACAAAAAAAACAAAAAAAAAAACCCCTTCTACTGCTAACACTAGTACTTCTACTAGTAAAATCACAGTGAGATCAAATTGGATGATCTGGATTCAGAACACTGAGATTATAGGACACCACCCCCCGCCACCCTCTGCTAAATCGAAAGCAACTTGACGGTTTCCCACATGTCTGTTCTGTTGCTATATTTGCATATATTTGCCCAACTTTAGTCATCAGAAATCAGTACATATTCCTAAAAATTCCACTTGAACCATATCGCCCACTCATATTAGCTCAGATTTTGCATAGAGAACTGGGGTGTAGATCTGTGGAAATTTCCCCATCTCTGTCTCTCCACTGGGATTTTGAATAGCTTGATATTTGATCCAATTCCATCCAGAACTGGACCTTTTGAGCTCTGTTTCTTGTGAGGCTTCTCGACGGGCATAGGCATCTTTAAGGCAGAGATTTTTGTCTACCTACTTCACGGTACTTGCCTCAGCACTCGGTACATGCTTACTGTATGCCAGGTGCTGTTCTAAACCCTGGGATGGATCAGATGACCAGATAATCAGGTTGAACAGTCTGGTTTATCTAATAATCAGGTTGAACACAGTCCCTGTCCTCATGGGGCTCACAGGATAATGCTAAGTGGGTTAGCATTTACATTGCAGCTTTATGTAGTAAATGCCCATCTATTACCTAAATTAAAGAGGAAACTTTGGACATTTGAAAATACCCAAATGTCAGAGCTAAATTCACCAACTGAGAAAAGAACAAGGAAGAACTCTGAGGTGTGTTGTTTTTTCCACAGTTTTCTCTGATCTACTGTACCTCAGTGCTCACCACTTCCTTCCTCAGCTTTGTGATAGTTGAAAGAGAAACTCCTTTTTTGACTTGGTGCAGTCTGTGAACATGATTGTGAAAGAATGATCTTCTGCAAAAAATAAGGGATCCTTAGACTGTCAGCCTCTTTTGGGACAGGGCCTGGGTATGACCTGATTATCGTGTATCAACCCCGACACTTGGTGTGCTTGACACAAAGTAAGCACTTACCAAACACCACATCAAAATCATTTCAACTCTGATGTCCCCACCTAGGAAACAAGCTAGAAAGGTTGAAAAATTTTAGGTTGGAGGACCAGTGACTAAATCGGAAGCCCAATGATTCCCTTTACAATCTGTGAGGACAGCATACTTCTTTTTGGTTAGAGAACATATTGTTTCCCCTTCCTGCCCAGATTCTTTTTACAGACCTAGTACAAGAGGGGATTGCTATGCAGGCATAGTTAGTGATGCATTTATGTGAGGGACTCGGCAGGAGCTAGAAGGAGACATTAAAGTTGTTGTTACAATGTCTAAATGGAAATAGCCGGGAGGGATCACCCTCCAAATCCCACTCTCCCAAGGGCATCTCCAGCAGCCCTACAGGCCATTGCACTTCCCGAGAAAGACCTCCCTCCTATCCTGTGTAAAGCTGAGACACTTTGCATCTTTAGGTTTTTGATTGGAATTAGAGGGCCTAGTGGAATGAACACAAAGCTTGGAGTCAGGAGATCCGGGTTCTGTTCCTGGCTCCTTCACGTGCCTGCTCTGTGACCCGTGTGACCTTAACCTCTCTGTGTCTTAGTTTCCTCATCTGTAAAATCATGGTAAAATGCTTGTTTTCCCCTCCTCTTTGACTGTGAACCCATGTGGAACCGGGAGTGTGTCTGATCTGATTATCTTGTATCTACCCCAGCTCTTCGCACAGTACTTGACACATGTGGAAGTACTTAATTAATAAAGAAGCAGCATGGCCTAGTGGATAGAATAGGGGCCTGGAAGTCAAAAGAACCTGGGTTCTAATCCTGGCTCCACCACTTGTCTGTTGTGTGACTCTTATCAAGTCATTTTGATTCTCTGTGCTTCAGTTACCTCATCTGTAACATGAGAGTTAAGACTGTGAGCCCCTCATGGAACTTGGACTGAGTCCAATCTTATTATCTTTTGTCTTCCCCAGTGCTTAGTACAACACTTGGCACACAGTAAGCACTTAACAAATACCATTTAGAAAAAAAAAAAGCAGAGTTGATAGAGAGTCAGGTCCACTCAGCCACTGCCCCTCAGATTGACAAACTATTCAGTCTACCTACAGAAAGCTCCCCATACCATGATCATTCTCCAGCTCTGTCAAAACCTTCTTACGATGCAGGGACCAGGTTTTCATCCAGAATTTTGGGGATTATACCGGGTTATAGCTGAGTTATAACTGGGAAGCCCTTCCGCAACCAAAAGCTGTTAGTACCATCAACAACCTCACCATCAAATTTTGAGCTTCCAGCTGCTAGTCAATGTGCTGCCCTATGATGTTCAGAGAGATAAGGAGATGAAAAACACAATTTGAAAAGCTAGCATGGCTTTTGACAGACTGCAAAGTAGAACATGGCAACACCTGGACATCAGACTACCCAGCAGAAGCAGTCAATAATACTAATAATCACAGTGTAAGCACTGTACTAACTGCTGGGCCACTTGTCTGTTCTGTGACCTTGGACAAGTCACTGCATTTCTTTCTGCCTCAGTTACCTCATCTGTAAAATGGGGATTGAGACTGTGAGCACCATTTGGGACAGAGACTGTATCCAAACCGATTTGCTTATCTACCCCAGTGCAGTGCCTGGCACACAGTATGTGCTTAACAAATACCACAATTATTATTATCATTATTTTTGTTACAAGATAATCAGGTTGGATATGGTCTTTGTCCTACACTGGGTTCACAGTCTAAGGGGGAGATTGTGCAAATATTTTTTTATGGTATCTGTTAATTGCTTCTTATGTGTCAAACACTATTCTAAGCACTGGGAAAGGTCTAAGTTAAATAAGTCAGACACAGTCGCTGTCCCATATGGGCTCACAGACTGCAGTTAATCCCCTTTTTTGCAGATGAGGAACCTGATCACGGAGAAGTTAAGTTGCTTGCCCAAACTCTCACAACAGGCAAGTGGCAGAGTGGAATAAGCCGTCAAGTTCTCTGATGCCCAGGCTCTATCCAGTAGGCGATGCTGCTTTTCAACATGAACAGTATTTACCTCAACACTCTTGTCAATAAATTAGACTTACTATTGTACAATACAGGAAGAAGCAATGTTCCTTGTTTATCTTTAGCTGCTGTTTACTTTTAGTTCTACTGTGGGAAAAATGAACTGAAACAATGGTCAGCTTTTCCTTAATGAGCTCCCGATTAGTCAGGCTCTTGGATTAGGCCACAGAGCCCAGTACAGCCTAGACTTCTTATGGCATTGATATTGCCGTGAAACTGAGATATGGTCTGTTAACGCCCAGTATCTTTCTCTGCTAACTAAATCCCAGGGGACACCAATCCTTAGTTATTTATGTAGTCTGTGCATAAAGAGCATGTGAAAGTGAAGTGAAGTTTGGAATGTTCCCCCATTTGTGAGACCCTTCCCATCTGTCAGTACCTATAGAGGAATATACTTAAAGAGAATGGAGGTATGGTAGAAAATGCTAACCTTGTAAACTCAATCAATTATTGGTATTTTTTGAGTCCTTACTAATTGCACTGCACTGTACTGTACTTGGGAGAGTACAGTGATGTTGGTAGACACAACCCCTTACCCTCAGCTGCCAATTTAGCTGATATGGCTTCTGGGGTGGGAGGTTCCACATCTGGAGGAAATGGCTTGGTCTCAAAACGAAAACCACATGAGGCTTCTCTTTTAATAATGATGGCATTTGTTAAATGCTTACTATGTGCCAAGGACTGTTCTAAGCGCTGGGGGGTGTACAGGTAATCAGGTTGTCCCACATGGGGTTCACAGTCTTAATCCCCATTTAACAGATGAGGTAACTGAGGCACAGAGCGGTTAAGTGACTTGCCCAAAGTCACACAGCCGACAGGTGGCCGAGCCAGGATTAGAACCCATGACCTCTGACTTCCAAACCTGGGCTCTTTCCACTGAGCCACTCTGCTTCTTTTGAAATTCCTCAGGCAGATAACCCCACTGCTTTCCCTTAACCCAAACCTCCCATAGTTTTTGGCTTTTCTGATACCCCTCCCCATACCCAAACATGCCACTCTTTCTCCCTAGGGTCCCCATCCCCTCACATAGCCTGGTGGCTAGAACACAGGCCTGGGCGTCAAAAGTTCATGGGTTCTAATCCCGGCTCCGCCACTTTTCTGCTGTGTGACCTTGGGGAGGTCACTTCCCTTCTCTGTGGCTCAGTTACCTCATCTGTAAAATGGGAATTGAGACTGTGAGCCCCACATGGGACAGGGACTGTGTCCAACTTGATTTGCTATATCCACCCCAGCACTTAGTACAGTGCCTGGCACATAATAAGTGCTTGGAAGATGCCATCATCATTATTACCTCTTTCCTCTATACAGTCCCATTCTTATGCCAAAGTTTTTCCCTTGCTCAGTTGTGACTAGCACAGTGGGCTAGCACAGTTTTACTGTAAACCTAGGTGCTATGGACTCTCTCAAGGCTAAAGTGATGAATTTAATAAAGGACTCGTTTCATTGGTGGAAGTTTTAGCTTTTATATGCCAGTCCTCTAAACATTTTTTGCAGTCAATCTGTGATTTATTGAGCACTTACTGTGTGCTGAGCACTGAACTAGGGCACTTGGGGGAGAGCAGTACAGTATTGTGATTGACACAGTTTCTGCCCACAAGTAACTCAGAGTCTAGAGGGGGATAGCACAGACAGCACACTTGAAAACAACTTTTCCCCATGTGGAAAAGAACCCTCAATCCCATATCTTTCTCTTCAGGATGGAATACACCCAAGAAGTGTCATCCCAGGTGATTCCGGGGCATTGACTGCCTACCAGTTAGAGACAGACCTTCCATTAGCCGCTTCTGGCAGATTCTTGTTTCCAATCAATCGTATTTATTGAGCACTTACTATTTGCACGGCACTGTGCGAACTGCTCGGGAGAGTACAATATAACAATATAATAGCCTATCATTCCCCGCCCACACTGAGTTTACAGTCTAGTTGAGGAGACAGACATTAATATAAATTACAAATATGTATGTAAATTCTGTGGGGCTGAGATAGGGATGAATAAACTAAGCAAGTCAGCCTTCTGGGCAACTGTGGCTGGTGCTGCTGTCAATGGCTGGAAGCTCCCATTAGCCAGTATCGCTTTACAAAGGGTATAAACTGGAGTTCCACAGTTTCAGGCCTGGAGTGACCTTTTGGGCAAAGGCTCCAACATGGGGGAGGTTAAGTCTCAGGGAGTTTAGTAGAGTTAGAAACTCTCTTAGACCCTGAGGCAGGCACTGAATAACACTCACCTCCCTGCTCTCTGTGGACCAGACCTGTAGTTTATAGTCAATTTCTTCTGCCCACTCTCCTGCCTCCAAACCATTTATCCTGTTGCCAGACAAGGGCCTGAACAAGGAAAGGCAGCTGAGCCAGAATCTGACTGAGGAAGGGTAAAGAAACCGGCAAACGAGAAGGTGGAGCCGGCCAACGCAAGGCCCCTCGGGGACGACGCGGGCGGGGCAAAGAGGCAGCAGCTGTCTCTGCTCTTAGACATTAATTTAGAGGGGCCTAATGGAATGGCATTCATACCAGCTACTCATACCAGAAGCAGCATGGCCTAGTAGAAAGAGCACGGGCCTGGGAGTCAGAGGACTTGGGTGGCTCTGCCACTTTGCTGAACACTAAATGCAGCAGGGGACATCTTAAAGCGGCTACTTGCCTCTCCTTTCCCAGGCAGAAAATTTGACTGACTGATTTTTCATTCTGTTAGCTTATTCTCTAACAAAAAATTACTTCAAAGCAAACTTTTGTCTTCCAAAGGGCCCATCTATTTCTCCTTTTGATATACCAGTGATTGGTTGGAGTTCAACCTCTGTTACTTTTTTCTCATTTTAAAAAGGAGATAAATTTGGAGAACAAAACAATAGGAGGCTTGGTTCTACACCCGTGCTAGAACCCAGGCAAGATGAAAATGTGAAACACCCGAGACTTATCTGTAAGATACTGTCAGCGCTTGGCACGTAGTAAGAGTTTAATAAATACCATCAGTAAGCCATGCAGTTCGGGTTCACAGATCAAGGTCCTGGCTGCCCCATTTGTAAAACACAAAGCAGCTCAGGCTTAGAAACCATGCCTCTTCATCCTAATTGACGACACAAATGGGTCCCTTCCCAGTGGGTGTGTTAAAGCAGGATTCATGTTTCTGAAAGTGAAGCCCCCCCCAGTCTCCAGGCTCAGAGTTTCTCGATTCCCTTACTTCCCCTTCTTCAAAAACCCACCCTATTTGCAACCCGGCAGCGGGCAGAGGACTTAACGGTGGCAAGGAGAGCTATTAGGAACCAAAGGCACCTGTGGTTTTCCTGACACCTGCCCACATGGCAATGCCTATGGAACAGAATGACTGCAGATTATAGAGTGGGGCCCAGTCTAAGCCTCAAGCCCTCTCCAGTGGGTTGTTGGCTCATTTTAATGTCGGTCATATTCATTGAATGCATACTGAGCGCAGAGTACTGTACTAAGTGCTTGGGAGCGTGCAGTACAACATAGTAAGCACTCAATTCGATTGAATGAATGAAAGAATGAACGGTATAACAGACACATTCCCTGCCTTCAGCAAGGTTACAGCCTTGAGGGGGAAACAGACTTTGATATAAATAAAATTACAAATATATACCTAAGTGTTGTGCGGCCAGGACGGGGGATGAATACAGGGAGCATGTCAAAGTGGTACGGAAGGGAGTGGGAGAAGAAGAAAGGAGGGCTTATTAAAGGAAGGCCTCTTCAAGATGTGCCTTAAGTAAGGCTTTGAAGGTGGGGAGAGTATTTGTCAGATATGAGAAGGGAGGGTGTTCCAGGCTAGAGGCAGGATGTAGGCATCACCACCTTCACCTTCTTAATCAGTCAATTAATCATTGGTATTAACTGAGCACATACTGTGTATAGAGCATTGAACTAGGTGCTTGGAAGAATTCTGTGCAACAGAGTCGGTAGACACATTCCCTGACCATAGGGAGCTTACAGTCTCGAGGGAATGTCTGCTCTTCAGGAGTAGAGTTCTTCGATCCTGGGAGCCCTCAGGTTTCATCCAAGTCATTTACCATTCTAGAGTAAATCAATGGTATCTACTGAGCCTCTGTGCAGAACGCTGCACTAAGCACCGTACTAAGCACTTGGGAGAGTACAATATAACTAGCGTTGGTAGAAACATTCCCTGCCCACAAGGAATTCACAGTAAATGAAAATAGTAGGCTGAAATTCGTCCTGTAAAACCTTTCTTTCACCGGTTGCGCTTGTGGGTTGCCTAACTGAATACTAATGCTCTTATTACTACCCATTCCACAGCCTCTGCCTGCTTTCTAGATGGTGCCATTTTCAGGTGACATTACACACATTCTGTGCCATACATAAAGCTCAGTTCTGTCATTCTAACTCATGAGGCTTCTAGGTCTGTGTCATCCTGATTCTACTGAATGGGAAAGCCGCCCTGACTGCACAAAATAAGTGCTTCATAAATACCATTGATCAGTTGATGAATTGGTCCTCTACCCTGAAATCTCTTCTCTAGACCATAAGCTCATTGCAGTCAGGGAATGTGTCTACCAACTCTTTTATATTGGGCTCTCCCAAGTGCTTAGTACAGTGCTCTGCACACAAGAAGTGCTCAGTATACCATTGATTGACCATTAATAGATTCATCTCTTCAGCCCTGGTATTTTCTCTTCTGTCTCGGTATACCCCACCAAAGTGAGTATAATCAGTCACTCCGTCAAAGTGACTACAAAGTAGCCATAATTCCATGCATAACCCACTTGCCCCTTGGTTCCCCCTCTAGCAAGCAACAGTTGAAGAGTATGATGGGCCTACCCTGTGTCAGAGCCCGGCTATATGCCACTTACCTGGTTTTTTGCCCCTTGTTTCATGATCCTAAAAAAACTCTCGGCCAATAAATGCCTGAAAAAAAATATTTATGAAAATACATCTGACCTCTAATATTTCTTGGCACAAAGAAGGAAAGTTCTTTGATGACCTTTTGACTTTTGACCCAAGTAATCCAAATGTAATGAACTTCACTCTTAGATGATGGTTTAAGGTGACTGAAGTCTAGAAATGTGGTGGAGTTAGGCATGTTATGAGTTTTGCAGTTGCCTTGTTTTAGGGTCAACTCTGGTGGGTTATCTGAGATCTGAGGTCTCTGACCGATATGCCATTGTCAAATTCAACCGTGTGCCTTGCCAAGGAAATCTTCCCATGCCATCGAGTTTCCTGGCTGGATTCTCCACCCTGAGGGAGAAGTGGCTAAGCACTGTATGACAAAGAGAAAGAAAAGTGTTAACTTTGGGATAGAGATGCACAGTCCCAAGCCTCAGAAAACATTTGTTTAAGGATTTTAAGCTCTTTGAAAACCAGACAGGTCAGGTTGATGGAGGGACAATGTGGTTTAAATCGAAATCCCATTAGAGTTAGCTGATTTAAAATGAATTTATCCTGCCCCACCCTTCCTTCTCCCATCCCCACCCCCAACTCCCAGGTCTTAACTTTTAACTTTTCTCTATTTAGCAGCAACAAGGGGATTTGGGGAGTCCAAGCCTGTTCGTTTTTAACACCAAAGTCATGCCTGCCACTTCTTGCTAGATGCCTGTGATACATGCTTAAGGACAATGAATTTTGGCTGTCGGCCAATCAAATTTCAGAAGGCTGTCAGTATATTCAACAAATCAGCGTGATTTATTCTGCAGAGAATTTCAGGATTAGAGCATACAGTGCAGCTCTATTGAAAAACTACAGTGTAATAAACAATGTCAGTCTTGTTTCTTTTATGCAGCTTTAATATTAGAGGATAATAGGGCTTAAACAAAGTGGGGTTTGTAGTTTTGACTGAAGCTCTCTTGGAAAACGCAAGGGGTTCTAGAAGGCAACTTTCATGAGTGTTTTACATATGATTCACAGGACTGAAAGGGATTGCTGTTTGCCACAGTTCTTTGTTTGGAGCCTAAAACCGCCCGAGTTGTCTGTCTTTTTTTTTTTCTTCTTTCTCAGAGAACAAACAAGCTATAGTTTGAGCCAGTGGTAACCCCAAGCTTTTTCTATTAATGTTTGCTCAGCAACAACACGAGCCCCAAGAAGCCAATAGAAAAGCTCTGTATGACTACTTTACATATAGTTCAGTGCGTGGCTGTAATTTCCTGTTCACCATCTGGGAAAACCAGATGCAGCTCTTGTGATAAGAGGCACTAAAATTCTGTCCGTCTGCATCGGTATTTCAAATGTAAATGCAGATGGGGTGTAACTGAGTCCATCTTTGCATCCTCGCTATTAGCTTGGTCTAGCTTTCAGTTAGTTACAAAACACAGTGTTCTGTGCATGGTTTTCCTCTGTTTTCTTTTTCTTCCCGAGTCAGCTCAAAGCATCTATTGTACACTGGCATGGCCTATATCGGGTACTGCATTTATAACCAGCAGAGGAATCTGAATGAATCTTTGCAGCCAGGCTCCAGAGCCTTTTTGGAGCATTTTTTAACAAATTAAGAGATGCACGTGGTTAGGTATGGCTCATTCGGCTGAAGATCAAGCTTGTTTTAGACTGTAGACTTTTCCATAAAGACAAAAGCTTCCAAATTTACAATATAAAACATGGATAGGATTCTTTTAGCTGAATGCTGTGCAATCTAAAATATCTCATAGCATGCAAGGATGTTGCCCCACGTCCATTTTTTAATAACTTGCTCTT
This sequence comes from Ornithorhynchus anatinus, assembly GCF_004115215.2. Lineage (NCBI taxonomy): Eukaryota > Metazoa > Chordata > Mammalia > Monotremata > Ornithorhynchidae > Ornithorhynchus > Ornithorhynchus anatinus. The sequence continues at coordinate 14,204,267 of NC_041728.1, read as the reverse complement.
CCTGTCAAAAACCACCAAGTACAGAATGCAAATGTGATGCTGATCGTAAAGCACTATGGTGGGATTGCATTTTTGGTAGCAAGGTATTGTGCCTCACTGACTGCTATGGGCCAAGCACTGTGTTAAACACTGGGGTAGAAAGAAAGTCCAATTAGACACAGACCCTGTCTGTCATGGGGCTCACTGTCTAACTGGGAGGGAGACCAGGTATTTCATCCCCTTTTACAGGTGGAGAAACGGAGGCACAAAGTTGTTAAGTAACTTCCCATATGTCACCCAGCAGGCAAGTGGGAAAGTCAGGATTAGAACCCAGGTGTCCTTTTTTTAGTGGTATCTGTTAAGCATTTACTATATGCCAGGCACTGTACACTAAGTGCTGGGATAGACACAAGCTAATCAGGTTTGACCCAGTCTGTGTCCCAGATGGGGCTCACGGTCTTTATCCCCACTTTACAGATGAGATATCTGAGACGCAGAGAAGTTACGTGACTGGCCCAAGGTCATACAGTCAAGTGGCGGAGCTGGGATTAGAACCCTCAATCTCTGATTCTCAGTCCTGTGCTCTTTCCACACTGTTTCTCATACTCAGTAGATGAGGAAGAGTAGTTCAGTCTAAGAGTCTTCTAAATTGAGTTCCTTTTAATCCTCATTAGAGTCCAGTCACAGTGGAGGAATCAGTAGTTGTAAATCTGCAAGAGAAATACCAGGCCGAGCTTTCTATTTGAAGAGATTACCAGTTCGTACAGTGCTCTGCGCTCAGCAAGCACTCAGTAATAATAATGTTGGTATTTGTTAAGTGCTTACTATGTGCAGAGCACTGTTCTAAGCGCTTGGGTAGATACAGCGTCATCAGGTTGTCCCACGTGAGTCTCACAGTCTTCATCCCCATTTTACAGATGAGGTAACTGAAGCAAGGAGAAGTTAAGTGACTTGCCCACAGTCACACAGCTGACAAGTGGCAGAGCTGGGATTCGAACCCATGATCTCTGACTTCCAAGCCCAGGCTCTTTCCACTGAGTCACGCTGCTTCTCTATAGTGTTGGTATTTGTTAAGCGCTTTCTATGTGCAGACCACTGTTCTAAGTGCCGGGGTAGATACAGGGTAATCAGGTTGTCCCACGTGAGGCTCACAGTCTTAATCCCCATTTTACAGATGAGGTAACTGAGGCACCGAGAAGTGTAGTGACTTTCCCACAGTCACACAGCCGACAAGTGGCAGAACCGGCATTCGTACCCTTGACCTCTGACTCCCCAGTCTGGGTTCTTTCCACTGAGCCTCGCTGCTTCTCAATAGTAAATAGCACTGACATAATGACTGTTTGAAGTCTACTTACGGGTGCAGAGTGGTCGAAAGGGTCCGTGGGGGCTGAGAGGTCATGATGCGTAACTCCAGATTACCCTTCCTTTGACTCTTCCGTTTGTTGTGGGCAGGGCCTGCCACCTTTTCCCTCCGTCTCACATTCTCCTCGAAGCTTCTGCCTAAAGGGGGCCGCTCATCTTTTGATTGCATTTTGCAATCGAAGCAGAGTGGCTTGGTGGAAAGAGCCCGGGATTGGGAGTCAGAGGGTGAGGGTTCTAATCCCAGCTCTGCCACTTGTCAGCTGTGTGACTTTGGGCAAGTCTCTTTACTTCTCTGGGCCTCAGTGGCCTCATCTGGAAAATGGGGATGAAGACGGGGAGCCCCACATGGGGTAACCTGATAACCTTGTATCTACCCCAGCACTTCAAACAGTGCTTGGCACATAGTAAACACTTAACAGATACCATCTTCATCATCATTTTGCCAAGATCAACTGTCTGCTGCAGTTCTTCCAGATTTCAACCACCATGCCATGTTGCCTTAGGTTGCAGCTTACTGCCACCTCAAAACATCTTCTCTGTTCATCTTACTTTGGTAAGCAGCATGGCCTACTGGAAAGAGCACAGGCCCGGGAGTCAGAGGATCTGAGTTCTGATCTCCGTTGCTGCTGTGTGACCCTGGGCAAGTCACTGAGCTTCTCTGGGTCCCATTTGCAAAATGGAGATGCAATAACTTCTTTTTAACAGTATTTAAGTGCTTACTATGCGCCCAGCACTGTGAAGTATCTTTCCATTCTACTCTGTATTTGGCATTTGGTGGGCTGTTTTTGATGATTCCCAAATCTACCTCTCCATCCCTGACCTCCTCTGCAGTCGCATATTTTCCCTGCCTTCTGGACATCTCTACTTGGATGTCCATGGACACCTCAAACTTAAAGTGTCCATAACGGAACTCCTCGTATTCCCATCTGAACCCTGTTCTCCCCTGTGACTTTCTTGTCACTGTAGATAGCTCCATCATTCATCATGTCTCACAAACCCTTAACCTTAGCATTTTCCTCAACTCCTCACTCTCTTTCAACCAACATATTCAATCTATAACCAAATTCTGTTGTATCTACCTCCACATCTCTGAAATCAAGCACTTATCCCATCCCTCTTAGCTTTCTAACAGACCTCCCTGCCTCCCGTCTCTCCCCACTCTAGTTCTTACTTCCCTCTGCTGATAGGATCATTTTTCTAAGAAGAATTCAGTACACATCTCCCCACCCCTCAGGAACCTCCAGTGGATGCCCATTCACCTCCACATCAAACAGAATCTGCTTTAAGACACACAACCAGCTCTCCTCTCTTGTGTTACCCCATGGATTTCCTACTTCAACCCAATCCACACACTTCTTTTCTCTAGCACCAAACTGTTCAATGCACCTTGATCTTCTCTGTGGCACTGCCGATCCCTTGCCTATTTCCTCCTTCTGGCCTATAAATATCTTGGTGGACAGTACTCTCTTAAGCACTTAATTCAGCGCTCCGCACACAGTCAGCTCTTAATATACACTATTACCTGGTTAAAATGCCCTCCCCTTTTTATGTGACGGACCTCTACTTTCCTAACCTTCAAAGCCGTACTAAAATCATATCTCCTCCAAGAGGTCTTCCCCCACTAAACTCTCTTTTACCCTACTCTCTCTCCCTTCTGTATCATCTCTGCACTTGGATCTGTACCCTTTAAGCACATGATACTCACCCCAAGCTCAGCCCCAAAGTGCTTAAATATTACCGTAAATTGTTTTAATTTAACAATAATAATTGTGATATTTGTTAAGCTCTTACTGTGTGCCAAGTTCTGTTCTAAGCACTGGGGTAGAGATACAAGGTAACCAGGTTGGACACAGTTCTCATCCCACATGGGATCACAGTCTTGATCCCCATTTTACAGATGAGATCACTGAGGCCCAGAGAAGTGAAGTGACTTGCCCAAGGTCACACAGAAGACATGTGGCAGAGCAGGAATTAGAACCCACATCCTCTGACTCCCAGGCCAGTACTCTTTACACTAAGCCATGCTGACTGTAAACTCGTGGTGGGCAAGCCTGCCATTGGGCAGGGATTGTCTCTATCTGTTCCCAAATTGTACATTCCAAATGCTTAGTACAGTGCTCTGCACATAGTAAGCGCTCAATAAATACTATTGAATGATTGAAAGTAATGTGTTTACCAACTCTGTTGTGTAGGTGCTCCCCAAGAATTACATTGAGTACATGGAAGCGCTCAATAAATCCCACTTATCGATTGATTGGAGATTGCCAGTGCATTTTAAAAATAATATGCTAAAACTGGAGTGGGACTAGAAAAGAGTAACAAAACATATTGAAGAGAGGAAAAGAAATCCTAGGAGGAAAAGACAAAGAAAATGAAGACCCTCCTAGTCTGAAAAGTGTTTTTGTAAGGAAAATACTACAGAAAAATGGGCAAGAGGATGATTTAAACCAGGAGAGAGGTCATTTGGTCAGGAACTTTTTGATGGGCTACTGAGTTTAGGCCGTCTTGTCTCCTTCCTTGAAACTACTTAAGGAAAGGGGAGCTATTTCTTCTGGATTCTTTAGCTACTCCTCTGCCCGGAGTCAGGACCTCATGACCTCTGGAGATCCCATCCATGTTATGAACAGGGAACGTGTCTAACAACTCTATTACATTATACCCTCTCAAGCACTTAGTACAGTGCTCTGCAAATAGTAAGTGTTCAATCAATACGATTGTTTGAATGGATTGTCCCTCCCAAGCTAACCTTCTAGCTGTGCCTCACTCTTGACTCTTCCGCCTCCATCTCAGGAAGAGGGAAAATAGTAAAAGGGGCAGTTAGGTAAGGTGGGCGCTGGTGGTGGAGAGTCTCGAAGATGCCTGGGAGGAGTTTTTGTTGAATGTGATAAGACACAGGAAGCCAGTGGAGAGTCTTTAAGAGAGGAGGAAATATATGAGCTGAGCGATGCTTCAGGAAGACACGGGAGCACGGAGTAGAGATTGGAGAGACTGGTGGCTGGTAGACCAGTAAGGAGGCTCATGCAGTAGTCTAGCCAAGACCAGAGCTCGTACCAAGGTGGTAGCAGTTTGGGAGGAGAGGAAGGGGCAGATCTGGGAAGTTCTTTTCTATAGAAACACTCAGTCCACATTTTCCCCACTCCTCACGAACCTCCACATCGAGCAGAAACCCCTTACCGTTGGCTTTAAAGCTTTCAATCACCTAGCCCCCTGCTACCCTACCTAGCTGCTTTCCTACTACAACCCACCTGCACACTTTGTCCTCTAATGCCAACCTACTCACCGTTTCTCCATCTTGTCTGTATCAGCTGCCGACCTCTCACCCATATCCTGCCTCTGGCTTGGTTTGCCCTCCCTCTTCATATCTGACAGACGATCACTCTTCCCACCTTCAGAACCTTACTGAAGACTCATCTCCTCTAAGAGGCCTTCCCCGACTAGGCCCTCATTTTCTCTTCTCCCACTCCCTTCAGCGTTACCCTGACACTTGGAGTTGCACCCTTTAGAGAAGCAGCGTGACTCAGTGGAAAGAGTGCGGGCTTGGGAATCAGAGGTCATGGGTTCTAATCCCGGCTCTTAACACTTGCCAGCTGTGTGACTTTGGGCACGTCACTTAGCTTTTCTGGGCCTCAGTTACCTCATCTGTAAAATGGGGATTAAAACTGTGAGCCCTATGTGGGACAACCTGATCACCTTGTATCGAACAGTGCTTTGCACATAGTAAACGCTTAACAAATACCACAATTTTTTGGAGGAGCAGCATGGCTCAGTGGAAAGAGCCCGGGCTTGGGAGTCAGAGGTCATGGGTTCTAATCCCGGCTCCGCCACCTGTCAGCTGTGTGACCTTGGGCAAGTCACTTAACTTCTCTGGGCCTCAGTTACCTCATGTGTAAAATGGGGATGAAGACTGTGAGCCTCATGTGGGACAACCTGATTACCCTGTATCTACTCCAGCACTTAGAACAGTGCTCTGCACATAGTAAGTGCATAACAACTACCAATATTATTATTATTATTCACCCTTCCCTCAGTCCCACAGTACTTATAGACATATCCATAACATTTATTTATGTTAATGTCTCTCCCCTTCTCTAGTGTAAGCTCGTTGTTGGTAGGGAATATGTCTACCAACTCTATTTGGTACTCTTCTAAGCACATAGTACAGTGGTCTGCCAACAGTAAGTGCTCAGTAAATATGATTGATTGTTTGACTGAGGTGATATGAAGGAGTTAGAAGGCATGGTCCCTGCCTTCGTGGAGCTTACAGTTTTTGTGGGAGCCAGACACAAAATAATTTGCCAGTGAAAGAAGAATTAGTGATGGTTCCCTGATGACTTAAAAGAGTTCCTCATGCACCCTTCTGGAAGAGTTTATGCCTAGAAGAATCTGAATCAACATGCCCCTTTTCAAATACTCTTCACCTAAGAGATTGTCATCAGGTAACTTCTCAGGTCCTTGATGAGCCTTATTTTTGTACAGCGGTGAGCACATTATAATGACCCATGCAGGTCTAAACCCTTATGCTCATTTTTTATTTTCATAATATGCAAGCTGTTTTCACAAGTAGAATGGGAGATTACAAAACCTTTAAATTAACCGAGGACACAAAGGCACTCCTGGCCTCATTTGACCTATCTCCTGGCATCATTTTACTAGGCGAAAGACACACCCAGGGTACGAAACTTTCTGGTTTCTTTGTTGTAAATCTCTGTGTGGGTCAGAGGCAGTGTCCCACCTGAAGTTCCAAAAATGTAGAGGTCAGTGTCGATAACTGCCTCCTGAGTTCGGCATTCTGAGTTGGGATGCAGGGGAGGGGACAATAATAGGATTTTTTTTTTAAGAGAATCATAGGGTGGGTTAATCATTTAATTGTCATGTCAGGTCTGTCTTTAGCTTCCAGAAAGAGGTGCTATTAACAACCCATTACCTATTTGGAAACTAAGACTGTATTGACAGTTTCTAGTGTTCCAGTTTCATTTGAAGTGCCAACGATAAGAAAGCGGCTGGCTCTTTCCTTCCAAGTGGCAGCTGCAGCTGCCAGTCACATTTGGTAGCTCATGATTTATATTTCAGGTACATACATCGTGACCACAATTTAAGAAGCAGTTCAGGGGTATTAGGTAATTATTGTTGCATTAGCCAAGCTCAGCAGCAGATGGTAAAACATTGAAAGTTCAGCCACATTTGGAGATTCCCTGGCCTAAATTTCTTTTACTGGGCCACCCAGATAGCATTGGGATCAATCGAAATGAAATAATAAAACAGTATTGTTCCTGCTTTCTCATGTCTCTGGCTGTATCCAATAACTCGATGCTAACTTGAGACATCTATGCCCAGGAAGGAATTCAGTGCAAGAGGGTACACTCATATCACCAAGATTCATTCTGAGTCACCCTATGGTATTTCTTCTAGTGGTTGCCTTGTCTCTCCTGAGCCTGCCTCCATAACTTACCCTCTACATGCATCGATACACACACAAACACGCACATACACTCACACTCTCACTCTCGCTCTCCTTGTTTCTTGTTCTATACACATATTTGTGCGCCCACTCTCACATTTTCTCTCCTCTCTCGTTCTGAACGTCTATAATCACCCTAATCACTCTTGTTCTCCCTCTCCCACTCAACATACAAATTCACTCTCGCAATCTCTCACTCTACACACACTCTCCTACCCTTTACACAGGTACTCAGATTCTCTCACTGTACACACACTCTCCACACCACACCACACGTTTCTTACACTCGCACTCCACACACTTGCTTAACACATACGCGCGTGCGCACACACACACACATATAGTCTCACAGTTTCTCAAGCAGGCACCTGTGTATTTCTCAGTGTTGTGTTTGTGATTATTGATGCTATTTCTTCAGTGTTTATCATGTGTCAGGCATTATACTAAGTGCTGGGGTAGAAGTAAGATGATCAGGCTAGACATAATCCCTGTCCCTCACGGGGCTGCCAGTCTGTCGGAGAAAGGCGAATTTTAATTCTCATTTTCCAGATGAGGACACTGGGGCACAGAGAAATTAAGTGACTTGCCCAGTGTCACACACAAGCAATTTTCAAAGTTCAGATTAGTAGCCAATAGCCACGACTCCTGATTCCCCAGACCATGCTCTTTCCACTGGACCATGCTACTTGATTTAATTAACGAATTGGTCCTTTACCTTTGGTGAAGGAAAATGGAAGTGCATTTTGTCCCTCAGTGTGCTCTTTTCTGAAGGAATGGGTTCTGTGAGCTCTGAAACCTTCCCCAGGCCTGAGACTCTTTATGGGGGTCTGATTTTTAGTGCACCCTGCACCACCATTGACAGTGCTGAGCCATCGCTGTAGTGTGCTGTAGTTAAACAGTGTGTAACTCTTGGATTGTGAGCCCCTTTCTTGAGAATAGGGCAGGGTACTGTGTTTGAGTCTTGGCACCAATGAAATGGGCACTTCCCTGACATGTGATTAACTACCGTATCATCCGATTCATTTTTGTGTGAGAGTGTACAAGCACCAAGCCCTTGACCCTATAATCCCATTGGTGGAGAAATTAATCATGATTGTTATCTCAGTGGAAATCACAGGCTCTGCTTCCCGCCGAAAAGCACGGGATGATTCCTTTTCATTTGACCAACGGGAAACAAAACGGAGAAACTTGTGAGCATTGCCCTTTCTTCCCCATGGCACAGGAAAGAAAGGGCGACTCTCCCATGCTGGTCCAGCTCAGTTTTAAATTAAATTTTTAATTGAATTATTTTAAGATCAGGTGTCCCTACAGCTTGGTGTCACTCATCTTAGTATCAGCTGAATTTCAGCCTTGTCGGAAGAGGATCACAATATCGTGGTGAAAGAACCCTCGAAGTGGTATCTGGCTCACCGCCCCCTTACCTGGGAGCAAGGTGCATTCCAGTCATCCAAGACGGAGCTGGCAATGTTTTTCTGCAGTGTCTGGAAGAATTTCCACAACCTTTCCTGGCAATCTCTATGCCGATGTCTAACCACCTGGATAAACTGTACTGTGTTCTTAAATTCTCCCCTCAATCCTCCAATTAATATTGGTGTGTGAAATGATCAAAACAATAAGGAGTCTATTCTTTTGTTTATACAGACACGTAATACCCACCGGTACAAGTAAGTCGAGGTGGACAGGCTCTGACAGCTCTAAATGACAGTTTTAATTAAGCAGTATTTCCTTGGCATAAAAGTAGATTTGGCTACCAAGCGCCTTCCCTTGAAGGCAGATGATTGTGATATGTTCAAGGACCATTTCCCGGATGGTGACTGGACAAACTACCTCTGGGGTTTCGTGGGGTAGGAGGGGGTTAGTCAGCCACCTCTGCCCTGTATTCACGGCCGTGTTTGTGGAGACTGAACGTTGGCGGCTCAGAGAGCTCGATAGCTCGATGTGATCACTCCTCAGCTACACTGGCCCGGAGGGCCCGCCAGACCTCTCTCTGGCCATCCGGGCCAGCTGTGGGGCCCCTCGAGGGCTAGTAGAGGCCATGCCAGGGACAGGGGAACTGCTGGCTGACTGGAGCCACCCCACAGTTGCTAGCCTTTCAGCTGCCTTGTGACCATAGGGTGACCCTGGGCCTTGGAGGGAATCCGGAATCCAGACTGCTCTGAGGATCTCACGCCAGATAGGTCCCAGCAGGATCCAGGCTCTTGGAGCTCCCTGCCAACTGGGAACCCAGGAGAGCCTCACTAGTTGGGGGTTGGCCAGACTCAGACTTGGTCTCAGATTCCAGGCTGCTCTGAACCAAAGTTAAGTTCCTTGGGTCCACCCAGCAGTAGTTTCAGCCTGTGTGGGTCCTCTGGTTCAGGATTGTTGGCTGGGGGCAGCCATTAACTGCGAGCAATGATTGCCACCATGTCTGTACCACCTATGCCCTTGGGTATGGATCCCTTAAGTACTTTATTTGCCTCAAGTCTAAGCCCACAGCCCTGATTTACATTTCCTTACACTCTGCCATGGCCAGGATCTGTAATTCTAATGTCTGTCTCCCTCGCTAGACTATAAGCTCCTTGTGGGAAGGGACCCTGTTTACTGACTCTGTTATCTTGAACTCTCCCGAGTTTAGTACTGTACTCTGCACTCAACTATAGATAGATTGGTGTCAGTGGCTTTGAGTCCACCTCCTGGGTCAACACTTGCCCAGTGTGTAGTGACCAGCTGCGCTCAAGATTCCAGTGCCTCTTGAGAATGCCAACTTTTGCCTGTTCAGAGGGGCGATGATGAGTTCTCCTTAAACACTGGGCTAACCAGGCCGTTCTGGTAAAAGAAGCCAAGATGCCTTAAGAAGGCTTCGGTCCGCAGTGGATTTTAAGGTTCTTCACAGTAGAACACTTTAAACGTACATATAAATAATAACTTTAGATTTATCGTGTGAAGTTTTAGAAAACCACAGGGCAGGAAAGAGTGAGGCCAGGTTAGTCAGTGGTATTTAATAAAAATTATGGTATTTGTTAAGCTCTTATTATATGCCTGGCCCTCTACTAAGCAGTGGGGTGGATGCAGGCAAATTAGGTTGGACACAGTCCCTTTATTGATTGGTATTTATGAGCACCTACTGTGTGCAGAGCACTGAACCTAGGAGCCCATGGGAGAGTACAACATAATAGAGTTGGTAGACACATTCCTGTGCACAAGGAGCTTCCAGTCTAGGGAAGAGATTACAGATCACATTCAGTCATCTCTTGGCAGGAAAGGGGGGAGAAAAAATCCATTAGGGAAGAAGCCTGGCCTAGGTCACAAAGCAGGTAAATGGTGAGCTTGTAGGTTCAGAACAGTGGTTTTGGAGTCAGGGTGATTTGGGGGAAGCAGTCTGGTCAAAGGAAAGAGCACATATCTGGGATTGAGAGGTCCTGCATTCTAATCCTGGCTCTGCCACTTGCCTGCTGCCTGACCTTAGGCAAGTCATGGAACTTCCCTCTGGCTCAGTGTTCTCATCTTTAAAATGGGGATTCAATACATGTTCTCCCTCGTACTTTGACTGTGAGCTCCATGTGCAACAGAGACTGTGTCTGACATGACCAAACTAGCATTTAGTACAATGCTTGACATATAGTAATCACATGCAATTATTATATTATTATTGCTATTATTTTTTTTACCTTATCCACCCCAAACATCAAGGACCATGAGTGAAGGCATGTGTTTTATTTATGCATACGGAGCATTTCAGTACACGCCCAGAATTATGAAACAAATTCTGCTGATAATCATTTTCCAGTTGTTCCTGGAGCCTCAGCTTTGTGCTCTAATATTCAAAAGTTGCTTTATGTTTTCCAGGAAATCAGAATGTCTTTACTGTTCCACATTGCTAAACTTTGCGGGCAATTGGAATGTCTAATGGTTAGTGGGAAGGTCCCGACTTCTGTTTTGTGAACGTTCTGATTTTTAAAAAGGATAGGTCCCACGAACAATTACTGAAGTATTCTGCCACCTAACAGGAAGTTTCATAACTAGCTCCCCTTCTCAAGGCTTATTTTGTATCAGTTGACCAAACCTGTTGAGAGTCTCAGCAACATCTGTTTCGAGAGCCTGCAGACTCTTTCTTTTAATAGCTGCAAAGTCTCACTGAAGCTTTCCAATGTGAATCACATCTGTGTGTACTTTCTTCTTGTACAGGGTGTCTAGAACATTGGCTTTTCCAAGAAACTGCGCTAGGCAGCTTAGAGGGTGTGATGAATTGGTTGATTAAAGCTCCTGATAAGCTTGCTTATGCTCAAGGGCATGTGCTAGAGAATCCCCAGAATAGCATGAGGTGGAATCTGAATAAAAATGAAGCGGCACATGTCTTTTTGGTATGTGTACAGGCATGTGGGCAGGGCATGCATCTCTTTGTTGTATTGTGCTCTCCAAAGTGTGTAGAACAGTGCTCTGCACACCGTAAGTGCTCAATAAATGTGATTGAGCGAATCCCTCTGTGCAGGGGGATATGATTATCTGAACAGCTCTGCCATGTGGGAGAAGGAAAAGAAAACTCCGGCATTGTGAAATCAGCACTTTCCACTCTGTGGTGGTTTGTAGTGCCCCGATCAAAGGTTGAGTGGGTGCTCTCACTTTAAATCCAGTCAGTCAGTCAATTGCATTTTTTGAGTGCTTACTGGGTGCAGAGCACTGTACTGAGTGTTTGGGAGAGTACAATGTAGCAGACACATTAATAATAATTATGGTAACTGTTAAGCATTTACTTTTCTAAGCGCTGGGGTAGATACAAGTTAATTAGGATAGACACAGTCCCTGCCCCACATGGGGCTCGCGCTCTTAATCCCCTTTTTACAGATGAGGTAACTGAGGACCAGAGAAGTGAAGTGATTTGCCCAAGGTCACACAAGACATGTGGCGGAGCCAGGATTAGAACACAGGTCTTTCTGAATTCCAGGACCGTGCTCTATCCACTGAGCCTATCATTCCCTGCCCTCAGTGAGCTTATAGTCTAGAATTGGAGGTGACCTTTGGTAGTGGCAGAGGAGTTTTCGAATCCAGGGAAATAGGTGGGTTCACTCCTCTGCATTGACTTTAGGTCTGCAAGGATCCGTCCCTGGCAACTACAAGTCCTGAGCAGAGACTGGCTCAGTGTGCGGGGAAGAGGCTGCACAGTTGGATGAGAATTGAAAAGAGAAAACTCCGGGGAGTTCTCCTCCCCGGGGGCTCGAGCCGGCCTGCCCTCCCTTAAACTGGGTGCTGCCTCGAGCATTGATGATCTGTGGCAGTGCCAAGTGAGAGAGCCATCTTTTTCTGTGGGCCTTGGGAACATTGGGCATCCTCTGAGCCACGGTGAAGAAAGAAAGAGCCTGGGCTGGCTGGCCCATTTCTGGAGCTTCGCCTCCATGCGTGGGGATGAGGACTTAGCTGATCCGAACACCCAAAATAGAGCCGTAGGATGTAGTAAGCACTTACCATGTGCAGATCACTCTACAGAGAGCTGAGGTTAAAAAAAAAAAATACAAGGGTGAGAATGAGAGACGATCTCTGACCCTCCAGAAGCTCTCAATCTTAAAATAAGTAGGAAAGGGTTTGGCGAGAGACACGTTAGGAAGGGTGACATGAGTAGTGTCTGTAAAGTCATTTTTGTCCCACAGGTTAATTTGAAGGAATCCATTTTAGGCTTGGTCTTTGGAGGTGGGGCTTGGGTTTCATTTAGGAAACATGTTGCCTCGTGTGCAATGGGAGACTATTTAGTAACCTCATATCCACCCCAGCGCTTAGCAATTAGTAAGGTCTTGACCAGTGTCATAATTGGGAAGCAGTGGGGCCTACTGAAAAGAGCTCAGGACTGGGAATTAGAAGAGCTGTGTTTTTGTTTAGTTTAGTTTTTTAATGGTGTTTTTTTTTTTGTATGCACTCACTATGTGCCAGGCCCTGTTCTGGAATAGATACAAGATAATTAAAGTGGACATAATCTATGTCTCACATGGGGTCACGGCTTTAATTCCCATTTTACAGATGAGCGAATCGAGACCCAGAGAAATTGCGACTTGCCCAAGGTCACACAGCAAACACGTGGTGGAGTCAGAATTAGAACTCTGCCACTTGTCTACTGGGTGACCTCAGGTATGCCACTTAAACTTCTCTGTGCCCCAGTTACCTCATCTGTAAAATGGAGATTAAGACTGTGAGCCCCATGAGAGATATGGACTGTTTCCAACCTGATGACCTTGTAACTACCTCAATGCTTAGGATATTGCCTGACACACAGTAAGCGCTTAACGAATATCGTTAGAAGAAAAAAACAAACAAAAACCCCATGTCTCTGACTCCCAGGCCTGTGTTCTTTCCACTAGGCCAGGCAGCTTCTCCATCCTGTGTTGTAAAGACAGGTCTGCTACTCTCTTGCTTATGGTCTTGGGTGAGTCACTGCTTCTCTGTGCTTCAGTTTCCTCATGGGTTAAAAGGGAATTCAAAACCTGCTCTCCCTCCCCACTTAGACTGTGAGGCCTATTTGGGAAAGAGAATACCCCAGCACTTAGCACATAGTAAACGCTCAGAAATACCACAGTTATTATGAAGAGTATCCTGGCACAGCCAGCCATTCATCTTGTAAAGAGAACACATCACAAACCCCGTCTGCTTGCATGCCTGCTACAAGCTTAGCACTTCCTTGGCCCCTAAGAATGGAAACATCCCACTCTGTGCCACAAACACCTTTTCCCAAGTTAAAAAAAAAATTGTGAGAATCACACACAATAAAGGGAAGTTCGCAAGAAACTGGCAGGCCTCACCAAACTACTTTGTTAGCATAAGATACTTGGAGGCATTCAGCATACACTTATCTCTGTCTCTCCCTCTCTAAATATATATACATAACACATATATATGTATATAGTTTACACGTGTGTGTATGACATGCTGTCCATATTGCTTATAAAACCTCAGGAAAAGATTCATAAAGGAGATCACCTTAATTCGCTGTAACTTGGCTTTTCAGTGACTGTTGGATTATTCAGTTGTTTTCACACATCACGGGTATCCCCAAGGAATCAAGATTGCTACGTTGTTCCCATTTCAGTTTGTTGCCTTGAAATCCTGTTTTTGAGATTAGAGGACTTGAGAATAACAGGAACATCCTGTTGACAAAAATAAATTCCCCACGATAAAATATTGATTCAACTGGAGCCAGTGATTTTGTGGCAGGGTAACAGGAGTACTGAGATTTGGATATGTAGCTCTTGGGACAGTGGCCGCATACTGATGCATCTTTCGATTCTTTTCAGAAAAATATCCCCTGTCCTTTGGTCTCCCTTTTGATGTTTGCAGTCATTTGGAATGCTTGGTCATTTAAAGCCTCGAAAGGAGTCAGTGAAGGGTGCTGACCCAGGTCAGCCAGGGGAGACGTTGATGACACTTTGTCCTGGAGAGGTTTATGTAGTCTCAGGGATCCCCAGGGTGTAGATGACCTGCTGGAGGTCCAGGGGAAAGAGGCCAGTGCTGGGAACTGGGAGGCCAGGGTTCTCGTCCTGCTGGGGCACGGTCCTTGGGGGAGAAGTTCTCTGATCTAAAAAGCACTCAAGGTGTTCTGCGAGGGGGACCCGCCCAGCGAGAGCCCTGAAATCTTGCTGTCTGGCTGACTAACGTGGAAGGCAAAAGACCACAGCTGCTCCCACACCAGCCGCTGGCTGGCTAGTGGACTCATGGCCAAGTGTAAGCACTGCATCATTGTCACTTTACCTAGAAAAATACAGCGCTGAGCACTTAGTACAGTGATCCGCACACAGAAGTGCTCAGGAAAATGCCATCGATGGACCAATAAACGGGCCTTGCCCGTTATTTACCCAACACCTCCTGAGTGTATAGCACTGGACTGAGGAACAGTATTCTAAAGAATCCTTACAACTCAGTGTCTGACTCTTGAGGATTTTAGTTTGGGGCAGATGGGGAAAGATATTCTTGAGGCAGAGAAGAAAGGAGGGAATAGTGAGGGACGGGAGCCCTTTTGGCAAAGAAAATGACCTCTGGCTCATCCCACAGGAGGAATATCTGACGTGAAGATTGAGAGCACATTAACCATATGTGGTAAAGCAGCCTTGCATGAAAACTTTGGAATTGCTGGTGTTGAATTTTATAGCTAGATGAACTGGTAATGATTATGGTCACACTGTTTATAGTCTTTTAGAAATTAATAGCACATTGCCTTTTTTCTGCTGAGGTACCTGGAATTTAGTCTTTACAAAAAAAAAACAACACAAAAGAAATAAAACTACCAGCGAATTAACTCGACTAGTCCCCAAGCACTCCTATATGCACAGCATCTGGATCTGCTCAGTCACTGTATTTCACACCCTTTCCCCAAGAATTTGGTTCCCTGCTTTATCTCCAAAATGATTCTGGGAAGATGAGCATCTTGTCCCAACTCTCCAAGTATCTCTGAGATCTTTGAGATGAAGGAGTCTTTTGGTTTGGTAGAACTTTACCTAGTCAGGTTGGCTCAGTGCCTTGATGATGACTGACTGGCCAGTCTTTCTCATGTATTAGAGAAGGTTTTCATCTGGCAGACTTCTGACCCACTGCCCGAGATCATTTTTCTTGGATTCTTTCCATTTTCTCTGTCACCCATCCAGTAGCAGCAGCAGCAGCAGGAGCTACCAATTGGTGGGACAGTTGTGCCTAACAGGAGGCATGGTGCTACTGATGTCTGTTTACTTGTTCTGTTGCCTGTCTCCCCCCTTCTAGACTGTGAACCCATTGTGGGCAAGGATTGTCTCTATTTGTTGCTGAATTGTATTTCCCAAGCGCATAATACAGTGCTTTGCACACAGTAAGCGCTCAATAAATACAATTGAATGAAGGAATGAATGACCAGATCCAATACCATACTGCCTTTTCTACAGGTCCCAGGCCTAGTGTTTTTTAAGTCCCAGCCTGCTGGATGGAACCAGCATTCTCCTGTCATCAGCTGATGCTCCTGTCATTCGCTTATGTACACAACCCTCTCTCTCTGTCTCTCTCTTTCTCTCTGATTCTTGGTGCAGATGTCTGAATCAGCCAGGAGCTATCTTGGACTAGCTTGTAGTAAGTGCCAGAGACTTGGTCTCTGTTATGTTCAACCCTTGGTCCTTATGGACCCTGGCTACAGATTAAAAGAATAATCCACTTAAAGCCAGTGTCCATTTAGGTAGATAGCCAGAGATATCTCTGTTAGGACTAGCCTAAAAATAGAACTTTGGTTATCCAGGATCAAGGCCACTTATATTTGCCTGTTGTATTTGAAGTAATCATGTTCTGAGGAATAGTTGCAAGAGCCTTGGCACGTTGTTGAGTGTACAGATTCTGGCCCTGGGCCAGACAAATTCAGTTCTAGGAGCCAGAACGTGGAGCTCCCTGACATCTCTCAGGATGGATAGGAGCATGGCCTAGCAGAAAGACTACAGGCCAGGGAGTCAGCGGGCCTCGGTACTAATCCTGGCTCCGTCACTTACACTGTATGACCTTGGGCAAGTCACTTCACTGCTCTGTGCCTCAGTTCCCTCATTTACAAATTGGGGATTTAGTAGCTGTTCTCCTTTCTATTTACTCTATGAGCCCCGTGTGGGATCTGATTATCCTGTATAATAATAATAATGATGGAATTTGTTAAGCACATACTATGTGCCAGGTAGTGTATCTATGCCAGCGCTTATTACAGTGCTTGCATTATAGTAAGTGTTTAACCAGTATGACAATTATTATTATTATTATTTTAGCATCTGTTAAGCACGGGGGTGCCAAGCACTGTGCTAAACACCATGATTAATTGAAGATGATCAGTCAGACCTTAAACCCACCCACATGGGGCTCACAGAATAAGGGGAATCACATTGCTGGTACGGGTTCACTTAGCTCCGGCATTGATAATCTGGTGCATGAAGGTAATCTACATTCCATCTTTGACACGGAGTCTCCAATCATCCCGTGTTCATTTTAATCGTGTATCAATAGGGAAAAGTCTTCCTTCAGCAACCGGGCAGTATATTTACCCTGATTACCTCATTTCAGAGTTCTGAACACTTCCTCCTAGGCAAGTGAATTCCCCTCAGTTTTCCCACTGCTCCAGTTTAGGAGCCCTTTTCTGTGGCCAAACTGCAGTTTCTCAAACTGGGTCTCTGCAGCTGTGGTTTGGGATGCCAAGGACTGTAACGGGACAAATGGAGAGGAGGGAAATATATGTGCAAGTGGGTAGCATTAGACAGCACTTGGCTAAAGAAGAAGAGACGACCTGTGATTGCCGCACTAAAAATGACAACATTTCACAGAAATCTTTCAGCCAGATTTCCAGGGCATATTAGCCCTTCTTTCCCTTCCCATTTTTTCTTTTTAACCCTCAGGGGAAATACTGTGTAGATAGGTAAAAAGCACAGTTTACATTTTGAGCTGTGACTCTTTACCCTTCCCTTTGAAGGTGACAGTGGCCAACTAGGGAGCGAGGACCAGGGGTCCCACTGCCCTCTGGGGAACAATTCCCCTTGAACATTTACAGACAGAGACACCACAGAGTCATTATCTTTAGATGTTTCTAAAGTCTGGGAAACTGTAGATTGAATTTTCAGCATGTTGTAATTCAGATCATGGGACATACATTCTAATCCAGCTAAGCAAATACAAAACTTACATCATTTGGGTTTGAGTTTTTTTTACTATTTTCTTTCCTTTTTTTTCTTTTTATGGTATTTGTTAAGCACTTATCATGTGCCAGGCACTGTTCTAAGTGCCGGGGTAGATACAAGGTAATCAGGTCAGATACATTCCGTGTCCCACATGGGGTTCACAGTCATAATCCCCATTTTGCAGATGAGGTAACTGAGGCACAGAAAAGTTAAGTGACTTGCCCAGGGTCACACCGCAGACAAGCAGGGAGCTGGGACTAGAACCCAGGTCCTTCTGATTCGGAGGCCCGTAAACTTGTCCACTAGGCTGCTTCTCATGCCTGCTGTTGGCTAATTTGGCAGTAATATGTATAATTTCCTGAAGCTAATCAATCAGTGGTGTTTACTAAGTGTTTACTGTGTGCAAAGCACTGTAACTAAGTGTTTGAGAGAGTACAAAAAAACAGAGTTGCAAGACTGGTTCTCTGCCCACAGTGAGCTTGTTTCCAGCACATATCTCTCAAAATGTAACTGAGAAGCAGCATAGCCTAATGGAAAAAGCATAGGACTGGGAGTCAGAGCACCCAGGTTTTAATCTCAGCTGTGTGACCTGGGGCAAATCACTTAACCTCTCTGTGCTTCATTTTCCTCAGCAGCAAAAATGGGGATTCAATACTTATTCTCCCTCCTACTCAGATTTTGAGCCCCATGGGGGAGAGGGACTGGGTCTGACCTGATTATCTTGCATCTGCCACAGACTTGGAGCACAGTAAGTGCTTAACAAAAGCCCAAATTAAATTGATTGGGTTGAAGGCCCAAATGATAAAATATTTGAGAGCTAGGGCTGATCGTAAAGTCCAGGTCTCCAAGATGCTAGTGGTGTGTGCCCTGAGCCTGAAGCAGTCCCCTCTTCCCGGATTTCAGAAGCATCCATCTCTTCGGAACACTGAACCTGAACCTGCCCCAGCCTGGTTATCTCTGGGGTCAGTGAGCGGCTTCTCAAAGGTGTCCAAATTCCTTTCTTCCATGCCCTACCGCCATGCATAGGACAACCCAGGATCATCGCTACCTGAGAAGGTGTGGGGACGTTTAGTGCCAAGTCTGGGTGCCACTGGCCTAGAGCGCTCGATCGCATAACCCTCCAACTGAGATCACTGAGGCGCTTCCCTTGGATAAGGACGCCACAGTGGTATGATCACTGCTAATGATGCCTGCATTCCAGGCCTGTCAAAGAAGGGGGAAGGCTTATGATCCGTGTCGCTTCTCTGTTCCAGGTGCTTTATCCCAAACGTCTATGTGGCCCTCTTTGCTGCGGCTCTGATTCCCCTGGTGTGTCTTGTGGTGGTGTTGGTGGTGTTCATCCATGCCTATCAGGTGAAGCCTCAGTGGAAAGCCTACGATGATGTCTTTAGAGGAAGAACAAATGCGGCAGGTATGGACTGAGAGAACGCTGTGGGGTGGGATGGGGAGGTCTCTACCTAGGGGCAAAAGTCACCTTGTCTAATTATTTCTGGACTTACTCTCCTAAAGAGGCCAAAGGATGCCGTGTAGACCGAAGTTGGTACTGACGGTTTGCTGGGTTGTAGTGCTGAGGATGATTTGAATTTCTCGAGTGACTTGAGAAGCACTGTGACCTAGGGGAAAGAGCATGGGCCTGGAACTCAGGGGAGCTGGGTTCTAATTCTGGCTCCTCCGCTTGTCTTCTGTGTGATCTTGGAAAGTCACCTAGCCTCTCTGCCTCAGTTTCCTCATCAGCAAAGTGTGGATTCACTACCCATTCTCCCTCCTACTTAGACTGTGAACCCCATGTGAGACCTGGTTATCTTGTATCTACCCCAACACTTAGCACAGTGCTTGGCACACAGTAGGTGCCAAGTGCCACACAAGTGCCATACTTATTACAGGTATTATTGATTTCTCATCTCCCTTCATCGTCACCAACATCCTTCCTTCTGGATCTCTTTCTTTGCTTCTAGACTGAAAGTTTGTTGTGGGCAGGGAATGTGTCTCATATTGTTATAGCATACTCTTCTCTGTGTTTAGTACAGTGCTCTGCGCACAGTAAGCGCTCAATAAATACGATAAATCCTATTGACTGATTTATCTGCCAGGAGCATTTCTGTTCTGACCAGATCCTTGGGGCCGGTGTTATCATCGAGTGCTTTCAGATCCCTCTGCTTCAGCTGAAGTTCCTCAGAGCCCAGGCACTGTATAGTGCTGTCTCTACAAGGCCCTCGAGTCTCCCAAATCCCCTTAAAAGTTAAAAAAAAAAAAGCAAAAAGCCTATTGAATGGCCTTGAGTGGCACGTTCTGCATCGGGAGATTGATTTTTCTGACAGCCGTGCAAGAACACATGTAATCAGACAGCTTCATAAGTGACTACACATGTCTGGACGTTGAAGAACACAAATTTTCCCGCCTATGTTGGCATTCATTCCAGCTCATTTTTTCCCTGCTGAATCATCATTCTGAGTCCCGGTTTTTCGAAGATGATTGACTTTTGGTCACATAAGGTTCTTTTGGGGATCCTCTCAACCAGGAAGGAATAGTAACTCCTCGCCTTGGGCCCCATCACGGGGAGAAGGGTTGGGCTAGGCAAGTGGGAAGAGTCATACAGGTCGAGGGGGAGCAGCTGCCTAGCTATTCACTGCCGCTTGAAGTGGTTAAGTGCTCACTCTGTGCCAAGCTGTGTACTAAGTGCAAACAGATTGGAAGCAGGTTGTGAGCTGCCTCTCACAGTCTAAGAAGGAGGATGAACCGGTATTGAATCTCATTTGACAGATGGGGAAATTGAGGCCCAGAGACGTTAAGTGACTCGCCCGACGTCATACAGCAGGCAAGTAGTGGAACCGGCTTTAGAACCCAGGTCCCCGATTTCCTGATCTTTACTTTTTCAACTAGGCCATGCTGCTTCTCAAGGGAATTTCCCAAAGGGAAACTTCAGGGATATTCTTGGTCAAGGTAAACTTGGTCTTGGAACATGTTTTAAGGTCTCCAGCAAAATCTCAAGTTTTTCGAAACAATTGATAAGACTAATAATTGGTTGGGTGAGAGACCTGTTCTGAAATGACATCCTCATTGCCTTGGATTTTAAAAATATAATGCCTCATTTCTCATTGGCTATGTCATGGTATTATTTCATTGCTCAGACAAATATTCTGAAGACACAACAGGAAAGAAAAGTTCTGTCTTTGACTTTGTCCTTGTCCTGGCAAAAATTCTATTTTCCATGTGGATTAAATGTTGTTCTTCCATGCATTTTAAAAATATGGACCCTGAGGAAACTTAACTGGTGGAGCTGGTTTAGGGGAATTCCCAGCTTTTGGGAGAGAGGCCCCGGGATGCCTAATGCTCCTCCAGGGCCAAACCAAGCAAGAAGTGGCCTCAAGCAGGACAGGAAGACACCCCACCCAACTCCACACCCACTTGCAGATGCTCTGTCATTATATGTACAACCAATCCAGTAAGTTCTGGAGACTTAAATTTCCAGTGGTCTGATGCAGCAGCCGCCCATAGAGGCAGAGTTCTGTTGCTTCCCGGTTGCCATCCCTCATCTTCCCCATCCTAAAATGGCCCCCAAAGGGAGGGTTGCAGCGATCACAAGGCTGACTGAATTGGATGAACTGTAGGGAATAACTACCAGGATAAATAGGGCCATGAAATGACCCAGAACTGACATCTGTACAGACACTGGATTGGAAGCCTCCCGGCAGTTAGATGAACCTTCTTGTGTGACTTCATACAAGATTTTGCCAAAGTCGAAGCAAGGAGGAAAGAAATCCTTCATGTAAGGGATTCCAAAGAAGACTTAGTAGAAGGCTGAAGTTTCTGCTAAATTTGGCTTATGAAGAAGTAGTGAAGGGTAGTTCTGTTTATTGGAATCGCATAATGAGAAATGCCATTACTGGGTCAATCAACTGGCCTATCCCGGCCAGTGTTCGGGAGCCAACAGTGACAACAAGATGCTTGAAGGAACCCAGTGATGGTTGCCCTCCTTGATGTCCTTCTCATAATTATGGATGGACCAATTTTTCCCCTCTGTGTTCATAATGTTCCCATTGTCATTGCACGTAATGGACACTCACCCATTAATTTATCTGAAGTCACTGGCAATTCATCGATCATTTCAATCCACACCCCTTCCTGTGGTAGCGAAATCCAGATCTTACCACCCACTATGAGAAGAAATGTGGCCTCTTGTTTGTTTTGCTCCAAATGTTGGTGGAGATGGGGCTTCTGAAGATTATTTTGGTGCGTCTTAGGAGGAGATTGTCTGAGAGCGAGTCATGTTGAAGACACATTCTCTAAACCAAATTTCAGTGCTTCAACAGATTTTTAGTCAAAGCTTGTCATTTTACCATTTTACAGAGTTTTAATCAAAGGTTGTCAATGTACCACTTGATTTTGATCTCTGGTAAAGATCTTTCAACAGGATGAATTGGCACCTATCTGATTCTTAGGCCAGGGTTCTATATGAAAAATGATTTATTTGCTGCAGAAGAAAAATAATTAGAATTAAAAAGGGAAATAGATGATGGCAGATCCCTTCGATAGAAGTTGCACTCATGAGCTTCTCTTTGGTTGTTAGAATTTGGGAAAGTTTGAGTGAGATGGAGGTACTGAATATGAGGTCTGGTTGTCTGCTGAAATTATAATACCCTGGTTTTTGGATAATACAAAACACTTAAATATCTCTTTTTATCATCCCAACATCCCTGTTCGGTAGGACGAGGCATGTATTATCTCCATTTTCAGATGAGGAAACTGAGGTTTGGATTGGTTTCTACATACCTCGTGTCACATAGCCAATTTGAATGAAGGCTGAAAGATGAGTTAAGTTGTTCTAATTCAGGTCTTTCTTCTCTGAGACTGAGTTTCAGCACCCTCAAAGGGAATAAGTAAGCCTTTCCTACCTCAAAAGGATATAGCTGACTTTGAATAAACACATATTTCTAGATTTCCAGTTTAAAAACAAATGAAGAAAAGGAAAAGACTGCCATGAGTAAATCTCACTTGAATTCTCGGCATTTCATTTTATTTTTTCAGCCAAAGAATAAGTCAGTCAGCCTGATTTCAAATGCATCCTTTCTACACATTTTCAATGTGAAAATAGAAAGAAAAGATAGGCTACGTGCCGGGTGCAGTTTTAAAGAAATGAAGAAATGAAAGCAGGAAGTGTAGATTGATTGCCACCTTAGCTAGTCGCAGGATGTGCTTGACTCAGCTTCAGAATGCCCAACATAACAGGTTTCAGGTGTCCTTGACAGAAAGTGGCTTGTTTGCCATCTGATCCCAGGGTTCATTGGAGAAAAAAAAGATAATGCCTCCAGCTTGCAAGTGAGTATCAGGCCTCACTGTGAAAAACAACAACCTCCTCTTCTTACCCTGAAAAATGTGAGCCCATGTTCCTGAAGCATCACATATGCCGCTGGTCAGGAGTGGGGGTGGGGAAAGCAACCGTAAATCATTTTTTAACAATGAATTACCTAGTATTATCATTGCATTCTGTTGAGGTATGTGCAGATCAACCAACCAATTGTATTCAGTCGTATTTATTGGTTAATTACTATGTTCAAAGCACTGTACTAAGCCCTTGGCAGAGTACAATTGAGTACTTACTGTGTGCAGTGCATTTCACTAAGCATTTAGGAGTGTACGACATAATATAAAAGGCACATTCTCTGTCCACAAGGTGCAGTCTGTAAGGGAGTTTTGTGGCAGAGTAACGTGTCTTCCAGCTGTTATATTGTAGGTTCTTAATACAGTGCTCTGCATAGTAAGGGTTCAGTAAGTATGATTGATTGACTATTTTTTCTCTTACACCCCTAAATATAGTCACTTTGAATGGCATCAAATAGGCTGAAAGTTCCTTATGGGCAAGGATCATGTTTTCTCTCTCCACTGTACTCTCTCGAGTGCGTGGCACACAGTTGGTACTCTTTAAATACTATTGATTGACTGATTGCTCAAAAAACAGCCAAGGATACACAACTTGCTCATACACATGAATAATATGTACCTCACACATACACACGCACACACACATTATTAGAGAAATGTCACCCTTTCACACCTGGTTTCACTGCCAGATATGTAAATAAATAATTTGAAAAAATAACTGTGTATATACACATACATGAGTATGCACTTTTTTCTGGGTCACCTCTAAGTCTTCTGGCTTGGAGATGGCTCCCAGGTATGATTGATAGGAGGGTTGAGTCATAGAATAATAATAATAATGATATTTGTTAAGTGCTTACTATGAACCAGGCATAGTACTAAGCGCTGGAGTGAATACAAAGCAAGGCCCTGTCCCATGTGGGGCTCAGGGTCTCAGTCCCCATTGTACAGGTGATATAATTGAGGCCCAGAGAAGTGACGTGACTTGACTAAGATTACATGGCAGACAAGTGGAGGAGCCAGGACTAGAACCCATGGCCTGCTGACTCTCAGGCCCATGCTCTATCCACTACACCATTCTGCTTCTCTGCAGAAACAGGAGGAGAAAAGGGAATTGGGGTTTGGAGGAGAAAGAGGAGAAAAAAGACTCTGAGAAGGAAGGAGCTGGGAAGGCAGGAGAGTCAGGGCCTGAGATCTTGGGATCCTTAGGACAGCTGGGTGCATGATGAACAGCAGAGTCTGTTCCTGGGGCAAACATGCAGCCTTCAGAGGGTGGGGAAAACAAAGACAGAGCAGAACCCCTGCAAGAGCACTCCATGCAAGAGGGGCAAGGAGGGAGACAGGAGCTGGGGTCAGGTAGGGTCAAAAGCAGGATATTTATGCCAGTGTGTACATATACACCCACACAATGATTTTGATAAACACTGAGCTTATGCATCAGTTGGCACCTGGCCAACACTCCCCACAGTGTAGCCTGAAGTCTGTCGATGAATTCTGGTTCCTGGGCAGCCTTCCGTCCAGTGATGCAGAAAGAGACAAGAAAGGAGAAAACCCGAACGAGAAGGTTAGCCTGCTCTTTGCCCTTGACTCTGAGCTCGTAGTGGGCAGGATTGTGTGTATCTGTTGTTATATTGTACTCTCCCAAGTGCTTAGTACAGTACCTTATGCACAGTAAGGCTCAATAAATATGATTGAATGAATATGGATGAATGGCAGTGAGGCACCAATATAACCTCAAGATTCAGAATCCACGGAGGATCAGTTGGAGCAATCGAAGCACTCAGTCTTCAGTGTGACAAGGAGAGCAGCAGTAGAAGTAATAGAGAGCCGATCAGGCAATCAATCAGTCAGTGGTATTTAATGTCTACAAAGTGCTTTAGCAGAGTCTACCTTTACCCTGTACTTAGCACTTGAGAGAATGTAAGTGTAGCAATTCACCCATTCCTTGCCTTCAAAGTCACTGTTGAGATTTTAAACTTTTTTCGATCCATCCGTAGACTTCGCCAATCTTTCCCTCTGGGCCAGTAGACTGATTCTTCCAGTTGAGCATCAGTCCAGTTTAACGTTGAGGGTGGCAAACCCCAAACAACTAAATTGTAATGCAGTTTTTAATGCCAAAGAGGCAACGTGGCCTTGTGGAAAGAGCGTGGACCTGGGAGTCAGAGAACCTGGGTTCTAATCTTGGCTCCTCGATTTGTCTGCTGTGTGACCTTGGGGAAGTCACTTAAATTCTCTGTGCCTCAGTTACCTCGTCAGCAAAATGGTGAATAAGATGGTGACTCCTTTGAAGGACAGGGACTGTGTCCAACATAATTATTTTGTATCTACCCCAGCATTTAGTACAGTGCCTGGCATATAGTAAGTGCATAACAAATGCCATTAAAAATATTGCAGAGTACTCTTCTAATATCCCCTACCACTCTTAGGGCCTGGAGGTTCAGAGCTAGTTTTCAATTTGGTGTTGCAAGTGTACACAGGAGTGTTTTTAATGCCACTGCAAAAGCTATTTTTAGTGCCATGGAGAAACCCTGAAAAAAAGTGTCTAATCTGGTCATGTTTTAATGAGATTATGCAGTTGGCCCAGGTGCGAGTTTGAGGGGGAATCCAGAAGTGGAGAGTCAGCCAGGAGCCTGAAAGTGTATAGGAGGAGAGGATGTGCAGGGGAATGGAGATTTCCTTCAAGCTCCTGCTCCAGCTCAGGAGTATCCACTTGAGTCTATTCAGAAAAACAAAACAAAAATAACAAACGGAAAACTACCTGGATGGAAACTGCATTTCCACACTAGGGTACCTCCTCTAGTAACCACTGTATAATTTAGGAAAGGGCAGTTGCATTTGGTCAAAGAGAACAAAGCTTATGCTGCTTCTAATTTTTTTTTTCCAAACCAGTTTGCTCCACCCCAATGTAAATACATTCTTATTGACTCTGAGAGCATCATATTTAAACAGAAAAAAAAAGTAAGCTCTGACTAAAGCCAAATCAAAAGTGCAGAGTAAATAACTCTTAAGAGAATAAATGATGAGATTTATAATTATGATGACAGGTATCGCAAGCAAAATAGAAAATCCATTCATAAAAGAGACGAGATGATTAGTAGTTTTTTAAAGCCCTGTCATATTTAGGAATAAAGAGTTAGGGTGAATCAATATGGTAAGAAAAAAATTAACATGTAATAGTTTTTTTTAATGGTTTTAAGTGCTTATTATGTGCCAGACATTGCTCTAGTATAGGTACAAGCTAATCAATTTGGGCACAGTTCCTGTCCCACCTGGAGCACACAGACTTAATCCCCATTTTACAGATGAGGTAACTGAGGTACAGAGAAGTTTTGAAGCCCAGGGTCACCCAGAGGACAAGTGGCAGAACTGGAATTAGAACCCAGGTCCTTCTAACTCCCAGTCCCAGGCTCTATCCACTTGGCAACACTGCTTGACAAAAGACCTATTTGACTCGAATATTCACCTCTTTATGTAGCCTGTCAGTGACTTTTAATTTTTTCCCCCTTTCTGATGCTGTTTTTTGCAAATATATTTTAATATGAAAATTCAGCTCCTGCAAATTTTAGGATGTTTTCCCATTAGAGAAAACAGTACATGTTTTCCAAAAAGAGTAGAAGCTCCTTTTAACCAGATGCTCTCTATGTACAATAAAAGCACATGAAAACCTAAAGTTATGGAACCTTGGGCATAAATTAGTAGTAGAATTTGCCTGACTTGGACATTTAGTAACAACCATCTGTGAAGCAGCCTGAGCTAAATTATCCTCCACCAGCAAGGAGAACTGGATGCGGATCTTAGATGGTGAGCTCACTGTGGGCAGGAATGTGTCTGTGGTTTTATCTTATTCTCCAAAGTGCTTAGTTCAGTGCTTTGCACACAGTAAGTGCTCAGTAATTGCGATTGAATGAATGAATGAATCTTAGACTCATGGCATTTAGAATGCCTGAAAAATAGAACCAATTGTGAATTTAACCCATATACGAGAAACTGCTGACTGTTTTTTTTTTAATTAGAAATGCACTTGTTGAATGGAATTTCTAAGAACCATATACATTGTCACCAATGTAGGTAGTACATATTGAACAATCACAGAACATTTCCTTACAAAACTTTGGGGGCTTTGCGTTGGGCTCGATATCCTAACAATTAGCGTGCATTTTAGGAGCACTTTTGGGTTTCTATGGCATTCCAGTAAACAGTTCCAAGTTTATCATTAGGCATTGCTGGAAACGGTTCCAAAGGGTAGTTTTGGTGTTATTGTTTCCTTAAGACAAATGAGGAAATTTCAGCTTTTGACATAATAATAATAATGGTGGTATTTGTTAATTGCTTACTATGTGCAAAGCACTGTTCTAAGCGCTGGGGGGATACAAGATGATCAGGTTGTCCCATGTGGGGCTCACCGTCTTAATCCCCATTTTACAGATGAGGTAACTGAGGCCCAGAGAAGTTAAGTGACTTGCCCAAAGTCACACAGGTGACAAACAGTGGAACCGGAATTAGAACCCACGACCTCTGACTCCCAAGCCCAGGCTCTTTCCACTGAGCCATGCTGCTTCTCCTAATTGCTTGCCCAAAAGTCTCACAGTGTAATGTGGATCACAGATTGGATGACCTCCTGGAAGAAGACCGTAATTCTCACAACTGCAAGAGCCAGAGGGAAACCCTGAGAAGGGAAACCCTGAGAAGGCAGAGTTGGGAAATGGGAAGGCAGGCCTCTTTGGCACCTCTTGGCTGTAAAGTCCTTGTGAGCAGGGAATATGTCGACCAACCCTGTTGCACTGTACTGCATAGAGTAAGTGCTTAGTAAGTACCATTGATTGATTAATATAATAATAATGGGGCTTACTAAGCACTCACTATGTGTTAGGCACTTAGTAAACTCCTATCTATCCATCAGTGAATCCATCCATCAATAGAACTTTTTTGAGCGCTTGCTGTGTGCGAAGCACTGTACCGAACGCTTGAGAAAGTTGAGTTGAACCAAATAGGAAGACACAATTCCTGCCCCAGAGGAACTTACATTCTGACCGGAAATCTGAATAGTGTGTCTGCCGGGCCTAATTAAAGATGTCTGCACCTGAGCTGCCACCTTCCAGACCCGAGGTTTCTGCCCATGTTCCTAGAGGCCTGAGTTAGTGGTTGTGAATCTTGACCAGATGCAACCTCCAACAAGTGCGTAGTAAAGTGCTTTTCACACAATAAGCGCTCAATAAATATGATTGAATGAACAGGCCTCAAATCAGAGCTCACAGCCTGAAGCTCCTGGTGGTAGCCCCTGGACTTAACTGCACTGCCTCACTGAAGCCTTACTATTTTTAAGGTAATAGTGATAATATTTATAACTGCTTTCAATGTGCAAGGCCTATTCTGAGCACTGGGAGAGAATACACAAGTAGGAAGTAGACTCAGTACCTAACCGACTTGAGCACTCTTGAATTTTCCCAGCAGAGCGGACCCAGAAGAGTCTCAAGTGATATGATCCCATATGCTTTCTAGGTGAAAAAGATATTTTCTGCCTCCCTATATTTCTCCCTTTTTGGTTTTCTTACATTCACTTCAGTAGTTTCAGCATGATTTTCAGTCTCTGGCCATTCCAGTGACCGAGTGGTTGAATGCTCCCATTTTCTCTATTCTGAAGGATCTTTACAGTGGGATGACTAGATGGTTGTTTTTTTTACAAATTGGGATATGCACACACAAAAAAAAGCTCAAAATCATATGTTGTCATCATTCTTTGGGGCCAGAATTACTCTCTGCTCTGGAAATGTGGCCTGCATTGTTGGCTGTCTGTTGCATCTATTTTATTAGTTTTGCCTTTGAGATGAAAGTCTCCTGCTGTCGAGTGTCCATCCTTTTCATGTTTATTCTTCCAGAGCTTTGATGACACTTAATTCCAGATTCTGTCTTATTAGTTTGACATTTTATCTGAATGTTCAAATACCGAGTTGCCACACAGTGCTTATAAGAAAGTTGCCTTTTAAACCAAACAACTGATTATCTCCAGGCACATGCCCAAGGAGCTGGATTTTTCAAACGTTGCTGATTAGGACATCCAAGAGGGTTTCTTAAATCTGGCTTCAGGCCTTATGTGGGAAGGTGTCCATCTGAATTTTCATTGTGTTGCAAAAGCCACTCGGTGGGTGTGTTGAAAGCTGGTGGAGTTGGATGCCTGTGCATGCCTGCAGATGACTGTCTTGAGCCTCTTACCTGCCGAGTTATTGGGAATGCAGTTAAAGGCTCTAGATTAAGCTGTCGTCCCATTGTTAGCTGGATGATGTCATGTTTGTTCTAGAAACAGTGCCGTTTGGACAGCTTTCTTCCTACCTGTTTCAGGAGCTAAGATACCTCTGAGAGCCCTAAAATGGCCGGCTTGGTCTTAAATAGTTTGGAAATGCACTCTCCCATGGTTCTGGGACAGAAAAAGATATAATGTGATCTTTTCCCAAAAAAGCACGAGGTTTATTTGGTCCCTGCAGGTAACGATTAATCACTTAATATTGGGAAAGACTTATATGCATATTATTATGTACATATCCATAAGTTATCAATTGTAATTATATTAGGTCTATTTCCCAGGCTAGACTGTGAGCTTATTGTGGGCAGGGAACATGTCCACCAACTCTGTTGTATTGTACTCTTCCAAGCGCATAGTAACGTCATTAATGATGTCTGACAAAGGCCTTACCTGTGGTCGGAATTCCTCTGGATAGCAGTTAGTGTGAGCTCATGTGGTTGTCCGAGCTCAATATTCTCCATACTCATGCCACTATTGCTTGTAAATTGAAAAGTGGAGTCGTTTCTAGATTTGTACAGCCTCCAGACTGTAAGATCATTATGGGCAGGGAATGTGTCTGCTAATTCTTTTGTATTATACTTTTCCAAGCTCTTAATATAGTGCCCTGCACCTAGCACTCAACAAATACCATTGATCTATTGATTGATTGATTTCAAGGCCAAGCCAAGGCTTCACCTCTAGCCTTTGATCAGTCCCAGCTTCCCCATTTTAAAAGACTGAAACTGTAACAGTATTTTATTTTGATAGTTCTGTTCTTTCTCCCAAAGCCCTTCACATCCTTTAGCTCTTTTTGTCTTGTATACACCCCTGTATGCACTTATTACTCCTTTAGATGCAAGTGAGCATCCAATTGGGACCCGATTATCTTGTATCTACCCCAAAACTTAGTACAGTGTTAGGCACATAATAGACACCTAACAAATACTATAATCATCCTCCTCCTTCTTCTCCCCCTCCTCCTTCTTCTCCCCCTCCTCCTTCTCTTCTTCCTCCTCCTCCTCCCTCTTCTGTTCCTCTCCCCGCCCCTCCTCCATCCCATCCTCTCCCGTTCCCTCCTCCCCCTTCCTCTCCCTTCCAGTGTCCACAGGTCATAGACCTTTGATATCTTTGGCACCCTGGACAAAACTTCCTTGCTCCATTCTGTTGACTGACAAGACTTCCAAAGTGTCTAGGGCTTGCCTACTACTCCCCTCTAGAGAGACAAGACAATAGTGTTCATATTGTGAGAGTTCTCTGTGCCTTGGTCATGAGAATGAAGTGATGAAGGGGAAAGCTTCATAATAATAATAGTAATAATGATAGTGGTATTTGTTAAATGATGATGATGATGATGATTATGGTATTTGTTAAGCACTTACTATGTGCTAAGCACTATTCTAATTGGTGGGGTGGATACAAGGAAATCAGGTTGTCCCATGAGGGGCTCATAGTCTTAATCCCCATTTTACAGATGAGGTACCTGAGACTCAGAGAAGTTAAGTGACTTGCCCAAAGTCACACAGCAGACAAGTGGCGGAGGTGGGATTAGAACCCATAACTTCTGACTCCCAAGCCCATGCCCTTTCCACTAAGCCACAGTGCTCCTCATGCTTACCACGTACTAAGCACTGGAATAGAGAAAAGGTAATCAGGTTGGACCCAGTCCCAATCCCACATGCATCTGCGAAACCGAGTAATTTGAGAACATGAACAGGATTAAAGAGTCCAAAAAGGGTTTCAAAAACAAAAAGATGACTTGGAAAAAGGTGATACTTCCTAGATGAAACTCACATCCAGTTTCATGGTTAGTAGGCCCAAGCCCCACTTATCCTCCGTAACTGTTCCACAAGCTGGATTCTTCTTCTGGGTTCCACCCACACCATACCCTGATGCCCATTTGGGGGTTATATAAAATGCATGGGCTGGTTTTCGTCTATGATCTGAGGTTTATTCAGTGAATAGAAAGGGAGGAGGTGGAGTTTTGTTTGTTCATGAATTCATTAGAGACTTAACCTGCTCTAAAGAAAGCTTGCTAGGCTTGAAACACAATAGGTATTTTCCACAAAGAAACAACTGAGAAGTGCAGTCTCTCTGAAACAGTCCTGTTGAGCCAAAAATTAAGGACCACAATATCTTTTCAGTATTTCTTTGGTGGGCTATAAAACGTTTGTTTCACGCTGCACAGTGAGTTGTCGGAAACCCAAGTCGACACCAGAGTGAAAGACTAAGCCCTCATTTCCCCTGGTTGCCTACTGTGGCGCCTATGCACTTGATTGTATTAACCCGTAAGGACGTTAATACTCACCCTAGCATTATTAATACTCTGCCATTTCCCTATCTGTAATTCATTTTAATTTCTCTAGACTTTAAGCTCCTTGTGGGCAGGGAAAACCTTTAACATTGATTGACTGGTTGTAATGATTAAACAACTCTGAAAGACCAAATGTGAACCTGAGAAACAGGTTACAATCTCAGCAGTGGAACTGTAGCTCTTTACAAGGGAACAAAAATATAAATAGAACCAAGCCTACTCTTATAAAGAAAATAAATACACAGTATGCACTAGGCTCCTTTAGTATTACAGGTAATTATGGCTTTAGTACGGGGCTTGCTATTAGCATCATTATGATTATATTTTCCCCTAAAAATGGACAGACGCCATCACTGGTTCCGACTACCATCTCCCAACCACGATGGCCCTATTGGTGTTATTTAAGAACTGCTAAGTAACAATTCAATTAGTTTTTTCCTCTTTTAATGTGATTTTTCTCACATTTTATTCTCAAGAGGTTCAAGGCAATTCATTATTCTCTCTGATTCTCTTTTAACCTAGTATTTTTTATCTTTTTCTGGATAATCTTGGCATCATAATAAATTATAATTTATATTATATAAATTAGTAAGTGGTATTTATTGAGAACTTACTGTGTGCAAAGCACTGTACTAAGTGCTCAGGAAAGTAAAATACTACATTGGCTTTGCTTACTTTCATCATCATTTTCTTTTCTCTCTACAAGAGAAAAACAGTTACTAATTGTGAATGATAGAAATGACCTTATTTGTATATTGGCAGCTCTCTTAGGCCAAGTATGCATTATTTACCTGGAAATATCTATTGTATTTTCAAGCCAACTTAATCATGGTAATCCTGGTTTGTATGCAGTCTTATTTTAAATGGCATGACCAGTTTTACCATGAAATAAGTGAGCATATAACCTAGATTCCAAACATTTAATTTTTCACTGAATCAAAAATTGACAGATTGGTTATTTATTAAATGTACAGCGTCAGCTTTGAAAAATGTGATGCCGTTTCTACCAGAAAGGAGTTAAGTATTTGTCATTTTTCAAAATGGGAATGTGTTTTTTTCTTGTTTTATTGTACACTTCCAGGCGCTTAGTTCAGTGATCTGCACACAGTAAGCGCTCAACAAATACGATTGAATGGAAATATACCACGCAGCGTTGACATTTGTTGCCGTTGTTCAAATTCAAAAAGAATCATATTTGTCCAGAGTACAAAAAAAGTGCCAAATATTTCCAAGTCAGTGATTGCTTGGGAATATTCTTTCCCCTTCAGGTGGACTAGAAGTGTCACTATGATTTAGGATCTTAGGCTCTTCATATATGGAGCCTCTGGTGTGCTTTGTTGAGCACTTCCTATCTGCAGAGCACTGTTCTAGGGCTTTTGGAAAGTCCAGCAGAGTTGGTAAACACAGTCCCTGTCCTTAGGAGCTTACCATCTAATAGGAGAGACAGAAGTTAAAATAAATGACTGAGGGGCAGAGTATAAGTAGCTGTACATTGGTGCTCCGGGACTGCGGGTGGGTGCATATTCAAATGCTTCAGGGGTCCAGACACGGAAGGGAAGGTGAGTTCATAGATTCTGGGCCCAAGGACAGAGCTGCCCTCTCACTCTGTAGAGACCAGAGGTACCCCAGGGCATCAGCAAAAAGCCCATTAAGCCAAGAGGAAGGCCTCCCCCACTCTGGTTCTGCAGACACACACCTGCCTGCATTGTACTTTGCTCTAGGCTACTGAGGGAGCGGCCAAATTTTCCAAGATAGCTGCTTATGTTGTGCACACAAAATCGGCCTGGCCTCTGTACTTGGTACAGATTCCATAAATAGAATTTTGTGCTTGCATAGTGGACCCAGAGCCTGCAGGTTCCAAGTTTCTGTGCACAAACTGTGGGCTAATTTGGCCAATTTCTCTAGGCATGGGTTTAATAGTTAAACTCCCCTCTGGGCATTGTGCTGTGAGTTAAAAGGGGCATATGAGCCAAATGATCAGGTAACATTAACATATCACCTCAGCACAAAAGCGTTCTGATCAAAAAACTCAAACCCTTTTCTCCTACTTTTCCGCAAGGTGATTGGGATTGAAGGCTCCTCAGCCTTGCCTATTTTTTTACTTTGGTGATTTTGGTCTTGTTTTCCCCCGGGTGGGGGGACCTAGGTGGAGGGACATTTGCTTGGTCTCAATGTACGGAGCCCCAGAACCAGCATCCTCTGCGGAACCGAGCCCAAAACCCTCCCCGCCCTGCTAGGTTCCTTTGGATCCCACTGGATCCTGTTCGGCGGCTGTGCCGGAGTCGGGTTGAGGCCCGAATGAGGGGGACAGCACTCCTTCGGGGCAGCTGAGGTTCGGCTTGGAACGGTCGAAGCTCGGCAAACATGGACTTTGAGGTTCGGCCATCTGAGCTGTCAATAGCAGAGTCCACTGGGCAGTCACTTGAGTGCATGGAAGAAGGTTTTGTGTGTTTTGGGCTTTTTTTAGCTTGTTTTTTGTTTTTAGTGCCGAAGTCTGCTTCCTTTTCTGTGTCTTACATAACCTAATCACATGGCCCCTTTAATCCTCCTTCTAGCCAAGTTTCACCCCCCCACCCCAACCCCGTCCCAGCCACCTGAAAACCAGAAAGGAATAATGTCTCTGGCCTGAGGGATGTGGACAAAAACCAGTTGAAACGAAGGGTACTTAAAAGTCTTTGGATGCCTGTCTTTGGGGGGAGAGGACTTTAGAGGCTTGATTTAGCTATCCCGCCTGAATAGCAATGAATCAGCTTTGTTTTCAACTTTGGCTGGGAGCTGCATGCTAGCTGCGTCCCTAACATACCCCAAGTCGATCAGCATTTCCCTCTCCCTTCTGGAAGTGCTTATCTCCTCAGTGTTGTAGCGTGATGGCTGCTTCCCCATACTTCTCCCCAGCTCTTGGGAGGCTCTTCAACTGGTTCCCGAGGACGGAGCAAAGGCCCCCGGCACCGACCCTTGGGAAGCTCCCACAGGGAAGCGTTGGTGTGGATGGCGCTGTCTTGGCGGTGGATCTCCCTCTCTGTCCATTTGGATGGCTCTCTGTGGGCAGGGAATGTGACTGTTTATTGTTATATTGTACCCTCCCAAGCGTTTAATACAGTGCTTGGCACACAATAAGCGCTCAATAAATACGACTGAATGAATGACAGAAGCACCAACTGGCTTTGAGGTGGCCATTAGCTGTGCTGCTGTTAGGTGACGTGCCCAGCAGGGGGAACTCGAGGAGAGGAGCAAATCCAGGCCTCTCCCGTCCCCCTCGCACCCTTAGGATGTTAAGGTCACCTCATCACTGGGTTGGGGAATTATAGTAGAGGGACACTCTTTTAAGCAAGAGAATCGGACTTGCACTAGAAGATCGACACCCAAAAGGGAATGTGTCCATACCGTCTTTCGGATTTACATCTCGCTGATTACTTTCTACCTCTGTGCTTTGATTTGCAGAAGTCCCGCTGATCTTATACCTCTTTGCTCTGATTTCCGTCACCTGGCTGTGGGGAGGGCTGCACCTGGCGTACAGGCACCTCTGGATGCTCGTCCTCTTTGTCATTTTCAACAGTTTGCAGGTAAGGCCCTGCCCTTGCTGTCTCTTTCTCCCGGCCGCGAACCCAAGAGTGAAAGTGGTAGTTGGAGTCGCAATCTCAGTTCCATCAAGTGGTCAAAGGTGACCGTGTCTGTTTCTGATGGGATCGACATTGGGTTAGAAAAGGTTAAAGTTCATGGCTGGTTAAATCTCCATGGCCATTCCTTGCATAATCGTCATCATCATCATAATTATCTTGGTATTTGTTAAGTACTTTCAGTGTGTCAGGTACTGTTCTAAGTGGTGGGATAGATACAAGATAATCAGATTGGACACGATCCCTGTCCCACTTGAGGCTCACAGTTTAAGTAGGAAGGAGAACAGGTGTTTAATACCCATTCTACAGACGAGGAAACAGAGGCAAGCACCGTGAAGTTATTTGCCCGAGGTCACATGGCAGGAAATTGGCAAAGGTGGGATTGGAAGCCAGGTCCTCTGATTCCTAGGCCAATGCTCTTTCCACTAGGCCGTGGTGCTTTCCGTCCAACCCCAGGACATTTCCTGAAGCTTGCACTGATTTCTATTCATGGAGAATCAGATTTATGAACCCAGTGGGGCCCAAGAACCATATGATGGGAAGATAGCTTTGAAACAGGTTTGGGACTGAGTCCCTGAGACCTGTGAATTGAACCATGGTGAAGAGTGAAAGAAAAAAAAATTGATATCAATACAGTTTAAGACAAACTCTTCTGCAGCCCAAGAGTTTAGGCAAATGTGATCGCTTTGTTGAGATTGCAAGATGCTTGGCTTTCCATAGTTTATTTCTAAACTAGCATGCTAGCATGCTAGCATGTAATATTAAACTGTAATATTAATAATTCAATAAAGATATGTAAGAAAAGCAGAATGGTCTAGTGGAAATTGCATGATCCTGGGAGCCAGAGGACCTGGGTTCTAATATGACCTCTGCCATGTGTCTGCTGTGTGATTTTGGGGAACTTCACGTCCTGCCTCTGGCCTGGGATGCCTTCCCTCCTCAAGTCCGAAAGACAGTTACTCTTCCCCCATTCAAAGCTTTATTGAAAGCACATCTCCTCCAAGAGGCCTTCTCTCACTAAGCCCCCCTTGCCTCTTCTCCCACTCCCTTCTGCATCACCCTGATTTGCTTCCTTTATTCATCCCTCCTTCCAGCCCAACAGCACTTATGTGTGTATCTGTAAAATTTATCTGTAATTTGTTTATATTAATATCTGTTTCCTCTTAATGTGTTTCCCCTTCTGGACTGTAAGCTTGTTGTGGGCAGGGAATGTGTCTGTTTATTGTTATACTGTACTCTCCCAAGCACCTAGTACAGTCCTCTGCACACAGTAAGTGCTCGGTAAACATGACTGAATGCATGAATAGGGGAAAGCAGAATCCCAAGAGAATTTTCATCGAAGAATTAGCAAAGGATTCGTGATCACTTTTCCTAGGATGGACCTGGAACCATGTAGACTGCTAGTTCCAGGTGATTTCCTGTATTTTATCTCCATACCAGTGATTCCTATGTTTCCTTGGTGGAATGTCAAAATGAAGCAGTGAAATTTTGTGTAATGGGAACTTAACGCCTCTGTGCTTCAAGTTTCCTCAACTGTAAAATGGGGATTCAATCTTACTACTTCCTGCTTAGACTGTGAGCCCCATATGGAACAGGGACTGTGTCCAACCTGATTAACTTATCTCTACCCCAGCACTTAAAACAGTGCTCGACACATAATAAGCACTTAACAAATACTGTAATAATATTACCCTAATAATTAAATCAGGGAAATGAAGCTTGCTTCATAGTATCAACATTCTTAGCAAAAGTTAAGTCCAGTGCTTGGCTAGTGTTCGTAAATAGAAGTCACACAAAAAGTGAACATATGCAGTTGGAAGGGTGACCAGATGTCTGCCAACTCTGTTGTATTGAACCCTCCTAGGCACTTAGTAGAGTGCTCTGGACATAGCACCCAATAAATACCATTAATTGATAGATTTTCCTTAATTTTGCTAGGTGAAAAATCTGTCCTAGGATTGAACCACTTACTATCCCAAAAGTGACTAAATATTTGACAGAATTTTATCTTCTATGCTGCAGGTTTGGTAGGGTGACTGGAGGTGATAAAGTGCAGTAGTGCAAATGGAAAATCAAGCGAACCTACAGCAGTATATTTGTAACTAGGTTCAGGTTTGATTTTCAGGGGGAAGAATTAATTGATGATTCTTTGGTTCAGGCATTTGTTTAGGGGCTTGTTAGGTTTTGTAGGAATGACTGGAAGTGATGTATTGCAATACTACACATGAAAGATCATATGAGCCAACTACAGTGTGGTTAGAAGTAGATTTAGGTTTGATTTTTCAGGGGAAGAATTGGTTGATTATTTGGTACGCACATGGCATAGCAGAGCAAGGGCCTGGGAGTCAGAGGTCATGGGTTCTAATCCCAGCACTGCCACTTGCCTGCTTTGTGACCTTGGGCAAATCACTTCTCTGTGTCTCAGTTACCTCATCTGTAAAATGGGATTGAGACTTTGAGCCCCACGTGGGACAGGGACTGTGTCTAATGCAATTTGCTTGTATTCACCCCAGAATTTAGTGCCTGGCACATAGTAAGCGTTTAACAAATACCATAATTATTGGGAAGCAGCATGACTTAGTGGAAAAAGCACGGGCTTGGGAGTCGGAAGTCATGGGTTCTAATCTCAGGTCCACATGTCAGCTGTGTGACTTTGGGCAAGTCACTTAACTTCTCTGTTACCTCAGTTACCTCATCTGTAAAGTGGGGATTAAGACTGTGAGCCCAATATGGGACAATCTGATTACCTTATATCTACCCCAGCGCTTAGAACAGTACTTGCCACATAGTGCGCTTAACAAATACCATCATTATTATTAGATTTGGGTTGAAAATCACAAAATTAATCTATGGTGCCAGAGCACCTGCATGGTTAAAGTCTAGGACAAGGAGTAGTAAGAATCAGAAGAGATCACCTGTTCCTTTGGAGGTCAGAATAGCACGGCACAGTAATTGTTCTGCTGAGTCCAACCTGTGAGCCAAGGTTGGAATGCTAGGGGAAAGGTGATCCCAACATAATTTTAACTGGAGAATTAGCAAAGGATTCCTGATCGCTTTTTCTAGTATGGACCTGGAGTCATGCAGACTGTTCCTTGTTCCTTGTGCTTTCCTGCATTTTATCCCCATGCTAATGACTCAGGTGTTTCCTTGGGGGAATATCAAAATGAAGCAGTGAAATTCTGTGTAATGGGAACTTGTCGGTTGGAGGAATGGGTGATTGGTCTTCCCCTACCTGTAATATCTGTCTCCCCTACTAGACTGTCAGCCCCTTGAGAGAAGAGATCGTGTCTTCCAACTCTGGTGTATGTGCTCTCTCAAGCATTTAATTCAGTGCTCTGTAAGCAGAAAGGGTTCAGTAAATAGCATTGATTGATTGATTTATAGACTGATGTCCACGGCTCCACCATTCCTCCAGTGACCTTAGATTAGGTCCCTTTGCTTGCCTTAAGCCTTTCTTCCTAAATTCTTAACCACCCTGCAGGGACCCTGCAGTCATCAAGTAAAGTGTTATTACACTCTCAGAGGGAAAAATTGTTTTTGGCTTCAGATTTACATTTAAAGTCCTCTACCTCTCTACCACTGGTTGTCAAGTGCAGAAGAGAAAGGAAATGGACTGCCCACAGACAGACTCTCAGTCTAGTCTTCCTTGATTTAGTGGAAGTAATAGTGTTTATGAGGCACCAGGGCCTATTTCTCATATGAGGAATTTGGGGGCTCAGGTTTTATTCATTCAGGACATTTTGGCACTGGACATTTGTGTATTATTTTCACTACCTGGGCTTTTGCCAATTTTTTTTTTTCATAGCTTACTGTTTTTAAAGCTTAATGTTTGGATATGCAAATTGAGAGGCAGAAGCTTGGGAAGCTAATCCCCACTATGAAGGCATCATCCTGTGTTTGAAATCATAAGGAGATGTGTCTGCTCTCCATCCACTTGACACATATGTTTGTGTGTAAGTGTATAAGTGCATAGTATACTTAATGAAGTTATTTCCATCAGTCAATGGCATTGAGTGCTTCCTGGGTTTAGAACACTGTACTAAGCTCTTGAAGAGTACAGTACAATAGAGTCAGTAGGTATGATCCCTGCCCACAAGGAGCTGACAGTCTACAAGGGGAGATGGACATTAAAACAGATTATAGATAGGGGGAATAGTAGAGTATATTTACCTAAGTGCGAAGGAGATGGGGAAATGGAGGCTATATGGCATTACAACTAATAATACAACAGTTAATACAACTAATACAATAGGAATAATCACCTATATTAGTAATAATTGTAGAATTGGTGTTTTTTGAACACCCACAGGGTGCCATATGTTACATTAAGTGCTTGGAAAAGCACAACTGCGCAAACTATTCATACAGAGCTCTGCACACAATCTGGACCCAATAAATACCACTGATTAATTGATTATAACAGGAGTCTGGGGCATGTTCCTTGTCCACAAGGAGCTTGCCCTCTAGAATGGGCAACAGAAATAAATAAATGTTCACAAATAGTGGAAGCAGATTAAATCACTGATTGTCGATTTAGCCCCTCATAAAGGCAAGGGCCGAAGATGGCTAGAAATGAATATGCGAGTGCTAGAAGTTTGCCAGTTGGGTTGACCCGGCACAGGGTGTTGGGAATTACTTGGGAAAAGCTTTTTGGAGGAGGTGGAATTTAAGGTGGGCTTTGAAGATGGGGAAAGCTGTGATCTGAGGCACTTTGGGTGGGGAGGCTAAAGGGCAGGGGAATGGTGAGTTGAGAGTAAAGTCCAGCCAGAAGATTGGCTATGGAGGAACGAAGGATGAGAATAGAGTGTCACGGCTGAAGGGAGCTGATATATAAGAAGGGGAGACTTAGTGGAGGTGGCCAGGGTCAAGCTGACAAGCTACAGCCAGTGTATTCTCTGGCATCAGCATGTGTCTCTCCTTCTGCACAGCGTCCATCCCGGGTAAGCCTGCCAGCTCAAATGTGATTCCTGGTATGCACATGGGTGCAGCTGGCGAGTTCTGTCAGTCAGTCAATCATATTTATTGAGCGCCTACTTTATGCGGAGCACTCTAATAAGTGTTTAGGAGAGTACAGTAGAATAACAGAGATATTCCCTGCTCACAACGAACTTACAGTCCAGAGGGGAGATAGACGTTAATTATAAATAAATAAATTATAGTTATATACTTAAGTGCTTTGGGACTGGAACGGGGATCGGATAAACGGAGCAGGTCAGGGCAATGCAGACGGGAAAGGGAGAAGAGGAATGGAGAGCTTAGTCAGGGAAGGTCTCTTGAAGGAGATGTGTCTTCAGTTAGACCTTGAAGTGGGGGAGAGTAATTGTCTCTCAGATTTGAGGAGGGAGGGCGTTCCAGGCCAGACAGGATGTGGAGAGAGGTCAGTGATGAGATAGATGATGATGATAATTATGGTATTTGTTAAGTACTTACTATGTGCCAGGCACTGTTCTAAGCACTGATGAGATCAAGGTTCAGTGACACTATTAGCATCAGAGGAGCAAAGTGTGAGGATTGGATAGTAGTAGGGTTCAGGAAAGCTCTTCTTTGACTTATGGTCAGAAAGAGTGGCCTGCTACCCCCTCCATCTCTGACCCCAGGCGGAAAGTTGTTGCACAGAGTCAGAGCACTGGACTATAGAGCAGTTATGTTTATAGGCACAATCCCTGCCCTCAAGGAGCTTCGTGGCCTAGTGGATAAAGCTCAGACTTGGGAGCGAGAGGACCTGGGTTCTAATACCAGCTCTGCAAATTGCCTGCTATGTGACCTTGAGCCAGTCATTTCCCTTCTCTGTTCCTCAGTTCCCTCAGCTGCAAAATGAAGATTCAATACCTGTTCTCCTTGTGAGCGAGCCCTATGTAGGACTGTGACCGGATTCAGCCTGATCAACTTGTATCTACCCCAGCAGTTAGGACAGTGCTTGACACTTAGTAAGCGCTTTATGGACCATAAAAAAACCCCAAAAGATCCAAGAGGGTCTCCCAGGGCTGTTCCCACATGAAGGAAAAATGCAGGTATTGGAGGACAGAATAGAAATGCTTTTTGCTGCTCTGGCCCCTGGAAAAACACATTTCCCCAGTAGGATGTGATAAATCAATCTCATTGTCACTGTCTTGGTTGGGCCAGTAAAGGTACATTTTCAACCATGTCAAAAGCTAGTTTGGGGTTGGCATTCACTGTGCATCCTTTCTTCAGTATATTTATGTTCAGCACACCGGCAATGAAGCCGAACAAGGTCCTGAGCCCTGAAAGAAATTTAGGGTGGTGAATTCCAAGAAAACCTGACAGCTGGAATACATTTTGTTGAGTTACCATTGACGGGGCTGGCCCGGGGATACGGCTGTTGGTCCAGAATTATAACATGATAACCTGGGCTGCCTTCTCAAAATGCTTAGAATCTGTCTTATTTCATAGGCAAAGCATGCAAGCTTGCACACAGTGGACACAGCTCGTTAAATATCAGCAAGCGAACACTGACTGCACACGCAGAGATGAGATTGTTCTGCCAATGACAGTTTAGGGTTAGGATTTACAACTTCTTTCTGTCAGTTTGGGAAAGATCTCCTGGAAAATTTCATAAAGTTTAAAGTAAACACTTTTCACTCTGCCTTTTCGTCTTGGGTCCAGGGAAACTTGGATGGTGGAAAAATTCAAGGCGAAAAAATAAGCTGGGGAGAATTTGTGTTGTCAAAAATATTTGTGGTTTCGGGTGATAGCAAGGCGGAGAAGGTGGAAAGAATAAGTAAAGAGACCTGGAAATGGTTAGAAACAGATGAATAGAAGAAATGTAGTTTAGGACCACCTCCATAACCCACCCAGATTGGTATTCTGCCTTTAACAGTGGCAGTAGGCTGTCCGAAGGAATGGCAGACTATTAGGGTCAAAGATGCAACATCTTATGTCCCTTAATTTCCCTAGTGAACAATTCTGGCTCTCCTGTCCCCAAATGGATCCAAACGCTTTTATATCTTCTGCTGAGTTCGCCCAACACAAATTCGTGTATTAAGCCCCAAACTTTCACCTACCACCACCATCTGGGAGGGAGAAGTATGTTATATTGTTTGTTTTCAACCTCACATCTTTAGCTTCAGCAGGCAGCCCCTGGTCTTGGTGTGGTGGGATCTGAAGAATGATCTCCACCCCCTTCACAATTTTATCAGTGTTAATCGTCTTCCTTTTCAGCCTTCCTAGTTTAAAGAGCCCAGATCTCTGGGAGGGGGAGAGGCTGGGTTTGGTAATCACAAGTAAGACCGGTGTACAGTATGGAGGCTTTTGAGAATTTATTTTCATCTACTGATATTTTGAACTTGTATAAAGACTCATATAAGTGGCAAAAATTAAATAAAGCCTTTGGGCCAGAAACAAACATAAAAAGGCAGGGAGGGAGGAGATCTGAAGAGAGTGGCCTAATGGAAATAACACAGGCCTGGGTGTCAGAGGACCTGGGTTCTAATCCTGACTTTTCTATTGCTGTGTGACCTTGGGTAAGTCACTTCACTTCCTCTGGGTCTCAGTTTCCTCATCTGCCAAATGGAAATTTAATACCTGTTCTCCCGCCTACTTAGACTGTGAGCCCCCAGTGAGACCTGATAATCTTGTATCTACCCCAGCACTTAATTCAGTGCTTAGAACATAGTGCTTAACAAATACCATTATTATTATTACCATTATAATTATTATCATTATTATTATTATTTATGCCAGGGTAGTCCTAGAAACCTGCAAAAGCTCTCCGTCTCTCCATCACTGTGTTGATTTCGGAGGGTAGTATTGGTTCCTCCATAAGCAATGTTGGAAAGGCCATTTGTGGCCCAAACATTTCTCTTTTGCCTACTTCAGATTACATAGGCTAAAATGTGTTAGTGAAAG
The DNA here is from genome assembly GCF_004115215.2 of Ornithorhynchus anatinus. Taxonomy (NCBI): domain Eukaryota; kingdom Metazoa; phylum Chordata; class Mammalia; order Monotremata; family Ornithorhynchidae; genus Ornithorhynchus; species Ornithorhynchus anatinus. Next base: position 14,161,399 of record NC_041728.1, on the reverse strand, counting down.
ATTAACCAGGGTTTCTGGAACTATTTCAGGAAGCAGTGCCCAGAATTTTTTTAAAAGTAGCAAACCGAGTGTTTGTGTGTTTGTGTGTGTGTTTGAGCATGCACGCCTGCACGTATGTAAATCCAAGTTTTTTGAAAAATATCTAGGGAACTTGTGGACAGCTAGACTTAATATGAAGAACAGGATTTGGATGAAGGATTGTACTTGATAACTAAATTAATACAAAATCCAGAGAGCCATTCTCTCTCTCTCTCACTCACTTATTGTCTCTCTCCCTCGCTCTCTTTCTTTCTGTCTCTCTCTCATCGCTACAGAGGATACATTTAACTTGTAAACTGGGATTTTCTGGTCTCTCTCATCATTCATTTTACCCAACCACCTGAAACACTCAGTCCCACAAATGGGTGTCATGACAGGGCAGAATTTTCTAGTAATAATCTTATTCAATGAGCTCCATTAGGTGCAGTGTACTTTGTTAAACATGTGGGGAGATAGAACAGAAGCCTGGTACGTAGTCCCTGCTAGAGCTTAGACAGTGAGCCCTGAGTGGGATAGGGACTGTGCCCGACTGGATTTTCTTGTATCTACCCCAGCTCTAAATACAGCGCTTGACACAGAATAAGTGCTTAACAAATAACATTTATTATTATTACTATCATTATTATTGTTACTATTATTATTTAGAGCAATTAGAAGCAAGTTGGGAGGGAAGGCTCAGATGATGGGCAGCATATAGTGCCCTAATGAGGTTCACGGCCAGAGAAACTGCTGAAATATAATGGGGTTTCGGTGGATAATGGGAATGTTTCTTGTAGTGCATTCCCCTTTTCTTGACATAGACTCAGTCATTTACTGAGCATTTACTATGCTCTGAGCACTGTTCTAAGAACTTGGGAGAATATAGATAAAGTTGGTAGATAGGTTTCCTGCTCACAACAGGCTTAAAGGCTAGAACACAGAGAAGATATTCAGTAAAGATTTGGTTGGCCTAAACCTCTGAGGAATAATTGAATTGGTGAGTTTTCCAATCCTCTTAATAATAATAATGATGACATTTGTTAAGCACTTACTATATGCAAAGCACTGTTTTAAGCGCTGGGAGAGATACAAGGTGATCCGGTTGTCCCACATGGGACTCACAGTCTTAATCCCCAGTTCACAGATGAGGTAACTGAGGCAAAGAGAAGTAAAATGACTTGCCCAAAGTCTCATAGCTGACGAGTGGTGGAGCCGGGATTAGAACTCATGACCTCTGACTCCCAAGCCCGTGCTCCTTCTCCTGAGTCACACTGCTTCTGCCCTTCTGCTCTTAACTGCTTCCAAAGCTTTTCTATCCTGGTGTTTAACTTCGAGCAGTTGTGTAGCTTAATTCAATAAAACCACTTAGTACAGCTCCTTTCTATTCAAATTCTACTTTTTCACTCTAAGGGTTGTTCCACCACTCTGTCTCTTGCATCTGTAGAACATCCAAATCAATCGACTGTACTTATTGAATACGTACTGTGTGCAGAACACTCAGGTAGGTACTTGGGGAGAGTCCAATCAACAGAGTTGGTGGAACGTTCCTTGCCTACAACAAGCTTACAAATGACAGAAAAGTCTAGTAAGAGAATACTGCTTTTGAGTAGAGCCAGAATGGGGGATACAGAGGCTTCCCACTTGGGCCAATGGAAAGACGTTTTGAAGAAATTGTGCCACAAATGACTTTACTGTGGAACTCAAAGCTCCGACTCTCCAAAATGAAAAAAAGTTTTCTTCTTTTGGGTAGAAGATGTTAAAAAGTATATGTTGTTTCCACAGTTTTACACATCCAGTAGAAATATGCAGGTCTTGAGTTTCTCCAAAATGAAAAGCAATTTTCTTCATTTGGACAGAAATATTGATGATTCCTTCATTCAAAGCCAGAAGCAACTTTTTGAGCTTTGTTGGGTCTCCCTAAAACCCTCTAATACCTCAGTTTGGGACACTGTCATTTTCTAGCAGTAGGAGTTTATTGTTTTTCATTTGCTTTGGCCATGAGAATGACTTTGTCTCAAGCTATCAATTATTATAAAAAAGAAAAGAAAAAAAAAAGAATGTCTGGCTTCATACTGGGCTTTCCAGAGTGTTGAAAACACTGACTAAAGTGTTTCATTTTTCAGTTGTTTATTCAAGTGCTTTTGCCGGCAAGAATGTTCTTGCAAGTTTCTACAGTGGAACATTCTAAAAAAAGTCTTCCAAATGAAGAACTGCTGTGAATGTTTAGTAAAATGTTGCCTCCGTTCATCTCTATTTAAAAAAATTGAATGTCAGATGCTCATCGGAAAGTCCTGTTTATTATGCTTCTTCTTCAAGCCAGCCTGTGTATGGGTTTTGATAGGACCTGTCCCTCCGGAGTCTGTCACTGTCGCACCCAGCCTGGTTCTCGGAAGGAAAGCCCAGCGATGTGTAATGTGCTGAGCTGTCCCTCCCCACTCTGCTTGGAGTTCCCGGCAGTTATGGCATCAAAGTCGGGTGTTTTCCCCATTTTCTTGGCTCTCAAAGCAGTGGGGACTTATATTTAACCATTTATACAAAGATCCTACTGACATTTGTTTGCAAGTTCCCCAATCCACTTACATCCCTGACTCTGATGGGGGAAAGGGATGCGAAGAGGGTGGTTGAAGTCATCCTGCCATCTCTAAAAGATTTTCTCTATTTTGGTGATGAGGGTGAGGGCGGCTCTACGCTTCAGTGTAGGTTTTCTGAAAGCAGGAACTGGGCTGTTTATCTATCAGGGGCATTTACTGAGTCCTTTCCATGTGATAAGCCCCACAGTATGTGCTTATTTCTGATGTCCTCCCCCAAGTGCCTGGCACAGTGCTCTGCCCTCAGCGTTTTGCCCCACTTATATTGCCAGATTGAAAGCCCCTTGGGGGCAGGGATCATGTGTACTAATTCTCTCGTTCTCCCCTAATTACCTAGCACACTCCTGTACCCCCAGGGACCACTAATGATTGGCTGGTTTGGTGGTGTGGTTAATCCACATAGCCTGTATGGTGACGTAGAGCAGTCCTGGTTTTGGTGGCAGGTCCGTAGCTTCCCTCCAGGTCAGCTTGTCATTCCACCATGTGGGGCATAGTCCTGAATCGATCTGTACTTCGCAAAGGCAGGACCCCAACGGGGGGCACAAATACCCAGCACGATGCCCGGAGAAGCAGTGTGGCCTAGTGGAAAGAGCTCAGGCCCAGGACTTGGGTTCTAATCCTGGCTCCTTCACTTGTCGGCTATGTTGGCCTCAGGCAAGACACTTAACTTCCCCGTGGCTCTGTTACCTCATCTGTAAAATGGTAATTAAGACTGTGAGCCTACGTGGGACAGGGACTACGTCCGTCCAACCTGCTTAGCTTGTAGCTACCGCAGTGCTTAGAACAGTGCCTGGCACAAAGTAAGAACTTAACAAATACTACAGTTATTATTGTCGCCAGGGGTGGGCAACTGACTGCTCATCTGGCTGTGGGTGGCTCTTTGATTCTACAGCCATTCTCCTCAAACCAGTCCCCAGGGTTTTGCCTCCCCTGGGCCCACAGCCAGCTGGTAATCTCATAGAGGGAACCATTCCCGTTCTGGGAGGAGTGGGTGGATGCAGAGCTTGGCTTCAATGGGGCACCTTTAGTCACAGCAGCCCTTGTAAGTGACTAGGAGTTCAATCGCAAAGCCCTCTGGGAGGTCTGATGGTCACTTCGTGATCCATTGGGCAGTTACCATCAACCACATGGCTATAGCGTGCACAGATCTCTGTCCTCGTCAGTCCCAAGTGGACCCGATCTTGCTCTCCCAATAACTGTGTGCGTGTCACAGTGGTCTTAAGAGCATAAGGGAGAGTCAAGAGAGGAAGTAGTTAGCACTAGTTAAGCACCTTTTAGATTGGAAGCTCACCCTCTAGACTGTATGCTTGTTGTGGGTGGGGAATGTCTGTTTATATTGTACTCTCCCAAGCACCTGTACAGTGTTCTGCACACAGTAGGTGCTCAATAAATAAGATATTCATTATATAAAAGTACATTATAAAAATATATAAAAAGTATAAAAGTAAATTCTACTATTTGGGCAGAATCTACCTGGACAGAGCACTGTACTTAATGCTCAGCTGTAAACAGTAAGTTCCTTGTCACTCATATCTACTGAGCACCAACTTTGTGCACAGCACTGTATTAAGCACTCAGGAGAGTACAGGATAACAATAGATACGTTCCATGCCCACAACAAGCTTATAGTCTAGGGGACAAGCTTACAGGGGATGTTTCTACCAACTCTGTTGTACCCTCCCAACCGCTTAGTACCAGTGCTCTGCACACAGTAAATAATAATGTTGGTATTTGTTAAGCGCTTACTATGTGCAGAGCACTGTTCTAAGCGCTGGGGTAGATACAGGGTAATCAGGTTGTCCCACGTGAGGCTCACAGTTAATCCCCATTTTACAGAGGCGGTAACTGAGGCACAGAGAAGTTAAGTGACTTGCCCACAGTCACACAGCTAAGTGGCAGAGCAGGGATTCAAACCCATGACTTCTGACTCCAAAGCCCAGGCTCTTTCCACTGAGCCACGCTGCTTCCCCTAATGTTGTATTTGTTAAGTGCTTACTATGTGCAGAGCACTGTTCTAAGCGCTGGGGTAGATACAGGGTAATCAAGTTGTCCCTCGTGAGGCTCACAGTCTTCATCCCATTTTACAGATGAGGTAACTGAGGCACAGAGAAGTTAAGTGACTTGCCCACAGTCACACAGCTGACAAGTGGCAGAGCCGGGATTCAAACCCATGACCTCTGACTCCCAAGCCCATGTTCTTTCCACTGAGTCATATTGCTTCTCTCAGTAAATACCATTGATGGATTGTGGGGGAAAAATACAATGGGAAGGGCAATTGGGAGCTGTTAGAGGGGTGCTGAGGAGAGAAGGGACAAGAAACCCTTCCCAAAAAGATGATCTTCATACCCTCTTGGAGGAATGATGAGACAGTGGGTGGACAAACTGAAAGGTTGATGAAATCCCAGATTGCAAAGTGGGAAGAGAGTACGTCAACCAGTCCTCCCAACTGTAAACTTGCTGTGGGTAAGAAACATGTTTACCAATTCTTTTGTATTCTCCCAAGAGCTTCTGTACATTACTCTCTGCAGAGTAAGCACTCAATAAATGCCAGTGATTATCTAGTCTTCCTTCCTGGCCTTTCTGAAAATGGCATTAGTCTTCAATGATTCTTGTGAGTAAGGCAAGTGAGCCGAAGTATTCCACATAGAATTTGAAACAGGACCCTTACAGGGGGATTGGACATGGCGTCTCTGGAGCCCTGGATGAACATTCTGGTCTAGCAGCCTTATACCCCATCAACACTTGACCCAAACATCTGGTCTCCAGATCATCCCAGACAGCTTCAAGACACAGAATCCCCAAAATGGAAACTCTCGCTAAAGATGTGCAACCTGTTTTCCGAAGTACCCGGAGAGGAGCCAGCCTCTTGCCAGCCCTAGTTAGTTAAAAATCATCATCGTTCCTGGTTTCTTAGGTCTTGACAGCTGGATTTCCGGGAAGCTGATGGAAGCCAGTCGGAGTTCCCACCCATCCCCGATATTAAATGTTGTTTTTACCACTCAGGTCCATTGCACTTTTGCTGGATACAAATTTTAATGGCAGCTTCCAGCCAAAAGCCACTGTTTAGTGTGCTGTCATCAGTGAGCGGGGTCCATGGGGGCTTCTGAGAAGTGGAGCGTGGGTAATGAAACCATCCGGGATCAGAAGTGATTGGAGCCCAGCAGCAAATTTACAAATACCCATTCGAATACGTCCTCCTGCAAGAATTCTCATTTAGCAGCCAAAAGAGCCTCCTTGCAGGTGTTTGGGTAGATACCGTCTGCTTTACAAGTTGGCTGCTTCCTTCTGAGGATAAACAACTCTTGGGAAATGTACATTGTACAAATAATCAGCTACAGAGGACAGGCTGTTTCTTGTGAACTTCCTTTGCAGTTGCTTTCCAAAAGCTAACAGGAATAAGAAATGTCACTGGTTTCCACTAGTGCATGAACTATTCCTGAAGGGTGGAAAGGAAAGAATTCTTTCCCAGGAGCTCATGAAACAAGCCTGAAATGGCCAGTGGAAGGAGCACACTCCAGGAGTGTGCCTCAGCCCCCTAAAGGTGGAGGGGGACAAAGAGGGGAAACATAATGGCTCAGAAGAATGCATTGCAGAGAGGTGAATGAATTGTGAGTAGTTTCAGTTACAGTATTGAGGCCTAGCCTTTGTGTTCTTGGCCTAAAGGAAAAAGCATTGGAGTGGAGTCTGGAGATCCAGCTTCATGTCCAGTGTCTGCCATTTGTCTGCTCTGTGACTTTGGGCAGGTCACTTACCATCTCTGGACCTCACTTCCCTCATCTGAATAATGGGGATCAAGATACCTGTTCACCCTCCCTCTTAGACTGTGAGCCCCGAGTGGGATGGGGCCCCTGTGTGATCTGATTATTCTTTATATACCACAGTGCTTAAGCATAGTTTTGGACCTGAAATAAACACTTAATGAGTACTGTTTTTAGTATTACTATTGTTATTATTTGACCATCTGTCAAAGTTAGGATAGTTGAAGATTTTATTGGGAATGCTGTTCTGGGAAATTCAAGGACAATGCCCAGAATTAGGCCTGTTCTGGGCCCTAAGAGTCTTGCTCATCTTGTTTCTATGAGACGAGCATTGTGTTAAACAATGGAGGAGATAAAAGATCAAATCCCACAGGGGGCTCTCACAGTCTAAAATGTAGGAGAGCAGGTATTTTATTCCCCCTTTGCGGATATTTTATCTGTTTTACAGGTGAGGAAATCGAGTAGCAGTGGTTAAATGACTTCCCGAGGCCACACGACGGACCAATGGGAGACTTAGAATTAGAATCCAGGGAGAACATTCCTACCACTCTGTCATATTCTCCCAAGCACTTAATATAATGATCTGCACACATTAAGTGCTCAATAAAAGCCATTGGTTGATCAATCTATTGATTGATTAATCCCATCTTCTTTCCACTAGTCAATGCTGTCTCTCACACTTCCGTACCCGAGCCGTCCTGCTTCATGTACCTTCAGTTCAGCCAGTCAGTCAAGGGGGGGACTGTACTCTTTCCTCCACAAGCCAAATCTTGGCAGGATGGAAATGTGGGGAGCACAGGATCGGGATGTATCTTAATGACTTACTGTGCAACGGATACCCTATGATAGATCTCTCTGTATACCTATTTTTACATTTTCAAGGTAAATGAATATACAACACCAACAATAAAACAGGAAGAAAAAGTGAAAGTTCACATGAAATTCGTTTTGGGGGATTTTCCTGAAGTCAAACTCCTCTGCTGTATGTTCTTAAGTTTTGTTTCTTCAACCTCTGAAATACCTCATTGTTCTCATGTGAACAGTGTTGACTTCTGCCTTTGCTTGACTGTGCAAAACAATGACTAAGATTTGCCTCCTCCCACTCCAATTGATTGGCCCAGGAGAGCAATTCAAAAGTCTTTTCTTAGGGTCCTGGAAGTCGTTTTGTTGGTTTGTTTTGTTTTTAATAATGACACTGCTAGATAAAACCGCCAAGCCCCAATATGCCAACCAGCACGGGCACAAAGGATCTATATATTTTCAAACAGTTTCCACTATGGCAATACCAGACCCACCTTCAGAAGCAGGATATCCAACTCCCATCTTTCCCTTCTGTCCCTCTAGGCTGTAGGCTCGTTGTGAGCAGGTAACATGTCTACTAATGATCTTGTGTTGTACTCTTCCTAGCACTTTTAACAGTGTAGAGCGTAGAGTAAGCCCTGGATAAATTGATCAATTAATCGATTCCATCTTTCCCATCAGCATCATCTCATTTACTTTCACTTCGCTCAGCAGCACCTGAGTCCTCTCCACAAGTTTTCACTTGGGTTCCTCTATGGGAACTCTGCTGCTGGTACTTTCTCTGCTTTAAACTTTGTGGCAAAATCTGGTGCCCCCCGCCACTTGGCAGGCCAACTGCAGGGAATGTCACAGGCAACAAGAGGCATTAGGTGCTGCCGATAGGCCAAATCGAAGACAAGATCATAGAATGTAAAGAGAGCACCTGAGTTCCGATATCTTGATTGTGTATTTGAACTAAATAATAATAATAGTTATGGTATTTAAGTGCTTACTGCGTACTAAGCACTATACTAAGCGCTGGGGTAGATATAAGCAAATTGGATTGGACACAGTCCCTGCCCCATGTGGGGTTCACAGTCTCAGTCCCCATTTTACAGATGAGGTAACTGAGGCACAGAAAAGTCAAGTTACTTGCCCAAGATCTCTCAGCATACAAGTGGCAGCACCGGGATTAGAACCCATGTCCTTCTGACTCCCAGGCCTGCTTTATCCACTGCGCCGTGCTGCTAAAGAGATAGCGAGTGAAATAACTGTTGGGCATTGCATTAGCAAGGCAGTGACTAGATTCACAAGGACATAAGTACTATTTACAGGTACGTAATTTGTTAATTTATAATATCTGTTATATTGCTACATTGTACTCTTCCAAGCACTTAGTACAGTGCTCTGTACAGAGTAAGTGCTCAGTAAATATGAATGACTGTCACCCCACAGGCCTCCCTGTTCACTTGAGGCTCTGAATAGGGAGTCTTCTTTTGCCTTCTGTGTTATCAGTGTTGGACAGCAATCAATTAATTCTTCAGTGGTATTTAATAATAATGTTGGTATTTGTTAAGTGCTTACTATGTGCCGAGCACTGTTCTAAGTGCTGGGGTAGACACAAGGGAATCAGGTTGTCCCACGTGGGGCTCACAGTCTTAATCCCCATTTTACAGATGAGGTAACTGAGGCACCGAGAAGTTAAGTGACTTGCCCAAAGTCACACAGCTGACAAGTAGCCGAGCCGGGATTCGAACCCATGACCTCCGACTCCAAAGCCCGTGCTCTTTCCACTGAGCCACACTGTGTGCAGTGCATGGTACTAAACACCTGGGAAAGTATAATAGAATTAGTAGACACTATTCCTGTCTTTAAGTGCTTACTCAAGGAGATAGACAAGAAAATAAATTTCAGGTAGGGGAAGCAACTGAATTTAGAGATCTACACCTAAGTCCTTGTGAGGGTGAGGAGGTGGTGGTGAGCACTGAGTGCTTTGGTGGTAAGAACTCGATCGATCGATCAATCAGTAGTATTTGTCGAGCGTTTACTACGCAAAGAGCACTGTAATAAGCATCTGGGAGAGTACAGTACAAAAGAGTTGGTAGATACATTTCCTGCCCATATCAAGCTTATAGTCTAGTGAGACTGTAACATTCAACTGTAGAGGTGACACAGTAGAGAGGGAGGTGAGAGGTTAAACGGGAAGGGCTTCCTGGAGATGGCGTGACTTTAGAAGGGCTTTGATGACGGTGAGGGGAATGGCCAGCCGGATGTGAAGGGGGAGGAAGTTATGGTCGGGAGGGAGGGTGTGAGCAAGGGGTCGATGGTGAGAGAAATGTGAGGAAGGCCCAGTCGGAAGGTTGGCATTAGAGGAAGCCAATTGAGTGGGCTGGATTGTAGTAGAAGAGGGAGGAGAGAGCTGATGGAGTACCTCAGAGCTGCAGAGGCAGGGCCGTGGTCCAAGATTGTGGGGGCAGGAAGAGAAAGGCAGGAAAAACAGACAACGAGAAACACACGGAGATAAGGCTAATGAGGCAGGGACAACAAGAGAAGCCAAGATTGAAAGATCTTGGGCAGAGATGGACTCATATTCCCTAGCAGCCAAGCACAAAGAGAGGTCCTTCCTAGACCTTGACCCCTGCTCTGAACAGGGTAGCAGTAGCAACTAAATGGAGAGAGAAAGAGAGCCACAATCAGGTTGCCTCTGCCCCAAAGCTCCTGGGATGGCAGCCTGGATATTCTGCTCTTCCTCCACTCATTCTGCCTCACCCTCACACTTCCTTATCTCCCCCACCTCCCCTTCTGGATGGGAACAAGTCACTTCCCTATCCTTCAGTTCTCTCATAATGGGAGTGAAATATCTGTTCTACCTCCTACTTCGACTGTGAATCCCATATGGGACGGGGACTGTGTCCCACCTAATTAACTTATCTACCTCAGTGCTTAGAACAGTGTTTGACATATAGTAAACACTTAAATTCCATAAAAAATTAAAAACTAAGTGCCATTTATTGCACTGTCGTCCATTTTATCAGTAAGCTCTGTATAAAATCAAAAAGGAGTGGAAGTGCTATGCATGTTGCCCTTTGGGAAGCTTGGCGTGGTATATCCTGAAGTGCTTCTGTGAAGAAACCTTCCTTCCGCGGTCGGTCTCACAAGCCACTGCCAGTGACAGTTTAACTTGTTTACTTGTATGGTCTTCTCGGGTAGGAGAATCATTTTTGTGTCTTTTCAGTTGGGAATTCAAATAATGTATTTACACATTTTTATAATGCATATTTCCCCCAGGTCATTGGCCAATGAAACACTTGAAAGTAAGTTTAGTAAAGAAACAGAATAATATTACTGAGAGGCTTGGTGACATCATAATGATGATAATAATAATAATAATGATATTTATTAAGCACTTAATTATGTGCCAAGCACCATGGTAAATGCTGGGTGAGTATGATCATATTGGACACTGTCTCTGTCCCATATGGGACTCACATCTAAGGAGAAGAGAGAACAGGTATTTTATTCCCTGGTGAGGAAAAAATAATAATAATACTTGTGGAATTGTGGTATTATGCTAATCCCTGTGGGGAGATACAAGATAGTAGGGGTTTACCCATTCCCTGTCCTTCAGTATAAGTTGGAGGGAGACATCTGATGTACAGAGAAGTTAAGTGACTGGCCCAAAATCACACTGCAGGCAAGTGACAGCATTTTTTTTTAATCTGCGAGGACCATTTCAGAAGTTCTTTTCACTTCCTAGACTTTCACTGCAGTTCTTTCCATAAAGTGAATCTTACACTATAATTGCTCTGTAGACTTTGCTTCCTTCTGTGGTCTTTGTGTGTGCACCCACTGAGAGCATCTTGGAAAAAGGCAAAAATGCCTATGTGGGGAAGGTAATACTTACAATAGGTGTTAAGCGCTTACTCTGTGCCAAGCACTGTTCTAAGCTCTAGACACAGGAAGATGCAAGTCAATTGTCATTTATCTTGTGGCAACTAAAGTCTCCTGCATTCATTTCCTTGCACGTTCTGTGTTTGGGGCTTGTGTCCCATAAGATTGTTTTAAGTTTTAGTAAGATTCATTTTAAAGCCTGCTTTGACTCCTTTGGTTTCCTGCTTCAGGGTTTCACTATTTTAGAATAAATGGTGGAAGCCGCAGTGTTCCGTAACTGGTAAGTTTCTGTTTGTATGCCATGATTTACAACTTCATTTTTTTTTTTTGGCAGAGTCTGTGGCAGGGTTCTTTATGCTACTTAGGAATATAAATCAAGCATTTTATTAGAAAAAGTAGAATAATAGCATCAGAGAGCCTGAATGGACCTTGAAGGATGAATTCCACTAAAGCAGAAAAGCCACTGGTATGCCCATCTGGAGGCAGTGGCCTAGTGGAAAGGGCACAGGGCTGAGAGTCAAGCAATCCGGGATTGAGTCCTAGTTCTTCCACTCGCTACTGTGTGACTTTGGGTAAGTCACTTAACCTCTCTGGGCCTCATCTTCCTCATCTCTAAAAATGGGGCAAAAGAGGTTATGAGCCCGAAACAGACTACGTCTGACCTCATCTCCCCAGTGCTTAGCTCCTAGCAAACTTTTAGTAAGTGCCATGATACTTTTTGCTATGATCGACCCTCAACTCTCTGCTCTTTCCTAAGCACTGACTACTTGGGGGGCGGGGGGGAGGAGGAGGCTGTGTGTGTGCGTGTGTGTGCGCGCATGCGCGTGCTACATTCCGCAACACTGATAGAACATCATCACAAAACCACCTTTGATTTTGGTCGGGGACTTTGTTGGAAACAGATGTCTCTGTGAGTTCGACTACTGTACTTGATACACAGGCATAACACGTTAAGGTCAAAGAACTCGATAAATGGTTTTTCTTCATTTCTCCTCTCATTTGGGCAAAGAGAGTACCATCTGGAATGGATATTGATGTTCCCATTTCTGAACTGGCAAAATTTAGCCACTCATTACCCTGTGGGAGTCAAGAACCAACACATATCTCCCAGTGTGTAGTCCACAGCTCAAACCACTGGCCTAGCCTCCTGGTGAGGAATTTGCCCTTCTCTCTGGGCCGCTTTTCTCTCTCTCTCCTCCTCCCTATCTCTTTTCCTCCTTCCTTCTCTTTCTCCCTCTCTGTCTCTCTCTCTCATCCTCCCTCCTTCTGTCTCCCCCTCTCTCAAGCTCTGCAAATGTCTCCCCCTCTGCCTCCCACATACCCAAGTCCTGCCAGGACTCTGAAACCGAAGACAGATAGAGAAACAGAGGAATGCGTCTTGTCCATCAGAGCCCAGCTGGAAGTTTCATTAAGGCTCATTAGTGTCCGTGGGGCTGCTTTTTAAGGATCGAGGAGCCCAAATACGACTGGCCAGCTTTAAAACGGTTTCCAGAATGTTTTGAGTAATCATGACTGTTTGCTCCTTGGCTTGGGCCCCATTCATTCATTCATTCAATTGTATTTATTGAGTGCTTACTTATAGAGCACTGTACTAAGCAGTTGGAAAGTGCAATTCGGCAACAGATAGAGACAATCCCTACCCAACAATGGCCCCAGTCCCCCAGGCCTCCAGGCCCTGATCTGCCCTTCAGCTCCCCACGCTTGGACAGTTTCTGCAGGGCTCATGTTCCCATCATTGCTCCTTTTCAGTTGTCACATGGGAATTGGCCACCCTCCGGGCACCACAGACCATAGTTCTTGAAGGTCTCCTGCTGGTTTTATTGACTCTCCCTTTAGAGCAGAAGCTTCCTGTGGGCAGGGAATGTGCCACTTCTTTGTTTGGGAATTCCTTAGTACCAAGGTCCTTCTGACTCCATTTGGTGTAGCACCCATTACAGTGAACTGCACCAAATGGAGGCAGAAGGACCTTGGTTCTAATCCCAACTCTGCCACATGTCTGCTGGGAGACCTGGGCAAGTCACTTAAGGTCTCTGGTTACCTCGTCCTGTTACCTCATCTGTGAAATGGGGATTAAGAATGTGAGAGCCCCATGTAGGACAGGGACTATGTCCAACCTAATTAACTACTATCTATTTCAGCACTTAGAACAGTGCTTGGCACATAGTAAGTGCTTAAAAAGTACCATAATCATTATCACTATTATTGTTATTACTATAATTTTCCCTACCACTAATCTATTTTAATGTCAGTCTCCTTTGTAGACTGTAGGCTCCTTGCGGGCAAGGATCAACTCTTTTGATTTGTACTTTCTCAAGCACTTTGTACAGTGCTCGGCACACAGTCAGGGTTCAATAAATACCACTGATTATTGAGTAGTACCCAGCGGGTGTGCAATACACTGTATTAAGCACTTGGGAAAGTATAACACTAACTTGAAATATATTGCCTTTCCCCATCCCCACGGCTTGCTCGCTGCTAGTAGTAGGTTAATGATCGTAAGTGCTAGGACTGCAGATGGATGGATGTGAACTGGAGTTTAAATAGGGAAGGCCTCCTGGAGTTTACAGGGGGCTTTGAAAATGGGGAAAGCTGGGATCTGGAGGATTTGATGGGGAAGGGAAGTCCAGTCTCCTTTGCCCTCATTTGGAAACAGACAAGTTGTTGGTGCTGAGGGGTGGAAAAAGTGGGGTTGGAGGGATGGGGTGCCTTGCCTGGCTCGGGGTGGGGACACTGAGGCACAGGAGAGAATGTGGTGCTTCCCAAGGGGTAGAGAAGTGGCTTTCTGTGCTCAGGACAGGCCTCCAGGCCACATGGGCCTTGGCTGGATAAACTGGAAGAAATCACCATTTTTCCACTGAGTGACAGTGCAGTTTAATGACATCACATGGTGTGTCACGTAGTAAACTAGCGGGTTTGATACCATCACATAGCATATGGTTTAACGTCATGCTTCATCCTGTGGGTGCCATGGGGAGAGGTGCCACAAGTCAGGTTGAGGGGCGACCCTTGGAGGCTCATCTCAGGGGCCCCATCTGGCAAAGGACACCCCAGGCTTGGGGCACATGCTGAGGTGAAGTGGGGCCAAGAAGAGAGGTTAGCAAAGGTGGAAGATGGGTGCCCACCTTCCACCCTTCAGGGGAGTGAATTCTACTGCTTTGGGAACCTCAAAAGTAAGACTAACTGGATTTACTAAACACTCATTGGGTAAAATGCAAGCTATGAGGCAAGTACAGAGGTGCACAAGTCATATTTTGTGTCCACAAAGAGCTTACCCTCTAGCAGACATAAAATCTTGATGAAAAGGGGTATGATGTGCCTGTCAACAGGGGAATAGAAAGGGCCAAAAATGTCCCAGGAATGGAATCAGAGGATAAGCTTAGGCCAGGAAGCAGGGCGTGTGTTGAGCTACTCCCTTCACAGATTCACCCAAGCAGAGATGTGACCCGAACCCTGATCACTGCTAGTGGAAGTAGTTCCCTCCGGCTTGGCGTGGATGAAGCCAGCAGCTTTGACATGAGCATTGTCAGGTGACAAACATTTCCACTCTGGCCATCAGTGCTGCATTCAGATCCGCTCAGGTTCTGCAGACCTGGGATTGGTGGGGGGACATGGGATACACTCTCGTCAGTGGTTCCCCAGAAGGACAGATCAGTTGAGGCCTAGGCTGAAGTTTAGCAACTGGTTTGTGATGTGCTTTGGGGAGGAGGGGGGACCTTGATCCCAAAGCCCTAGGCTTCTAGCCAAAAACTGACCCCCACTCCTAAAGGTGCCCTGGGATTGCCCTGCTCCATGCTGGGCTCCAGAGCTGGTCAGAACCCAGAACTTGGTCAAACCTTGGTGACAGCATACCTGGCATGGGCTACTTGGAGTTGACCTTGCTCCAGATCAGCTGACCTAGCCCCCAGATGGGAGGAGGCATTCATCAATCAGTGGTGTTCATTGAGCTAAGCAAGTGGGCGACTTCAGTTCAACAGAGTTCGTAGACACGATCCCTGCCCCTGAGGAGCTTATGGTCTAGTCATTCAGTTGAGCTTCAACTTGGCAGCCCTGGGCATATTAAGCCAACCCACGGGGACCACAAATGTGGCAGGCTTAGCCAGAGAACAGAGTTTTGCAAAAGGTTGGTGGGTGACACAAACCACAATGGGCAGAGTACAAATCAGCAAATAGAATTTCCCACTGTCCAGTAAATGCAGCAAAACAAAAATTTGGATCCAATCCCCTAATGGTTCAGGGTCCCAGTGGTGTGAGAGGGGTTGGAGAGGGAAAAGATGTTTTAAACCTTTTCTCCTTACATCCAGCAAAGGGAAGTCTGGACTCTTAATATGGTCCCTGAATGTGGAATTCTAAGAAATTCCTCCTGAATGAAGCCCTGAAGATGTCTCATTTGCCTTAAAGGCCTATGAAAGGTGACCCAGGCAGAAGCTATAACATGGTCAGTTGCTGGAATGAGGAAGAAATCCAACTTATTTCTGCTCAAGGAAAGGGCCTAACAGAAAGATGGAACCACAAGTTAGTTTTGGGCACATCAGCCCCAAGGACCCTGGGTGGGTTTATTGTTTAAAAACCAGGCATCAAGACTGGCAGTGTCTAGAGTTGCTTAGTGATAATAATGACTGTGGTATTTGTTAAGCATTTACTGTGTGCCAAGCTCTGTACTAGGTACTGGGGTACATGCAAGATAATTAGGTTGCACCCAGCCTAAGGGGGAAGGGAGAATGTGTATTTCATCCCCTTTTTACAGATGAGGAAACAAAGACCCAGAGGACATAAGTGACTTCCTCTCAGTCACCCTGCAGGCAAGCTAAGGGAAGCAGCATGGCCTAATGGAAAGAGCACTGGGAATCAGGAGATCTGTATTTTATCCTGGCTCCTCCATTTACTTGCTAGGTGACTTTGGGCAAGTCACTTACCTTCTTTATGCCTGTTTCATCATCTGTAAAATAAAGATAAAATACCTGTTCTCCCTCTCCCTTAGATTGTGGCCCCATGTGAGGCTGGAAATGTGTCTGAACTGATTTATTTCATAACTTTCCCCACACTTAGCTGATAGGAAGCATTTAACCAATACCACTATTATCGTTATCATTTTTATTCTCCCGACTTCACCGGGATATTGAGTGCTAATTTAGGTATTGGATTTTAAGGTGGCATGGAAAACCTGAGAGCAGTCTACAAAGCCAGGTATGAGAGAGCACAATCCTCTCTCCTCAGTTTCATCTGTGCTTTGTTTTCTTTCTGAGAATGGAAAAAAAAAGATTGTGGATTTTCTTTTCCTCAAAGAGAAGGTGACATCAGTTAAATATGAGCTTCAGGCGGATCTAATAAATAAACCTTAACCCAGGAAACCATTTCCTGAATAATCTAAAGTCTGCAAATGATTTGTGTCTGGAAAGAGTTGAGCAACAGCAAAGCTGGAGCTGACCACAATTGGTTGAAAATTGCTAAATTATGTTTCTTCATTTTCTGCAAAATGTCAGATGCTGCTCTTTCGTCTTGACAAAGGTCAATTGGGTTTAAAAAGGAAAAGGCCAAAGAGTTGTCCCCTCGCCTTTTTACTGGATGAATCTTCAATTTGCTGGTTATATTTGCTGGTAGGTACCACTTACCCAGAAAGCTTTTGGTAGCACTGAGGTATGATTATGAAGTAGCATGAAATTTAGGTTGCCAGAACAAGTCTGTTGCCCATGAGACTGCTTGAAGGCAGGGAACAAGTCTACCGACTCTCTGGTATAGTACTCTCCGAAGCACTTAGTACAGTGCTCTGCACGCAGTGAGTGCTCACTACATACCACTGATTGATTAAAAAAATCCCACTGATTAATTGAAAAATAGGTCTTTAGTGGAAGTCTGCTGTGGTTATACGCCTTTGTTGGATGAATGTCAATCAATGGTATTTATTGAGTGCTTACTATTTTCAGAACACTATACTCTTATCTGATGTAAAACCTGTTGGTGTCTTCACTGAAAGCCCAGTGGTTAAAAATAACTCCGTGCACAAGAGTGAAAGAGAAGCTTTGGTAAGTCCAAGAGAAGGAATCAAAGGAAAACAGAAGTCATCCAGTATTAACAAAGGGATTTAAGAACTTTAGGTTTCTCAACAGGAACCTCCAAAAAATGATAATTGGGGTACTTTATTAATCCCTTTGTATGGGCCAACGCCATACTAAGCACTAGAGTAGATACAGTAGAGTCAGATTAGATCCAGACTCTGACCCACACAAGGCTCATTTGTCTAAGAAAACAGATATTAAAACCCCATTTTATAGATGAGGATACCAAGGCCCAGAGAAGTCAAGTGACTTGCCCAAGGCCACACAGCAGACAGGTGGCAGACCCAAGACTAGAAGCCAGATCAGTTGACTCCCAGAACTGTGCTCTTCCTTCTCTCACTTCCTGGGCCAAGCTAATAGAGAAGCCCACCTTACCTACTTTCCTCTCTCTTTCTGCCAGGGTCTCATATTTAAACCTGACAGAACCCCTAACTCCTCACATAATCAACAATAGAATTCATTGAGTGCTTACTGTGCGCAAAGCACTGTACTAAGGGCTTGGGAGAGTATAATGTAACAGAGTTGTTAGCCATGCTCCCTGTCCACCAGGAACTGTAACAGCATCCCAAGCGCAAAGCAATGTACTAAGACCTTAGGCAAATACAGCAAAGGGAGAAGTCCCAGTGGGAAGCAGCCTGGCTTAGGAAAAAGATCCCAGGCCTGGAAGTCAGAGGATGTGGGTTCTAACCCTGTCTCTGCCATTTACCTGCTGTGTGATCTTGGGAAGGCACAACTTCTCTGTGCCTCAGTTTTCTCAACTGTCAAATGAGGATTTAATACCTATTCTTATACCTACTTAAACTGTGAGCCCCAAGTGGAACAGGGACTATGTACATGATTAACTTGTCTCTACCCCGGCGCTTGGAACAGTTCTTGACACATAATAAGCATTTAACAAATACCATTAAAAAAATGCTATCACATCTTTGTCAAGAAGCGGAAGGTGGGAGAGCAGAAGTTCTTCCTAGGACAAATGATCAGTGGGCGGGTTGCAGGGTGAGAGTTCCATGTAACAGTGAGGAATGAACGAGTGTTCGGTTCGGCAGCGTGCATCCATGACCCGTCCGGTCTTCTTGCTGATGATAACCGATCAGTGGTGCTGACACTGTTCAGGGCACTTGTCTAAGTGTGAGGGTGTTTGTAGACAAAGTTGATACCTGCCCTCGAAGAGCTTGCAGTCCAGTGAAGGGGACAGACGTTAAATTGTCGATAGGAAGATGAGTGCCATCAGAGGTTGTGGGCATTTCATTGTTTAGGTGCCAGAGAAGGGCTGAAGTGGCAGTGTAGTCAATCTCTATCGTAGGTGGCAATCCATGTATGAACTGCCCAATGGCCACAATTTTTTTTCAGCACTTCTGGGCTTAGACAAGTCAGTACATCACTCCCTCACTGATGTCACTTGGGGGATGCTTCCAGGAGGCGGTAGAGGGGCGGGGGATGTGAAACCACTAGCTGCTCCTTCCCCACCCTCCAGCCTGAGCCATCGATGGCCTTCTGTCCCAGCCAGAACGCAGGGTCCAGGGCGTGGGCAGCTGTCTTGGGGAGGGAATCTGGCCGGACACCATTTGGGGTGAGGAAACCTGAGGGTGGGTCCCCCGGAATTAATGCTAGTCATTCATTTTGGAAATGCATTTGGGTTTTTGCTATTTTCATGAATTTTAGAGACTTCAAATAGATTTATTCTTCCAGTAGCAAAAAAAAAAGTAGGCATTTTAGGGACTGGTAGATCCATCCTTTGAAGAGATAAATCATTCTGAAAATTTGTCAGAATCAGAAAAATATTTTGTCCATTAAAATCCCAAACACACATATGATCCTGACATACTGGTACAGTTTTATGATATGCAATTTTTTAAATAGTATTTGTTAAGTGCTTACTATGTGCCAAGCACTGTCCTAAGCACTGAGGTAGATACAAGATAAGGAGGTTGGGTACAGGTCCCGTCCCACACGGGGCTCACAGTCTGAGGAGGAGAGAAGTGGATTTAATCCCCATTTTATAGATGAGGTAACTGAAGCACAGAGAATTTAAGTGATTTGCCCAAGGTCACACATTTGTGCTACAAAGTATATTTCACTTTGCAACGATCCTGTAGAGGTGGGGCGATAGCAAAATCATCATTCCCATTTCCCAGGCAGGTAAATAAAGTACAATACATCACATCAACTGGGTGCTTCGTAAATGATTTCACTACCACCAGCGTGGTTCAGTGGAAAGAGCCCGGGCTTGGGAGTCAGAGATCATGGGTTCGAATTCTGGCTCTGCCACTTGTCAGCTGTGTGACCATGGGCAAGTCGCTTCACTTCTCTGTGCCTCAGTTACCTCATCTGTAAAATGGGGATGAAGACTGTGAGCCTCACATGGGACAACCTGATTACCCTGTATCTACCCCAGCGCTTAGGACAGTGCTCTGCACATAGTAAGCGCTTAACAAATACCAACATTACCACCCAGAGACTCCATCTACTCTGTCGAGTCAGAGAAGTCAGCAGTAGATTCAGGATGCAAGTCAGGTCTCCCTCCCAGATCTGTGCCGGTGTCTTTTTGGAAAATGAGTCGGTGGGCAGGTTTTGCTGTGCCTCGCTAAGTTCCCCGAGTAGATTGTAAGTGCCTATCTTCAAAGGCAAGCTACTGTTCAGGGATGAAACAAGTGTTCACTTTGCTGAGCCTCCAAAACAGCAAGTTGCCTTGGTCCTTGTAGATTTTGTCTGTGAAAAGATGCCCCAGAGCTATGCGAGATGGGCCGACAGTATCGAACAGTTGAACAGTTGTCGTTCTGGGACCCAGCTCCGCCAGCTCCGACACATTTCTCGGGGGGGAAAGTTGAAGGCACAGTAGCTGAATGGATGGGCCGTGTGGGTTTTGCAGTCGTCGAGCTTAGCACCTCCTTATTTATAGACTCCCTATTAACCGAAAGCAGAAAGGAGCCCTTCCAAGTGGAAACGGCGTTTGTCTGCCGGCTTCCGCCCCGGCCTCCAGGACCACGGAAACAAGCCAGTGCCCCGTTCTACGCTCACACATCCACCAACCTGTTTGACAGAACCCTTCCCCTTGTCTGTCTGGTCTGATAAGTCCCTGAGGCCAGGGACCAGCTTTCTTGTGGGTTATGTAAGACCTAAAAAGTCCAGGTAGTGGCATGATCTTGCTTGGTTCCCATTACATTTACTTGTTCTTTCTTTAAACTGACAGAGCTTTCTACCTAGTGATTTTAAAAGGGGCTTTGAAGCTCTTATCAGAGACTTGAGCCATTAGAGAGGAACAGGAGGTTTTTTTTTTAATCTTGGAAAAAGTTTCAGTGCAGTTGAACAAACATGCCATGAATTCCAAGTCCTCGGTAACAATTCAAATTAGACTGGTGGAAATCATGAGGTTCTCTTAGTCCTAAGCATTAGATTCACCTGAATAGGTACACTTACGAAGCAGCATGGCTCAGTGGAAAGAGCCTGGGCTTGGGAGTCAGAGGTCATAGGTTCTAATCCCGGCTCTGCTGCTTGCCAGCTGTGTGTCTTTGGGCAAGTCACTTAACTTCTCTGTACCTCAGTTACCTCATCTGTAAAATGGGGATTAAAACTGTGAACCCCACATGGGACAACCTGATCACCTTGTATCCCCCCATCGCTTAGAACAGTGCTTTGCACATAGTAAGCGCTTAACAAATACCACCATTATTATTATTATTATTAGTTCAGTTGTCCTGATCCTGTAACTTACCTTAGTGTCTCATCTCCCCTCCTAGACGGTAACACTCACTGTACTGTACTCTCCCAAGCGCTTAGCTCAATGCCTGTGAAGAGTAAGAAGTTAGTACGTTCTTCAGATGGATGAATATTCCTTGGATCCTTGATGGTTACTCTGCCACAGTGTGGGTAGAAGTGTGTCAGCTAAGTATAATGATAATTATGGTATTTAAGCAATTTGTGTCCAGCTTTGGGGAAGATAAAATATAAGCAGATCAGACGAAGATCCTGCCCCACATGGAGCTCACAGGCCTAAAGGGAGAAGTATTTCTTAGGACTCTGGCAAGAATTCCCCCATTCTCCTCAAATGGCAGCCTGCCTGGACACCCACACTCCCCATGTCCCCCTGCAGTCCATCTCCCTATGCAGCCACCCTAGAGTGGCAGTTTGCAGTCCAACCTGAGACCGTCTTCTGCCCCATTTCATCACCTCACGTGTTGGCCACAGGCCTAATAATAATAATAATGTTGGTATTTGTTAAGCGCTTACTATGTGCCGAGCACTGTTCTAAGCGCTGGGATAGACAGAGGGGAATCAGCTTGTCCCACGTGGGGCTCACAGTCTTAATCCCCATTTTACAGATGAGGGAACTGAGGCACAGAGAAGTGAAGTGACTTGCCCACAGTCACACAGCTGACAAGTGGCAGAGCTGGGATTCGAACTCATGATCCCTGACTCCAAAGCCCATGCTCTTTCCACTGAGCCACGCTGCTTCTCAATGGCAGGCCTCGTCCGGGCCTGACATTCCCACTTTCTTCTGTCGGTTGCTTATCGTAGACCTGGGAATCAGGCAAAGGCCTTCTCTGACTAAGCCCTCATTTCCTCTTCTACCACTCCCTTCTGCGGCACCCTTGCACTTGGTTTTGCTCCCTTTATTCACCCCTCCGACAGAGCTTATGTATGGATCCGTAATTTACGTTTATTATCGTACGACTCCCCATTTAGACCAAGCTCATTGTGAAGAGGTCATGTGCCTATCAACTCTGTTATATTGTACTCTGCCAAGCATTTGGTACAGTGCACAAACTAAGTGCTCAGTAAATATGATTGATTGATTGACCTGAGTTGGGACCTTTCTAAACTTTCTTGGAGTGCCTCTGCCTCTATATCATAGTTACTAATCAAATGTGATTGAGTCGAGTGGAGAATGATGTGAGGAGCAAAGAGACATGTTGGTTACAGACTTTGGAGTTGAAAATAGTCCCCAAATTCCAAGCGTGGACTTGCCCTAGACAGCAAGATATTCCATTTGTGCTGGGAGGCGGTGTATCTTAGTGGACAGATCAGGGGGGTGGGAGTCAGAGGACGTTTGTTGGTCAGAGGACATGTGTTGGGGTCCCATATCAGCACCTGGCCTGCTGTATAACCTTGGGAAATCACTTAACCTTGGAGTCTCACTTCCATCATTTATAAATCAGAATAAAATGCCCATACTCCTTCTGCCTTAGACCCTTAGCCCATATGGGAAGCAGACTGAGTTGGCTCTGATTCTATCTACTCCAGAGCCTAGCACACGAAATGCATTTAATAAATAGCATAATAATAATTGGAAAACATACCCTGGAGCCCGAAAGAGCTAACCATGCTTCTGAGAGCCAAGAGGTGGAAATATCACCAAAGATCTACTTATCCCTGCAGGCAGCATACCATCCTCAGATTCTGTCTTCTGAATGAAGCTGACCTCATTCTTTGACCTTCAACCTTCAGAGGCTCTTTCAATTAATCAATGTCCAGTACTGACCGATTATTCTGTGCAGAGCAAAGTGCTTAGAAGAGTACAGTACAGTATAGTAACTAGACATGAACCCTTTTCTACAGTCAGGTCAGGGAGACATGCTCTAGAGTAAATTACAGTTAAGGAGCCATAATAGAGTTTAAAGAATCAGTGTGGCTTAATGGAAAGAATACAGGACAGGGAGTCAGAGGACTTGGGTTCTATTCCCAGCTCTGCCACTTGTCTAGTGTGTGATCTTGGGTAAGCCCCTTAATTTGTCTGCGCCTCAATTATCTCATCTTTAAAATGGAGATTAAATTTTCCTCTCAGACTAGGTGCCCCATGTGAAACAGGGACTGTTGTCCAACCTAATTGTCTTATGTCTACCTCAGCGATCAGTACAATGTCTGGCACATAGTAAGTGCTTAATAAGTGCCATTAAAAAAAAAGATAAGTGTTACTGGCAAGGGAGGATGGTGGGGGAGAGGGAGGCATTGGGGAGGGAATACCCAAATGCATAAGTGCTGCAAAGTGCTGAAATTGTGACAGTGGGAAAGTCAATGGCGGAGATTAGAGATTAATCAGGGAAGGTTTCCTGGAGGACATGTGATTTCAGATGGACTTTGAAGATGGGAAAAGCAGTTGTCTCGGGTGTGAAGTGGGAGGGAGTGCCGGGAAGGAAAAAAGGAACGAGTAAGAGGTTGAAAACATGAGAGGCAAGTTTGAGGCACAGTGAGTAGGTTGGCTTGAGAGAAATGAAACTTGCTCTGGGGCGTAATGGGAGAAGAGAGTGGATGAGAAGGAGGAGAGAAGTCAATAACAGGGACCCGGATGGGCAACCACTGGAAGAATGGGGACACTCATGCAAAAAAAAAATTTAGAAAAATGATCCAGGGAGGAGGCTGATGTAGTATTCAAATTGGGCTATGACAAGTGCATGGACCAGAGTGGAGGCAGTTTGGATGAAAAGAAAGAGGCAGATTCTGGAGATGTTGTGAAGAAAGATTTTGGTGACTGAATGAATTTGGGGCTGAAAGAGGAAGAGGAGTCAAGGCCAATGTCAAGTTTGCAAGCTTGAGAAACAGGGAAGATGATGGTGTTGTCAACTGTGATTGGATAGTTAGGTGGAGGAGAGAATATGGAAGGGAAGAAAATGACCAGGCTAGTTTAACATGTTGAGCTTGAGGTGTCAGCAGGATGTCCTTTTAGAGATGTCCTGGAGGCACAGAAGATGCGAGATTGCCCAGGAGGAGAAAGGGTAGGCTAGTGAGGTAAAATTGGGGATCATTTAAATAGAGATTGAAGTTGAGAATGAATGAGCTCCCTGAGGGGAGTGGGTATAGTTGGAGAATTAGGAGACCCAGATCTGAGGGACCACAACAGTTGCAGGAGGGAGGAGACAGAAGAGAAACCAGCCAAAGAATCCGAACAGGAGAGGCCAAAGAGATATGAGAACCAGGTGAGGACAGTATCAGATAAACCAAGGATGGATAGTGTCTCCAGAAGAAGGCAGTGGTGCCATGTTTAAGGCTTTGGAGAGGTCATGGAGGAATTGATCAGAGTAGAATCTGTTAGATTGGCGAGGAAGAACTCAATAGAGTAATTGCAGTGGCATGGAAGGGGTGGTGAAGCCAAATTGCATTGGGTCGCAGAGTGATCGCCGGGGGGAAATGGAAGCAGCAGGTGTAGACAGCCTGATTCAGGAGTTTGGTCAGGAATGGAAGGAAGGATATGGGCCAATGATTAGATGCTATAGAAGGATTTTTTTTAGAATAGAAATGGGTAAAAGCAGATGGGCGGGATTGAGAGATGGCTGGGGAGGAAGAGAGAGTGGGTGAGGGTAAGGGAGGGGCAGAGACCGAGGAAGTGAGGGGAGATGGTGCCTGATGCTACAATTTTATCAGCAAAGCAATTGGCGAGCTCATCAGAGATAAGAGTGGAGGGGTAAGGGGGTAGAGTGCCAATTCTTTGCAGGGCATTGCTCTGAGGACTTGGGAGGGTACATTATAGTTAGTAGACAAAAGCCCTGCCCTCAAGGAGCGTAAAATCCAGAAGATTGGTGCAGGTAGTGGGCATCCCAGCTCGGCCACTTGTCAGCTGTGTGACTTTGGGCAAGTCACTTAACTTCTCTGTGCCTCAGTTACCTCATCTGTAAAATGGGGATTAAGACTGTGAGCCCCACGTGGGACAACCTGATTCCCCTGTGTCTACCCCAGCGCTTAGAACAGTGCTCGGCCCATAGTAAGCGCTTAACAAATACCAACATTATTATTATTATTATTATTATGTGAGTAAATAGGCAGGACAAGTAATGTTGGTCGGCAGAGCAAAATGACCTTGCAGTTTATCATGTGTCTTGCTAAATCAAGGAAATGGCTTGTTTGGCAAACTCCTTTTGACCCCAGAAGCTTCCTCCAGTAGTTTTCCTGGTTGGCTGGTGGTCCAGGATCTTCACTCAGACCAGCAAAATGGAGTGGCGTAGTGGATGGTGCAAGCGCCTGGGCTCTAATCTGGCTGAGCAACTTGCCTGCTGCATGACTTAGGGTAACTTACCTAACTTTTTCTGAGCTTCAGTTTCCTCATCTGTAAATATCTGCTCTCCCTACCTCTTAGACCGTGAGCGCTGTCTGGAGCAGGGACTTTGTCTGACCGGATTATCTTTCCTCTATCCCAGAGCTTGGCCCCTGGTAAGCACTTGCCCAATAATGATTGTGGTATTTGTTAACACCAAACAGCAAGTGTCTCTCTCTGCATAAGCTTCTTTCTAGCTGGGCCTAGGGGACCTGGAGGGTTAGTGTGGGCCTGGGCTGGGCCCCCAAAGGGGTGAAGTTGTCCCGGAGAAGCCTCTGGTTTCAGGAATTCCCTCACCTCAGTGGCCCAAGGGTGTCAACATGCCACCCTACAGTGGTTTAAAAGAAAATTCACCTCTCAGTATCTTTTGGGGGCCTAGTCCGCCACCCCACTTGTCCTTCAGTGCCCTCGTCCCTTCCTGTATAAGCAGACCTTTATATTTATGACAAAAATTGATATTGAAATTTCATGACTGTAGGGAGGGGAGGTAGGTAGGTAGGGACATAGGGAGGGTGGAACCAAAGGTCATAAGGTGACTCACTGAAGGTTAAAGCCATTTTTCCAAAAGCTTTTTTTGATATTTCATGGGAGGCTGTAAGGCTATGTCAGGGATTTCAAGAGTGAAATCAAAAGCAGTGAAATTTTAGTAAAGGGACACTTTTCCAGGAAATCACAGGGACCATAAAGAATCGCAGGAGATTTCCCAAGGGAAGCCTATAAATCAATCAGTCATATTTATTGAGTGCTTACTGTGCACAGAGCACAGAACTAAGCACTTCAGAGAGTATACTATAACAGAGTCGGTGGACAGGTAAGCTCCTTTTAGGTAGGGAACGTGCCTACCAACTCTGATGTATTGTATTTTCTCAAGCACTTAGTGTAGTGTTCTCCACACAGTAAGTGCTCAATCAGTTCCACTGATGCACTGGCCAGGTGGTTTGAGCCTGGACTCCAACCTCCACTTCAGGATCTCTTGGCCCTGCCCTGGGGAGGGCAGCCACTTTGACAAAGCCCCAGAAGAGGCAGAACTGTTGGTCAGCGCCACCTTAGATGAGGACAGGTCCTTGCTGGCAGAAACTAGCCTGTGGCTCTATCCCCCCATCCAGCCCCGGATCTGTAACTGAGAGTGGGGATCGAGACTGTGCAGCCGAGGCTTGAGGAGAACTCCCCCTCCCTTGGCAGTTCTGGGAAATTGGGCTGTGGGGGCGGGGGGTGGGAGAGGGGGGAACGACACATTCTCAGTCAGGGGAAGGGTCCAACCCCCTATACTGTCATTTAGCCTTAGAAGGCTGCTTTATTTCCTGGAAGGCAGCACTGTGTCTCGGGCCTGTGGGCTGGAAGGCATTTTCTGTACAAAGGATTAAATCAACTGGGTTAGGAGAGTGACTAAGAGGATGCGGAAGGCCAGGGAATGCCTGCCAGCCATCAGAATGGCACAGTTTCATGGCGGGGGTGGGTGGGGGGAAAAAGGGGCGCCTCTGTCGAGGTGGTATTTTAGAATCCTTGATTACAAAACATCCATCACTGCTTGCGTTTAAAGGGCACCATGAAATGAATCATTTTCAAGCACCCTACGAGTCCCAATTACTGACCATTTCACCAGGGTGTATTTGTCTAAGAATGAGAGATGGTTTATTTTAAAGCAATTGCAGAGGGAAGGAAGGATGATTCCGATCTTTATATTTTCTTTATTTTCTGAAGGCCCGGTTGGAGGGGCTTTCCTCGCCTTTCGTCAGAGTGTAGAGTAATCTTGGCGGGCCTCGGTAGACATAGTGAGAATTGAAATTTCTGTCTGACAGAGTGTCCCAGCAGGATCCGGCCGGTGTGGAGGGAAACAGCGGGTGGCAGAGAGAGTTGGAGAAATCTGTGATTGGAAGGATATAGCAGCAGCTAGGGTGAACAATCCATTAGTTGATTTCATTTTTATGGTATGTGTTAAAAGCTTACTATGCACCAGGCACTATTCTAAATGCTTTAGAAGATACAAGATAATCAGGTTGGACACAGTCCCTGTCCCACATGAGGCTCACAGTTTTAATCCCCATTTTACAGATGAGGTAAAATGAAGTGAAGCGAAGTGACTTGTCCAAGGACCCCAGCAGACAGGTGGCGGAGCCAGGATTAGACCCCAGGTCCTTCTGACTCCCAGGCCCATGCTTTATCCACTAGGCCATGCTGCTTGCCCCGTTCTCCCTCCCCATTACAACGTACGCCCCATATGGAAGAGGGACTGCGTCTGAACTGATTACCTTGTATCTGCCCCACTGTTTGCACACAGTTAGTCACATGGTAAGTGCCTAACAAATACCACAATTAATAAAGAACAACAAATGAGAAGGAGCAAAAAAACAATTTATTCCTCCCTTCTCAAGCTGTAGAGATGCCAGGTTTATTGTGGAATCACCAAAGCATTATCTGATAGTTGACATTGGGACAGGAGGACGGGGAAGAAAATAGCAGGCATACCCACTAGTGAGGAAAATAGGGCAGCGGGGGAAGGTCCACTGGGTAACTAGGTGGAAGTGAAATCACACCTGAGCTTGGGTCAGCTCAGGGTTCCCCCTAACTTGACTGCTGCATAGCTAAATTTTGTGTCAAACTTTGGCAGTATCCCTTTAGCCCTCTAGAATGTTGGACCAAGGAAGCACAGTACCATGCGATGGCTTTACACATGCTAGCTGAAGTTAGCCAGGCACATTTATGTGGGGGCAGTCACGAGCTGCATTCTGGGACATGGCATTCCTTGCAGGGGACCATCTTAATCAGAAGCCATTTCCAAGAATACTCCCGGCGTTCCAAAGAGTCGGGCAGAGCGGCCCGGGGTGGAACAGTGGTAAGAGAAAAGGTGGCCTAATCACTTTCTTGGCAATTTCAAAGCAGGTGGTTTCTGGGAAGAGTGGAAGAGGGAGGTTGGGTACTGAGCCGCCCGGACCGGAAACTGTTGCAGTGGGTGGTGCCAGTCTGTTCTTTACTGGTGCATGGGGCCAAAGAGCAGACCTGTCCTTGATGTGCCACCAACCCCCCCCCCCCCCCCCCCCCCCGAGGCCATAGCACGGGGCTGGTTGCAGCCTGCTGGGCATCCAACCAATAGGCCATCAGCAGCAATGTCAGTTCCCACAGAGAGCTAGCACCACTCAGGGGTGGGGCCGGGGGAGAGCACCAGGCCACACATCCTACTCCCACTTCTTCTCCTCCCCTTCCTCCCCCTCTTCCTCTCACCACCATTGCTGCTCTTGCTGTTTCGTCTCCGTGCTCCTCCTGCTCCCACTCCTCTGCCTCCCACTCCCACCATTACTGTTGCTGTTCCCACACCTGCTTCTCATTGCAGGCAGGGAATGTGTCTGTTTATTGTTATATTGTACTCTCCCAGTGGGCTGCCCACAGTAAGTGCTCAGTAAATACGATTGAATGAATGAATGCATGAATGCGTGTTCCTACTTTTCCTACTGCTCCTGCTTCCGCTCCTGGTCCTCCTGCCCCCTCTGCTCCCACTCCCCCTGCTGCTCTCATTCCTCCTGTTCCTTCTGTTAGCAGAATGTGCACAGCTCCAAGCACAGCCTCAGGACACGACAGTTGCCCAGTGTCAGTTAACTTTTACTTAAATCCTGGAACCTTCCCAGCTCCTTAAGGAACCAAGGGCTGGGTACACGGATTCTTAATTTTCCAGGTCCTAGCCCAGATTTGGGGTACGAGCAAACTGGGTCATGATCTCACCAGATCAAACCAGGCCAGGCCATGGTAGAAAATTTAGGCATGGGTGTGCTTCTTGGTCAAGGTTCGTTATTGCAGGTGTGTAGGGCAATATCTGAGACGGGGATTTCAACTGATGAGAGGGCTGACTGCACTCAGGATCATTCATTCATCACATAGTGAATTATGCCTTTGAAGATTTTAGGAAGATTTCAAGTGTATGTTGTCCCCGATAAAGGACTCGTTAGCTGGGAAATGAAAATATCTCAGCATCTCTGCACAGTTGCCTTCTAGAGTTCTGTATAGAAGCTATACCCATTTTCATCCATGGTAAAAACAAATGTAATCTTCATTCTCATCATTCATTCTCATCTTGAACCTTTATTGTTGTCTTTAAAAGCATAAAGGTGGGTCATTTTTCTAAAACATCATTCTGCTTATATTTCCCCAATAGTTATTCATCCATCTCCCCACCGTGAAGAAACTCTTGATGGTTGGCTGTAAGCACTCCTCCCCATGACCCCTTTATCCACTCCCTTCTCTCACTACATCCTGGCTCACATACTTCACTCTTCTCAAGCCGGCCTATTCTCTGCACCTTGTTTTCATCTGTTCTGCTTGTGGCCTCTTGCTCATACCTTCCCTCATGCCCAGGAACTATTTCCCCCTTCACATCCAAGAGACCCCAGCTCTCCTCAATTACAAAGCCCTACTGAAATCCTGACATCGAGTGTCCTTCATAGCTCATCTCCCCCCATACATCCCCCAACTCCCTCTTCAGGTCTCCCTCAGCACCTAATTGGTATTTGTTAAGTGGTTAGTATATACGAAACACTGTACTAAGCATTGGAGTAGAGACAGCATCATCAGGACCTAAGCACTTGGGTACTCACTCTCCTGCACTGTGGCAGTTTACTTATTCATTGAGTCGTATTTACTGAGGGCTTATGTGCAGAGCACTCTACTAAGCACTTGGGAAAGTACGATGTACTTTATTAATAACTCCTATTTGTAATTTATTTCACAGTCTGTATTGTCTCAAGTTGTAAGGCTTTGAGAGCAGGGATCATCAGTCAATCAACAGTAGTTACTGAGCTCTGACTGTTTGTATAGGGATGGTAGTTGAAGCCTTGGGAGCGAATGAGTTCTCCAAGGGAGTGAGGGTAGATGAAGAATAGAAGGGGACTAAGAACTGAACCTTGAGGGACCTCTACAGTTAGGGGATGGGAGGGAGAGGAGGAACCGACGAAGGGATCCGAGAATGAGCAGCCAGAGAGATGAGGAGAAGCAGGAGAGGACCAAGTCAGTGAAGCCAAAGTTGGATAACATATTGAGGAGAATGGAATGGTCCACAGTGTCAGAGGCAGCTGAGAGGTCAAGGAGGATTACGATGGAATAGGAGCCGTTGGATTTGGCAAGAAGGAAGTCATAGGTGACCTTTGAGAGGGTGGTTTCAGTGGAGCGAAGGGGGCGGAAGCCAGATTGGAGGGAGTCCAGGAGAGAGTTGGAGGAGAGGAATTCAAATCAGTGAGTGTAGATGACCCACTCAAGAAGTTTGGAGAGGAAGGGTAGGAGGGAGATGGGGCAATAACTGGAGGGGGCTGTGGGGTCAAGGGAGGGTTTTTTTTAGGATGGGGGAAGACGTGGGCATGTTTGAAGGCAGTGGGTAAGAAGCCATTGGAAAGTGAGTGTTTTGGTTAGAGAGGCATCATATTGAGAGAAACATTTCCCTAAATATGCATGTATTTTTCTGTTCTTGTATGGAAATAAACTGAGAAACAGTGTTATCCCAAGTAACTTTTCCAGTACTTCAGCTGTGGTCATCCAGCTGAACAGACCGACTGATTGTTGCATTGAACCGTTTCACAGATGTTTTGCAGGGGAAAATGTGGATTGTGAAAGAACTTAGATTAGTCCATTATGTATGCGTTGTTTAGTTGGGTGGAGCAAGAAGGGTGCTAGAAGGAAAGAGAAGCCATAAACAGGCTGCTGAGAAGGGTCTTCATAAAGCCTGAAATTTGAAGGCAAGTTCTCCAAAGGAATTGAAATGAGTCCAAGAGCGTAGCCCTTTGCTCCCCTAGAGACATAGCATGGTCTCCACCTCGGTGAAAAGCTGACGGGGACAGCACACACCACTTGCCCTGGTAGAATTCAGACCAGGAAGGTAGAGTGAAGGCATGATTGAGCTGTGACTAAGGACAAGTGGGAAAGGTGATGTAGTAAGAGTAAGGGGGTTGTCGACCAGCTGTTTTCCATGTTCACGGAGGTCAGAGAAAGGGAATAGAATCTTAGATTGCAACAGGAGAAAATAGCCATAATGACTTTACAGGGGCATTAAACACTGGGGTAGGCCACTTTTGGGGACGGGACTGGGGAATATCTGTTCCTCAAGCTAGTTAAGAAAATATGCTGCTAACTGCACTCTAGACTTTAAACTCTTTCTCTAGACTGAAAGCTCCTTGTGGAAAGGAAATGTGACTATCAACCCTATTGTTTAGTGCTCTCCCAAGATCTTAGTACAGTGCTCTGCACTAAACACCCATTAAATGCCAATGTTTGATGGATTGCACTGGACAGTTGAACAACAGTAATAATGAGAATAATCATGACATTGTTTAGCGCTAGCTTTGTGCCAAGCCCTGAACTGGGGTAGATAGAACATAAGCAGTTTGGATACAGTCTCTGGCCCAGAATGGGGCTCCCAATCTAATGGCTACTAAGTACGCCTAAACCCCCATCCTGTGCTCTTTCCACTCGGCCAGACTGCTTCTCTAAACAAGGGTCAATGATTCCAGTCCTCCGTGAAGGGCAAGGCAAAAATCTTTCAGATCTCCCCAACAGTGCTTGGTGCAGTAATTTCTGATCAAAATAATCCTCATCTGTTTACGCAGTTGCCACCATAAAAGAGCTTGGGGTCTGTAGGATACAGCTAAATTCTAATGTGAATCCAGAAACTGCTGTATTATGAGAAGCTTGTGCTTTATCAACACAGGTTGGGTATATCTAACATAGTATTCTTTCCTTTTCTGGGCAGTTGGTTTCCTTTTCTAGATTTCCTTTTCCTTTTCCAGTCTTACTGGTATAAAAATTGTGTATGTAATAATGTTGGTATTTGTTAAGCACTTACTATGTGCAGAGCACTGTTCTAAGTGCTGGGGTAGATACAGGGTAATCAGATTGTCCCACATGAGGCTCACAGTCTTAATCCCCATTTTACAGATGAGGTAACTGAGGCACAGAGAAGTGAAGTGACTTGCCCACAGTCACACAGCTGACAAGTGGCAGAGCCGGAATTCGAACCCATGACCTCTGACTCCCAAGCCCGGGCTCTTTCCACTGAGCCACGCTGCTTCCCAATGTGTATGTGTAAATCTGGGGTTTCCAGGATCCTCCCCTCTTCTTCATTTGCAACCTGGTTAAAGTGCAATGAATATTTGGAATTTCCACTGGAAAAAGACCAGTAGTGGTATATTTGACCAGATGGACAGACAAGTTTAACAGTCAAGTTAAGTGACTTGCCCACTTGCCTGCTGGGTGAACTTGCCCAGATCACTTCATTTCTCCATGCTTCCATCAATCAATGGAATTTAATGTGAACGCAATACAGCGGAGTAGGTATAGATGATCCCTGACCACAGGGAGTTTACTGACTAGAGGGGGTTTGCTCATCTGTGAAATGGGGGTTTAAGTGCCTGTTCTCCCAACCTCTTAAACTATGAACCCCAGGAGGGACAGCAACTTATCGTATTGCCTTGTATCAACCCAGGCACTTACTACGTATGGGATTCCTTTACCTTAACAGAGATCACACTGTCTAAGAGTTGTAGCGAACCATTTTATAGATGAAAAAACTGAGGCCCAGAAACAGTAAATAAGTTGGCCACAGTCGATTGGCAGGCGAGTGGCGGAAGCCGGGTCTCACGACTCCCACTCTTGGGCTCTTTCCATAAGGTGTAGCGGCTTCCCCCAAGAGACTCGGCGTGATTGATTGTAAGCCCATTGTGGGGAGGGATTGCCTCGCTTTGTTGCTGAATTGTACTTTCCAAGTGCTTAGTACAGTGTTCTGCACACAGTAAGCACTCAATGAATACGATTGAATGAATGAATGAATGAATGAATGACTCTACAAGGCCGATCCCATTTCCGTGAAATTCACCCATTTGAGCTGCAGAGTCCTGTGGGGTGCAGGGTCTGGCTCAGCTTCCGGGGGCTGGAGGGGTCTGTCAAGATCAGCACTGAGGGAGTTGAGCGGGAGCAGGCAGTTTTCTCCCCAGGTCCTCACGTCCGAGATTCACAGTTGCGGCTGGAGTGTTGGAGTCTGAGTCTGCTGGGTTTCCGAGCAGGGGGCAAGGCTCCCGTCTGTTTGGTTTGGCTCTCTCTTCTTTACGATGGGGCTGTCCAGCCTCTCTGTTTATTCAGAACATGCCCAGAGACTTTTGGTAATCTGGGTGAATGTGAAAGACTAGATTTCTAGGTGATGGTGTTTTACAAATATTGAGATCTTTGGGTTTTTTCAGCCCTGCAGTTTTTAGGCAGTAATTCTCCCATGTGCCACTTTTCTGCCACTTGTCTGGTGTGTCGCCCTGGGCAAGTCACTTCACTTCTCGGTGCCTCAGTTCCCTCATCTGTAAAATTGGAATTAAGACTGTGAGCCCCACAGGGGACAGGGCGACTGTGTCCAACCCAATTTGCCTGTATCCATCCCAGTGCTGTAATACAGTGTTTGCCACATAGTAAGCGCTTAAATACCATAATGATTATTATTATGTGGCCACACATTGGGGAAGCAGTTTAGCCTAGTGAATAGAGCCTGGGCCCGGAAGTCAGAAGGTGCTGTGTTCTAATCCTGACTCCACCACTTCTCTGTCTTGTGACCTTGGACAAACTACTTTTCTGTGCCTCAGTTACCTCTTCTGTAAAATGGGCATTAAGACTGTGAGCCCCATGTGGGATAGGGGCTCTGTCCAACGTGATTAGCTTGTATCTACCCAACGCTTAGTACGGTGCCTGGTACATAGTAAAACAATCTCCCTGCTTGCTCAAGGCCTCTCTCTGCTCCCTCTCCACATTGCATCACCCCAAGGGGTCCAGAGCAAATAGATGGGGACTTGAGCTGATGACTGCGAATCTAACCCAAGAGCCTAGCATGGTGGTTGGCACAGAGGAAATGCTTAATGAATCCCATTTTATCAAAATAAAAATAGGAGAGAAGAAAGGGAGCTGGAGATAGTGGATAGAGGGAGACAGGTGGAGGAGAAAAATGGAGGATTAAATCATGGGAAGGCACAGAAGGAGGAAGCGAGACATAAATAATAGAGACAGGGAAGGTAGGGGTGCTGCGAAAGGAGACATAGACTAGAAAACTGCCCACAGTGAGCAACTCCTCCCTTCACAGCTTTGTGGAAAGAGCCTGGGCCTGGGAGTCAGAAGGACTGGGTTTTGATCCTGGCTCTGCCAACTGTGTGCCTTCCATATGACTTTGGGTAAGTCACTTCACTTCTCTGTGGCTCTTTCCTCATCTCTCAAGTGGGGATTGAGCAAGTGGGGATTGAGTACCTGTTAAATACCACCATCTTAGACCGTGAGCCCCACGTGGGACAGGGACTGTGTCCAACCTGCTAAACTTTTATCTATCCCAGCGCTTTGAATAGTGCTTGACATATAGTAAGTGATAATCATAGAAGGGAGAGGGTGCTGGGGAAAAGAGGGCTTCATTGGGGAAAATCTCTTGGAGCAGATATGACCTCTGTTGTAGTGTACTTGCCCAAGTGCTTAGCACAGTGCACTGCACATAGAAAGTATTCAATAAGTACCACTGGTTGATTGTGCTACATCGTAGTTTTCCCGTGTGGGGGAATGAAGGCCTGCATCTTCTTCCCCTATATCTCAGGGAGATCTCTGGCCTTAAAGATCCAATCAAGCAATTCGTCGTCAGCTTACTGTGAACGGGGCACTCTACTAAGTGTAGGGAGGGTACAACCCAACAGTATAACAGACACAATTCCTGCCCCTTCAGTCTCTCCAAGCAGGCAGTGCCCACGGGGCTTAGGATGCAACAGGAAGCAAACATTAGGGGATGCTCAGACAGGCCAAGAGGCTGGCTTAGGGTGGAAGAGGTGAGAGCGAAAGGGATGGTACAGGGCTCTGCACATAGTAAGCGCTCAATAAATACCATCGATGATGAACGAGGAAATCAAGCCGACCAAAGACAAACTATAGGAGAAGACAAACGAGGCAGGCCAATGGAAAGGCAACTGTGGTTGTGGTCTCCCTACCCACTCTTGGGTTCTGATTAATCCACATTGCTGTAGGGGCCATTGGTTCAGAGGAACAAACTGGGTATTCGGGGAAGTGTGGTAACTCTCTTTAGATTATCCGGGCATTGGTGAAACCTGGATGAATGGAGGGTGTTTTGATATCCCTGAAAGGAGGGAGCCATTGGGAATGAGGACGGGGCTTGGGAATCTTCTTTCTGCCTCCCCTGCGCTGTGGGCGTATCCGGCAAGTCACGAAACAGTTCCAAATCCTTGTTTTCGTAATAGTAACGATGGTATATGCTCAGTGTTTACTGTGTGCTAGGCGCTGGGGTAGATACAAGAAAGTCAGATCAGATGACGTCCCTGTCCCTCCAGGTGCTCACGGGTTAAGTGGGAGGGCGAGCAGAGATTGAATTCCCATTTTACAGATGACAGAATTGAGAGCCAGAGAAGTTAAGTGATTTGCTCAGGGTCACACAGAACAGAGTGACATATCAGTCAATCAGTGGTATTTATTAAGCACTTACTATGTCTAGAGTACTGTACTAAGAGTTTGGGAGAGTACGATACAACAGAATTAGCAGACACATTCCCTGCCCATAATGACCTTACTGATTAGGACCCAAGTCTTCCGACTCGCAGTCCTGTGCTCTTTCAGGTTCAGGGCATGTTGCTTCCCAGCACTTTAAATGAAGAACCATGCCATTTCCAAATCTTATTTATTTTTTAAAAGCCTTTGCATATGAATTTTCTTTAACTGGAACAAATTTTGGAAGTTTCATCTGGGTTGAGTGAAAGTGGAATAATGCCTTAATATCACTAAAGCTGTAAACGTGCATCTCTGTCAGTATATACACATCTGGTTGTGTTGTTTCATATCATACTATAAGTTGCACGAGTAACCTTTATAACAGGAGGAGGTACTGATATGGCATTTGCTATTTATAACACCGGCTTTGTTTCATATTTAAGAGATTTTTCAATAATACATATGTTGAGGATTTGCTTTTAAGAGTCCTAGAAAGAGAGGGTACTTTGGAAGAATGCAACTTCATTAATTGGAACCTTCCTCGCCCAAGCTGCCGAGACCCTTTATTGAATGCTGTGTTTTGGATTCATTTTTCAGTGTTCATTTAGCAACATAATAATTTTGTTTTTGCAGGGAGAGTTGAGTGGGAGAGTTTGGGGTATTCATTAAGTCCCTCCTATATGCCACGCACTGAACTAAGGATTAAAGTACAACATAATCAGATCAGACACAGTCTCTATCCAATATGGGGCTCAGGGTCAAAGGGAGAACAGGTATTAAATCTCCATTTTACAGATGAGATAACTGAGGCACAGAGAATTTAAACAACCTGCCCAGGCTCACACAGCAGGTAAGTGTTGTAAGTGGGATTTAGAGCCCATGTCCTGACTTGTATTCTTTCAACTACGTTATGCTGCTTCTCAACAGGGGAAGTCTTTTTTTTTTTCCAAAAATGTCAATGGCAGAGAAGACACTAAACAAGAAACACAGTTTTTTGGGGTTTTTTTTTTTTAATAAAATGGCTGAATAGTAAGGTCAGAATTGGTCAATTTTCAGGAAGCCCCACTGGCGGCATACAGTGAATACAGTGAGATCCTTGTAGAAAAGGAGAGCCCGTGTGGGCGATGGGTAGATTATAAATGAAAAGCCTTCTTGGCCTTCTCTGACGGAAGCAGTATGATGTTTGGGAGCCTGACATTAGGGCGAAAAATGTAAAGGCCTGCAGATCAGAAAAGATTCACAGACTCGCTTTTGTTGCTTTGTAACCTCTATTGAAAAACAAAATCCGTTAGGGACTGAATCCCCTCTTCCTACATGGGCCTATCTATGCCCAAGAATACGTTTTGTCCAATATCTTTGTCCAGATATTTCAGGTAAAAGAAAAAAGAAAACACATCTACCTGAAGCATTTGTGTAATTGAAAACCACATGTTATTTTCCATGCAGAGTTCACTGAAAATTTCCAGGTGTAAACACAGCAACAGTGCTAGTCTCAATCTCTGCCAAATGGCACCCTTAAAGGATTAAGCTCATTAATATTCCCTAAAGGACAGGGAAAGGTAAACCAGGGAGTGAAAGGAGGGGAGGAAAGTCAAACCTTTATTAGCTGGGGCGTGGATTATTTCTGAAGAAAAATGAGTAAGGCTGACTCCTAAGGTCGATTGTCAAGTGGACGCTAATCTTTTTTTTTTTCCTGACTGCTGGGAAACTTGTTTTCCCTGTGAGCTTGGCTTGATTTCCCAACTGTGCGGGCTGAA
This sequence comes from Ornithorhynchus anatinus, assembly GCF_004115215.2. NCBI lineage: Eukaryota > Metazoa > Chordata > Mammalia > Monotremata > Ornithorhynchidae > Ornithorhynchus > Ornithorhynchus anatinus. Next base: position 14,124,055 of record NC_041728.1, on the reverse strand, counting down.
CCAGGAAACGAGAATTCTCAGTGACTCGCTTGTTTTGCTGGAGGACATTGGCTCAGTTCATTGTAAGGGGGTTTCTTTGCTTGTTATTCCCACAGTGGGCCTCCTCATGAGCCTGGAAATGATCAGATGGTGAGGGACAGTGAAGGCAGACTGTACCATTCTGGAAATACAAATGCAAGATCTCTCCTCTCCTCAATTTCCTTTGTTCCAGGGCCTGTACGTGTTTGGGGTGTATTTCATTCTGCACAACCAGACCTGCTGTCCCATGAAAGCCAGCTACACGGTGGAGATGAATGGACACCCGGGGCCGGGGGCAGCCTTCTTCACCCCGGGCAGTGGCCTGCCCGCCGCTGGAGCCGAAATAAGCAAGTCCACTCAGAACCTCATCAGCGCCATGGAGGAGGTACCCTCTGCCTGGGTCGGGCATGCTGAAAACAGACTTTTGCCAAGAAAGGGTCACGGCTGGTGGGCGGTGTTCCACGTAGGGCTCACCCCTGCCTTGCTGGCCACTGGTGCGGTAGGCTGTCCGAGGGCCGGCAAAAGGCGAGGGCACGGGCTGGCAGAAGGCGAGAGCACGTGCCAGCTGGAACCCTGGGCCCTGGTGAAGCCTATTCCTGAGAAACTATCAGGCGGTTAAATCAGCTTTGGATATTCATTCATTCAGTTGTATTCATTGAGCACTTACCATGTGCAGAGCACTGTACTGAGTGCTTGGGAGAAGACAATACAGTAATAAGCAGACATTCCCTGCCCACAATGAGCTTACCAAGACTTTAAAATTCATCCTTCCCAATATTTTCACCAGTCCCTTTCCTCACCCCTTACCTGTCTCCCACTCCACAGTAATGCTGTAAGAGGGGCAGAGAGCAAGGTAGTATTTCTTACAAGCCAATGTGCAGAGAGAGTCCTGAGAAGTAAGTGCTGGGAAAAAGGTACAAGGATGAGATAGAGACATGGTTCCTGGGCCCCAGGGGCACTCAAAATCTAAGTTAAGGGAGAAAGAGTTAGCGACAGACATGTAAGGAATGACAAAGGCAAAAAATATAGGAGAGAAGGATGGTGATAAGCTATGAGTGAGGCAGTAGGCCCCGCTTGGGTCAGTCCAAGGATCACAAAAGTCACAGCCACAGTTGCAGCCTTTCCAGGCTGAAGCAGGGTTGAGAATGAGACTTCCATTCGTGTGAGGAGAGGCAGCTTTTCTCTGGGGTAGGTCAGGAGAGCCTGGCAGTCTGGCGTGAGGGCATCGGTCAGGGGCTCACCCTGCTGTTGCCATTCTGGAAGAGGAGAGAAGGAAGTAAGAGAGAATGAGTATGTCAGCATGCATGTGAGTGGGAGAACCACAGAGACAGCAAAGGAGCAAACATATGGGAGTGAGAGCATGTGAAACCAAGTATGTGCGAGTCAAGAAGAATGAGAGTATGCAAGAGAGAGAGTGAGTGCAGAAGTGTGCACGTGAGCGGGCGGGCATGTGAGGGCAAGTAAGGGTGAACAAACACGAATGAGAAAGTGAGCGTTAGAGTGAGCAGAAGAGAAAGTGTGAGAGCCAGCAGGAGCGAGAGTGTGACAGAATGAAAGCACACAAGAGATAAGAGAGACAGTGAGTAAGCAAGTGAGCATAAGAGCGTGTGAATAGGAGCGTGACTTGCAAAACGGAGTCCGAAGACAGAATGGAGAGACGAGGACCAGGAGAGCTACATGAGGCAACTATGCACAGAGAAAGTAAAAGGAGAAAGGAATTTATCCTGTTTCTACCATGTTGCTTAGCACATGGTAAGTGCTTAACAAACAGCACAATTCTCATCCTTCAAGAATCAGGGAGATGGACCCGTACAAAAGGTTGAGCGGTCTGAGGGGAAACCAAAAAGGAGGGAGAGAGAGAAGGGTGGACGCCTGACCCATCTAGTCAGAGGAACGTCTGGCCTCTTCCCATGGCCTCTTCCAGGATGGGCTGACAGGTGAACCAGGGGATGGCTAGAGGGGAAACCCAGCACTCTCAGGAGCCCGTTGGATCCAGGACACTTGGGGTGCTGGCCCGAAAACTGAGAAGGGGTCAGGTGGGAGCCGTGGTCTCCCTTGTGCTCTCGCTCATCTGCTTTCTCTCCCAGGTCCCGGCTGACTGGGATCGGGCCTCCCTGCGGCAAGTGGGCCGGGCGAGCCCAAAGACCACCGCTGCCTCCCCTCCTTCCGCTGGCACCGAGGAGGAGGAAGCCCAGGAGTTTGACGACTTGATCTTCGCATTAAAGGCCGGTGAGCATCCTTCTGCCCGCCCTTGCCCCCCCTCACCTTCTTCACGGGTTCCTGACCAAGACGAGTGCCACTTCCTTGTAATAGAGTGGGTCACGCATCAGCAGAGATGGCTTGTAAGATGTTAATGTTCCAGTTAATCAATTGTATTTACTGGGTGCACAGCACTGTACTAAGCGCTTGTGAGAATAAATTGCAACCAAGTCGGGGAGAGACACACTAGAATGAATTACAGGTAGGAAAAGCAGCCAAATTTTGAGGGAGTGACTAAGTGCATGGTGGGCAGGGGAAGGGAGATGAGCAGTTAGGGGAAGACTGCCTGGAGGAGATGTGATTTTAGAATAGTAGCTTTAAAGAGGGTGAGACTAGTGGATGTGAAGGGGGGAAAATGTTTCCAGCATGAGGGAGGATGTGAACAAGAGGTCCACAGAGATGAAAGTGAGGCGGTTGGCAGAGGAGTGAACGTGGAGGTTGGGTTGCAGCGAGAGAGGAGCAAGGATAAGTGGGAGAGGGTAGAGAGCTGATTAAGTGGCTTAAAGCCTCTGGTCAGGGGTTTTTGATGAGTAGGGAGAGATGCTTAGAATTTCTTTAGAAAAATTACAGCAGAATGGGAAGTATGGACTAGAGAGAGGAGAGGCCAGAGTCAGCGAGGTCAACGAGGAGGCTGATGCAGTAGTCAAGGTCAGATGTGACAGGTGTGTGGGCCAATGACAATGTAGATGGAGAGGAAGAGGTGAAGTCTGGAGATGCTTGGAATTGAGAACCAATAGGGTTTGATTATACAGGTTGAAAGAGAGAGAGGAGTCATGGACAAAGCCAGGGTGGCAGGATTGTCATACAGGGAGGAGGGTGGTGGTACTGTTGTCAACAGGATAGGAAAGTTGAAGAGAGAGTTTCCAGGGAAGTTGAGAGGGCAGAGCTGCTTAGACATACTTGGGAGTCATCCACATTGAGGTGGGAGTTGAAACCCAGGGAGCAGGTTTAGCTTGAAATAGAAGAGGACCCTGAACCGAGCCACAGTTAGGGTGTAAGAGGCAGAAGAAGAGCTGGCGATAGATGCAGAGAAGGAATGGTCCGAGAGGTGAGAGGAGAAGCCAAGAAACCAAGGTTTGTATTTGTAGAAGAAGAGGGCCAATAAAGTACAATCCACACTCAGCCCCAAAATCTGAAATCCTGACATCTGGACCTGACTGGGTAACAGACGGTGCCCAAAATACCTGTGTCCCTGCCCCTACCAAATGCCCTTGTACAGTCCACAGCCAGACTCTTCCCTCAGGGCCTATACTGCCTTCCCCCACCGCCCCCACTCCCCCAGAAATCCCTATGGCTCCTGGATTCATCATGCTCACCCCACCTGCCTCTCCAGCTCCCTCCTCCTCAAAGCACTTCTTTCTCCTTTTCCATCCACACTGCCCTCCTAGATACTCACTAACTGGACATCTTCTCCTCATACATCATAGAGTAACATATAGGAAAACAATTTTATTTCTTAAGTGTACAGATAACAGACATATCTACATATTCAAAATGTGGGTATGGCTGGATGAGGAGATGTTATGCTACCAACATTGTATTCCCCATCTGAATCTAAGTTTAATTATCTGTAATATAAAGTGGTCCTTCAATCACCCTGAAGCAGAACCACATAGATTATTTGAGCCTCAATTCAGTCCAGAGGATTAATTAAAAGATTATTCCAAGAGAAACGGTTTCAAAAAATTGGCCATTGATTTATGCTAAAATCTTGTTTGTTTCTTGCTCATGTAAATTATGTTGTTTGAGTAGTTACTGTAACTGCTTGAATTTTAGGATCCATCAAAGGATGTTTTGATGAAGGATGAAATGGGCTAATTAATTCCTAATTAGTTGTTGTTAATGGCCTGAATTACTTAGTACAGCTCTTTTCCTTTGTTTGGATCATTTGAGTTTATTTATGAACACTTTTGAAAGATCTGTTTTGGTAGACCAGGAGGCCCATTCTTTTAGCCGACAATCCATGATTATTCATTAGATTTAGGGACTGTTTTAAATCTACTTACTAGCAAGGATATCTTGAGTTCAGAGCAGGGCTGGAGGGGAGGATATACAAAAGGGAAAGGATGAAGCCAAGAAGGGATTAACTAAATAAGCAAATTATTCAGAGCTTGGACTCCTGAAGAATGTAGGTTTAGTGCCAAGGTTGAATTCTAGGCCTATTGATTTTTTTTCCTTCATTTAAACTTCCCAGCTTCAAACCTGCTCCGAGCTCACTAAAAATTGGATAAGTGCATCCCAAAGCCTAGCCGGTAGAAACAGCGCCTGAAAACAAAATGGAACACTGACCTTCTGTGTTTGCAGTTTTTACAGGGGTACAAACGTTACTGATGAGCCAAAAGCTCAAGTAACAAAACCACATTTCTTCACTGATCCATGTGGTGCCCAACACTCTGAACGCTAATGAGCCTGGGGAGAACTGAGGCTTCAGGGCATCTAAGGGCCAGCAAGTGCGGGAGTAGAAAGCTAGTGAGTTGGGAAAAGCACTAGACTAGGATTATTGCAATTCCTAGGGTGGATGAACTAAATTCATAGACCAGTAGTCCAAAGTGATGTGTTAAACTGAAAGTTAGGGGGAGGGTAGGAAAGTGGGTGATGCATCCACATTTCCTAGCCTAAAAAAATCCTCTCTTGACCCCACTACACCATCAAGCTCTCTCATCTCCCGCCTGCTTCTACCTGCTGCCTCCACTTCCTCTCCTCCAACTCCACTCAGACTGCCATCTCCAAAATCACCGACGACATCCTCCTCCTCCCCAAATCCTAATCCCAATCCAGTCACTTTTTGAACACTTACTGTGTGCAGAGCACTTTACTAAGCTCTTAGGAGAGTACAACACAACAATATAACGAAGTTTCCCTGCCCACAATGAGATTACAGTTTAGACGGGGAGATAGACATTAATATAAATGAATTACACATACGGAAGACTTTCACCCCCTTCTCCTGGAAACACTAACTGCTTTCCCTACCACACACCTCTTTGGGTTTTCCTGCTTTTTTGACAACTCCTCCTTGGTCTCTTTTGGGGGCTTTTCTTCTGCCTCCCACTCCTCAGCTATGGAGAGTCCTCATGGCTCAGTTCTACTATCGATCTGTACCCGCTCAGCTGGTTAGCTCATCTGTTCTCACAGCTTCAACTACCACCTCTACATGGATGACTCCCAAATCTCTCTCTATTCAACCCTATCCTCTCTCCTTCTCAGTAGCCTCACATTCATTCATTCATTCGTATTTATAGAGCACTTACTGTGTACAGAGCAGTGGACTAAGCACTTGAGAGAGTACAGTATGACAACAAACAGGCATTCCCTGTCCACAATGAGCTTACAGTCCAGAGGGGGACACAGACATTAATATAAATAAAATATATAGACAGACATTATAAATAAATTACAGATGAGTCATAGGAATTGGAAGAAACTGAGTTCTAATCACAGCTCTGCCACTTGTCTGCTGTGTGACCTTGGCCAAGTCACTTAATTTCTGTGTGCCTCCATTACATCTGTAAAATGAGGATTAAGAATGGGATCCTCAAATGGGACATGGACTGTGTCCAACCTGATTATCTTTTATCTGCCCCAGCACTTCGAACAATGCCTGGCACCTAGTAAGTATTTAAATACTATTATTATAGAGATTCTCAAGACCTGCCGGTTTCACCTCTACAGTATCGCCAAGATCCGCCCTTTCCTCTCCACCCAAACGGCTACCTTACTATTACGGGCTCTCGTTATATCCCGGCTAGACTACTGTGTCAGCCTTCTCTCTGACCTCCCTTCCTCCTCTCTCGCCCCGCTCCGGTCTATTCTTCACTCCGCTGCCCGGCTCATCTTCCTGCAGAAACGATCTGGGCATGTCACTCCCCTTCTTAAACAACTCCAGTGGTTGCCTATCGACCTCCGCTCCAAACAAAAACTCCTCACTCTAGGCTTCAAGGCTCTCCATCACCTTGCCCCTTCCTACCTCTCCTCCCTTCTCTCTTTCTACCGCCCACCCCGCACGCTCCGCTCCTCTGCCGCCCACCTCCTCGCCGTCCCTCGGTCTCGCCTATCCCGCCGTCGACCCCTGGGTCACGTCCTCCCGCGGTCCTGGAACGCCCTCCCTCCTCACCTCCGCCAAACTGATTCTCTTTCCCTCTTCAAAACCTTACTTAAAAATCACCTCCTCCAAGAGGCCTTCCCAGACTGAGCTCCTCTTCCCCCTCTACTCCCTCTGCCATCCCCCCTTTACCTCTCCGCAGCTAAAGCCTCATTTTCCCCTTTTCCCTCTGCTCCTCCACCTCTCCCTTCCCATCCCCACAGCACTGTACTCGTCCGCTCAACTGTATATATTTTCGTTACCCTATTTATTTTGTTAATGAATTGTACATCGCCTTGATTCTATTTAGTTGCCATTGTTTTTACGAGATGTTCTTCCCCTTGACGCTGTTTAGTGCCATTGTTCTTGTCTGTCCGTCTCCCCCGATTAGACTGTAAGCCCGTCAAACGGCAGGGACTGTCTCTATCTGTTGCCGACTTGTTCATCCCAAGCGCTTAGTACAGTGCTCTGCACATAGTAAGCGCTCAATAAATACTATTGAATGAATTCTGACTTCCAGGGAGCTAGAAAGACCATTTAGCTAATATCATGACATTAGAGTGGCTGAAAATCAGTCAGTGGTATATATTGAATGCTTACTGTATACAGAGCACTATACTAAGTGCTTGGGAACATACAGTACAGCAATAAAGAGAGACAATCCCTGCCCACAGAGAGCTCGCAGGCTACAGTCTGTACTAAGTACTTGGGAGAGAACAACATAGTTGGTAGACATGAGATCCCTGCCAGTTAAGGAGCTATGGGGGAGACAGACATTGATATAGATTATGAATAAGATAAATAGTAGAGTATAAGAATATTGAAAGTACAGTGAGGTTAGGGAGAGTATCAGAGTGCTTAAGGATGCTTTAGGGGCCTACAGCCAAGTGCATAGTCGACCAAGAGGGGATGGGGATAGGGGAAATCATTACTTTCACATCTCTTTGACCCTGAAAAAAAGGGGGGGAACCTAGTGAAGTGCCTAGCGACAGGCAGCCCACCTAAGGGGTTTGGTCGTCTGTGAGTTGTGGTGACAGGGATTATCCCCAGCAAGGACTTCCAACCAACCCTGAAGAATCTTAAAAAGGCCCACTTCCCTTCCCTAACAATAATTGTAATAATTGTGGTATTTGTTAAGAGTTTACTATGTGCCAGGCTCTATACTAAGCACTGGGGTGGTTACAAGCAAATCAGCATGAACACAGTCCGTGTCCCACCTGGGATTCAGTCTTAATCCCCGTTTTACTGATGGGGTAACTAAGGCACAGAGGAAGTGAAGTGACTTGCCCAAGGTCAAACAGAAGACAAGTGGTGGAGCTGGGATTAGAACCCAGGTGCTTCTGACTCCCAGGCCCGTGCTCTATCCACTAGACCATGCTTCTCCCTCCTGGCATCCTACAGTGCTGTTTCTAAAATGGCAGCCAGGTCATTCATTCAATCATATTTATTGAGCACTTACTGTGGGCAGAGCACTGTAGTAAGTGCTTGGAAAGTACAATTTGGCAACAAATAGAGACAATCCCTTCCCAACAATGGGCTCACTACCTCAGGGGGATTCTCCTCCTTGGCCCTCTGACTTCCTGTTCCGGCAGCAGTAACTGGGATAGGAGTGGTGAGGCCTGAGCACACTGGGAGCCTGTGGAGCTGTGGAGCCAGACGTAGGACAAGGCCCCAGTGGCATCATACCCACCTCCCAGCTACTTACGATCCAGGGAAACGCCGAGGGCTACAGTCAGAGGATGGTCTTGGAGGGGACCATTCCAGAAGTCTGGATTTGGCCAATTGCACTTCTGTTTGAAGTGACCTCCAATGCTACCTATTAAAAAATGAGCAGCTTGCCTTCACCATAAAGATGGAACACACTGTCGTCGACTTGGTTCTTGCTTGGAGAAGAGTCCCAAGCCTTCATTTGAGGGTAATGAAATCTTCGAAGCAATGGTCCTTTGTTTCCTTCCTACAATGTTTCCATGGTTGGAGACAACCTAGGACATGAAATTTTAAAAAAATTCAGATTGAATTTCCTCAGTGTGGTAATGGGCACAATTGTTTAGCCCCTCTGAGGTCATTTTAAATAATAATAATAATAATAGACATTTGTTAAGCTCTATGTGCAAAGCACTGATTTAAGCACTGGAGAGGCTACAAGGTGACCAGGTTGTCCCAAGTGGGGCTCACAGTCTTAATGCCCATTTTACAGATTAGGTAACTGAGGCAAAGAGAAGTTGTGACTTGCCCAAAGCCACACAGCTGACAAGCGGCTGATCCAGGATTTGAACCCATGACCTCTGACTCCCCAGCCCGTGCTCTTTTCACGGAGCCACGCTACTTCTCTATCTGAACAACAGTCCCAAACTCTAAAATGCTTGATTTAACTTGGAAAAACCTTTTTGATGGACAAAGTAAGTAGGAACCAAGGAGAAAATCTGTTGCCATAAAGGACAAGCAGAGAGGTTTTGCATAGAATTGAAATAGACTTTACCAGAGAAGTTGGAGACAGTGAAGAAGACGGAAATGAAATGCAATTTTTGCAGTACTTCCTCCAAACCGATTTTGACACTGCTTTACCCTCTGGTGCCTGGGACCAAGGATATTTAAAAAAAATAAATAACAGAGCAGCATGCTTATGAGCACATGAAGTTATATTTCACTCTGCCTGAATTGTGGTAAAGTCACTGAGGGCAGTCCAGAAAATAACAAAGCCCAAGGATGGCAATAATAGATTTGCCTTTCCAAAATAAATGAGAAAAATGCATATTCTACTTTGCAAACTGAACTTTTGGAATACATAAAATCTCACACCGAACTCAGAAGGATCTGGGTTCTCATCCTGGCTCCACCTCTTGTCTGTTGTGTGACCTTGGTCAAGTCAACTTCTCTGTGCTTCAGTTACCTCGTGTAAAAAGGAGATTAAGATTATGAGCCCCATGTAAGACATGGACTGTATCCAACCTGATTTGCTTGCATATACTCCAGTGCATAATATAGTGGCTGGTACAGAGTAACCACTGAACAAATAACCCTAGAAAAAGTAAAGATAATATGACAATCTCAGGTCCTTCCTCTTCCTCTCTACCCAAACTGCTATCAGTCTGGTACAAGCTCCTCGCTGGTCTCTGAGCCGCCAATCTCTTCTGACAGGCTGCTGCACAGATCATCTACTTGAAGCCTTCCTCAGCCCATGTCTTTCCTTGCCTTAAAACCCTCCACTGGCTCCCACCATTATTATTATTATGATGGAAGCAGTGTGGCTGAGTGGAAAAAGCGTAGGTCTGGGTTCTAATTCCAGCTCCACCACTTGCCTGCTGCGTGACCTCAGGCAAGCACTTAACTTTGTGCCTCAGTTTCCTCAACTGCAAAATGGGAATTCAATACCTGTCCTCCCTCCTACTTAGACTGTGAGCCCTATGTTGGGCAGGGATTGCACCTAGCCTGATTAACTCGTATCTACCCCAGAACTTAGAACAGGGCTTGACCCGTCGTGAGCATTTCACAAATACCACCAAAAAAGAAATCATCAAAAACTTACAGTCGGCTTCAAGGCCCTCCACATTCTGGCCCCATTTTATCTACCTGCCTTTCCCCAACTACAAGGAGATCCCAGCTCCTAAGGGAGGAGAGGAAGAAAATCATTTTGTCCTTGTCTTCTCAAGTCGAGGGCAGCAAACATGTCACTTTATACTATGCTTCCCAAGCAACTAGCACAGTGTACTGCACCAAGTGAGCATTCAGACTACTGCTGCCACTAATATAATATGTAAATATTGGCACATATGCAGAAAGATCTGGGCATCCACTGAGTTGTGATTTGGTGCTATAAAGTCAGGATGTGGGTTTTATAAAGCCCTATAACCTAGGTTTGGTAGCTGTGTGCGTGCTGGCCCACCGGAAATAGCTGAGAGTGGTAGATGGGGTGAAGATGCGGCAGAGAATATGAAGAGATCCCAGAAGCTCACGGTCATTCCTGCAGACCTCAGACTTCACGAGCCCAGAGGCACCTAACTCTTCAAATGTTCCCCTGACCACGGCCCGTAAACGCTTGGCCTAACAGAAAGAGCAGAAGCCTGGGAGTCAGAAGACTCAGGTTCTAATCCCGGTTCCACCACTTCTCTGCTTTGGGACCTGGGCCAAGTCACTGGACTACTCTGTGCCTCAGTTTCCTCATCTGTAAAATGGGGATTCAATACCCACTTCACTGTGGGGCGGGGACTGTCTGGCCATGAAGGTCTTATGTCTATCCCAGCGCTTAGTACAGTGCTTGGCACATTATAAGCACTTAAGTAACATTACTTTTATTAAACACCACTTTGGTACCAAGTGTTCCTGTGCAGATGCTGCTCAGAAATTAAAAGTTTCTTTGAAAAGTTCCTGGACAGGGCTAAGATCCCTGCCTGGGGCAGAGTTGGCCTTGGAAGCCTATTAAATATTCAGGACTGACACCTCCCGAAGTGCCACCTTCCACACTAGCCTGGGTTCTGTACAGAAAGGCATATCCCCTCTATCTCTCCCAACCCCTCTCTGGACCGTTGGTCCACACACCCCATCGCTACCTGTCCACCGATCGATCACGCAAAACTGGGTGCCCATCTGCTGAGCTCAGATTTGAACAGTGGTCGAATATTGAACGTAGTCAGTGTCATTTTCTCACTGGTGTTTTCCCTCACTGCATGTACTTACCTCCCTCGTGTATTGCAGGTGCCGGGCTCAGCGTCAGCGATAATGAATCTGGCCAAGAGAGTCAAGAAGGCAGGACCGGGGCCGACTCGCAGATCGTAGAACTTAGAAGAATACCGATAGCCGACACTCACCTCTAGCTCCCTTAAAAAAAAAAATATAATCAAAATCTCGATATTTTTATACTTGCATTTGGCTTTTTGCCCCAAAACACCACAAGGTGACCCGGCTTTGTAACAGAACCCTGTGAGCTGTACTGAATGGTGAGCCCGGAAATGATGTGGGAAAATAAGTGGTCTTTGTGGAACGGGCACATCAGCTGTTGCAGTGGAAGATCGGCCCGCATCTGTGCCGATCAACAGGATGCCCCTAGTCCGTGAAGGGTAGATTGTTGGTTGGTTGGTGTTTTTGTTTTTGTTTTTTTAATTAACTTGACTAACAATCTTAATAAAAATAATAGAATCCAGCTGCTGTACACCAGGCTCATTATTTTGTGAGTGGCCACTGCAGGGGGTGATACATCTAAGACTTCATATCGATAGAATTCTTTGACATTTTGTCTTTAACAGAGGACCTTTCCAGGAAATGAGTGAGCGTTCGCACTGTCATTCCAGTGGAGGAGGCAGCATGGCTTAATGGCAAGAGCTTGGGCCTGGGAGTCAATAGACCCGGGTTCTAATACTCACTCTGCTACCTGCCTGCTGGGGGCTGGGCCTACTGGGTCCAGTACCAGGCCACAGGGACTGTTCTAAGGGAGAAAATCCCTCTTTATCCCTCACCCCCACATCTGGTTCCTTCCACCCTCACCAATCACAGCCATCCTTATCTCATACCAAGTGCTTGACCTCGTACAGGTACCAGAACCACCACCTTAAATCAATCAATCATTTGCTTTGATAATACTACTACTAGTAATAAATACATGGAATTTGTTAAGTGCTAATAATGTGCCAAGCACAGGGGCAGATCCAAGATAAACATGTCAGACTAGACTATGGGCCCCACGTGGGATGGGTACTAATGAGGAGGAAAACAGGTATTTCCATATCATTATACAGATGAGGAAACTGAAGCCCAGAGAAGGTAAGTGAATTGGCCAAGATCACACAGCACCTCAGTTTTAATCTTGGCTCTGCCACGTGCCTGTGGTGTAGCCAGTAGGCCAGGTTGCTTCCCTACTGATAATGGTAACTGCTACTCATCAATCTTGGGGCTAGGTAGTAGGTTTGGAGCGGCCCGTCGGTCTGTTCCCTGCAAGGGGACACAGCTCACAAATCTGCCAGGCTGGGGACCAGTGGAGGGGTTCACCACCACGCTCGAGGCACAGTTTTAGGGTCCAGTCAGTCCTGTATTTTAGGAGACCAGAGGAATTCCCTGCACCTTCCCTTCACACACACACACACACCCTCAACACACCTCCGTCCACAACACTTGTTTCACACGGCCCAGGCTCATGAGGGAAGGGAAGGGGGTGGAGGGAGTCCCTCAGCAATGGAATGCTGGGGAGGAAGCAGGACCAGGGTGGGGGCGGGCGAGTGGGCACAACTAGTTCTGGGTTGTAACACAGGAAAGGGCTCAAATCCAGACCATGTGAACCCACTTCTCTGATAGGCCACTTCTGGGGGAAGTAGCCTGGGGCAAGGAGCACAGACCCTCCCCTCCCTGCCACACTCCCCAACCCTCCTTCTGCTCCAAAGGCAGGCAGAAGCTTCACCTGCGTGGAGGAAACCTCCCTTCACTCCTTGCATCTTTGCCCTGGATTTTTGCGCCACCTTGAGCTCCAGCCTTTCTGCTCCTACTATCAATCAATAGTATTTATCAAGCGTTTACTATGTGCAGAGTACTGTACTAAGTGCTAGCTGCCATTCCAGCCCAGTCTCAGAGCCCTGCCCCTCTGACCCTGACGGAGCCAATCATCTTCCCATCTCCCTTTTCCTGGACTAGAAAATGCAAACCAAATGGTGAAACTACACAATTAGTGTGACAAAGAGGAACAGAGCTTGTTTTACTCACCTCTCAATTGCAAAAGAAACTGCTTTTTCTAGGTTCTGAGTATTGTTCCTCGGGTTCAGTGTCAACTGAAATCCCATTCTTCATTCAGCTCTGAGGCGAGGAAACTTAGCTGATTACCTGAGGAACACTACAGTAAGCAAGGCTCGCTGCTGTTCTTCTAAACATATTCTGAAAATTTAGAAAAGGAGTGCTAAGAGATGGATTTCAGAGGAATTTTTAGCTCCCATCCAGACCTACTACCATAAACCTTGACATTTCTAAACACTGTGTACCTTCGTCATTGCCAATCATGGGCTCCACTTTGCGAGATGAGTCAGTGGTTGGAGCTGAGGGCCTTCACCCAGTGGTCAATTCAGGGACAATACAGGGGCAAGGGAGTGGAATGGAAAAGGGTTAGTGAGAACTATCTGCAGTAATTCCACTCTTAAATCCACCCCCCACCCCCCCCAAGAATGAATCCCAGGAGCCAGTGGTTCCAGGAACAATCAGGCCATTGTGCCTAGCCTTCTAATCTGTAAGCTCCTTGAGGGGAGGGACTGTGTCTACCAATTCTTGTCTTTTATTATGCTGTTGCGTCTTCTCTGTCCCATAGTGACTCCACGGACACATCTCTCCCAGAATGCCCCACCTCCATATGCAAACATTCTGGTAGTGTATACATAGAGTTTTCTTGGTAAAGATACAGATGTGGTTTACCATTGCCTTCTTCCACGCAGTAAACTTGAGTCGCTGCCCTCGACTCTCTCCTATGCCATCGCTGCCCAGCACACGTGAGTTTTGACTTGTAGCAGATTGCTTACCACACGTTAGCCACTGCCCAAGCTAGGAATGGAATGGGTATGTCTTGGCTTGACTCTCCGTCCCATAGTCAAGACGGATAGGATACTGGAAACTCTCTAGACCTGAGAGGGGGTTACCAATTCTACCTTACTGCATTCTCCCAACTGCTTAGAACTGTGACATCCACATTAAATTTGCAATAAATACCACTGATTGATCTCTCACCATCTCCCACTAGCTCACCTGCTCCTCCACTTTTCATATCTGACAGGCCACCATTCTCCCCATCTTCAAAGTCCTACTAAAATTTAAGAAAAAAATCAAAATAGAAAATCAGCATAGTAGTTCCAGGACAACAATTTCTGCCATCCTTTTTCCTCCAAGGCTCAGCACAATGGGTGACCTACCCGTGAAGTGCAATAGAACATGGGAATGAACAACCACAAGCAGCAAAGCCAGTGAGAGAAGACACTAGAGTCATCATATCCTCCATCTGATTCTCCCCCCAACTCACACATTTTCACCTCCAAACTCCAATTTTTGCACTCTTGTTCCCGATTTCTCCATACACTGCTCTTGTTCGCTTTTCTGCTTTCCTTCTTGCCCTCTGCTGGGAAAGTGAAAATGGCAAACACCCAGGACCTTAGAGGAAGAGCCAAGGTTTCTGGCAAACAGTTACTGGGGAACATCGCAGCTAGTCCGAGGTTCTCCTGGCCCTGGGGCTATTGGTCATGTCCTGTCAAAGAGGGTGATGCAGATGCTCCTCTGTGCCCTTGTGAGTCATAAGTGCAAAGGCGAGAGACCACCCAAGCTGGAGTCAAGAACCCAAGGTGGCAATACCCTTTGGAGGGCTGGGATGGTGCAAACACATGACAGGGCAGAGTCCTTCCTACTGCCTGGTAGACCCACATGCTCTGGGCAAGTAAAGTGCAGTGTGGTTCTGGAAAGGGAACTGCTGTTTGTGTCACCGCCTGATATAGGCTCAAGTAGTTATAATAATAATAATAGTGGTATTTGTTAAGTACGTACTATATGCCAGGCACTGTACTGAGTGCTGGAGTGGATTCAAGTGAATCAGGTTGGACACAGCTCCTTTCTCACTTGGGGCTCACAGTTTCAATTCCCACTTTACAGATGAGGTAACCGAGGGCCAGAGAAGTGAAGTGGCTTGCCCAAGGTCACATAGCAGATAAGTGGTGGGTCTGGGATTAGAACCCATGACCTTTTGACTCCCATGCCTGTGCTCTATCCACTTAGCCATGGGGAAGACTCCATTTCTCTCCATCATGAATACCCAGTAGGTCGGCTAATGGGGCATCTGCTCCCAACCCTCCATGTCGCTATCTCAAGCTTTGATCTGTTTTCTAGTTCTGGGGGTGGATTTCCAAACTGTGGGCTTAGACACCCACCAGTTCAGGAAAAGTGGATTTTCCCAGGTGGTTCAGGCTGAGAAAAAGCCAATCCTATGCACCCAGGGATGCCAAAGAACAGTCTGGTTTGGATCCCGAAATTTTTGTGTTACGTCAACAAGCTGCGTAGTAGCCCAGGCGATAGACTGACCGCAGACACTGAGTCTCAGCATTTTCTTCACCATAAATAAGGATCAAACCGAAAACCAGCCCTTGGGATGGCACCAGTGTTTACAGATCTGTTGCCTCTATGGTCAGCAGGCAAACATCATTTACCATCGGATCCATGGGATTGGATGCGGAAATGCCGACAGACAGCAGTCCCCTTTCCTAATAGCCCACAACGGGGGCAGCGGCCACCGAACTTAGTTAACATTGCTGCTCCTCACAGACCCATGGGACAATTGAGACTGTGGTTTCAGCCCTGCAGCTGTGAGCACTCCGTCACCAGAGCCAGAAGCCCCACTGCTGAGAGGTGCAGCACTGACAGGCCTGGACTCACTGAAAATGGACTAAATTCAGGACTCTGCTGGCCTGAGTTTGGCCTTTTCTGAATGGCATTTCAATTGACCAAGACCCTGCAAATGACACCTTAGTTCGACAGAGGAGAAAATATTTAGACAGAATACATATATATGAGATATATTGATGCATAATATAGATCTGCAGTTTTTTTTTAAGTTCTTACCTCACTGAGTTTTCCAGCGTTGTTCTAGCCTGCCAAGAAAATCCAGACAGTCATTTGGGTTGCACGATGGGTAGAAAACAAAATCCCTTTAAGGATCCTTTAAAGAATCAGACTCGTAGGCACTGCCTCATTTTGAACAGGAGGTTCCTGGATATTTTATAGGCGGTGTTTATTTTGGGACGTTCTCCCAGCAGAATGTAAAAGCCATTCGGTAAATGACACCTGGTTACTTTTCTTGAAATGCAAATGCTTGGCTGTGCATATGTCAGACGTATGTCTTTGAGTGTGTCGGCTTTGATCGGTTAAATTAGTCTAAATCGTAAATTTGCCTTCCCGGTTCCTTAGGACTCCAAAATCACACAACAGGTCTGAAAAGATTGGTAGCGTCTGGAGCACACCCTCTCTGTCACGTTGCAGCCTGGGGAGATTTTTTAAGGATTGCTGAAAAGACAAACCAAGAGTGATAATGGCACCAAACATATTTAATCTTCATATCTCGTTATCTCACTATATCCTGCCAGTCAGACCAGCTGTATGTGCAAGAGCATTTTGTAAGCAAGGGGTGATGATCTACAAATCTCAATCCCTTATATTTGTTTGGTGCCACAGTAGGGAGCCAGGGGAGTGTGGATCTGTCATTTCATGGCTGATTTATCAGGTCTATGCTAAACAGCTTTGAAATAACAGTCTGCACTGGAGCATTGAAACCGTGAAAACTTGGCACTGTAGATGGTGGTGAACCAAATAAATGAGACCAATACCCCTCTGAAGAGAACAGACAATAGCAATCTAGATTGAAGGCCGGCGCCTAAACCCCTAGGTCTGGAAAATCTTACAAATGACATAAGATTGACTGAAAAACACTGTCGGTGTGTGCATGTGGTGGAAATCAACTTCACACAACTTTGTATTCATTCCCAGGCATATTTCAGAACCAGCACTGTAAGGCCTTTGGGGCTTGGGCTCATCCTGCCGTCTTCTGCTATTTCTCAATTCCTCACCCCTTTTTGTTTTTTTAAGGAAGTTGTTAAGCCCTCAATTTGTGCCAGCCACTGTACTAACCTCTGGGGTAAATACAAGCTAATCAGGTTGGACACAGTCCCTGTCCCACACAGGGCTCCACAGTTCTACTCCCATTTACAAGTGAGGTAACTGAGGTGTAGACCCCAGGTCACAAAGCAGGCAAGTGGCAGAACCGGGACTAGAACTCAGGTCCTTCTGACTCCCAGGCCTGTGCTCTTTCCACTAGGTCACTCCGCTTCCCTCGGTTAAGGAGTCACTATTTCTGGCCAGCCCCCACTCTGGAAGGAGACTCTTCATCAGGGAAGGACCTGAGCTGGACCAGGCTCCTTGAACCGGGCCTGGGGGGAAATGCTGGTAGAGCCAAGCCACTCTACGTAGGCGACCTGGACCAGTGAACCAAAACTTCTGTCTGAATTCACATGGAAGCTTCCCCCTTCATAGAGCTGGGGCTGGTATGAGATGGAGCCAGAGTGGTGCCCAGTGGGATCTGACTGCAACTCCAGTGCCTTGTGAAACCCTCAAAAGTGGGGGGAAGCTCCCCAGTAACTAGGAAAATTCTTGCACTGGTCGAGTGCTAATTCCATACCAAGCACTGGACTAAGGGGATGGCCATGCTCCCCTTCTCCTATGGACTGTTCATTTCAGCCAGCTCTACTCGGGAGCCCCCTCTTCATCCACCAAGGACAGAAATATATTAAGCTCTGGGGAAAGGATAACAATTCAGAATGAGCTCTGAGCCACTCTAACATGGGGAAAAACTGGCAGTGGACACGTAGGGACAAAGTGATAAATTCGGCAATAATGCCTGAAGAAAAAACTCAATGATAAAGACAGAACAGCTGCTGTAGATTGGGGATAAAATATGGTTTTCAGGGTTTGCAAAAGCCCCATCTTTAGCCCAACAGTCCCAGATGAGTCAACGTCCTCAGACAGCCCGGGCACGGCCGCCATTGCACCTCCGCCCTCCCCCCTTCAGAGGAAAAGGACTCAAGGACAGTAGGTGAAGGGAGGGTCACCCACAGACTCAGGGCCACAGGATCTCAGTCCTGGTCCACGATAAATGCAAAGAAGAATTGGCCGTCGGCCTGGGCCTTGCTTTGCTGATAGCATCCATGCCCGGTCTCCTCCCTAAGCAGCGTAACGAGAGGCCCGGGGCTCCGGGAAGGGGCAGATTGCTCTCATTCTGCCAGCTCAAAGAGAAATTGAAAATGAAGCGTCTGCGGTGGCATCACATGCTTCCAAGTGAATTATCTGAACGTGCTTATAAATAGACTCTCAATCTGGGGGCCAAGGATTCTCATGAAACAGGAAACCATTTATCATTAAAAAGGGTTTACTGTCTGCCATTCCTGGGATGAGGAAAATGAGCCCTAGAATCCCCTTCTCTGGGAACTGATCCATTTAGGCTCCTGTAGCTTCTTTCACTGAGGTCAGGCAGGGAACTTGTCTACCAACCCTGTTGTGTTGTACTCTCCGGGGTGCTTGGCACAGTACTCCGCACACAGTAAGTGTTCAACAAATACCACCGATGATGAAGATAATGGTGATGATGCAAGGTTACGGGTTTGCCGGGGGATCAGAAAGGAGAAATTTATCTTCTCAAGATGATGCTCGGAGAGACGGGTAACATTATGCGACCCTAAAGGACCCCATTCCCCAAATGACCTCATGGCACTTAAAGTCAAGTGATACAGCTCTTTATGATTGTTCAAAATACCCCTTATTATGCTATTACAAAAACTTTGTTGCAGAGGGTGGGGTGGTCCCGATTACACTCAAATAAAAACCGAACAATTTGGAGCAAATGAGACCCGGTGGGGATGACTTTACAGATCACATGGACAGTGTCTTTAAAAGCTCTGTAACCCAGGAGGAAAGCCGAGCTGATCTGCCTGTCACCTGGTGCCGTTGGCACTGTCGAAAACGGGAGCATCTCCCCTTTTTAGCTGGAGCAGCCGTGGATACCTTGGGGTGATGATGTATTTGCTTTGCTGCCTTTCCATTAACTCAGTGGCTGCACATCAATAACACTGCCGGCAGCCCAAACACGCTAGCAGCAGGGGCGAAAACCTGTTTCTCTGCTTTCTCAAACAACCGGGCCAAGGCCTCAGACGCAGATAGATTAGTCACGGAGAAATCTGATTCTGGTGCTGGCCACGGGGCAAGGCAGAGAAAAAGAAGAGTGCAGCCCGAACCCTTTGGTGGCCTGGAGAATAGGGTTCGGGCTGCAGTCTGCAAGGGGCAGAATGTTCCTCAGATGCCACTGATCCCATCCAATCAATCAGTTTTATTTATTGAACACTTACTGTGTGCAGGGCAATGTGACTTCTGTTATCGGAAGGTGTTCATAAGGGTTGCTGTTTCACATACCATGAGGAGCTACTTAGAGGAAGGGCAGATATAACACAGGGAACCCTCTCATGGCCTAGTGGAAAGAGTATGGGCCCAGAGGAAGAGAATCTGGGTTCAAATCTCAGCTCTGCCATCTGCCTGCTGTGGGACTTAGGGCAAGTCACTTCACTTCTCTGGGCCTTCGTATTTTCATCTGTAAAAGGGGGATTCAATCCCTCTCCTTTCCCTTGAAACTGTGAGCTCAATGTGGGACAGAGACTTAGCCGGACCAGTTATCTTGTATTTATCCCAGTGCTTAGTACAGTGCTTGGCATGTAGTAAGCGCCTAACAAATACCACAATTCTTCTCTCATTATTACTGTTATGATTATAATTATTACCCTGATTAGAGCAGGGTGGCCTCTACAATGACTCAATGGGTGGGCAAGCAGCCACAGGAGTTCCCAACCGCTTCCAAATCCGCTCAAGATGCAATGAACGGCTCCCACGAGGCCCGGACACATCGGCAGCCACCATCCTCTAGACTGGAAGCTCGTTATGGGCAGGGAACGTGTCTGCTAATTCTGGTGTACTGTGCTCTCCCAAGAGCCTAATCGCCTCACCTCCTCCTACCTCACCTCGCTACTCTCCAACTACAACCCAGCCCGCACATTTTACTCCTCTAATATCAACCTTCTCACTGTGCCTCAATCTCCTCTATCTCACCACCGAGCCCTCGCCCACCTCCTGCCTCTGGCCTCCAATGCCCATCCTCTTCATATCTGACAAATACCCTCTCCCCCTTCAAAGCCTTATTGAAGGCACATCTCCTCCAAGAGGCCTTCCCTGACTAAGCCCTCCTTTCTTCCTCGCCCACTCCCTTCTGTGTCTCCCTGACTTGTTCCCTTTATTCATCCCCACAGCACATATGTACCTATCTGTAATTTATTTATATTAACGTCTGTCTCCCCCTCTAGACTGTAAGCTCATTGTGGGCAGGGATTCTGCCTGTTTATAGTGTTCTACTGTACTCTCCCAAGTGCTTAGTACACTGCTCTGCACACAGTGAGCACTCAATAAATATGATTGACAGACTGGCTTAGTATAGTGCTCTGCACATAGTAAGCCTCAATAAATACCACTGATTGATTGATGTAAAGCCTCTCTCCCCTTCCCTCTTTGCCCCTCCCCAGTGGGATGGGGCTCTCACTGTCCTCCTACAGACAGAGATGAACTCTAGGCCAACGTAACTGCCCACCCCGATCTAGACTCTGCTCAGTCAGAGGGACCCGCCAGTTTCTGTGGTAATTGATTCTTGAAGTTGTTTTTTTAAAACTTCTGTTATTTAAACCATATGTAATTCCCATCTGTGTATTCCCTCCCAGCATTTAGCACAGTGCTCTGCATGCAGTAAATGCTGAGTAAATACTATTACTACTACGAGTTAAAATGTACTTTCTCCTGGGAGGGATTTAATGTTTCAGCTGAAATTTCTGAGGACGACAGAGTGAATTCAGAAGACCAGGCCCGCACAGTTCTGCCATGCCTCCTGGCCACGCCCCAGGCCTGCGATCCAGACATGCCCCAAATGCCAGCCTGGCCGTCCCAGCATTCCGTGTTCTCATCGTGTTCACGGGTTCAGGTCATCTCCAATTTCTCAAACCGGGAACTAGGAAATACCCAGAAAATACTTCAGCGTACTTCCCCTTACTCAGATTTTCTCACGCCTGTGACTTTGATGTTTGATTTTTATGTTTTGTAATCACTATCTTTTAATTACATTTGAATGCTTAAATGTCCTGCTGTCATTTTGATCCAGTAAGGGACGATAGGAAAACACACACAACTGAAACTTGGATGTCCCGCCGACAAACACCATGTGCAATACAGAATTCCTTATCTCTCCACCCACATCCTGTCCTCCCTGATTTTCCCATGGCTATGGACAGCACCACCATCCTCCTCCCTATCTCACAAACCTGTAACCTTGCTGTTATCCTTGATTCTTCTCTCTCATTCAATCCACATAGTCAATCCATCACTAAATACCGTCGGTTCAACCTTTACAACATCACCAAAATCCGCCCTTTCCTCTCCATCCAAGCGGCTACCACATTGATCCAAGAACTTATCTTGCCTTGATTACTATATCAGCCTCTTCACTGACCTCCCTGTCTCCTGTCTCTCTCCACTCCAGTCCATACTCCTCTCTATTGCCCGGATCATTTTTCTACAAAAATGTTCAGTACACATTCCCTCACCCCTCAATAACCTTCAGTGATTGCCCCCCTCCCACCCTCCCCCAGACAGAAACTCCTTACCATCCACTTGAAAGCACTCAATCACCTTGCCCTCTCCTACCTCACTCGCTACTCTCCTACTACAACCACTTCGCACACTTCGCTCCTCTCATTCTAACCTTCTCACTGTACCTCGATCTCATCTATCTCATCTTCGACCCCTCACCCATGTCTGCCTCTGGCCTGGAACTCCCTCCCTCTTCATATCCGACAGACAATTACTCTCTTCACCTTCAAAGTCTGATTGAAGGCCCATCTACTCCAAGAGGCCTTCCCTGACTAAGCTCATTTCTTCTTCTCCCACTCCCTTCTGTGTCGCCCTTACACTTGGATTTTCTCCCTTTATTCACCCCTCCCTCAGCCCCACAGCACTTATGTGCATATCCTTAATTTATTTAGCATCCATCTCCCCTTCTAGATTGTGGGAAAGGAAACTCAGTTATATTTTACTTTCCCAAGTGCTTAGTACAGTGCTCTGCACTCCGTACACACTCAATAAATACATCTGATTGAGTGATTGCAATCTGTTTGATAAACAAGAGGAAGCACTTACTGAGATCTATGTTGTGTGACATTTTCCTTTCTCATCAACTGCTGCTGTTGCCCCACTCCTGCCCATCTGTTCTTGACCTGATACCACCGCCCTTTACATGGGTTCTTCCTTCTTCTTCCTTCTTTCTCCTTCCTACTGGGAAGGGATCGACACCTTCTGGATCTTGACTTTCCCTCTACAGTTGATGCATCTGTGGGGAACTCATCACTGA
This sequence comes from Ornithorhynchus anatinus, assembly GCF_004115215.2. Lineage (NCBI taxonomy): Eukaryota > Metazoa > Chordata > Mammalia > Monotremata > Ornithorhynchidae > Ornithorhynchus > Ornithorhynchus anatinus. The sequence continues at coordinate 14,101,718 of NC_041728.1, read as the reverse complement.
ACGGGGCTAGGATAAGAAAAAGAAATACCAGTGAGATGGGTGCTAACGGAGGCGCTATTCATTTTTTTGCAGATGAGAATTCCTGGAAACCTGTATTTAAGAGGTTTCTCAGCATGCTAAAAAACCCTTCCAAATCCCCCAGAGATAGGGAAAAACTAATCACCAGTCAAGCTGTACAGTTGTTTTCCCCTTTGAAGCCGAGGCCAGAGATGCAGTTATGAAACCAGCATGCTCCAGAGGAGAGACTGAATGAGGAAACAACATCTTGTCATTTTTCAGACTTGAGGCCGATGACCCAAGAGAGGGATTTGAATATCCTGAAAAACAATCTCCCTCTGCAGACGTCACTTGTGCAGATATTTTTTTTCCAGCCACACAAAGATCGGCATACAAGGAGACAAACAAAATAAAACAAAAAAAAAAAAAATCAGTGTGCTCTTTGGGGACTGTGAATCAGCCAAAACACTGCTGGAAAATATGAAAAGAGAAAACTCAGTAGGAAATTCTGATGGAGGAGGAAGAAGCTGCATAAATTTTCTGAGAAGCCCGACTGGCTTACTCAGCCTTGGGTCTTACTGAAGATATTAACTTTGCACGGTGCAATTCAATGCTGTTATTGGCCTTCAGATACCTTCTAGGCATTACTGAAGCGGAAAAAGCATTTGGGTTGAAACTGTTGCAATGGGCTGTTGACGCTGCTTTCCTTTTATCATTAGTTTCCCACTGTCTTTCACCAGACAAGTCATCCAGCTAAATAGTCCTAGCTGGATAAGGTAAAACCCTCCAGCTAATGCTGATAGCTACTGCTCCTTAGTCCCCAACAACAATAGGGAACAACCTAGTAAAAGCTGAATTAAAATGGCTTCTTGATATTCCTACTGCGGGAAATGGCAGCGGTAATTCTGCCACCAAAACATTTTTGCGTCACCCGTACCACTGTGTGACAAAATCATCATCCTGCTCATCATGACCAACGCAGCAGTACCATTGCTTGAGCACTGACTGTTCACTGAACATAGCCGTGGGCACTGGGTTTGATACAGGGCAATTGAAAGTCCTCCTTTCCTGCCCACCAGAAGCTTACAATTTATAATTTAGTCAGTACATGGTAATAGGTGGTTTGTGAGGCAGGAGAAGTGTATGTGCTTAAAATTCACAAAGTATCTAGGAAAGTAGATTTGGCCACCTCTTCTCATCACCAGTTTCAATATTTCACTCCATGGTTACGTCTGGACTCCCTCAGGCTTCCACACAATTTCCTTTCATTCTCCCCTGGAGTCAAAATGGCAACTGTGTGAAGGAACTAACCATGTTGCTAGTGACTGAAGTGGGGCCGCTTCCCCAAGTAATAATACTAATAATGGTGATGGTGTTTTTTAAGCGCTATGTGTCAAGCACTGTTCTAAGTGCTGGGGTAAATAAAAACTAATCTGGTTGGACAAACTCCATACGTCACATAGGGCTCACAGTCTTAACCCCCATCTTACCGATGAGATAACTGAGACCTAGAGAAGTCAAGTGACTTGCTCAAGGTCATGCAAGCAGACAAGTGGGGGAGCCGGGATTAGAACTCAGCTCCTTCTGACTCTCAAGCCCATACTCTATCCATTAGGCCACGCTGCTTCTCTAGTTTGGGGGAGATGGTGGGGAAGGCAGAGAGAGCCATCGCACAGAGTCCACAAAAGATCTTCACACTCAGGATCCACATAGGGCCAGGCCTGAAAAATCCCAGCAGCCCCAAGCAAAAGGCTTCATCCGGGTAGAGCATAGTCAATGCTGTGTGGGCAGAAAACGTGCCTACTATCTGTTGCATCGTACCCCTTCCCATTGCTCAGTACCCTGCTCTGCACACAGCGACAGCTCAATAATTATCACTAATGGATCAACTGATTTCTGGCCGAAGCGTTGCAGTGTAAGACCAAGGGAGAGGAAACTCAGGATTTCTACTTCTCCTGACCAATCACCTGTCTAGGTTCAAAATGCAATTCCCAAATTATTTAATCTGGACCCTTGCCTAGGTAGTGACTAGGAGTTTGGGTCTAGACTGGGGTGACCCATAGGGCCTCACACCGGACCAGAGCCTCTGCCAGATTTCTGGGCTGGTCCTGGTGGCCCTAGGCACCCACAGATTGAAGCTTGGGCTTTCTGGGGAGAAGATAAACACTTAAATACCATAATGATGATGACAATGATATTAAATTATATTATTATAGTTATTATAATCATTATTATAATCCAAGCAAGGGACGGTGGAGGTGTGCATGTGGGGTGGGAGGAAGGGAAAGGGAAGGAAAGTGGAGGAATCTAAGTACTGAGCAGTCCGGTAACTTCCACATGGCCCTGCGGAGGGGTGGGGGAGGAACTTCAGACTATAGCAGTCGCTGGTGCCTTCCGTTCTCCACCTTTTACATGCCAATTTCTGAGGTCTGGCCTGGTCCAAGTCCAACCTGAGCCCGGCCAGACACTCATTCTATGTGCCTGGGCCCAGCCTGAGGTCTGGGAAGGAAGGGAAGGAAGGAGGACAGAAAGGAGCCTCCAGGACTCAACCTCTCCCGTGTCTTAGCTTTCCATTCCAGAGACAGGGATGGCGGTCACTGAATCATTCTCATCATCATCATGAGGCATTTACAGGTGTTTGCTGAGCTTCTACTATGTGGGTAGAGCATGGTACGAGGTCCTGGGAAGAGCACAGTGAAAGTGAAACATGCAGGCTTTGTCCTCCGGGGGCTTACTTATGTACCTATCCTTAATTCATTTTAATGTTCATCTCCCCCTCTAGATGGTAAGGTCTTTGTGGGCAGTGAACACATCTACTAACTCTGTTGTACTGTACTCTCCCAAGTGCTTAGTACCATGCTCTGCACCCATAAAGACTCAACAGATAGCCGACAATACTTGGGAGACATACGATAGAAGTACAGGATGCTGTCTCCGTCTTTGTGAACATACAGCCCAAACTGACCCGTAACTATGTTGACTTGGGAAGAAAAGCCATTTGGGAATGAATGGGGGCTGCCAGGGCATGAATGGAAAATAAAGTAGGTTTTATTAATCACCAAGACCCTTCCCTACTTACTCTGTTCTACGCTCCTCTCTGCACCAACTATGCATATGTCTGTGTACTCCTTAAGCACTTTGATGTTCACCCCAGCCCCACAGCACTAAGTACAGTGCTCTGCACACAATAAGCATTCAATAAATATGATTGAATGAATGAATATCAATACTCTCATACTCTATTCTTTCCCCTATCTGTAATTGATTTGAATGTCTGCTTCCCCCTATAAACGCTAAGTTACTTGGGGGTAGGAATCGCATCTGCCGACTCCATTATACCATACTTTCCAAAGCGCCTAGTATGGTCCTCTGCACACAGTAAGGGCTCAATAAATATCATCAAATGATTGACTCCTTTCTGACTGCTGGGTATCCACCCTATCTCCGCTTGCCCCTCGCTGTCACAGGGTGAACTCCAATGCCTGGGGTCCATTTCCCCTGGAGGCCTAATGGCTAGAGCACGGACCTGGGAGTCAGAAGGACCTGGGTTCTAATCCAGGCTCCGCCACTTGTCTGCTGCATTACCCTGGGCAAGTCACTTCACTTCTCTGTGTCTCGGTGACCACTTCTGTAAAATGGAGACCAGCACCATTGGAAACTCTATCTGGCAATGAACGTCAAGGAAACAAGATCTCTCGATACAGGTAACGACTGCGGGACCTGCAGATCCTCCTTCTTTTGTCCACGGTCATCACACGGCTCCTCCTTTGATTTCTTCCCTCTCACACGGGCAGTGCTTCACTCAACAACTAGACCGTAGACAGCAAGAAAGAGGGCAGAATGTGCCCCTTGCAAATATGTCATTAACGTGTAATTACCAGGTGTACGCCTTTATCCAGAGAGCCAACTGCCGCCTGCCGGCATCGGAAAGATCTGCTTAGGAGAATGCCAAAATAAAGAGGAGCTTCTCACCTTGGGAGGCAAAGGAATATTCATTCATTCATTCATTCAATCATATTTATTGAGCGCTTACTGCTTGCAAAACATTGTACTAAGTGCTTGGGACAGTACAATACAATACAAACAGATATATTCCCTGCCCACAACAAGCTCACAGTCTAGAGACGAGCTCACAGTCTAGAGGAATATGTGATATTCATGGGATGCTGAGACAGGGGATGCATTTCAGGCCCGTGGGTGGCATCCCCTTCCTTGAGCTGCCAAATTATATGCGTGGCAAGGACTTTCAATGGGGCCAATCCCTTGGGCCTCGATTATATCCACTTCACTCCTATGGTGTCACATGACTTCCAAGGGGCCAATGACATTTGGGGGTGGGTGGGGGAGTCGGAAGGAAGCACCTCCCCATCCCACCCCCTACCCTGCCTGGGATCACTCTCTGGAGAAGAGCCAGTCTTTCACCGTGAGGAACATCTGGTCAATTGCTTTGGCCTGGGAAAAATACCCCAGGGGCTTTGGACCAGACACAGCTAGTGCGTGGACCAAAAAATGCATCGCGCATCAAGTCTGGGCAGCCTGTTGTCCCCGCTCCTGTCAATCACTGGCTCCCTCAGAGAGAGGCGGGGGTGGGACTTTCTGGATCTCCGTGCTATAGGATGGGGCTCCCTGTGGTCCTGAACCCTGCCGAGTGCTCAGTCCAGGGTTCGGCCCACAGAAAGTGCTTTATAAATATGTTTGATTGATTAATAGGGGAGGAGCTGAAGCTGGGAGCCCTTTGGACTGATCTATTCTGTTTGCTGCTACCCTGGATCTCAACTTAGGGCAAGATTTGTAACAATCGACGATAACTGATTGAGCGCTTACTACGTGCAGAGCACTAGACTAGGCCCCTAGGAGGACATCTAGTCAGGAGACCTGATCCCCACCTTTAACCTCACCAGCTGCTATTTAGCTGAATGGGTAACCTCCTCAAAAGCAAGGATCTGGACTTTTACCTTTTAGATTGTGAGCCCCATGAGGGGAAGCGACCGTGTTTAATTCCCACCTGTGTATTTTCTCTCAGCCCTTAGTACAGAGCTCTGCACACCATAAGCACTTACTACTATAATTGTTACTCTAGACTGTAAGCTTGTTATGGGCAGGGAACGTGTCTGCTAATTTTGTTGTACTCTCCTACTCGCTTAGAACAGTCCTCTGCCCATAGTAAGTTTTCAATAAATACCACCAATCAGTCAGTCAATGATATACATTCATTCATATTTATCGAGCACTTACTGCATGCAGAGCACTGTACTAGGCACTTGGAAAGTACAATTCAGCAATAAAGAGACACAATCCTGTGTACAGAGCACCATGCTTAGCACTTGGGAGAGTACAATGTAACAATAAACGGACACATTCCTTACCCACAACGACCTTATAGTCTAGTGGGGGAGACAGACATTAATATAAATAAGTACATTACAGATCTGTACCCAAGTGCTGTGGGGTTGGGAGGGGAGATTGAATAGATTGACTACTTCAATTGAATATTCCCACGCACCTGGCACCAACCTCAGCACTGAGTATTTCTTCAACCAAGGCTGCTGTTGAGGTGCCTTTGAGCAGTGCCAGTTACTGCTTGTTCTGTCAATCTGCCTTCTAAAGAACCCTTGAAGATGAGTGGTATACAGTGGCAGGTTGGATCTGGTCAGAGCTGTCTACTCAGGGGGTCCCCGCTCAGTTCTGCCTTTTGGAAATTGCTCTAGCGCTCACGGTCAGTTACGGTTCTACATGAACTTCCTCACACAGACTTGTGCTCTGGCAGTTCTTTGGGCGCTCTTGCTCCAAAAGTAAGGGGATATGCTTTGATAAAGCTACTCCTCAGAGAACACTCAGAGCATGCATACACAGACACGCACACACACACAGATGCATGTCTAAGTAGAGTACATACTGATTGAATGCATTAAGCTCAGCAAGGGAGAGAAAATTAATCTGTAAACATCTTTTTCTTAATCTCCTATGTATACTTTCAATGGTATTTACTAAGTGCTTATAGTGTGCAGAGCGCTGTACTAAGCGCTTGGGAAACTACAATACAATAGAGGTGGTAGACACGATCCCTGTCGCCAAGGAGCAAACCATATACTTGTTCCAAAAGTCTGGCCTGCTGAGTGGTCCTGCTCCCTCGGCCCCCCGCTACTCTCTGAAGGTTATGGGAAGCCCACTGTCCACTATCCAAGCCCTAATAGGGAGAAATCTGCAGGGGGAACTCAGTGTTCCAGGGATCGGCAAGGCTGCGGGAGGAAGTTCAGCTCTAGCCTGTGGTGGGAGAAGCCACAGCAGAGATCGAGAGTAGCTGCCCAGATCCCACAAGTCACCCCTCTCTCCCTGCCTTCTGAAGGGTAAGATGGGCTGGGGATTCCCCAAGGAGACTCGCCTTCCTCATGCCCTCACCTCTTGGCTCCCGTGTGTGGGGAGAGGCTGGCAAGGCCCAGCCCCCTCCTCCTTGCTCAGGAAAGGAGAATTCCCAGCCCTGGCTGGAACTCCACAGGATGGGGAGCTCCCTGGGCCGCCAGATAAAGCTCTAGTTGAGTGGGGGCTGCAGAAGCAATTGGCTTTTTTTTTTAAAAAAAACGATACTTATTGTCATGCACTGTTCTAAGTGCTGGGCTAGATTCAAGTTTATCAGGATGGACAGAATTCCTATCGCACATGGGACTCACCACCTAAAAAGGAGGGAGAGTAGGACTTTCCCATTTTACAGAGAAGTGACTTACCCAAGGTCACCCAACAAGCAACTGGCAGTCAGGATTAGAACCCAGGTCCTCTGACTCCCAGGCCCATGATCTTTCCATTAGGCAATGCGTGGGAATCATCTAGGTGGTCTTCTCTGTCCTAGGGGCCTCTCGGTCTGGAGCAGTGGACCAGCAGAGCCGGCTGAGGGGCAGCCCCCGACCTCAGTGGTGGCAATCTAATGGTGCTCCCTGAATGTCTGGCTATTAAACCACCGGGGAGGGTCCAAAAGAAGAAGAACAAGGGTATGTGAGATCAGATGGGTCTGCCACTCCACCCTCAGAACAAGCTCACCTGGGAAGGCTGGAAGCGAGGCACCCTGTGTGGGCAAAGATCTGTAACTGCGGGGTGTTTTTCCTGGGCAACTGGCGGGACGCAAAATTCTGCTCCCCTGGTGAACCGGGGAGGGGCCGACACACACCAGGTGTTCAGTGAGCAGGCAGCAGCCAAGGTGGGAGGCAAGAGGTTGGATACGGATGTACCCAACGACTCCTCTGCCGCCCGCCTGCTATCCCTCCTCGACTCTGCCGACCTCCTCCTCCACCATACCGCGCCCACTCACCGACTCGGTCACACCCTTGATCTCGTCATCTCCTACCGCTGCACTATCTCCTCCCTCACCGACTCTGAAATCCCTCTCTCTGACCATAACCTTCTCACCTGCCTCATCTCTCACACTCCCTCCCCCTGCAGATCTTCGCTACTGCCCCACAGAGACCTCCGCTCTCTCGATCCCATCCGTCTTTCCAATAGCATCTCGCCTCACCTTGCCGCCCTGTCCTCTCTTCCCACTCTCGACGAGCGGGTCTCCGCTCTCAACTCCACCCTCTCTACTCATCTCGACTCTCTCGCCCCCCCTTTCCCTCCGCTGCTCTCGCTCCACTAACCCACAGCCCTGGATCACCTCCTCCGTCCGCCTCCTACGCTCCTATGCTCGAGCTGCTGAGCGCTGCTGGCGAAAGTCCAAGCACCAAGACGACCTCACACACTTCAAATTTATCCTTTCCTGCCTTAACTCTGCCCTCTCCTCCGCCAGGCAAAGCTTCTTCTCCTCCCTCATCGACACCCATGCCCGTCACCCCCGCCGATTGTTCCGGACCTTTAACTCTCTCCTTAGGCCCCCTGTTCCTCCCCCTCCCCCATCTCTCACCCCCAATGATCTGGCCACCTATTTCCTCACGAAAATCAACACGATCAGGTCTGAGCTCCCCAAAGTCACCCCTCCGCCTCTCCCCTCCCCCCCAACAACCCCCTCCCCTACTTTCCCATCCTTCCCTGCAGTATCCTCAGAGGAGATCTCCTCCCTCCTCGCAAGTGCCACCCCCTCCACCTGCGCCTCGGACCCCATTCCCTCTCACCTTCTTAAAACCATCGCCCCTGCCCTCCTCCCTTCCTTAACTTCTATTTTTAACCACTCAATTTCCAAGGGCTCCTTCCCCTCTGCCTTCAAACATGCCCACATCTCCCCCATCCTAAAAAAACCCGCTCTTGACCCCACTTCCCCCTCCAGTTATCGTCCTATCTCCCTACTACCCTTCCTTTCCAAAATCCTAGAACGAGTCGTCTACAATCGATGCCTAGAATTCCTTAACTCCCATTCTCTCCTAGACCCCCTCCAATCTGGCTTCCGTCCCCTCCACTCTACCGAGACTGCTCTCTCTAAGGTCACCCATGACCTCCTTCTTGCCAAATCCAATGGCTCCTACTCCATTCTGATCCTCCTTGACCTCTCTGCTGCCTTTGACACTGTCGACCATCCCCTCCTCCTCCATACCTTATCTCACCTTGGCTTCACGGACTCTGTCCTCTCCTGGTTCTCCTCTTACCTCTCTGGCCAATCATTCTCGGTCTCCTACGCTGGAGCCTCCTCCCCCTCCCATCCTTTAACTGTTGGAGTTCCTCAAGGGTCAGTTCTTGGCCCTCTTCTGTTCTCCATTTACACTCACTCCCTCGGTGAACTCATCCACTCTCACGGCTTTGACTACCATCTCTACGCAGATGACATGCAGATCTACATCTCCGCCCCTGTCCTCTCCCCCTCCCTTCAGGCTCGCATCTCCTCCTGCCTCCGGGACGTCTCCACCTGGATGTCGGCCCGCCACCTAAAACTCAACATGAGCAAGACTGAGCTCCTCATCTTCCCTCCCAAACCCGGTCCGCTCCCAGACTTCTCTAGCACCGTTGATGGCACGACCATCCTTCCCGTCCCGCAGGCCCGCAATCTCGGTGTCATCCTTGACTCGTCCCTCTCGTTCACCCCACACATCCTATCCGTTACCAAGACCTGCCGGTTTCACCTCTACAATATCGCCAAGATCCGCCCTTTCCTCTCCACCCAAACGGCTACCTTACTATTACGGGCTCTCGTTATATCCCGGCTAGACTACTGTGTCAGCCTTCTCTCTGACCTCCCTTCCTCCTCTCTCGCCCCGCTCCGGTCTATTCTTCACTCCGCTGCCCGGCTCATCTTCCTGCAGAAACGATCTGGGCATGTCACTCCCCTTCTTAAACAACTCCAGTGGTTGCCTATCGACCTCCACTCCAAACAAAAACTCCTCACTCTAGGCTTCAAGGCTCTCCATCACCTTGCCCCTTCCTACCTCTCCTCCCTTCTCTCTTTCTACCGCCCACCCCGCACGCTCCGCTCCTCTGCCGCCCACCTCCTCACCGTCCCTCGGTCTCGCCTATCCCGCCGTCGACCCCTGGGTCACGTCCTCCCGCGGTCCTGGAACGCCCTCCCTCCTCAACTCCGCCAAACTGATTCTCTTTCCCTCTTCAAAACCTTACTTAAAAATCACCTCCTCCAAGAGGCGTTCCCAGACTGAGCTCCTCTTCCCCCTCTACTCCCTCTGCCATCCCCCCTTTACCTCTCCGCAGCTAAAGCCTCATTTTCCCCTTTTCCCTCTGCTCCTCCACCTCTCCCTTCCCATCCCCACAGCACTGTACTCGTCCGCTCAACTGTATATATTTTCGTTACCCTATTTATTTTGTTAATGAATTGTACATCGCCTCGATTCTATTTAGTTGCCATTGTTTTTACGAGATGTTCTTCCCCTTGACGCTGTTTAGTGCCATTATTCTTGTCTGTCCGTCTCCCCCGATTAGACTGTAAGCCCGTCAAACGGCAGGGACTGTCTCTATCTGTTGCCGACTTGTTCATCCCAAGCGCTTAGTACAGTGCTCTGCACATAGTAAGCGCTCAATAAATACTATTGAATGAATGAATGAAAGAAGACAAAAATACTTAGGAAAGAGAAAGGGGGGAGTGGAGTCTAAAAGGACCCCTTGTCTCTAGCTCCACCAAACAGCCACTCAGAGCCCCGCAGACCCTGAACCCAATCTCACAGCCATCCAGCATGGATGCGGACTATCGTGAAGGAAAAGAATCACTGGGCATGCTCAGCTAGACGGGCCGACGTAGTTAACACTGTATTACACAACCACAACCAGAAGCTAATTGATGGTCACGGGAAACGGCCCACTCCACAACTTACTAATCACAAAAGTCAAATGGGGAAGAAAATGCCTCAAGTGAGAAAGTTGTGGAATGCACAGATGTAAATAATCCATCACAGAGGGCACTTTAAAGTTTCAAGTTGAAAAGGTCTTTGTGTTTTCCTCTGTCCTTTCTTGACCTGAGCCTCGTGCTGCCAAGAGACAGAGGGCACATGGGGATACTGGTGGGCAATTAGCCAAGTCGCTTGCTTGGGACTTGCTTCCTCTTGCCATTTGGCATTTTCTCCTTTACTGTCAAAGCCCACAGTACTTCTTTATGCCTTGGCTTCCTCATCTGTAAAATGGTGATTAATTTCCTGCTCTCCCTCCCTCTTAGCCTGTGAACCCCATGTGGGAGAGGCACTGTGTCTGATTTGGCTGTATTGCATTTATCTACTCCAGTGCTTTAGCACATAGTTAGGGCTTAGACACCTCAACTATTGTTCTAATATATAATACCTGTATAGTAATGGCAGCCCAGCTTCTCAAAGCAAATAAGGCAATGGGACCTAATAAAAAGAACATGGGCCTAGGAGTCAGGAGCTAGGCTTAAATCCCAGCTCCACCACTTGGCTGATGGGTAACCTTGGATAAATCACTTAACTTCTCTGTGTCTTACTGTCTCATCTGTAAAATGGGGATTCACCTCCCACTTAGACTGTGACCATGAAGAGCCACCTGGTTTTCTGACTGTCATATGCCAGCTGGTCTTTCCTACCAACAAGCAATTGAACCAATTCGTGTTTTAGAGATCTTAACCCTGATTGAAAGGAAGTCCAAAAAGAAAGCATTCACAAAAAAGAATAGTAACTCTGGTATTTGTGAAGTGCCAGGTTCTGGGTCCAGCTTGATTATTTTGTATTTACCCCAATGCTTAGTATACTACTTGATACATAGTAAGCACTTCATAAATACTATTGTGAGCCCCATATGGGACAAGGATTGTGTCCAACCCGAGTAGCTTGTATCTATCCCAGGGCTTAGAATAGAACTGGGCACATGGTAAGCACTTATCAAATGCCATTATTATTAATCAATCATTTTTATTGAGCATTGACTATGTTTGGAGCACTGTATGAAGCACTTGGGAGACTTCAGTACAATAAAATTAGCAGACACATTCCCTGTCCATAACAAGCTCACAGACCAGAGAAGAGGGATCGAATCTTTCGGGGGAACTCTTCCTTTAGCAAGATGGCCCCAGTCTCACATTAAAGGTACTCTCCCAAGTGCTTAGTAAAGTGCTCTGCACACAACAGGTATTCAATAAACACTACTCATTTACATGTGTGTGGATGACAGTCTCTCCCCATAGGACGACAGCAGATATTCCCATTTTAAAGATGGAGAAATGAAGGAAAACTAAAGGGAAGTAATGACAGTATTTATTAAGTGACTACTTTGTACCAATCAGTGTACTCAACAATGGGAAACAATAACCAGGTGGGAATTAAACTCAGTCCCTTTCCCTCAGTGGGTTCGGTGGCTCATGAAAAAGAGGACAGAGGAAATCTTGAGACCCTTCGTGAGTTGTAAACAGGTTTTGTAAAACAGGGTCAGGTCATGGGACCCTGAAGAAGTACAGGGTACCCCCACCCCTGTTGATAAGTACACATGATGTTTCCATGGGGAATGGCTTGTAGTTGTTACCATTAATTAACAAAACAAGCAAAGTGAAAAAATAAAAAAGCAAAAACTTGGCCTGCATCTCAGTCACATATCTTTGGGGATTCGACTAAGTTAAAGTATGCTAAGAGGAAGGACACTGGGATATTTGGTTTCTAAGAGGACTCTCAACTGTAGTTACTTCATGGAAAACAATCTTCATTTAAGATTTTTTTAATCTGAGGGACGGACAAAGAATTTCTCTTAAAATAGTGTGCTTCAGCCAAAAGATCATTTGGCAACTGTTCATAATGTACATACAACTTTTGGAACTGAGGTAGTCTTATCAATTCTTTCTTTCCAGAACAGATCACTAAGGAGTAGCTAAGTTCTCAACCCCACTGAGTAGAGAACGGGCTTCAAAAACTGAGGCCGTGCCTTACATGGACAAGATGGGTGGAAGTTGTGAAAACTAGACAGGATTCTCTCAAGCCTTGCCATTGGGCCGTGGAAATGGAAGCCAGGAAACTGACCCCAAACTTATCCTTGACTGCCCCGTGTTCAATCTTGACTCTCAAGGACCTCGCCGGAGGACATTCAGTCTCCAGAGAGATTTCTCTCTCTAGAATGGGAGTATTTGTGTTGGAGGGGGGTGGGGGAGAGAGAGATTGAAATTGAGATGAGGTAAGACTCCCAAGATGCTGGCAGCCTCTCCAAAGTGCCTGAAGAGACTTTGGTCTAAGTAGCAGCACCAGAAATCTCGGTCTAAAGATCACCCTTCAAGGGGATATAAAGCTAACAATGGACATCAGGAACCTCGTTACCCACGTAGCTATTGAGAAACTGACCCAGCTTCATGTACTGACGTATCCCCTCCCGATTTCTTTTCCCAGTTGGGAAGACTCATGCAGTGAGTCACCAGGATAGCACCGTGATTGCAAAAGCAAGCCGGGTGTACATCTGCTCTTGAAGCACATCGCATAAAATGGTAACCAACAGATTTGCCAATGGAGCATACCACTACGGCTTAACGATGGATCTCATGAAAACAGAAGTCAAATACCAGTCGACACCTGGGAAACCCAACAAATAACCAAAGGTTTCCATGACAGAGAACTCAAATTAGTCACATAATTTTGCTGCCTAGATGGAACCCATAAATCAATATAAAGCGATAAAAAAGACAAAGAGATGAAAAACAAAACTCATAAGGCCAGCCTGGCCTTTGAAGACCCAGTTTGATGACAACAGGACACCCAGCTCCATACCAAGCTGAAACTATCAGGCTGCTCTGGTGTCCAACCTTCTAAATGGCTGTGAGACCTGAACCCATCACACAAGGCACACCCAGTTCCTGGAGCATTTTATCAGTATCATATACAGAACATTCTCAACATCTCATGGCAGGATAAGATGACCAGGGTCCTGAAAGGCAACAAACAAGGCTCATGGCAACACAACTCTGCTGGGCAGGATATGGGAAGAGAATGGATGACAGCACAATACCCAAACAGTTGCTATAGGGGGATAGGGTCGGGGAGGGGCCCACCCAACCCCAGAGGGAAAAAATATCATTTCAAAGATATGCTACAGCCCCATTGAGAGATCACCAATAATCACACTAGTATTTGTTAACAGCTTACTATGGTTTTACTCTATGCTAAGTGTGGGATCAACATAAGATAATCACACTGGGCACAGTCTCTGTCCCACAGGATCCAAGCGCTACAGCGAACAAGGCTTGAATACCCATTTAACAGATGAGGAAACTGAGGTGTTGAGAAGTGACAGCAGGCTAGTTCGCAGACAGCAAGTGTGGAAAGCCAAAAATCAGGAGAAAGGGAGTTCTAAAGCAAAAGCTAGAAAACAGAGACAGACCAGATATGGGACAAACTCCTCAGTGCAACAAGGACCTAGCTTTGCTCATTTCCATCCCACATAGACCTCTCTAGATAGTCTCTCCCACAGGGATAAGACCATCAGTAGCCTCATCTTCAAATACAGAGGCCAGTTTTTGACACATCTACTATCTCTGTATACTTAGGCTCTAAGACAGGGATTGCCTCTCCCACCTCTGTTGTGTTGTACTTTCCCAAACGTTTAGGACAGTGCTCTGCACATAAGTGCTTAATAAATGCCACTACATATTAATAGCAATATAAGAAAGAGGGGAGGGTGGACAATGTGCAGAGGATCCATGAAACCATTTCCGCAGGGTCCTCAGCACTGCAGACATTTCCTAGAGTTCCTATTACCTCCTATGTAAAGAAAGACGTGGAGAACTTGAGACAATTCAGAGAAAGATAACTACTTGGACGACTTCGACATGCAGGGGAGAACTGTAGCTTGGCAGTCCGAAGGATGATCAGAAGACAATGTCACAAGACCAGCAAAACATCGCAACTTGTCCAATTAACCCAGCTGGCATATCCATACTCAGCTCCCTTTAGGCCCATCAGCATAAACTTGGGAAAGCAGATTGAAGCCAGCCCCCTTCATTAGCCTAAATTTTCCATGAGTGTTGAGTGATCCTTCTTCCCCTCTAGACTGCTTGTTGTGGGCAGGGTACATGTCTACCACCTCTATCATACTGTACTCTCCCCAGCTCTTAGTACAGTGCTTTGCACACAGTAAGCACTCATTAAATATGAATGATAATCCACTCTAAAGGAAGCCACATCTCCCTTAAACAGAAACAAGATCGTTCTTCCGAATGGGCTTAATTATCACTTTGGAAAAAGGCAATTCCCACTCACAACTGAGCTGAGCCCTTATGAGAAAAGTGCAAAGTACCTGGAATCAAACCTTGCACTGGAACTTTGGTAATGAACTCAATTTCACATTCTCAATGCCAGTAGAATCCTTATTGACATTTTTACCTTAATATGTCCACTTTTCACGGGTTTCAGATAATGTTACACAACATCTTATGGTTCAGTGTTTCGATACAGCTTTTATAGAGTTCACAGAATGATCAGAAATAAAACAGTCCCTAAACTAATACCATTTGAATTTGTCACCATATAAAAATACAAACAACATTCAAAGTTCCCCAGAATGCTCAAAACTTTTCTTAGGGAAGAGCTATGAGGAGAAAAATACTCTTTTTTAGAATCAATATTGGAATTATTGGGGAAAAAACATGGTTTGCATAAGTATTTGGAAGAAAATTCAGAAGAAAGTAAATGAACCATCTACATTTTTGCCTAAACCAATTGATCCCTGGTATTTATTGAGCACTTATGCGCAGAGCAAAATGAGAATGTTGTCTGCTAGACTCTGTTAGGCCCTTATGTAATTATATACTTTCAGTTATTTATTTTAATATCTGTTTCCCCTCTAGACTGAAATTACTTATTTATATTAATATCTGTTCCCTCGCTAGACTGAAAGTACTCACGAAAATATCTGTAATTCATTTGTTTATATTAGCGTCGCTCTCTCTCCTTGTAGACTGAAAGCTTGTTGTGGTGAGGGATGTGTCTGCCAACTTCAGTGTTTGATAAATACCACTGATCTAGTGACTGATTTACATTTCATGCAGTTACATCTATTTAAAAAGGAATCAATGAGATTGGTGATTGCCCACAACAATGCTGGAATGTGGAAAGAGCCATTCAGTGCGCTGGAGTTCTGGAATGGTGAACCCCAGAGGGTCACATGACAGTATGGTGATTTCTGCCGCCCAGGGAATGCCCGTCAGCATGCCAAACCCATTCATTCACCCCGGACTCAGACTGGACTACCCGCGGGGTTCCTGAGAAAGTGAAAGCTGCCATGGAACTAATCTCCCACTCCTCAGGCACTGAGGACCAAAGTTGGCCCCTAGGTACGAATACAGCACTTGAGCCTTCGTAAACCACAGGCTTCAACCAAAGAGGGGGAAACTTGTTGCTTATCATAGGGGTGTTAATCTCTGCCAACCACCCAATAACAACAAACTCTTTCTAAATGAGGGCCATAAACAGAGACCAATTGGTAAATAATAGACATTTTGCAACAATTAAAAAGATACTGGCAAGAAAATGATAAAAACTGCTCTCCTGTTAAATCAGTTATTCCAAGATCCTGAGGTTCTGACTTCTGGACTAGAGGGCTACATTTTGCCAGAGGACTTCAGAGACACAGCTTTTTCCTAAGGTAGCTTGTTGATCATTGTCGAAGGAAAAAATGCTCTATATAGTTTTATGTGACCTTCTGCATACAGTAAAGAGTTGGATAAAGCAGTGTGGCCTAATGGAAAGAGCACAGGCCTGGGAGTCAGAGGACCAGAGTTCTAATCCCAGCTCCAGCTCTTGCTGTGTGACCTTGGGCAAGTCACTTCTCTTTTCTATGCCTCAGTATCCTCATCGGTAAAATGGGATTCAGTGTCTGTTTTTCCTCCTACTTAGACTGTAAGCCCCATGTGATACAGAGACTGAGTTCGACCTGATCGTCATGAATCTACCCCTGTGTTTAGTACAGTGCTCAACAAGGAGTAAGCCCTTAACAAATATCATCAAAATTATTATTATTATATCAGCATAGTAGCAGTTTGGCTGGAGAAGAAGGGGTAGATTTTAGCAATGTTGCAAAGGTAGAACTGACAAGATTTGGTGATAGTAGTGGTGATATTAGGTGTCTACTGGAAAAGAACACATGGGTGAGAATCAGATGTGACTCCTAGCTCATAATTTAAGAATAAAGGGGAAAAAGAGCATCTTATTTGAAAGTAAGACAAGTTAATAGCAAATCCACACCCCGAGACTGTGTTTTGAGCTTTCTGGTTTTCTCTCAGGGTTCTCCAGAGCAGACCTCTCAATTAAAGCCCAGGCTGACCTCTGCTATCGCAGCTACCACCCATCCCCTCATGGAGACACTGACTTCATCTGAGAGCAACCACCAAGTGGAAACATCATATTGGGTTCAAAAACACTATTGAGCATTTCTCTTCAGTGAATCTAAATAGCACCACAGGCCAACTGGAACAACCATTTCCCCCCAGCTCAAAGAACATAAACACTAGAATAATTCACGGCCCCTTCACTGTACACAAATAGTCCTGAAAGTAGGAGGTCAAAAACTCCACCTGTTCCCGGTTTTACTGTCCTGAAAATAGAAACACCGCCTAAGAAAAAATCATTCTGAATGCGTTCTGAAAGCAGCAGCAAGAACCGGGCCCTGGCAGGAGACAAATGCACATCTGTCGGCTCTGTCCCCGAAGCCCAACACGTTTGTTTGCTCACCACCCTCTCCCATCTCTGGATGTATTTCATGTCCTATTTTTCTTCTCATGATGGATGCCCTTTCTCCCAACAGCCATACACTGGACACAGGCAAATGAGGCTATCCACAGGCAAACTGCTAGTCCAGCCTGGCTAGAGAATCTTGGTAATGGGAGTGGGGCCAGCCCTTCTACCCAGTTCTCTCTAGATCTCTCTCACTCTCACCTCCCTCCATGATGACTTCCTTCTCCAAGCCAATCACAGGTCCCACTTCTGATCCTTTAGGGATGGGAATCCACAATCCTTCTCCTGAGCTCAAGCACACCCATGCCCTCACCCATTTACTTAGGCCTAGACATACCCAAGTACTTATCCAAGAAGCAAGAAGGGAAAGGAGGTCAAAGGGAGTGAAATGATTGAGAAGGCTGCATCAACCTCCTGACTGATCTCCCTGCCTCCAATCACTTCCCCACTCCAGTCCATTATTTAATCTGCTGCCCTGATCATTTTCTAAATGACGTTCTGCATACGTCTCCCCACTCCTCAAAAACCACCATTGGTTGCCCGGCCCTCTCCACATCCAACAGAAAACCCTCAATGCCAGTTTAAGGCACTCAATTGGCTCTCCTCTCTTCTCCCCATCCCATTTTCTCTCCCTGCGCCACCCATACAACTGAGTTTGCATCTCCTAAGTACGTAAGCACTCATCCCAGCACAGTACTCATGTACTTACTCGGTTGCTTCCTCTAACCATAATTTTTGTTAATCTCTGCCTCCCGCCAGATTATAAACCCTTTGAGGGCAGGGATCAAGTCTATTTATCCTACTGTACTCCCCCAAGTGTTTAGTATAGTGCTCTGTACAGCATAGGTGCTCAATAAATACCACTGATTGACTGACCAATAGCTTTCTGTCACGCGTTGCTTGCCAACTCCCAGGTCTGAATTATAACGATGATAAAATAACAATAGTATTTTTAAGTGCTTACTATGTGCCAGACACTGTACTAAGTGCTGGGGTGGATACAAGTCCCTGTACCACTTGGGGCTCACAGTCTTAATCCCCACTGTACAGATGAGGGAACTGAAACACAAAGAAGTGAAGTGACTTTCCCAAGGTCACACAGACAAGTGGCAGAGCTGGGATTAGAACCCAAGACCTCCTGACTCCCAGCCCCCACCGCTATTTTCACTGTTCATGCTTGCAACCTCTCTTGACTTTTATCAATCACATTGATCCCTCCACAGCATGGCTCAGTGGAAAGAGCACAGGCTTGGAAGTCAGAGGCCATGGGTTCTAATCCCGGCTCTGCCACTTATCAGCTGTGTGACTTTGGGCAAGTCACTTAACTTCTCTGTGCCTCAGTTACCTCATCAAGAAAATGGGGATGAAGACTGTGAGCCCCAAGTGGGATAACCTGATTACCTTGTATCTACTCAGCACTTAGAATAGTGTTTTGCACATAGTAAGCACTTAAATACCAACATTATTATTCTACCCAATGGTAGGCAGCAATTATTCTGTTTCATCCTGTTGCCCTCCTTTATACAGCAACACTTAATAAATGTGAATAATAATTATGGATAACATCTGTAATTCATTTATTTATATTAATGCTTGTCTCCCCCTTTAAACTGTAAGCTCACTGTGGGCAGGGAACAGGTCTACCCAAGTCCGTTATCTTGTACTCTCCAGAGCGCTTAGTACAGTGCTTGGCAAATAGTAAGCACTCAATAAACGTCACTAACTGATGATTAAAGTCTTATGATAATTTGATAATATATGATTGAAGAATATTTTAGGAAAGCCCAGCATGGCTCCAATTAAGCATATCCCCCAAATAAGCCACAGCGTTAAAAGGGGGAACAACAACTCAAACGACTTTCATGTTCTAGAATGTATCTGTGGAGCTGAGTCCTCATCCAGTAGAAAAACACTCCGGGATTTTATAACAATGAATGTACCGATTTCACAAAATTAGGCCAGTCGGCCGAAAAGCTGTCAGAACCAGCCTGTCACTCCACCCCCCAACCAACCAATCCAGGCCAGGCCCGGGCCTCTTGGATGACGAGACCAGAGCAAGAAGAGACAACATTTCAACTTTTCAAGCAGAGGAGTCTTTCTGTGTACCTGCAAACCTACCACAAAGAAAATACCCTCCGGGAGGAGTTTGGTTTCATAATTGGTTGCTCTTACCACGAAGACTGGCTCCAACCAGTTCTCAGGAAACCTGTCTCACAGACAGAGCTTGCCCAACTGATCTCAATCGGCAAGAGAGTACATGGGTCAGAAGGGGTCATGCCAGGAAGGGCACAAACTGTACACTTGGCTGCACCAAGACACAAAACAATACAGAAGATTTATTTAGTTGATCTATGTAACTTCCAGAGAGCCTGGGGCATTTTACAGAGAACCTTTGAACAAGCACTGTTCTTCATTCCTATCTCTTTCGGTCAGAGGCAGGAGAGGATGATGTTGAATGAGAAAACAGAAAAAGGAGGAGAGGCTAGGGGAGAGATGCAAAAAGCACTGACTCTGGAGAGCCATGTTCATCTAAGGCGAGAACACACACCTTTACCCTGAGTCTAGCCAAACAAACTCGCACAGGATAAGTTCATCTCCAAAATTCACTTTGGTCTCAATTCTAAGCAAAAACGTTTATGGGCCTGGAACTCCCAGATTCCTGTGGTCAGAGGACTTTTTTATACCTCGGGATTCAATAGTTGGTATATAGTGACCCAGTAGCAAACAGCAATTCCTTGAGTGTTGGTCAGTCTGCATTTCCCAAGAGATGTTTGGACACTGTGGAAGAGAAATTCTAAAAGCTCCTCCGGGCTAGCTAGAGCCTTCTTTCTGAACCATACCAGAGGTCCTTGACTCCAAGAGACAACATAGGTACAGTGTGTTCACTGCAATGATTCCAATGTCCTTGGGTCAGTGTGTTCCAACTCTGACAAGTCACTGGTAGACTATGTGGGGGATGGAAAAAAAAAATCTGACCATGTAGTTTCCTGCTTCAGAGCAATTACTGCAATTGTCAAAAAGCCAATATCATGAGACCATTTTGACGCTTAGGTTTTTGCCCCCAAAGGATTAGAAAGACGCATGTTCTTCTTGCCTAACCTTTCTGAGAGTGCGAGGAGGTGAGGTCCCGGGCCTACCTAGCTCTGAAAGGTGGATGCCGACCTCATGACCACAGCTGTGGGGCTGGGAGCTCCACTCTGGCTAAGGGGACGAAGAGGGGCAACTATTTCTAGGCTGTTCTCGGGAAAGACTGTTTTATCATGTACCCAGTTACTCAAAACTCCCGGGAATGCTTACGGGACCTAGGGGAAAATGGGCCCCTGCCTCATAAGGCTGTGCATTTCCCGCTGAATTAGACTGGGATTCCCATTCCTATTAGTGAACCAACTGGACCAAGACAAGTAATGGCACCGCAGTAAATGAGAGAAAATGTCTTTTCGGTTGTTTGTGTGGTTCCCCGCCAATCACAGTGTTCCTTGGGGGCCTAGAGTCTCCCCAAGAGCAGTTTGGCCAGTGAGAGCCTCTGGTTCTGGGAATAAAGGGACCCAGCATGCTTTGTCCCAAATGAAGAGTAATTGGGGCTGTTCTTAGGGGATTTTAGGGGAGACAAAGCATCCTTGTTTCCTGGAGAGAACATGTGACTCCGAATTGGTTTCAAGGTGTTGGTTTTTTTTAAGATGATTGAACTGAGAGTGTCTTCAATTTTAAATGCCTTGTCCTAAAAATGACCATTTTATTTCAACCTAGCACATCAGGTTCAACCAGGAAGTAATTTTCTTCTTTAAAAAAGAAAAAGCCAATCATTTCCAGCAGGAAGGGGGAGGGGTGTCAAGGCAGGAAGTCTGGAAGCAGGTGAGGCTTCTCCTGGGTGAGGCATGGTTGTTGGTCCACAGGAGACTCTGAGCTGGGCACCCTCTTTTGCCAGCCCCGTTTAACCTCTTCTTCCAGTCCCAGAGCAGTGGACACAGTAGCAGGGGAACCCAAGGCAGACACTCTCTAATAGCTTTCTGCCCTATGCAGACACACTTTGGGAGGGATAAAGGAGCCCAAATCTATAAAGCCCGCAGGCAGGCTGAGGAGCACAGCCTGCCTCACAAGCACATATCGTCTGGAAGGGGTGTATCACCTCCACTCTGTGCCCCTCCCCCTCATTCTGCCTCCCCCCCAGCACTTAAAGTGAGCACAGCAGAGAGTGGGGAGGAAACTGCTGGTCCACCTACCCAGGCTGGAGTGTGGGCCACTGATCATGAGAGAAGAGGGTTCTTGCCACGGACCCAAAAGCACACTCTGCTTACTCATGGCATGTGACTAACAGCACAACCCTGCGGAGGCAAGGCACAGATGGGAATCTTTGGTGTCAAAAAAAATTCCCTGCCAGATCTAAAAGGTGAGGGGAGAATGACAGCTGCCCTGGGCTGGGTGCAGGAGACTCCGACTGAAATCTGATCTAAGTGCTCAGTCTCTGCGTGGAAACACGAGTGCATGAAGGCTCCCTCAAACTATCACTGCTCAGAAAGCTGACATTAATAATCTTATTAAAGTCAAGTGTGTTAAACCCAAGCAAACTCGCACCAAATATAGCATCAGCGATCACCTGCTGGAAATAGAACCTGGCTGATAACTGGCCCCCAGGAATAAGCAGACTATGGGTTCAATGAGATCCAGGGAAACAGGGTGAATGGATTTCTCTGCCGGAGAAGGTACCAACAATCAAAGACAGGAATTTCCTCACCCCTAAACAACATAATTCAACTGGGATTAAAAGAGAGGGATCAACGGGAAGAAGACATCAGCAGCCAGTGCCTCGAGTTGTATAGGGACCTGTTGGGAAGCAAAGAGAGTGGGATTGGGAACCAGGAGACCTGAGTTCCAGTTCCAGCTCTGTCTCCAGATTGCTCTGAGACCTTTCTGGGCCTCAGTTTCCTAATCTGCAAAATGAGTCTTAATCCCCATTTTCCAGATGAAGTAACTGAGGCCCAGAGAAGTGAAGTGACTTGCCCAAGGTCAAACAGCACACAAGTGGCAGAGCTGGGACTAGAACCCAAGACCTTCTGGCTCCCAGGTTTGTGCTCTATCCACTGTGCCATGCTGCTTCATCTTGGAGATATGTCAGTGCTTGGCACTGTATAAGCACTAAATAAGTACCGTAATTATCACTATTATTGATAGGTCAAAAGATGAGTTATAGAGGGAAATGAAAAAGATGGTGGGGGTAAGCTCACTGTTATGACCTTGGACCTAAGACCCAGATTGCTCTCTTCATGAATTTCCCTGGACTTTAATGGCTTCCTGTGTCAGTGTTGATGTTCAAATGAACAAGCTACCACTTACCTGCATACTCCTCTGCGAGGCTGGACTTTCGCACAAAGACACCCAAGCACCTCTGAGCACCCCCTTGTCCCCAACCCAAACTCTCTCCAACCCCCTTTGGTTTCCAACAATAGTTCTTCCTAGATGATCAATGGCATTTATCGAGGACTTACTGTGTGCAGAGCACTGTACTAAGCACTTGGGAGAGTACCATACAATGGACTTGGCAGACCTGTTCCCTGCCCAAAAGGAGCTTAGTCTAATAATGATAACTTTGGCATTTGTTAAGCGCTTATTAAGTGCAAAGCACTGTTCTAAGCGCTGGGGAGGATACAAGGTTATCAGGTTGTCCCATGTGGGGCTCACAGTCTTAATCCCCATTTTTCAGATGAGGTAACTGAGGCACAGAGAAGTGAAGTGATTTGCCCAAAGTCACACAGTTGACAAGCAGTGGAGCTGGGATTTGAACCCATGATCTCTGATTCCCCAGCCTGTGCTTTTTCCACTGAGCCACACTGCTTCTCTAGTCTAGAGGGGAGCTTACAGCCTGTCCTAACAGAGAAAAAGGCCACCCTTCAAACCCACAGTATTCTCCAACTGCTCCTGTCCCCCGCTCCCTTTGATATGTGAGTATCAAAGAGTTTTGCCTCTTTTCCTCTTTACCCAGCCCCACAGTCCTGTCTCATCTTGTCTGCCATCAAGTCGTTTCCAATCCATAGCTACACCACGGACACAGCTCTCCCAGAACGCCCTGCTCTCCCTCTGCAATTGTTCTGGTAGTGGATCCATAGAGTTTTCTTGGTAAAAATACTCTACCAATGCCTCCTTCCGTGCAATAAATGAGTCTCTGCCCTCGACTCTCTCCCGTGCCGCTGCTGCTCAGCACGGGTGAGTTTTGACTTGTAGCAAACTGCCTTCCACTCTCTAGCCACTGGCCAAGCTAGGAATGGAATGGAGAGGCCTCCGCTTGACTCTCCCTCCCATAGCCGAGACTGGTAACTCTCCAGATGTGACCCTGAGAGGAGAAGCCCCACAGTACTTGGGGTAAATATTCTTAGGCTCTACTATTTCTCCTAACCCCAGTGTACTTTAATGTCTCTCTCCCCCGTAGACTATATGCTCCTTGTAGGCGGGGATCACATCTACCAACTTTGTTGTATTGTACTTTCCCAAGCTCTTGAAACAATACTCCTCTTGCAGTAAGCACTCGATAAACACTACTGATTGGCTGATCGATTGATTGAATGGCCTTCAAACACATGGGACTTCCACTTCCTCTTTACTGACTTCTTCGCAAACCCCTGCAAATTGGATCTCCCCCTTTTCTCTCTACTGAGGTTACACTTATTAATGTCTCTGATGACCTCCTTCTGACTTATCTAATGAGCTCCATTCTGGCTAACTCCTTACCTCTCCTAGAAACTCTCTTTGGTTTTTGTTTTACCCACCCGTGGCCAGGACCTAGTGGAAAGTGCCCAGGACTGGGAATCAGGAGACTTGGATTCTAATCCTGGTTCCCCGAATTGCCTGCTGTGTGACCTTGGACCAGTACCACTATTATTATTACTTATCTTTTCTGTACCTCAGTTTCTCTCTATGTAAAAATGGGGATGAAGTACCTGTTCCCCCACTCCCTTAGACTATGAGCCCCATGTGGGACTCCCTACTCTTCAAGTGCCCCCAATAGTTGCTCACCCATCTCCGTTCGAGGAGCAGCATGGCTTAGTGGAAAGAGCCCTTCATTGGGCAGGGAGCCCGTCACTGGGCAGGGATTATCTCTATCTGTTGCTGAATTGTATATTCCAAGTGCTTAGTACAGTGCTCTGCACACAGTAAACTGTAAGCCCGTCAAAGGGCAGGGACTGTCTCTGTTACCGATTTGTACATTCCAAGTGCTTAGTACAGTGCTCTGCACATAGTAAGCGCTCAATAAATACTATTGAATGAATAGTAAGCTCTCAGTAAATACTACTGAATGAAGAGCAGAGGCTTGGGAGTCAGACGTCATGGGTTCTAATCCTGGCTCCGTCACTTGTCAGCTATGTGACTTTTGGCAAGTCGCTTCACTTCTCTGAGCCTCAGTTACCTCAACTGTACAATGGGGATGAAGAGTGTGAGCCCCACGTGGGACAACCTCATTACCTTGTACCTACCCCAGTGCTTAAAACAGTGCTTGGCACATAGTAAGCGTTTAACAAATACCATTATTATTATTATTCAAGGAGAAGTTCCTCACCACTGAATTCAAAGTAACTCAATCAGCTGTCTCCCTTCTTCACCTCGTTCCTCTTCCACTACACACCAGCCTGCTCCCTTCACTCCTCTAAAACTAACCTACCCACTGTCCCTCACTCTAGCCTCTCCTGCCACAGACACCTTGTTCGTGCCCTCCCTCCTGCATGAAACGCCTTCCCCCTTCATATCTGACAAGGCAGCACTCTCCCCATCTTTAAAGCCCTACTGAAATCATATCTCCTCCAGGAAACCTTTTTCGACTAAACTCTCCCTCCCACCCTATTTTTCCTCCCTGCTGCCTCACCCCATGTACTTAGTCCCACCTCTGTAAGCATTTAGCCACTGACCCCACCCTCTGGGTATTTATAGTTGGTTGCTTCGCTTACCTGTAATCTACTTTAATGCCGGTTTCCCCCAGTGAGATTGTGAGCTCTTTGAAAAGCAGGGATTGTGACTGCCAACAGTATTTTACTCTTCCGAGAACTTGGGACGGTGCTCTACACTCAGGAAGTGTTCGAAAATACTACTGATCGATTGGTCAGGGACTGGGTCCCATCTGCTTATAGTGTACCTACCCTAGTGTTTAGTATAATACTCAGCAGAGATTAAGTGCTTAAAAAGTACCACGATTGTTATTTTGTTTGCCAGTGGCATAGAGAAGCAGTGTGGCCTGGTGGACGAAGCACAAGACTAGGAGTCAGAGGACCAGAGTTCTACTCCTGACTCCACTATGACCCTGGGCAAGGTACAGTTACCTCATCTGTAAAATGGGCATTAAGACTATGAACCTTTATGTGGGATTAGGACTGTGCCTAGCCCAATTATTCATTCATTCATTCATTCATTCAATTGTATTTATTGAGCGCTTACTGTGGGCAGAGCACTGTACTAAGAGCTTGGAAAATATAATTCAGCAACAAATAGAGATAATCCCTACCTACCCAACAATGGGCTCCCAGCCAGGAAGGGGGGAGACAGACATCAAAACAAGTAAACAGACATCAACAGCATCAATATAAACATAATTATAGACACACATCATTAATAAAATAAAAAGAACAATAAATATGTACGTATATACACAAGTGCTCTGGGGCAGGGGTGGGGTAGAGCAGATGGAAAGAGTCAGGCGATGGGGAGGGGAGGAGGAGCAGAGGAAAAGGGGGGCTCAGTCTGGGATTATCCACCCCAGTGTTTAGTACGGAGTCTGGCACGTAATAAGTGTTTAACAAATACAGTTAAAAAAAAAGTCAATGAGGCCAAACTGAAAACAGCATCAAGCCCTATAACTGGCAGCTATAGTGACGCAGTAGAGAACAGCACTGACTTGTGTACGGTGGGAATGTACGTGAGTTTTTTGGGCATTGATAGACAATGATTTACTTTCAGGGGAATCATGTGCAAAAATGAATGGCCGTCTTCTATACCCTGAATAAGAAACAGAACAGGGAAAAGTAAGGATGGTGAGCTCCCCCGGAGGGGCAGGGACCAGGTCTAATCCCAAAATGTGTATTCTCTCCCGGCTCTTAGTACAGTGCTCTGCACTCAGTAAGTGCTTAATAAATATTATTTCTACTGTACCAGTGCTTCTTAGAAACATTTTGAGAAAATGGCCTTTGGAAGATATATGTAAAATTATCTTTTTTTAATGGCATCTGTTAAGCTTGTATTATGTGCCAGGAACTGTACTAAGCACCGGGGTAGATGCAAGCTTATCAGGGTGAACACAGTCCCTGTGCCACCTGGGGCTCACAGTCTTAACCCCCCATTTTACTCCCAAGCACTTAGTACAGTACTTTGAACATGGTAAGTGCTCAAAAAATATGATTGAATGAATGAGGTAACTGAGGCACAGAGATGTTAAGTGATTTGCCCAAGGTCACACAGCAGACAAGGCAGAGCCACTGACCTACTTCAGGAAAAAACACTGGTTAAGTCTATCCAAGCAAACTAGGCAGATAACCAAATAACACTGGCCAAATGACCCCAGTTCTTTCATCCAGAGAAAACTCTCTTTTGCCTGAAATAGTTTAGTAAGGAAAGTTAGAGTTTATCTTCTGCCTCAGTTCACTGGTTGCATTGCTAAGGCCCTGGTCTTCTTCAGCATTCTCAGGCTCTGGTTACATGACATTCAGAAAATTATATCTTGAACAACTATGCAGTGTGTTTTTAATTCAATAGTAAAAGCCATTTGTTCTGGCACAGCAAGTTCTTTAAAGGAACTCTGGAAATTTCTGCTCAGTTGGATATGGGAACAACTTAGCCTCTGGAGAAAGAGCCCAGACCTAGGAGTCAGTAGACCCAGGTTCAAATCCCAGCCCTGTCACTGGCCTGATGAGTCACTTTAAGCAGGCCATATAAACTCTCTGGCCCCCAGTTTCCTCATGCCTAAAATGAGGGTGAGATGAATAATAAACCCTGAGTGGTAAAGGGATGATAATCTTGCAGTTACCTCAGTGGATGGTTAAGTGCTTGATAAATATAATTATTAGTATTACAACTCTATTATTGTAATAAAGACACCAAAACCTTTGGAGAACTCCACCTACACTACTTGAGGTTGGATTCTACATATTCATCAACAGTACTTGTTTCTGACATTCATTAAAGCGCTGAACTAATCATTTCTTGGAATAATAGAAAAGTGACTACAGTTGGCCCAGATATTCCAGAAAATCATCATTAGAACAGACAGGTGAACAGGAGGATTGAGGTGACAAGAAGGGTAACGAGGCTAAGTGCTCCAAGTTTTTCTTAGAAAGTAAACCAGTTTCAGGTTTATTTCAATTATGCCAGCCAACACTAGTAAATTGAAGTGACTATTTGAAGAGTCTTATGGCTAGTTCAATTAACACACTGGGTAATTCAGGGCCAAAAATCTTCAGCTGTTTTTTGAAAATTCTTTTTTCCAGCATGATCCAGATAATTGCCTGCACACACTACTTCATCTTGCCCACTTACTACCATGTCTTGGATTTTGGCAAATCAATAGCCCTATCAATACTGAGTGCTTACTTTGTACATAGTCTTATACCAGATTCTTGAGATCATGCAATAAAAGAAGATATGCTCCCTCACTTCGAGAACCTGACAATTTAATGGGTGAGATTGGCAACTGCAAAATATATGTGCAAAATGGGAACAAGGGAGATACTATGGATACAACTGGTAACTCCCTAACCCAAAATGAATAACTAGGTGGAATCAAGACACCAATATGCACATCAAGTTCTGAGGATGGCTAAGTGGATGGATTACAGGCAAATAGAAACGAGGAAATTCCAAAGGTTCTTTTCACCCAGTATCTAGGAGACTTGAAAGAGTACCTAAGACACTTGAGGAATACAAAGTCTAAGTTTTGGACAAATTACCTCCTGAACAAGAGCTAATAAAACAGACTGTGATTAAATTGGATCATCTACCTCATGGCACTCCACGCCCCAGACCGCGGCTTACCCCGGTGGCTGCCTGGTGACCAGAGGATCAGCCAAGAAGGTTAACAGCTTCTGTGGTTAACAGAAGCTGTGGCAGGACAAAGCCATTCGCAAAACCAGTGGCACACTAATCAGCCTCGTCTGCTTTATGAACTCTCCTGACCTTCAGAAAGTGGTTCATCCACAAAATCACTTCCCCCCAAAAAGAGGAACTGATGATTATTTTTCTTTTTCTAAAGAGGAAAAAAAGGAGAGACAAGATAAAAATAGATATAGAAGAGACATAAAGAACACTCTCTAACCTAGCAATTATTATTATTATAATTATGATGAATAATATTTATTAGGCCTGCCTTTACTGAGTCCACATACCCCTGGGTTTAGCACAGTGTTTGGTACACAGTAGGCACTTAAACAAACAACTATCATCCTGCCATCGACCCCTCGTCCAAGTCCTGCCTCTGGTTTGGAACGCCCTTCCTCTTCATAACCAACAGACAATTACTCTCCCCACCTTCAAAGCCTTATTGAAGGCACAACTCTTCCAAGAAGCCTTCTCTGACCAAGCCCTCATTTCTTCTTCTCTCACTCCCTTGCCCTTGGCTTTGCTCCCTTTATTCACCCCTCCCTCAGCCCCGCAGCACTTATATACATATCAGTAATTTATGGGTTTGCATTAACGTCTGTCTGCCCTTCTAGGCTGTAAGCTCTTTGTAGTCAGGGAATGTAACTACCAAGTCCGTTATATTGTACTCTCTCAAGTGCTTAGTACAGTGCCCTGCACCCAATAAGTGCTCAGTAAATACGATTGACTTATTAACTATTATTATGGATTGGTTGCGAGGAGAGAGGAGCACCAATGCTTCCTGTGATGACCAGTACTGTTAACCACCTGAATCAAGCATCATCTGATGTTGAATTTTGGATACGTTGTGATGCTATCAGAGGCGAGAAGCAGTACGGTCTAGTGGATAGAGCACTGGCCTAGGTGTCAGAACATCATGGGTACTAATCCTGACTCCATAACTTATCTGATGTGTGACCTCGGGCAAGTCACTTCACTTCTCCATGCTTCAGTTCCTTCATCTGTAAAATGGGGATTAAGACTGTGAGCCCCATTCATTCAATCGCATGTACTGAATGCTTACTTTGTGCAGAGCACTGTAGTAAGTGCTTGGAAAGTACAATTCGGCAATAGATAGAGACAATCCCTACCCAACAACGGGCCCACAGTCTAGAAAGGGGAGACAGACAACAAAACAAAACAAGTAGACAGGCAACAATAGCATCAAAATAGATAAATAGAATTGTAGATAAATACACGTCATTGATAAAATAAATAGAATAATAAACACGTACAAATAATCACAAGTGCTGTGGAGCCGGGAGCGGGGTAGAACAGAGGGGAGGAGTAGGGGAGATGGGGAGGAGGAGAAGAGGAAAGGGGGGTTCTGTCTGGGAAGGCCTCCTGGAGG